>NW_024465464.1:0-600000 GCF_017591425.1 Ochotona curzoniae
CCACAAGATCCAATGGGTGTTGCAGTCCAGTCTGATCCTGCCCAACACACACTTGGCCTTCACACAGACTGGTGGGACCTGCAACCTAGTCTGAACATTGCGCATTAACCCCACCAGGCCTGCCCCCTGCCCTGGTTCCCGTGATTGCCAGAATGTAGAGCAGACTGGTCCAGTTTATGACATATCCCATTCAGTTCTCATGCATGTCAATGGACATTGAAGCCCAGTTAAACCCAACCAGCCCCACTATCCAGCCCACACAAGTGCCGGTGGGTACCACTCTGTCTAGCCATGTCTGCCCCAGGCCTGGTTCTCATGATCACCATCGGAGCAGCATCCCAGAGAGGGAAACACCAACTACTTTCCTACTGGGCCCACTCCCACTCCCAGGTCATGCACTCTCCAGGAGTTTTGCAGTCTGACTTGACACAATTAGCCCCTAGTGCCAGCCTCTGCCAGCTGATGCTGCAACAGAGCCCAACCAACACTCACCAACTCTGGTTTATGCTTGCACCAGTAGGAACAATCAGCCCAGCCTGGCTTTTCTCTCATCTAGCTCACATGAGGCCGACAGATTTGGTAGCCCTGCCTGGTCTGATCATGCTCTCCAGCAAGAGCGGTGGTCCAGCAGAGTAGCATTCCACATTCTCCCTACCAGCTTTGTCCCCTGTCCCCCATTTCTCATGTGTGCTAATTGAATGCTACGGCTCAGTATGGCATGGCCTGACTCACCTCGGCATTTGGCAGTAGGTGTTGTAGCCTGGCCCACCCCAATTCCAGTTCCCACTGGCAGGGTTTGCAGCCTAGCCCAGTCCAGCTGGTACCCAGTCCTAGCCCTGGTGCATACTGGTATGTGTTGCAACTGAACCCAGTCCCACCCACACTCTATTCCAGTGCTCCAATTCACCAGTGGGTGATGTGAACTGGTTCAGTCTTGTCTGCCTCTAATGTATGCCGGTGGGTACCTTTCCCTGCCTGCTCTGGGCTGCTGCCTATCACAGTTCTTGCCCTCACTTGCAGGAACTCTGTTCTGACAGAGGAGTTTCCTAGGCTCCTCCATCAGAAGCTCTCCCAGTGCCAGATCTCGCACACACCAGTGGGTCCATGGGCCAGCCCTGCTTAGTCCACCTCCTGTCCTAGCATGAACTGTGGCCTTTCTTGACTGGTCTTCAACCCATCCTGGTTCTTACTGTTGGATGTTTTAGCCCAGCCAAGGCTTGTCCTCACTCAGACACAACTCACACATGGCTCAGTAGGGGCAGAGACCTAGCCTAGTCCATTCTACTCCTACTCTGGTCCTCCAGAGCATCAGTTGGTGCTCGAGTCTAGCCTGGCTCAGTGCAGCAAGCCCCAGTCCACACGTGGGCCAAGGGACACTGCAGCCATATCCAGACCAGAACACAGCACCCACTCTGGCTCTGGCACACACCCATGGGAGCCTCAACCCAGCCTGGTTGTTCTCTTAGCTTCCCAACAAGGCCTGTTCCCAGGCATAGATTGCGCTCATGTAAGCTGTTGCTCTGACCCAGCTTGGCATAGCCTCTCACCTGTCTTGGCCTTTGCCTTAGATGCTGTAGCTGGCATCCCTGGATCACATAAATGAGTTGAGATAAGAGTCTAGCTTGGCAGCTTGGCATGACCTGTGCTCCTGCCTGACTTCTGTTCTTGCTGGTGAGCAAAGGCTTGCTCGGCCCTGCCCAGTCCATCCCCTTTCCATAACCAATCCACACATTAGCCAACAGTTGGAGCTACTTTGCCAGCTTGCCCGACCCCTAGGCCTGGACCATGTGATCATCAGTGGGAGTTACCACCCACTAGGAGAGTTTCCCAGGTTCTCCCACTCAGCCCACTTCAGAATTCATACAGCCTTCTCAATCAGATTGGAAGGATTTTCACAATTTCTTCTCCAACTCATCTCAAAGAAAAGATATTACCGCTTAAAGTTTCAAACACTACACGAATGGCCTCCCATTACCAGTCAACTCTTCTCCAACAGTCAATGAAGCCAAAACCCTAGGGGAGAATGGCTTATGGGCATTGATACCTGAGATTTGAGGTGTCTTGTTCTCTTTGGCCAATGATTCATCCTGGCGCCTGCTTCTGGGGAAGTTTGGGTATCAATCAGAAGAACATCAGGTCCCACTTTTTCCTTAAGATCTCAATTAGGCATCTGCACACCCTAAAAGATCACAGCAAACAAAGTTTCCTGAGAAAAATCAGGTTTGACAAACTTGGAGAACAACACATTCCCAATAAACCACTGAAAACTTCAGGAAACCACATGACAATTCCACTACTAATTCATCTACAGACAAAAGGCAATCCCTATCAAAATTTCAGAATTTGTTATTTGGTAGAAATTCAAACATCATTCTAAACTTCACATGGAAACATAAATGGCTGGGAAATTTGGAAAAAAAAAAAAAAAAAAGAACTTCTACTACCAGATACCATAGTTTCTTTAAAGCTACAGTGTTCGATAAAAAAAAAAAAAGAAAGAAAGCTACAGTCCTCAAAGTAGTGTGCTACTGAGATTTGCAAAGAAACATACAGTAGGACCACAATACAGACAGTAGGTATTCCAAGACCACCAATGAAGGTTTGAAGTAGAAGATAGTTGTTTTCTGCAAAAGTTTGATTTATACATTAGGTACAGTATGAGATTACAATGAAATGGAATAATCACAATAACATACTATGCTAAAAGTTAGGTGAATACAGCCAATTTCACTTTTCCTATGAGAGAAAACACTTTATGACTTCTCTTGAGCGTATTCAAATTGCCAACATCACTACTGTTGTATTTTGAGGGTCTGATGTGATGGTTCAGTGGCTAAATCCTCACTTTGCACGTGTCAGGAGCCCATGTGGGCACCAGTTTGTGTCCCATTTGCTTCACTTCTCATCCAGCTCCCTGTTTGCGACCTGACAAAGCCTTGGGACCTGCACTCATGTGGGAGACCCAGTGAGGCTCCTGCCTCTTGGCCTTGCATCACTTCAGCTGCAGCCATTGTGGCCACTTTGGAAGTGAACCCACAAACAAAAGATGTCCCTCTGTGTCTTCACTACTCTGCCTTTTCTATAAAAATAAAAACTAGAAAAAAAAAAAAGAGGAAAAGCATATCTAGTTATACCAGCATTGGAATGCCATGAGAGTCAGTCCGATAATTAAGATGGATATTAAACAGCTGCAAAAGCAAAAATCCCATTCCAGACAGGACGGAGGGCCACACAAGTAAGATTTTATCACACTATTCAGAATACCACACAACTAAAAACTTCCGAACCGCTTAATACTGGAATTTCCTATGCAATATTTTAATGCAATTGGCTGTAGGTAATCAAAACCACAGAACAATGTATGAAACCATGGGCTGATTTAGGATTGGGGATAGGAGAAGACCACTGCAATCAGTAATTGCAAAAACATGGAAGCAATCAAAATGCCCATCAGCAGAAGATTGGATAAGAAAGCTTTGGTTCATCTACTCCATGGAATACTACTCAGCTATTAAAAAAAACAAAATGCAGTTCTTTGTGGCTAAATGGGCCCAACTGGAAACTATAATGCTAAGGGAAATGAGCGAATCCCAAAAGGTTAGATACCACATGTTTGCCTTGATTTAACCTGTAATTTTTGTTGGTTGTTGGTTATTTTTTGAACCTGTCATTGATACTGTCTCAACACAGATGTTTTGAAGAATTGAGCTTGCATTATTTTTAACATATTGTTTACTCAATACTATGTCAATTAATTCCATAACATTGTATATTGATGCTGATGTTTTGTTGGGGCTTTGAACTGACCGGAACTTTACTCTGTTAGCTCTACCTTCAGACCAGAGAAGGTCTCCCCAAGAAGCCACTGAACTTATCTGGACAACAAGATGCTGGACTTTATGCTAGGTATATGCTTGCAATGAAGGAATCTCAACTGAGCTTGAACTCAGTTATGCAGCAAAGTGGAGGAATCCACTATGGGGGGAGGGTTGTGGAAGGGATGGGGGGAATCCCCAGTGCCTATAAAACTGTGTCACATAATACAATGTTAATAACAATAATAAAAAAAAAGCCAGTAGTTACAACCCCACTTGTGAGACCCACATCCCACACGCCAGTGCCTGAGTTCAAGTCCCAGCACCATTCCTAACTCAGCTTCCTGCCTGGCAGGCAACAGATGACTGTGTAAGTACCTGAATCCCTCCCACCCACAAGAGAAATCTGGATTGAGTTCCTGGCTTTACCCTGGCTGGGAGTGAACCAGCACATGGAAGCTTTCTCTCCTTCTCTCTTTCAAATAAAATGAAAAGAAGGGAATAAGTGAACTCAAAAGGAAATGATCTGTAACAAAAGCCAAAACCACAGAACTTACACATGGAGAAAAAAATGACTACAGCCACGGATAAGGAAAATACTTCCTAAATGATACTAAAACTCAAACTCAAATCCATCAAAGGAAAACAGGAATCTGCAAACCATTCTTCAAGCAGATACTATCAGAAAAATGAAACCATCAATTACAGACGAGAATAAAGTTTTTGTAAATCGTGGGTCTGACTAAGGACTCGCATTTAGTATAACAAACTCTTACGAGCATACAAAGCCATCCCAACAAACACCCCACTGAGGAAGATACGCAAACGGCTAACATGAACAGAAAACAATGCAAATCATCAGTAGCCTTTAGGAAAATGCAAATAACAACTGCAAGGAAATACCAGTACATACCTAATAAAATGGCCAGAACCAAAACAAGAGACAACACATGTTTGCCAGGACATGGAAAACCCGGAAGCCTCTACATTACTGGGGGGAATGTAAAACGGTTCAACCACTTTGAAAAACATTGACAGTTTTGTTTTAAATAAATATAAATGTAATACAACACCTAGCAATTTCACTCTTTAGTAAGAGAAATGAACACATATGTCCGCACGAAGCTTTATACCTAAACAGGCATATTACTATTCCTAACGGCCAAAAGCTGCAACAATCCACTGTTCAACTAGTAAAGAAGTCAAAAGGTACATAAACCCAATGGAGTATTTTCACCAACAAAAACAAATCAAGTGGGGCCCAGCACAGTAGCCTAGTGGTTAAATCCTCAACTGGCATGCTCCGGGATCCCATATGGGCACCATTCAGGCCCTAGCTGCTCCAGCTTCCCATCCAGCTCCCTGCTTGTGGCCTGGGAAAGCAGTCAAGGATGGCCCACACCCTTGGGACCCTACAACCATGTGGGAGATCTTTAAGAAGCTGCTCCTGGCTTCAGAATGTCTCAATTCTGGCCGTTTTAGCCACTTGGGGAGTGAACCAGCAGACAGAAGATTTTTCTCTGTCTCTCCTTCCCTCTCTATTCTGACTTTCCAAAAGAATAAATTAATTAAAACATTGGGCCCGGCGGTCTGGCCTAGCGGCTAAAGTCCTCGCCTTGAACACGCTGGGATCCCATATGGGCACTGGTTCTAATCCCGGCAGCTCCACTTCCCATCCAGCTCCCTGCTTGTGGCCTGGGAAAGCAGTCGAGGTCAGCCCAAAGCCTTGGCACCCTGAACCTGTGTGGGATACCTGGAGAAGTTCATGGATCCTGGCTTCGAATCGGCATAGCATCAGCCGTCGTGGTTACTTGGGGAGTGAATCATCGGACAGAAGATCTTCCTCTCTGTCTCTCCTTCCTGCTGTACATCTGACTTTCCAAAACAATAAATTAAAAAATTATTTTTTGTTGTTGGAAAGGCAGATCAGATTTACAGAGAAAGTCAATAAAGAGGCTCATCCACTGCTTCATTACCCAAATGACCATAATGGCCACAGCTGAGGTGAGCCAGAAGTTTCTTCCGAGTCTCCCACAGTGGGATAAGGTCCCAAAGTTTTGAGCCACCCTCTTCCTCTTTGTCAGACCACAAGCGAGGAGCTGTATGGGAAGTGCCCTACCAGGACACACACTCAACCACAAGGGATCCTGGCACTTCCAGGTGAGCATTTAGTCATTGAGCCACCATGCTGGTCTCTCTCAAGGGGGGTTTTGTTGTTGTTTCTTTGTTTGTTTGTTTGTTTAATGTTTATATATTTTATGGCAAAGTCAGACATACAAAGAAAAGTGACAGAGAAGATCTTCCATCCATTGATTGACTGCCTGTCGCTGTCCTGCAGTGATGGACTTGGTGCACGGTGATAATAACACGCGTGGACTGCTGACTGATGCTCAATAGCCAAAGCTTATTAACAGGACCAGACTTTTAAAGGAAGGTTGTCACACAGGCATCCAGGGAGGAGGGGCTTGAGCCATTTACACTTAACAACACAGTGCCCTTCCCCAAATCTAGCAGGTTCTCTATCTAAACCTGTGAGCCAGGATGTATCCTGCTCATTCATCTCTATAGCAATTGTTCCTGGTGCCTTCAGGGGAGATTGACCTAGCTATTGTCTCCCACAACACCAAAGATTCTGAATGTCCTTCTACAACTCCCTAAGTGACCCCCAATGGCCAGTGCTGCACAGATCCAAAGCCACGAGCCAGGAACTTCCTCCAGGTCTCCCACATGGGTGCAGGGTCCCAAGACTTTGAGCCTTCCTTGACTGCTTTCCCAGGTCATAAGCAGAGAGCTGGATGGGAAGAGGGTCTGCCAGGACTGGAACTAGTGCCCATATGGCATCCCAGTGCATGCAAGGTGAGGACTTTAGCCACTATGGTATGGTACTGTGACCTCTCCAGTAGTTTTCATACCACACTGAAGAACCATCTGAAAATATGGCAGATTGGGGGAAAAACAGCAATACTTAAATAGACTTCAGTTGGGCCTGGCAGGATGGCTCAGTGCCTAAATCCTCGCCTCACAAGCACTGGGAAAAACATACTGGCATCAGCTAATATCCCTGCTGCTCCACTTCTCATCCAGCTCCCTGCTTGTGGCCTAGGAAATCAACCCTGGGCCCCTGCACCTGTGTGGGACACCTGGAAGAAGCTCCTGGTTCCTGACTTGGGTTTGACTCAGCTCCAGCAGTTGTGGCCATTTGGAGAGTGAACCAGCAGATGAAAGATACTTTCTCTTTCTGTGAATCTGCCTTTCCAGTAAAAATAAACAAATCTTTAAAAAACAAAAAACACTGACAAGTGAAATTTAAAAATTCTCTTTGTTACTGAGTTCTTCAACCATGAAAAAAAGAGCTATATAGTTGTTAAAACATGCTAAGTACAAAAACCATAGCAACCACTTAAACAACTTGCAAAAACGCAGATACTTCCTCTGAACATGGAGCAACTAGTCCTACAACCTCAATTCACACAAATTCTAGGACCTGAGATACCAGCTGCTCAGGTTTTCAGCCTACAATCCTAACACCCAGAATAAATTTAGGCAAGAATGAGGAAGTAACACTCACCTCAAGTTCATTTAGGCTTGGACCTTTGGAGTGAAGTGAAAGCTTGTAATTTCATATGCAAATGGAGGCTGTCAATCCTAAATAAAAACAAATATTTTAAAACATAATGATGTTGTCATTCCCTTAGAATGAGTTCCCACAAGTCATGGTGCCAACAAAGTAACTTACAAATGTTTATTTTGGCAAGACAAAGAGTAGTATTTCAGAATTCTTTTACTTAAAAATATTAAAGAAACAATTCTGCATAAACCTCTCCAGTCCACATTCTGCACCCCACAATTATGCTTTTCCAAGTTCCTCAAGTGGGATGCCACGAGTCCATGTACCACAGAACGATCTCCAGTCACATGCTAAGTATATCAAATTTAAAAGGGAAAATGGGTGAGGAGTGGGAACAGACAATAGGGTAAAATTAAAGATCAAAAATCTAGGGAATTATAGGCAGCATGTTCATTTGTGTGTTGTACAGGGTACTTCACAGTCTATATTAACCAATGTTGTTCAAAATCCAGCTTCTAGGCATCCAAATCTTAAAAAACAAAAATCCACAAAAGCATTTCCAGATTGTGGCATCAAAATGAAGTATATTTCAAACAGAGTTCTACAGAACAGATTCCAAGCCCAATCAAAGAAGTATACAGGGACCATGCTCGGGATTACCTGTCCTGGGTCAGCCGAGTCCAGGTGCCAGACTGACGGGAGCACCTGGCCAGAAAGAGAGTGAGCCCCATCTTCATGGGCCTTTTAAAGGGGCTTGTGAGGGGAGTGGTTACACAACCATGCAATACTATCCCTTCTCATTTGATACATGAGTCACAGGGGGCAGGAGCGAATACCTTCCTGTGGTGGGTTAAAGAGTTAACTGGCACTCATTGGGATGGAACACAAGCTGGGCTTGTAGCTAAAAAGACTAATCGGACTCATCTGCGTCCAACCTTCTGGCCAAATTAGGACGTGGGGGGAAGAGTATACAGGAGAGGTGAAGGAGCCATCACTGGCTGCACTCCACAACAGTTTGATGTGGCCTGGCAGTCAGAAACTGTTCCCACCTTGGATATTGAAGAAACAGCCAGACTAAAGTTCACTTATTTCGAGTATTGTCACAAAAAGTGTACCATTGGTCTTTTTAAAACAATAAAAACATGTAACTGAAGAACACTGAAGTGAACCTCTAACTGCATAAATGCAACACAGCAGATGAAACTACAGTTTAGGAAAAACCTCAGCGCTTCACACCTGGTCCACAGGAGCTGATTGGAGAGAAGGAGTGAAGGGATGGCTCCTAAGAGCATGCTAACCAGGTCCTCACAGACTTGCTCATCCTTTCCAACTCAAACTCAGCAAATAGGAAACAAAATCCCACAGAGGTGCTAAACCAGTTCCTCCTTGTCCTCTCTCTCTGCCTGTCTTGGACTCTGCTAATGCAGGGTACTGGCTAGAAAAGATTCCCAAATTCCCACAGCCAGAAGCTGATTCCACTCCTTTACAGAGGTCTAGGGAGTCTGAACTTGAATGAGCCTTCCCTGGCACAGCAGCATCATTTGCAAGCACTGGTACAGGGGGCAAGAAAAACACTTCTGACCTTGAGCAAGTCACTCAACCTTGTTGACCATTAACCACCACCCCGACCCTACTCCCCAACAAAGAAGAAAAGAATCTAATTCCCTAAGGTCAAGGATCTAGGGTTGTGTGTGTGTGTGTGTGTGTGTGTTGTGTGAAAAAGATTACAATTACAATTAACTTTGAAAAACCCAGTTACTCTGCAATCATTCCAATTCTGAACCCTGCCATCCTCTGTTTCTTATACAAGGAATTCAATGGTGTGTTTTTTCATTTCATTTTTGAATAACATTTCCTAAACTATCATAAACTCATAGATAGATAAAACTTTAAAACTGGGGCTCCTTTTCTCGTCCCAGGGAAGAATTCTTCGGGTGGCAGTGGTGAGTGCAGACACCATCCTGAGGGGAAAAGCTGCAGCTCAGCCTTCCACCGAAGCCTGGCCTGGGAGGACAGGCCAGCGCGTCCACCAGCTCGTGCTGCATACAAACACCACCCTGTACCCCACCAACACATACCAGCATTATGAGAGAACGAAGGACGGAAGGACGGAAGGAAAGTAAGAAGGAAGGAAGGAAGGAAGGCAGGCAGGAAGGCAGGAACGAAGCCACCAGCCCCGAGGACAGAAGTGGAACAGGCCTTGCAAGACAGCATGAACCCAAGCCACCTGTGCCCACTATACCCAGAGACCACACTGAGTGCCAGGCCTCAGCCTTCCCTCTCGTCCCTGCACCAAGGACTCCAGCCCTCCCAGACAACACAAAGGACTAAGACACTGCCTGCCCTCGTGGCACCCACACCAAGGGCAAAGCCACCACCTGCACTTCCCTATCCCAAACAGAGGACCCAGCCACAACCTGTGCTCCTGGAACTCGTGCCTAGGGCCAAGCCACATCATGCCTTTCATGAACCGCGCCAATGACCAAGATGTCACCAGCCCTCCCAGACAACACACAAAGGGCCAAGGCACAGCATGCCCTCCAGGAACACTCACCAAGTACCAAGCCACGGCCTGCCTCCTGTACCCTGCACCTTGGGAAAAGCCCTAGGTGCAGGACAAGCCACCGCCTGCCCTCCTAGACCCCGTGCAGATGGCCAAGCCGCAACCTTCCCCCCTGCACCCCTACTGATTGCCAAGCTGCCGCTTCCCCAGCTGGACCCACACCCAAGGACAAGGTACCACCTGCACTCCTGGACACATGCTAGGGCCAAGCTGCCGCCTCCCCTTCCCGGAACCCTGTACCCTACGGGGATCTTACCTTGTAGATGTCCAGTGGGTCTGTGGACTCGTCCCAGCGAGGCCCAAAGACCAGACACTCTGGGGGCGGCACCAACTCCACCTCTTGCACAGCCAGCGCCACGTCCACCATGGCAGCCACCGCAAGGCCCTCCCCTGGCGGGGTGCAGGTGGACAGCACGGGCGACGTGGGCTAGCTGGAGTCCATGAGCCCCGTCATGTCCACTCACGGGCCTGCAGCACATCTTCCAGTAGAACTGTTCCCCACGGAGAGTCCAGCGATGTGTCCTCTTCCTCTGCTGCTTCTTTCCTGAGGGTGCAGGGCTGCCTCACAGGAAGTGACTGTGCGGCCAATCCCTCCGCGTCAGCACCACGCAGGATTCCTCCACCATCGGGGACCCTTTTATTCCTCCTCCTGGACTCCATGGCGGCTATGCTTGCTCTCCTTGTCCGGGTGAGTTCTCCTGGACGGGGACTGGGGCTCCTTGCAGCGCTGGGACCTGGGGGTGCAAGAGAGGAGAGAAGCACGTGCTTCTCCAGCAGGGAGGATGGTGGAGGGCTTCAGGGGGCAGAGGTGATGCTTCTGGAGAGGAGGGCTCCCCCTCACCACCACCAGCACCACCTCCCCTGCTCTCCTGATGCTCTAGGGTACTTGCATAGCTACGATGAAGACCCGAAGTGTTTCCCAGCATCCTTCCCATCCCCAGCAAAAATAAACACAAAAACAAATACTGCAGAACCAGGAATTTACGGAATACTGCAGAGCTCTTGGGCATCTGGCAGTGATGCCGCCCCTGCCTGATAAAAAGCTACACTGCGGCAGACAGCGCAACAACACTGGTGCTCCCATTCTCTAGCTTTCTCCAGTTTCCAGTGCTGGGGCGTGGCCACCTGCCAAAGTCTCTAGAAAACACCAGATGTGCCCTCAGCCGCAGAGAGAACAGTATGGATGGAACCATTTGCATTGACTCTCAGACCCTTTCCTGGTGAACTGAGCCTTCTGCCCTTTTTATTTTTTAAAAAAGATTTATTTATCTTTATTGCAAAGTCAGACATACAGAGATGAGACAGAGAGGAAGATCTTCCGTCAGCCGATTCACTCCCCAAGTGATCACAATGGCCGGAGCTGAGCCAATCCGAAACCTGGAGCTTCTTCTGCACCTCCCACGTGGGTCCCAGGATCCCAAGGTTTTGAGCCGTCCTTGACTGCTTTCCCAGGCAACAAGCAGGGGGCTGGATGGGAAGTGGGGCTGCTGGGATTAGAGCCAGCATCCATATGGGATCCCGGCATGTTCAAGATGAGGACTTTACCTGCTAGGCCACTATTTTAGAGAGAGAGATGTTTTAGGAGGCAGTACATTCCCAATGTTCTGGGCCTTTGAGTCACTCCGTGGACACTGTGTTTGTGTGTACTCGATAGAGCTGCACCTCTCCATCGACCACATCAAAGACATCATCAGGATCCTGCAGGACTTCACCCACTTGCTGGAGCACGGGATAATGGTGGCAACAATCTCAAAGCTCAAGATGGACCTCAACTTTGACAGCCTCTCCAGCAACCAGATTCACTGGGTCCTGTTTGGCTTCCAGAGTACAGTAAGTGCTGGCACCTGACCCTAGCACACATGTGACATCATAGGATGCAGGTCCTGTCTTCTCCTAGGGTGCCATAAGCTTCTTCTGTGTCCAAGCCTGAGCCCCAAGGCAGCAGTTCCTCCTACTCAGTAACTCACAAGGAAAGGCACGTGTGCACTGGGCCCCGCAGAGCAGAAATGGGAATCAACATGGGACCTGAGCAGCTCAGCACTGCTCTCCCACTGGAGGTTTTGAGTCCCCAGCATGCCTTTGGGTTCGTCTCAGAATAGATCAGGCAGAAATGCAGACGCAGGGGAAGCAGACTGGAGGCAGCCAGAGCCCATTAGCTCTGAGATACACTCTAAGACCAGAAATGCAGTTTTGTGATTTTTATTTGATTCTACTCTAGGTTGATAAAATGTTGAAGAACCACTTAAAGGGGCCCCACTGGAAATTAGCAATGGACAAGATCATGTACCAGGTGGTGTGGGCTGCCATCACCACTCTCATGCCAGGTAGGGTCCTGCTGGTGTCAGAGTCAGCTCTGGGCTCGGGGAGAGCAGAAGGTGCCAGGTTTCGATGGTGCTGCTTTTTCTTTCTGACTGTGGCTCTATGCTCAGCGTGATTCAAGGGCTACTCAGAAAGCTCAGTGTCACGTGTCCTCGAGACTGGAGGCAGCTGAGTGCCCACAGACTAGGATCGTGACCTAGGAGAGAATGACTGTCTAGGCCAAGGGTCCTCCTTGGAATGGCTCCGTGCCCTCTGCCAGGTGCTAGGTGGAGAAGCTGTTGGATGCTACAGCCTAGAGGTCAGAGGAACCCGAGATGGCTCTGCTGACCTAGTAGGAGTGCTCCTGTTGGCACAGCTGGCTGTTCTGAGTATACACTGCCTCCCAGCCAGGGCTCAGCTGCTCCTTGCTTGGCTGACCCCAGGAGCCTGAGGCCTGTGCTCCCCAGAGGCACCTTTTGTAGGAATCTGTCCCAAACCTGATCTGAGGTCTGGCTGCATCTTGGTATACCTAGCTACCTAGCTTTCTTCACACCCATGTGTCATGCTGGCTGTCAGCTGGGAAGGTGACGTTTGTACTGCACAGGGGCATGTGCTGGCTCCCCTGCCAGGCCCTGCAAGCTGTGGGCTGGGGGTGGGGTCCAGTCCCCTCCCTGGCTTATTATGGTGTCACTCTAGTAACCCGTGGTTTCCTCAGTGACTTCATAGAATTCCAAAGCTGCTCTTGATCTGCCTCTGCGGGATCAGACCAGAACGTGAAGGAGATGGACAGGCTGCCAGGTGGTGGTCCTCAGGCTGATCTGACCAACGCTGCTGTTGGAGGCCATGGTGCCACATCTGCCCCGGTGGGCCAGCTGCATCCGAGTGTCCAGTTCAACCACGTCCCAGAGGAGATCGCCAAGTGAGGCTTTTGTGGCTCTTTGGTCTGTGAGCGGGGAAGTGAACCTAAGGAACTGGGCAAGGGGGTATCCATGGCTTCAGCTGCCCCAGCCTAGAAGAGAAGGGCTCCAGAGTGCCCAGGGACCTGCCACAGGGTTAGGCTTATTTGGCACTCAGCCCTGTGCAAGGGCACAAGCACTCTGACTTGCTTCCCTGTCCCTTCAGAAGTGGCTGGCAGCTGTTCACCCCTTAGTTAACAAGTTGGTTGACAGATGGGTCTCACACTACCCTCCCCCCCTGGCAGAAATTAGTGGGGTATAGTCCCAGCCAGTGGGGAACCCTGGCACTGCCATGATTCTACACACTTACCTGATTCTTGCTCCCATCCATGGAACATAGCAGGTGTTCAGTAGATGTTCATGAACAAAGCAGACACAGCACCTGCAGCCCGCAGCCACAGCAAACAGGTGGGCCTCGCTCTCAGTCGCTGGTGGCTGTGTAACAGGGGAGAGGTGTCAGGATTACACAGGAGATGGAACTATGGACCTTGAAGTTTTGTCTCATGCACAGTCATTCATTTCTGTTGAGGAGGGTCTGTAGCCTCTGGTGGTAAGCAGTTGAGCAGTAGCCAGTGTGTTTATGCACATAGCTGACAAACATGTTCCCATACAGCCTTATGGCGCCCAACACTGCAGCTGTGGCTCTGAGGCAGAGTGGCGTGCCTGAAGGTAACCCGTCTGGCCCTGTGGCAGAACCAAAAGCTTTTTCTTCCACGTGGGTACAGGTGCAAGCTGGAACCAACTCCCCTGCCAGTGAGGAAAGAGGTAGCATGGGACAGGCTACAGGCTTGGTAAGGGAGGGTTTTTGCAGCCTCTCCCCACCCAGTGACCCCCGGGGTGCTCACCAGGGTAGTGACTACTTGGAGAACCTCAACCACTGAAAGCTTACTTCTGCGCACTCCTTTCTCCACCATGCATTAAAGAACCCGCCACTGGGAACAAAGGCCACGTGGCAGCCTGAGCTGACCTGAGGAGCATCAGCCTGTGCCACAGCCCTGCCTTTCCTGGCTCAGGGAGCCCAACTGTGTGGCTCTGAGGGATGGCATCACTACTCTGAGCCAGAGGTGCTGGAAGGCGTTCGGGCCGTGCATTGTCCTGCGGGAGGCCCCTTGGCCTAGCTCCACAGACTTGACAGTTCAGGGGGCCCACTGTGCACACTCCTCTCGGCTTTCTGGGTTAGTTCTGAGCACTCAACAGCTCCAAACTGTTGGAATCCACCGAGGCCGCTGTAAGTAGCAAAGGGCCTTTGCTGGGGCAGCCAGCCAAGGGCAGAACTGTCTCTGGCCCAGCTACAGAGCCTGGGAAATCCAGTTCTCTGGCGAGGATCTTCTCTTTGGATCTTGCCAGCATCTCACCAGGTCCTTCCTGGAAAACATCGGGATCTTCTCCAAGGGAACATGACTTCCTGCCCCTCCCTCTTTTAATACCATCACCTTAGCAGTGCTCTGGGGAGGCACAAATTCAAGGCCATGATAAAAGCATGCTCTGCACCTCAGAAGGAAACCTGACGGGGCAGGTGTCCTGCAGTCAGGCCACGCTCTGTCCTCTAACCTGGAGCCCACACTTAGGCCTGCTAATACCACTCTAGGTTGCACCATTGGTGAGTTCAAGCTGTAGGCTGCTTGGAAAATGGCGTGTTTTCTCCCTCTTTTCCTTCCAACCAGACTTTTGGAACACCTAATTCAGAGAGAAAGAGACTACCAGAGCTTCCTCCAGCAAACTCTGGAGCAAAAAACTCAAGAGCTATATCAGCTGCAGCTCAGCACGCATGGTGAGTCCCATCCCATCGGAGACCATCATGTGAGCATAGTTAAGTTCTGGCCAGAATCTTATACTCAGATTAAGATTCTGGGCAGCCTTGAAGAAACAACTGGTCATGTCTATCCAGAGCTTGTCATTGTAATGGGAAGCAGCCAGGGCTGCTCTGAGGCACTTGGAAGGGTTGGCTTACCCAAAGGAGGCTTAACAACAGTTTCGGGTGAAGGGAAGTGTGTGTGTCCTCACTTCATAGCCCTGTGTACCTAAAGGCAGCACTTCACTGACTCAATTCTACCTGAGTCTGGTCTGAAGTTACAGCTACTTCTTTGCCATACAGAATCGAGTAGCTCTAATATAATCTTCTTCATGTGAAATCTATCTCGTTATTTGAGTTGCCTTCCAGAGCTATTCAAGCTTTAGAGAAAAAGCATTTTCAACAAGGCAGAAGCACTCTGAATGGATAGTGAAGCTGCACATAGTAAGAGCACTTGTGTAGTCCCTAGTAGTGCAAGGCTGGGTCAGTTCATCATTTCCCATCATCTTTGCCTTCTGGTCTTATTGTATCTACCTACTTACTTTGGAAGCATTGGATTTCACACACTAATGCACAAACATTTTCACTTTATCACAGCTCCTGCCAAGGATCCTGGGCTCTCTCAAGGTCAGAGGACACAAATGAGTCTGTTAGACTGGTTGAAGCTACAAGGAGCTGACGCAGGCATCATTGAAAAGGTACCTTCTAAGCGAGGGTACTGACACATGGTAGGGTAAAGACTGAAATATCTGTATGGGTCAGGTTGATACACCAGCCTACTTGTGAGTGCTGTGTATTTGTTATCACCAAACAATGCTGACCACCATAAGCCAGTCCATGTAAAAGCTAAGGCTGTGGGCCTGTCTAGCACGGCTATATCCTAGTATCTGTCAGAATGTTGGATCAGGGATGGGTCACATTAGGCAGGACCATGACACTAACCAGCACATGACATAACCAAGTCTGGGAGTAGATTCTGTGGGGGATGTGTGGGCCCAACCCTTTGGAAATACAAGTCCCACTGCTTAGCTCAAGAGTTGGGGTGTTATGGGCTGCGTTAGGTGTGACCATGCAACCTGCCATCACTGATGGGTAAAGGGACCAAAAAAGGTCTGGACAGGTCAAGGCAGCAACACCGAATGTGCATCCTAAAACCGGGTGTGAGATGGAGCAGGCTGCAACGTTCACCAGCTCATACAAGGCCAAGATGGAAGGGCAGTCTATGCTGCGCACTGACTAATACCTGCAGGCATGTATGAGATCTGGGACTGGGAGTGGGTCAAGTGGAGGAACTTGGGGAAGCTCCTCTAATGGGTCATAACTCTCACTGATGATTACATGATCCAGGCCTGGGGTTTGGGCAAGCTGGGCAAAGTAGCTCCAATGACTGGCTAATGTGTGGTTTGGTTATGGAAGTGGGCGTTATGGACTGGGCAGGGCTGAGCAAACCTTTCCTCACCAGCAACAACAGAAGTCAGGCTGGAGCACAGGTCATGCTGAGCTAGATTTTGCAAGAGCCAGGGATGCCAGGCTACAGCATTGAAGGCAAAGGCCTAGACAAGTGAGGGGTTATGCCAAGCTGGGTCAGAGCAACCACTAGCATGTACACAATCTATGGCTGGGAACAGGCCTGGTTGGGAAGCTAAGAGGACACCCAGGCTGGGTTGAGGCTCCCATTGGTGTGTGCCAGAGCCAGAGTGGGGGCTGTGTTCTGGTCTGGATATGGCTACAGTGTCCCTTGGCACAAGTGTGGACTGGGACTGGGCATGCTGAGCCAGCCTAACCTCAAGCACTAAATAACTGGTGCTCTGGAGGACCAGGGTAGATATAGGATGGACTAGACTAGGTCTCTGCCCCTACTGAACCATGTATGAGCTGTGTCTGGGTATAAATGAGCTTTGGCTTGGCTGAAACATCCAACAGTAAGAACCAGAATGGGTTGAGAGCCAGTCGAAAAAGGCCATTGGAAGAGGTTCTGATGGAGGAGCTTGGGAAACTCCTCTGTCAGGACAGAGTCCCTGCAGCTGAGTGCAAGAACCACAATAGGGAGCAACGCAGACCAAGCCAGAGAAAGGTATTCACTGGCATACATTTGGAATCAGTCGGGGGCAGACAAGCCTGAATCAGTTCACATCACCCACTGGCGAATCCAAGCACCAGAACAGAGTGTGGGTTGGACTAGGTTCAGTTGCAACATATACCAATACACTTTATGACTGGGACTGGGTGCCTGCTGGGCTGGGCTACGCTGCAAGCCCCACCAACAGGAGCTAGAATTGGGGTGGGTCAGGCCGTGCCAGGCTACAGTACCCAATGCAAATGCTAAGGTGAGGCAGGCCATGTCAGACTAGGTCACAGCACCCAACTAGCACATGTGAGAAACAGTGGGGGAGGAGACAAAATGGTAGGAGGAATGTGGAGGGCTCCCTTGCTGGACCATCACTCCCACTGGAGAGCATGAGTTGGGATGTGGGCAGACCAGACCAGGCAGGGCTACAACACCTGTGGTTCTCATGTGGGCTAGATCAGGGAAAACCAGGCTGGGCTGACTGGCAAGCATAAATCTGAGAGGGTGAGGGTTGGTTGGGCTTTGCTGCAGTAGCAGCTGGCAGAGGCTGGCACAGGGACTGATTCTGTCAAGTCAAACTCCACTTGGAGAGTGTATGATCCTGGAGTGAGAGTGGCCCAGTTGGGAAATAGTGGGCACCTCCCTCTTGGTTATCACTCCCATTTGACAGCATGAAAAGCAGGACTGGGGCAGGCATGGCTAAGCAGAGAGTGGCACCTGCCAGCACATGTGTGTGGGCTAGATAGTGGGGCTGGTTGGATTGAACTTGGCTTCAATGCCCACTGACATGTGTGAGGTCTGAATGGGATGTGGGTCAGCTTGGACAAGCCCGCTGCACATACTGGCAAGCACAGGAACCAGGGCAGGGGGAGAGCACGGTGCGGGTTATTGTGGGTTGCTCCGACTAGGCTGAAGCTCCCACTGATTTGTGTGAAGGTTGAGTGTATAATGGGCAGAATCAGGCTGGACTGCAATATCCATTACTTTGCATGGAATACAGAGCTGGAAACAGAACTTACCCAGTAATTGCAACCACCAGCAAATGTATAAGCTGATTGGGGTGACAGACTGTGCCAGACCCTGTATTGCCATGAATACACAAGTCAGATATCATCTCAGAAAAAGTATCTCTGGGGATCACTCCAACTGAATTGCTGATCTCAGAATGCCAACCATGAAGAGAAGTGCAGGTCCCATGGTCTGACCATGCAGTGCAAGCGTCAAGGCTCAGCCTCCTCAGAGGCTCAGATGGAGCAGTGGACAGCATATCCAGGTGCACATGAAAGATATGGCAGTCCATCGGAACCTGCAGAGGACACCTGGTACTACAACAAAGCATGGAGGACAGAACAAATCAATCAAATACCCCAGCCATGTGTTGGCAGTGAAAATTGGGCAAATGGAGACACTAAGGTGGACTATTTCAGCCAGTGGATTCTGGAGTGATTTCATCGTGCTTGGAATGGCAAGATTTGCAGCAATTCAGAACTGTTGAACTATCAAGACTGCTTGAGCAGTGCCCTTGGAGCAGCGCCCACATTGGGCACCTTGGCATGGGGTGGGAGGCTGGATGGGGCTCCTGCCTTTATTTTTCTCCTTACTCTAGATGCAGGGAAAAAAAATGCAGAAACAGTGGTCTTACCCAATTTCCTGTAGCCCTCGGCCCTTTGTGCCCTAATCAACCATGTAAAGATTATCAAGATATAATAATAATTTTTAAAAGAAGGTACCATCATTGCCAAAAGCTTGCTCCTGCTCTGCCACTCACAAGTGCTCTTACGTGGCTGCTCTTTGTTTCAGATCGTTGAGGAAGGCTACCTGCTGTCTGCAATTCCTAGTGACATCACTAAGGAGAATCTGAGCCATCACCACCTGTGGTAAGAGTCACAGGATGTCCCCCTTGCACAGGGACTGCGCCTTAGGGGCTTACAAAGTGCTGGCCAAGTTCCCTCCCTTTGTTGCCAGGGAGGCAAGGAAGGACGTGAAGGCAGACAGGCCACAGCCCGCATGTCATCTTTATGCAGTAACTCAAAGAAACAAAGGGCTAGGACCAACCTGCTAAGCTACTAGTTGTGACATCTTCTCTACTTGTAATTCAGTCTCAATGTGCCCAGGCCCCTGCTACCCACATGAGAAGGCCACAGGAGAGTTCTCTGGCCAGGTCCTGCTCTTGTGGAAACTTGGGGAGTGAAGCAATCCTTTGTGTCTGTATTTTATTTTTAAAGCTTTGAAGAGCTTTTTAAAAAATTCTGAAAGGAAGGGACAGAGCTTGCACCCATTGATTGGCTCATTCCCCAAATACCTAAAAAGGCCAGGGCAGGAATTCCATTGCAGTCTCCCCTGGGGTGGCAGCCTCCCTCGTTGGGCAACACAGTATCCACCTTTAATATATTGGTGGTCTTCCACAAGCTTTTCTCAGGACTTTGCCAAAAGGCTTCTGCTGCTCTCTTTCTTTCCTAGGGGTGGCCTCCTCTGCCAGTTCTGGAATGCCCTCTCCTGGGATGGAAGCAGGCTTGGTGGGCCTCACTAAACCACCAGTAGGCCCATGGTGACGTCGGATTTGTCTGTTATGTGCACACAATACATTAGCAAGATCTCAACATTGTAAAAAAGCAACAGAGCCATCATGCCTTGGTTTTGGCAACCTTTATATACATAGATTCAGTGCCCTGGAAAAGGACTCACCATGCATGCATGCTACAGCACTGGGTGGTAAAGGATAGGTGTTTAAAAAAATAATAGCCTGGGAGTCGCTGTTTTTGCTCACACATAGGAGTCAGTCCAACACTTAACAATGCGCCTTGTAGCCGATGTGAATGGACAGGCGAATTAAACTGTCAGATGGCTGTTAATTTCATTTGCACGTGGAGTTGTCTTCCTTCCCCTCTGCTGCTTACACTGTTCGCCTCAGGACCAGGACAACTGTCAAACAGGCTAGGCTACTGTGAGTATACCTGTGAGGGCACAAGTCTCCCCTTCCCACGATGCCAGGGGAGCAGCATGCCCACAAGGCATTGTTCCTTTGACTGACTAGAGAGGATTTGCTGGAAGTGTAAAATAGCGGGGAATGGTTAATGTCTGCATTGCCCCATAGTCACACTACACAACAATACACAAGCTGCATGCAACCACTCTCCCTTTAATCTACATAGTGTCACTGAAAGCTCACAGGGATTTTCATTCCTCAAAGTTGAGAACATGCAGGGGGTCTCCACACCACTGCTGATGGCACAAGCCTCCCTTTGCTGTCTCTGGCCTCTTGTTAACCGACTTATTTAAACTTGATGCACTGACTGGCCCCGTGAACTTCAAAAAGGGGGATTGCTGCTGTAGATGTGGCAGCCTAATTCCTCCAGAGGAGGCTCAGGGTCAGCTGTGTCAAAGTGCGTGTTGTCCTCAATTTCCTTTCTCACCTTTACATCAATTACATCGTGCTGGAAAGGTCTGTGCTGGGGCCTGGCCCTGTTGACATGCTGTCCATGTCATTTTACCAAACTGCCCCTGGGTTCTGTTTTAGGGACCCATCCTAATGGAGCTGCAGACTTACTGTTATCACAGACACAGTATGAGTGATCCTGGAGTGAGGCATGCTCAGGGAAGCGGAGAGGGTGTTCCAGCTTAGGTGGGCTTTGCATGCTACCACAGTAGAGCAGTCCAACATTGGCTTTTAAATCCATGCACCAGTTTGCTTCACTTGCCAAATTGGTGTGTTGACATTAAGTGTTAGGCTGAAAGCAGTGCCACCTAAGAAATTGCTTCCAACACGGAAAGCATTGTGGAAATTCCTCCACTATAGAGTAATAAAAGCAAGCTTTAAATCACTTGGTTCCATAGAGAAACGAGACGGGTGTAGCAGTATAGAGTGGTGGCATTGGGGGCACTGAGCAAATGGCACAAAGTCCTTCCGAAGGTGGTCAGGATTTGGGAACGTTCTAGGAGATACAAAGCAAAGTTAACTGGCACATGGGGACTTCCGAAATCCAAATAGGTCAATCCAAAAACCCAGGCTATACTGGGACAATGGGGGAAATGTCTGATCTGCCACCTCCAGTGTGATAACAGTGGAAGTGAACAAGCCTCCTGTAGAGTGAACTCTATGGGAAAATGCACTGTGGACATTGTTGGGTACCATGGGGAAAGGCTCTAACAGTGTCACAGTGGAGAGCCTGGAATCCCCAGGTATGCTGGCACTGCTGCTTTGGAGTGGGAAGGGAGAAAAAGAGAGCAGGTGTGTCTTCCTGCTGATGCCTCAATCTATGAGGGCCATTGTTCACCACGCAGTTCCATGGCCCCTATGCATGTCTTACATCCACAGCAGATGCAGGCATGAACTTGACCCCTGCAGGAGTCATGGAAACTGCCAGCGTAGTTTGACATTGAAGCCTATAGCTCTACCGCTGCTTGGGTCTCTCAGAACAAAGTCTGCTATTGCCTTGAGGACCTAAGGAGAGACTTGAAAGCAACAGTTGGATATGCTGCAAAGCCAAAAAGTTTGAAATCTAGGCAGGTTTCCGTCGCATTTTCAGGCACCACAGTAAAATCCCAAGGCTCCTGTCATCTCGGATATATTTGTATTTTGCTAAGCTGTCTGCCTCTGTTTCCCTCTCACCATTTACCACACATGAAAATGGATTCCGGAAATCAGAAGTAAGAGTGACCCCATCATGCCCAAACTGGACTTTGTGCACACTGTAAGTTGCAATTGCTGGGTCAGGTCTGCCTCAAGTCCAGTCTTCTACGCAAACTAACGGGTATTGCAGTCCAGCCTGATCCTGCCCACCACACACTCAGTCCCCACGCAAACCAGTGGGAGTTGGTGCCTAGTCTGAGCAACCCACAAAAGCCCCACCAGACCTGCCTCTTTCCCTGGTTCCCATGCTTACCAGTATGTACAACCAACTGGTCCTGTCAGTCCCACAGCCCAATCAGTTCTCATATGAGTCAATGGGTGTTGAAGCCCAGTTTAATCCAACCCACCCCACTCTCCAGCCCACAACTGTGCTGCTGGATGCTACTCTGTCTAGCCATGCCTGTCCCAGTCCTGGTTTTCATTCTTACCACTCTGCATGGCAAGCCAAGAGGAAGGTGCCCACTGTTTCCCTACTCCCAGATCTCGCATTCTCCAGGTGGTACTGCAGTTTAACTTCACAGACATGTCCTTCCATGCCAGGATCTGCTCACTGATATTGTGGCAAAGCCCAATAAATCCTCGTCCCATCTGGTTTGTGCTTGCACCAGTAGGTATAGTGTGCCCAGCCTGGCTTGTCTCTGATCCAGTTTACGTTCAGGCCAAAAGGTATTGTAACCCTGTCTGGCCTGGTCTGCCCTCAATCCCAGCTCTCATGCTCACCAGTGGGAATAGTGGTCCATCCAGGGGATCTCCCTGCAGTCCCCCATCAGTTCACCTACTCTCCCCCAGGTCTCATGTGCTGGTTGAGTACTGTGGCCTAGTCTGTTATGTATTGCCTGCCTCACCTCGGCATTTGCCAGTGAGTGCTACAGCCTGGCCTGGCCTTGTCCACCCCCACTTCCAGCTCACACTGGTGGGGACTACAGCCTAGCCAGACCAGCCAGCCCCCAATCCCAGCCTTAGTGTGAACTGGCTGGTATTGCAGCCCAACCCAGCATGACCCACACCTCACTCTGGCTCTCGGATTTGCCAGTGGCTAATATGAACTGGTCCAAAGGTAAGCCCATGGGCACTGTAACCTGGTCTGGGCTATTCCCTTTCTTGCTTCTTGCACTCCCCTGCAGGGACTGTGACCCAACAGGAGAGTTCCCCAATCTTCTCCATCAAAACCTCTCCTAATACCACAACTTACAAACACCACTGGGTCCATGGGCCAGCCCTACTTATTGCACCTCCTGTCCTCATAGAACAGTGGCCTTTCCTGAATGGCCCTCACTCATTCTGGTTCTTACTGTTGGGTGCTGCAGCCCAGCCTAGCCTGGTCCGAACCCAGACATAGATTACACATAGCTCAACAAGGACGGAGATCTAACCCATCCTACATCCATCCTGTTTCTCACCAGCTCCGATAGGTGCTGGAATCCAGCCCAGTATTGCATACGCCAAACCCAGTCCACATCCGTACCGAGGCATTATTTGTAGGGTTTATAGGGTGGTGAAAATTCTCTTCATTTCTGTTTGTTTTGGAAGTTCTTTCTTTGGACTTCCTCTATAAGTGACAGCTTTGCTGGTATAATGTTCTGGGTTGGCAATTTCTTTCTTTCAGTTCATCAATTATGCCTCTCCATTTCTCTTAGACTGTAAGGTTTCTGATGAGAATTCAACTGAAAGCTTGGTTGGAAATCCTCTGAAAGTAACACGTCTTCCTTTCTGCACATTTTAGAGTCTTTGTTTTACTGGAGAAAGATGACTATAATCTATCAGAGTTCTATATGATTACTCGACTTGAATACCCATTTCATTCTTCATAGTAGGGAAAGCGTTCATTATTATTTTGCTAAAGAGGTTTTCAAACTCATTCTTTCCACACCTTCAAGAACTCCTAATGCATGCATGTTAGGCCATTTGAAAGTACCCCATAGGTCTTGAGCACTATTTTTGATTTCTCTTATTTCTTCCCGCCCCCCCCCTTTTTTTTAAATGAGAGTTGTCAAAAGATGGATTTTCTAGCTCAGAGTTTTCCTTCTGTTTTTTCAAATCTTTTGTTAAGAATTTTCAGTGGATTTTTTGTTTGGAATATTGAATTTTTAATTTCTTGCATTCCACTTAGATCTGTCTTCAAAGTTCATGCCTTAAGGGAAAAGTTTTGATTCAGGTCATATAGAGATGTTCTCAGTTTTTCATTTGCTTCTCGTTGTTTTTGAGATGCTTAGGATCGCATTTAAAATGTTTACAGCAATGCTTCTGTTTCTTTCCGGGGCAATTATAGTGTCTTCCTCATTTATACTACTTCTATATCTTGTTAATTGCTAGGCGTTTCAACAAGAACATGTAGTTTTTGTCCTCTGGTGGTTTTTTCCTTCGAACCTGTGCTTCTGTGGCTTGCTGGAGTTCCTTTAGTGGAGATATAAAGGTATGTTCCAGGAGTGGGCAGTGTACTCAGGTCCTTGCTCAGATGTGGGGTGAGAGGCCAGTGACACCCGGTTTGAGCGTGGTGGACTACCTTTTTGTCTGCACAGGGGAAGCAATGCTCCTGAATATCAACACAACCTCCTCGTCTCCACTCTCTCAAGGTGATTGACACCAGAGGTTATGTCACGGTACCTGTAATCCACCCCCTTTCCAGAAGTATCATACAAGAGAGCTATGCGGTTGTGTTTGTGTCCTGAGACCCAGCTATGCACTAACATTTTTCATGCAGTCATACAATTCCCACAGTTTTTGTATGCAGGATTCCCACAGTCACGGGGGGCTCAGACAGCACTCAGCGCCACAAGTCTCTTCTGGCTACGAAGAACAAGGTGTTTTCTGCACCAGCTTCCTTTGAGGTTTTGGACTTGGCTGCTTATTCCTCAGCTCTGAGGGTAG
This sequence comes from Ochotona curzoniae, assembly GCF_017591425.1. NCBI lineage: Eukaryota > Metazoa > Chordata > Mammalia > Lagomorpha > Ochotonidae > Ochotona > Ochotona curzoniae. The sequence continues at coordinate 24,559 of NW_024465464.1, forward strand.
GCTTCTCAATCCCTGTGAGGGCATGGCTCCCTGACCAGCCATCGAAAAAGTGTCTAAGTCAGTGGGGAACAGAAAACACTATTTTCACGATAGAACCAGAAAAATTCGTCACATAGACTTAAGTGAACACCTACAGAGAGTTGGGCTGACATTAAAGCCAAGAGTGTGCTGAGCTCACCACCACTTGCAGGTGTCCTGGCATCCCCATGTGGAGGGTTCCTGGTTCATTTGAATCTCTTCCAAAATGGTGCCTTCCTCCTGTAGATCTGGGTACTCCTTAGGGGTAAGGAAATGGCAGGGGGAGGTGTGTGCTCCACCCCTGCTGTGATCCATGGAACCTCATGCCTCTATTTCAGCTCCCATCTGGACCTGAGCCCTTTGGTTCCTGTGGGTTTCTGGGTAAGCCACTATCTGCTGCTACTCCAGTCGCCATAGCCTGTCCCAGCTTTGTGCTGGAGCATGCCAGTCACTGGTAGTAAACCTGCCGGCTCCCACGCAGCCACAGCATCTCCGGTACTCCATGATGTCTTCATCTCTTCCTCAGTGTAGTCACCACTGGATTCCCTGTAATGCTTCCGCAAGATGGCACCTCCTTTATCTCTTTCTCATTCTACCCTCTTCCTCTTCCATCCCTAGCCTAGATAAGCATGCCTTTACCTTATTCAGCCATCATGGAAACACACTCATTGTGTAAAGGGGGAAATCCTAGTGTCAGCACTGGGGCATAGAGTACAGCCACCACCACCTGTGAAACTCCAGCACCCCATAGAGACACCGACTGGTGTCCCAGCTAGTCCATTTTGGCTCCAACTCACTTCTAATGCTCTGGGAAAAGGAGCAGAAGATGGACCAAATGATTGGTCCCTGAGAACACATGTGGAAACCTGACTGAAGCTCCAGCACTGCCCACTGTTTTATGGTTTTCCACAACACATTTTGGTATGTTATGGTCCCAACTGAGGAAAGGCCTGTAGCCCCAGACAACACATTCTCCCAAAAGATAAAGGTCAATTTCTTTGTTAAAAAATATCTAGGGCCTGGCAGTGTGGCCCAGTGGCTAAAGTCCTCACCTTGAATGCACCAGGATCCCATATGGGCGCTGGTTCTAATCCCAGCAGCTCCACTTCCCATCCAGCTCCCTGCTTGTGACCTGGGAAAGCAGTCAAGGACGGCCCAAAGCTTTGGGATCCTGCCCCCATGTGGGAGACCTAGAAGAGGTTCCTGGCTTCTGGCTTCGGAGCAGCACAGCACCGGCCGTTGCGCTCACTTGGGGACTGAATCATCAGACAGAAGATCTTCCTCTCTGTCTCTCCTCCTCTCTGTATATCTGACTTTGTAATAAAAATAAATACATCTTTACAAAATATATTTATTATTTTTTGACGATTTTTACATAGTTGATTAGGCAGATAAGGGTCAAGGGCCGCAGGCCGTTGTGTGACATCACCATTCCCACATTCTCTTTTTCCTTCCTGTATCTGGGGAAAGGACAAAGATAAGGGGAGAAGCCACACCCAGCCTTCCAAACACCTCTGCATCCTAAGATGGAGGACAGCCATCTCACACCACCCAGGGTCCCCAACGTACGGCATGCTCCAAGGATCCTACTCAAAAGGATTTGGTAGTTCAACAGTTCTGAAATACTGCCAATCTCACCACTCCAGGCATGATAAAAATCTCTCAGGATCCACCATTTGATATTGTCCACCTTAAAGTCTCACTTTCCCAGAAACTCACTGCCAATATTTGGCTGGGGTAGTTGATCAGTTTCTTCTGTCCTCTGTCCTTTGCTATGGTGCCAGATTCCTGTGCAGGCTCCAATAACCCCCAAGCCCTACATGTGCACCTGGATATGCTGTCCACTGCTCCATCTAAGCCACTGAGGAGGCCCAGCTCTGATACATACACTCCACGATTAGACCTTGCAACTCGCAATTCTCTCCATGGTTGGGCTTTTGTGTCCAGCGATTCACTTGGGGGTATTCCCTAGAAGCTTCATCTGAGGTGATTAAAGACCTGATTCTTGTGTGTGCTTACCAATACGGGTCCAGCACAATAGTTGCAATTGCTGGGTCAATTCTGACTCAGGTCCTGTCTTCTACACAAACCAATTGGTGTTGGAGCACAGTCTAATCCTGCCCATCGCACATTCAGGCCTCACGCAAACCAGTGGGAGCTGCAACCTAGTCAGAGTGACTCACAATAACCCCACCAGTCCTGCCCCATCCACTGGTTCCTGTGCCTGCCAGTATGCACAGCAGACTGGTCCAGGTCCAGGCTATGACACATCCCATTCAGGTCTCATGCATGTCAATGGACATTGAAGCCCAGTTAAACCCAACTAGCCCCACTATCCAGGCCACACAAGTGCCAGTGGGTACCACTCTGTCTAGCCATGTCTGCCCCAGCCCTGGTTCTCATGATCACCATCGGAGCAGCATCCCAGAGAGGGAAACACCAACTACTTTCCTACTGGGCCCACACCCACTCCCAGATCATGCACTCTCCAGGAGTTTTGCAGTCTGACTTGACACAATTAGCCCCCAGTGCCAGCCTCTGCCAGCTGACGCTGCAACAGAGCCCAAACAACACTCACCAACTCTGGTTTATGCTTGCACCAGTAGGAACAGTCAGCCCAGCCTGGCTTTTCCCTCATCTAGCTCACATGAGGCCGGCAGATTTGGCAGCCCTGCCTGGTCTGATCATGCTCTCCAGTGGGAGCGGTGGTCCAGCAGAGTAGCATTCCACATTCTCCCTACCAGCTTTGTCCCCTGTCCCCCATTTCTCATGTGTGCTAATTGAATGCTACGGCTCAGTATGGCATGGCCTGCCTCACCTCGGCATTTGGCAGTAGGTGTTGTAGCCTGGCCCAGCCTGGCCCACCCCAATTCCAGTTCCCACTGACAGGGTTTGCAGCCTAGCCCAGTCCAGCTGGTACCCAGTCCTAGCCCTGGTGCATACTGGTATGTGTTGCAACTGAACCCAGTCCCACCCACACTCTATTCCAGTGCTCCAATTCACCAGTGGGTGATGTGAACTGGTTCAGTCTTGTCTGCCTCTAATGTATGCCGGTGGGTACCTTTCCCTGCCTGCTCTGGGCTGCTGCCTATCACAGTTCTTGCCCTCACTTGCAGGAACTCTGTTCTGACAGAGGAGTTTCCTAGGCTCCTCCATCAGAAGCTCTCCCAGTGCCAGATCTCGCACACACCAGTGGGTCCATGGGCCAGCCCTGCTTAGTCCACCTCCTGTCCTAGCATGAACTGTGGCCTTTCTTGACTGGTCTTCACCCCATCCTGGTTCTTACTGTTGGATGTTTTAGCCCAGCCAAGGCTTGTCCTCACTCAGACACAACTCACACATGGCTCAGTAGGGGCAGAGACCTAGCCTAGTCCATTCTACTCCTACTCTGGTCCTTCAGAGCATCAGTTGGTGCTCGACTGTAGCCTGGCTCAGTGCAGCAAGCCCCAGTCCACACGTGGGCCAAGGGACACTGCAGCCATATCCAGACCAGAACACAGCACCCACTCTGGCTCTGGCACACACCCATGGGAGCCTCAACCCAGCCTGGTTGTTCTCTTAGCTTCCCAACCAGGCCTGTTCCCAGTCATAGATTGCGCTCATGTAAGCTGTTGCTCTGACCCTGCTTGGCATAGCCTCTCACCTGTCTTGGCCTTTGCCTTAGATGCTGTAGCCTGGCATCCCTGGATCACATAAATGAGTTGATGTAAGAGTCTAGCTTGGCAGCTTGGCGTGACCTGTGCTCCTGCCTGACTTCTGTTCTTGCTGGTGAGCAAAGGCTTGCTCGGCCCTGCCCAGTCCATCCCTTTCCATAACCAATCCACACATTAGCCAACAGTTGGAGCTACTTTGCCAGCTTGCCCGACCCCTAGGCCTGGACCATGTGATCATCAGTGAGAGTTACCACCCACTAGGAGGGTTTCCCAGGTTCTCCCACTCAGCCCACTTCAGAATTCATATAGCCTTCTCAATCAGATTAGAAGGATTTTCACAATTTCTTCTCCAACTCATCTCAAAGAAAAGATATTACCGCTTAAAGTTTCAAACACTACACGAATGGCCTCCCATTACCAGTCAACTCTTCTCCAACAGTCAATGAAGCCAAAACCCTCGGGGAGAATGGCTTATGGGCATTGATACCTGAGATTTGAGGTGTCTTGTTCTCTCCGGCCAATGATTCATCCTGGCACCTGCTTCTGGGCAAGTTTGGGTATCAGTGAGAAGAACGCCAGGTTCCACTTTTTCCTTAAGATCTCAATTAGGCATCCGCACACCCTAAAAGACCAGAGCAAACAAAGTTTCCTGAAAATATCAGGTTTGACAAAGTTGGAGAACAACACATTCCCAATAAACCACCTAAAACTTTAGGAAACCACATGACAATTCCACTACTAATTCATCTACAGACAAAAGGCAATCCCTATCAAAATTTCAGAGTTTGTTATTTGGTAGAAATTCAAACATCATTCTAAACTTCACATGGAAACATAAATGCCTGGGAAATTTGAAAAAAAAAAAAAGAATTTCTACTACCAGATACCATAATTTCTTTAAAGCTACAGTACTCAATAAAAAAAAAAAATAGAAAGCTACAGTCCTCAAAGTAGTGTGCTACTGAGATTTGCACAAAAACATACAGTAGGACCACAATACAGACAGTAGGTATTCCAAGACCACCAATGGAGGTTTGAAGTAGAAGACAGTTTTTTTCTGCAAAAGTTTGATTTATACATTAGGTACAGTATGAGATTACAATGAAATGGAATAATCACAATAACATACTATGCTAAGAGTTAGGTGAATACAGCCAATTTCACTTTTCCTATGAGAGGAAACACTTTATGACTTCTCTTGAGCATATTCAAATGGCCAACATCACTACTGTTGTATTTTGAGGGTCGGATGTGATGGTTCAGTGGCTAAATCCTCACTCTGCATGTGTCAGGAGCCCATGTGGGCACCAGTTTGTGTCCCATTTGCTTCACTTCCCATCCAGCTCCCTGTTTGCGACCTGACAAAGCCTTGGGACCTGCACCCATGTGGGAGACCCAGAAGAGGCTCCTGCCTCTGAGCCTTGCATTAGTTCAGCTGTAATCATCGTGGCCACTTAGGAAGTGAACCCAGAACAAAAGACATTCCTCTGTGTCTCTACTACTCTGCCTTTCCTATAAAAATAAAAACTAAAAAAAAAAAAAAAAAAGAGGAAAAGCATATCTGGTTATACCAGCATTGGAATGCCATGAGAGCCAGTCCGATAATTAAGATGGATATTAAACAAGTGCAAAAGCATAAATCCCATTCCAGACAGGACGGAGGGCCACACAAGTAAGATTTTATCACACTATTCAGAATACCACACAACTAAAAACTTCCGAACCGCTTCATACTAAAATTTTCCATGCAATATTTTAATGCAATTGGCTGTAGGCAATCAAAACCACAGAGCAATGTATGAAACCATGGGCTGATTTAGGATTTGGGATAGGAGAAGACCATTGCAATCAGTAATTGCAAAAACATGGAAGCAACCGAAATGCCCATCAACAGAAGATTGGATAAGAAAGCTTTGGTTCATCTACTCCATGGAATACTACTCAGCTATTAAAAAAAACAAAATGCAGTTCTTTGTGGCTAAATGGGCACAACTGGAAACTATAATGCTAAGGGAAATGAGCGAATCCCAAAAGGTTAGATACCACACGTTTGCTTTGATTTAACCTGTAATTTTTGTTTGGTTGTTTGTTATTTTTTGAACCTGTCATTGATACTGTCTCAACCCAGATGTTTTGAAGAACTGGGCTTGCATTATTTTTAACATATTGTTTACTCGATACTATGTCAATTAATTCCATAACATTGTATATTGATGCTGATGTTTTGTTGGGGCTTTTAACTGACCGCAACTTTACTCTGTTAGCTCTACCTTCAGACCAGAGAAGGTCTCCCCAAGAAGCCACTGAACTTATCTGGACAATAAGATGCTGGACTTTATGCTAGGTATATGCTTGCAATGAAGGAATCTCAACTGAGCTTGAACTCAGTTATGCAGCAAAGTGGAGGAATCCACTATGGGGGGAAGGTTGTGGGAGGGGTGGGGGGAATCCCCAGTGCCTATAAAACTGTATCACATAATACAATGTTAATAACAATAAAAAAAAGCCAATAGTTACAACCCCACTTGTGAGACCCACATCCCACACACCAGTGCCTGAGTTCAAGTCCCAGCGCCATTCCTAACTCAGCTTTCCGCTGGCAGACAACAGCTGACTATGTAAGTACCTGAATCCCTCCCACCCACAAGAGAAATCTGGATTGAGTTCCTGGCTTTACCCTGGCTGGGAGTGAACCAGCACATGGAAGCTTTCTCTCCTCCTCTCTTTCAAATAAAATGAAAAGAAGGGAATAAGTGAACTCAAAAGGAAATGATCTGTAACAAAAGCCAAAACCACAGAACTTACACATGGAGAAAAAAATGACTACAGCCACGGATAAGGAAAATATTTCCTAAATGATACTAAAACTCAAACTCAAATCCATCAAAGGAAAACAGGAATCTGCAAACCATTCTAAAAGCAGATACTATCAGAAAAATGAAACCATCAATTACAGACGAGAATAAAGTTTTTGTAAATCGTGTGTCTGACTAAGGACTTGCATTTAGTATAACAAACTCTTACGAGTATACAAAGCCATCCCAACAAACACTCCACTGAGGAAGATACACAAAGGGCTAACAGGAACAGAAAACCATGCAAATCATCAGTAGCCTTTAGGAAAATGCAAATGAGAACTACAAGGAAATACCAGTACACACCTAATAAAATGGCCAGAACCAAAACAAGAGACAACACGTGTTTGCCAGGACATGGAAAAAAACAGAAGCTCTACATTACTGGGGGAAACGTAAAAAGGTTTAACCGCTTTGAAAAACATTGACAGTTTTTTTTTTTAATAAATAATACAACACCTAGCAATTTCACTCTTTATTAAGAGAAATGAACACATATGTCCAACCGAAGCGTTATACATAAACAGGCATATTATTATTCCTAACGGCCAAAAGCTGCAACAATCCACTGTTCAACTAGTAAACAAGTCAAAAGGTACATAAACCCAATGGAGTATTTTCACCAATAAAAACAAATGAAGTGGGGCCCAGCACAGTAGTCTAGTGGTTAAATCCTCAACTGGCATGCTCCGGGATCCCATATGGGCACCATTCAGGCCCTAGCTGCTCCAGCTTCCCATCCAGCTCCCTGCTTGTGGCCTGGGAAAGCAGTCAAGGATGGCCCAAAGCCTTGGGACCCTACACTCACCTGCGAGTCCCAGAAGCTGCTCCCAGCTCCTGGCTTCAGACTGCCTCAGCTCTGGCCATTGCAGCCACTTGGGGAGTGAACCAGTAGATATAAGATCTTTTTCTGTCTCTCTAAACTTGCCTTTCCAATAAAAAAAAATTCTTTTAAATATTCTCCCCCAAAAGTTTTATTTTTATTGGAAAGACAGATTTACAGAGAGAAAGATTTTTTTTCATCCATTACGCCACCCCTCAAGTGGCCACAACAGCCACAGCTGAGCTGCCAGAAAGCAGGAGTTCCTTCCTGGTCTCCCGTGGGAGCAGGGTCCCAAGGCTTTGGGCCGTCCTCCAATGCTTTCCCAGGCCACAGGCACGGAGTTGGAAAGGAAGTGGAGCAGCCAGGATAAAAACCACAGCCCAAATGGGATCCTGGCACATGCAAAGTGGGGATTTTGGCTAACAGGCTACCACACCAGGCCCAATTTATCCACTTCTAAGAAAAATGTTGCAACTCACCATAATACTGACACCAGACTGGAACAGCTCATATGGGCAGAGAATTCTTTCATAGTGCGACTTCAAAAGAGACCCAGTTCCTTTCCTGGCAGATTTCCCAGTGCCTCTCCACTTTAGACCACTTCTTTTCTTTTATGAACATTTCCAAACCTCCTTTGCTGCCAACAATCTGAGTTTTTAAAAAGTAAAAATTACTATTTAAGTAGAGGCAAGCATTCTCTGTTAAATACATAAACTACTCTGTGGGCTGGGATTTTAGATTTCAACAAATAAATGACAACAGTGACATCTGTAATATTTACAGGCAAACAACAAAATCAAAAACTAAATTAAAAACAATTTAAAAATTAAACCTTCTTTGCTGTTGTTAAGATTTATTTACTGGGCCCAGCACAGTGGCTAACGTCCTCACCTTGAACAAGCTGTCATGCCACAGGGGTGCATTTTCATGTCCTGGCAGCCCCGCTTCCCACCCAGCTCCCTGACTGTGGCCTGGGAAAGCAGTTGAGAACGGCCCAAAGCCTTGGGATCTTGCACCCACGTGGCAGACCTGGAAGAGTCTCAAGGATCCTGGCTCCTGACTTCAGATCGCGCAGTACCATGCTTTCCAATTCACTTGGGGAGTGAATCATCGGACAGAAAATATTTCTCTCTTCTCCTCTGTGCATATTTGACTTTACAATAAAAATAAATAAATCTAAAAAAAAAAAAGAAGGATTTCTTTATTTTTGGAGCCAGTGCAATAGCATAGTTGCTAAAGTGCTAGACTTGCATACACCAGGATTCTATATGAGCACTGGGTTCATGTCCCAGCTGCTCCACATCCCATCCAGCTCCCTGCCTGTGGCCTGGGCAAGCAGTCAAAGATGGCCCACACCCTTGGGACCCTGCACCCATGTGGGAGATCTTTAAGAAGCTCCCTCCTGGCTTCAGAATGTCTCTGTTCCGGCCGTTTTAGCCACTTGGGGAGTGAACCAGCAGACAGAGGATCTTTCTCTGTCTCTCCTTCCCGCTGTATATCTGACTTGAATAATACTTGAATAACACTTCCTAAACTATAATAAACATATAGATACATAGATAAAACTTCAAAACTGGGGCTCCTTTTCTCGTCCCAGGGAAGAATTCTTCAGATGGCAGCAGTGAGTGCAGACAGCATCCTGAGGGGAAAAGCTGCAGCTCAGCCTCCCACCGAAGCCTGGTCTGGGGGGACAGGCCAGGGCGTCCTCCAGCTCGCCCTGCATACAAACACCACCCTGTACCCCACCAACACGTACCAGCATTACGAGAACAACCAAGGACGGAAGAAAGTAAAGACGGAAAAGGAAGGCAGGCAGGCAGGCAGGAAGACCACCAGCCCCGAGGACAGAAGTGGAACAGACCTTGCAAGACAGCATGAACCCCAGGCACCTGTGCCCACTATACCCAGAGACCACACTGAGTGCCAGGCCTCAGCCTTCCCTCTCGTCCCTGCACCAAGGACTCCAGCCCTCCCAGACAACACAAAGGACTAAGACACTGCCTGCCCTCGTGGCACCCACACCAAGGGCAAAGCCACCACCTGCGTTTCTCCATCCCAAACAGAGGACCAAGCCACAACCTGCGCTCCTGGAACCCGTGCCTAGGGCCAAGCCACATCATGCCTTTCATGGACCACGTCCATGACCAAGATGTCACCAGCCCTCCCAAACAATGCACAAAGGCTCAAGACACCGCCTGCCCTCCTGGACCCTGCACCTTGGGACAAGACACCGCCTGCCCTCCTGGACCCTGCACCTTGGGACAAGACACCGCCTGCCCTCCTAAACCCTGCACGAAGGCAAGCGGACCTCCCCTCTTGCACTCACGCCATGGCCAAGCTACTGCTTACCTTTGGGACCTCAAGAACATGGCAAGCTGGCAGCTGCCCTTAACGACACCAGTGGAGGCCCAAGACGAGGCCTGCGCTCACAGACACAGCCGAGGATCAAGACACCACCTGCCCTCAAGGGCCCCGCACCAATGACCACGCTACTGGAGGCCTTCCCGGACCCCACGCGGAGGGCCAAGCCGAGGCCAGCCCTCAAGGACCCCGCACCCAGGGCCAAACCGAGACCCGCCTTCCTGGACCATGCACAGAAAGCAAACCGCCACATCCCCACCGGGATGGACCCAGTGCTGATGGCTAAGCCGCTGCCTAACCTTCCAGCCCCTCGTTGAAGATCAAGCCACCGCCTGGCTTTCAGGAACCCACACTCAGGGCTAAGCCGCGGCCCCCCTCGTAAACGCTGCACAAAGGCAAGTGGACACCTCCCCTCTTCCCCCACCTCCCCCTGTGCAGGCCTGCTGAATACCAAGCCGCCGCCTCCCCAGCTGGACCCGCACCCAAGGACAAGCCATCGCCTCCCCAGCTGGACCCACACCCAAGGACAAGGTACCACCTGCACTCCTGGACACATGCTAGGGCCAAGCTGCCGCCTCCCCTTCCCGGAACCCTGTACCCTACGGGGATCTTACCTTGTAGATGTTCTTTTGGGTTGTGGACTCCTCCCAGCGAGGCCCAAAGACCAGGCACTCTGGGGGTGGCACCAACTCCACCTCTTGCACAGCCAGCCCCACGTCCACCATGGCGCCCACCGCGAGGCCCTCCCCTGGCGGCGTGCAGGTGGACAGCGGGTGAGACGAGGGCTAGCTGGAGTCCATGAGCCCCGTCATGTCCACTCACGGGGCCCGCAGCGCGTCTTCCCGCAGGCGAACTGTTCCCCACGGAGAGTCCAGCGAAGTGTCCTCTTCCTCCTCTGCTTCTTCGCCAACTGAGGGTGCGCGGCCGCAGCTCCTAACAGGAAGTGACCGTGCGGCCAATCACTCCGCGTCAGCACCATGCAGTATTCCTCCGCCAACGGGGACCTTTTCTTCCTCCTCCTGGAACCCATGGCAGCTATGCCTGCTCTCCTTGCCCAGGTAAGTTCTGCAGGACGGGGCCTGGGGCTCCTTGCAGAGCTATGGCCTGGGGCTTCTTGCAGAGCTGGGGCCTGGGGCTTCTTGCAGAGCTGGGGCCTGGGGCTTCTTGCAGAGCTAGGGCCTGGGGCTCCTTGCAGAGCTATGGGCTGGGGCTCCTTGCAGAGCTGTGGCCTGGGGCTCCTTGCAGAGCTGGGGGCTGAGGATCCTGGCACAGCTGTGGCCTGGGGCTCCTTGCAGAGCTGGGGCCTGGGGCTTCTTGCAGTGCTGGCCCCTCCTGTTTGTTCTTGATCTGGGATGATCCTGGCACTTGTGTTGGTCGCTTGGGGGCTTCAGCCTTGGTCTCTGTGGTCAGTGCCACCCTGGCTGCCTCTCTCAGCCCTGGACATTCCCAGGTCATATCCATGTCTGCCTAGTCTCTCTGTCACTCATGGTTTCAGCAGCACCTGAAGTCAGGGAGGTTACACATGCAACTTCAAGCTGGGTTGTTTCTCCTCCATTTTTTCTTCCTCTGCCCTAATTGGTAATTGGGTAACTGTTGGTCTTTTGGTCTTGAATACAAAGAAGTCATGTCTGGTTTATCCCAATTCTTCAGATGAGTAGGGAGACTTCTTGGAAACGGAAGCAAGGAATTGTACTCCTTTTCCTTTTTTGGTGGGAGAGAAGAGCAAGGAATTCCTTGCATTTCTGATCAGACTTTCCTTTATTTTTTGTGGCAGAGCCTTCTGCTGTGCTTCTGTGGCTTCCACCAAGGTGCTTGTTACAATGCGGGTCACTACCCTCCCGGTACTGTGAATACTGGAAGAGGGGCTGAAGCGTGTTCCCTGGTGGATGCAGAGCCACAGAACGGCATGCCTCATCAAGCAGTGCTCTGCTCTTTCTTGCCCCACCCACAGTCCATGGGGTGATAAACCATGAAGCCACACAGGCCAGTCGCCTTGTTCCTTTTGCCTCTCCCAGGGCTGTGTATAACATCAACCCACCAGCACTGGCAGTTCTCTGATTTCTCTGTTGACGCCCCTGACTGCTCAAGTGCACCTCTGGACTGTTCCTGCTGCTGGCAGGCACCCTGCCTCCAGCAGGAACTCCTTGTCTTTGCCATGTAGCCTTCACTCCCTTTTCTACCTTGCTCCTTCTCTGGGTGTTGGAATCCATGCCGCAGGGCCCTAATGCCCACTGATGCAAACACATTGGGCTTCCACAGTGGCTCACTTGCCAGGATTTAGGTAACTGGCCCAGATCCACTCTCTGCCCCCTTAGCTCTCAGCATCCCCCTCTCCTGGTATCCCTCAGGGGGTTTAGGGTGTGGAATAGATTCTGCTTTCATTTCCCAGGTCCCTCCCTCAGCTGCCTCACCCCCAATGGCATGGCTGCCCTCCTCTGGGGATGATTGATTGGCAGCCCATGGCATCCCATTCTGTTTTAATAACCTCCCTTGCCAGGTGCTGAGGTCAGTGTTTTGCGTTATGGCTTTTTGCCACTTGCTGCTTCTTTGGGAGGCTCCCACAGGAGTCTGCCTGCTCCAGTTCCCTTTGTGCTGGCTCTAAATCCACTTCACTTTTGTCTGCAGGCTGGGTGTCTTCCTGTAGTGCTCGCCTTCCCCTTGGGCTACCGGCTGCAACCATGGCGCTTTCAGCCCTGCTCATGTAGGATTGGCAGGTCACTCTTCCCAGCTGCAAGGAATGATATCTTAGTTCACACACACACACACACACACACACACACATCACCACCACAGCAATCACCACGTTTTCCCCGTTTTGCCAGAAATTCCTAGTTTTAATGGGGAAAACTCTCCAGGTGCTTGGGAAAGCAGTCAAGGATGGCCCAAAGCCTTGGGACCCTGCACCTGCATGGGAGACCTAGAAGAAGTTCCTGGCTCCTGGCTTTGGCTCAACGCAGCACTGGCCATTGCAGTCACTTGGGGAGTGAATCATTGGACAGAAGATCTTCCTCTCTGTCTCTCCTCTCTATATATCCACATTTCCAATAAAAAAATAAAATAAATCTTAAAAAAAAAAAGGCAACGGAAGGGCCCGGCACAGTGGCCTAGCGGCTAAAGTCCTCGCCTTGAGCACGCCCTGGGATCTCATATGGGCACAGGTTCTAATCCCAGCAGCCCCACTTCCCTTTTAGCTCCCTGCTTGTGGCCTGGGAAAGCAGTCGAGGATGGCCCAAAGCCTTGGGACCCTGCACCTGCGTGGGAGACCTAGAAGAGGTTCCTGGTTCCTGGCTTCGGATCGGCACAGCACCGGCCATTGCACTCACTTGGGGAGTGAATCATCGGATGGAAGATCTTCCTCTCTGTCTCTCCTCCTCTCTGTATATCTACTTTTCCAATAAAAATAAATAAATCTTTTTAAAAAAAAAAAAAAGCAATGGAACTACACAAAATGTCTCTGCAGAGCTGCTTGGGTGGGGTGCGTCTATATCCTCCCTCCAGTGGGAAAGCACCATGCCTACACGAGCGACACTTTGCTTACATAGCCAATTAGGGGAGGGATGGAGGAAGTGGTGTTTAAAACTCTCTCTCTAATTTTATGGTACGATTCCATAGGATGTGAGATTTATTCCATAGGATCTGAGATTTCCCCACCCCTGTAACTTCCCTCTCTTGTAGCACTGCTGGTATCTACACTGAAAGAAGATCTCTAGGCGGATTTTTGAAAGACGAGGCTCCACAGTCACTAGGACATCATCAGTGTTTCACCCAGTTCCACGAACCCCGTCCCCGTAAAGTTCAAAACGTTTCCATCACCTCACACCCCTCTTACCAACGGTCATTATGATTTCCAAAGGTACACTGGACGTCTTCCCAGGATACCTAAAGTGTGTAAATAAACAGATTTGAGTCAAGCATCCCCCTGAATATGTGGTACTGTAATTTGCCCTACCCTTAGCAACTCACAAGCTTGGAGCATCTAGGTCACATATACAAAAGCACTTTAATATCTCCATTGCTTTGTGGAAACTTGGTTATGTTTGGGACAGATGTTCAGCCTATGTTGCTTTAAATGCCTGTGTCCCGTGTTGCAGTGCCTGGGTGTGAGTCCCAATTCCAGCTCCTGACTCCAGCTTCTTGCTAATAAACACACTGATGATGGCTCCAGGGACTGGGTCCCTAACACCAACATAAGGGCATTTTTTTAAAATTCTAAGTCAGAGTGACATGGAGAGACACAGACACTCCATCCACTACTTCAGCCTCCAAATGCCCATGACACCTGGGGCTGGACCACACCAAAGCCAGGAACCCAGCACTCTATCAAGTTCTCCCACAATGGTGGCAGGAACCCAAGCACTTGTGCCATCATACTCTGGATCCCAGGATGCTGGTCGGAAGCAGAGTTGCCAAGGTTTAAACCAGGCACTCTACTATGGGATGTGTGTATCAGTCTAAGAGGTGACTTAATCCAGTATGTCAAAATGCTAGCCCAAAGACATGGACCGAATTCCCAGCTCCCAGCATTGACTTGGAAACAGCCATGGCGGGCAGTCGAGATGTAAACAAGCAATTTGGAGCTCTCTCAATCTAACTCTCTCTTTCAAATAAGCAAAACACACAAATACACTTGGTTATCCCTTTCCAAGAGTTCTTTTTAAAAAGATTTCATTTCTGTATTCAAAAGGAAAGATGGAGAGGAAGGAGAAGGAGTGGGAAAGAGAGAATGGGAGAGAGAGAGAAAGGAGAGAGAGAGAAACTTCATCTTCCATCTGCTGGCTCGTTCTCCAAGTGTTTACAGTAGCTGGGACTGGGCGAGGCTGGAGCCTGGAACTACAGGCTGCTCTTCCATGTAGATGGCAGGACTCAGGCCCATGAGCTGTGATCCACTCCTTTCTCAGAAGCATCAGCATAGAGCTGGACCAGAAGTGGGTCAGGACTCAACGGGCACTCTAACATGGGTTGGTGTGTCACAAGCCGTGGCTTGACCTGCTGTGCTATGCCAGCCCTATTCCACGGTTCTGATGTACATACTTTTAACTATTCTTGCTTTACAGAGGTTTCCACCGAGCCTGTTGTACCATAAAATGTAGAAAACAAGGTAAGTGGACCATGCACAGAGCTGCCAACCAAATAGGGCTTTCATGAGGAAAAGGCACCAGAGAGCGCAGCTAGTCTTGACCTGCAGGATTCTTGCCATCCTGGGCTCAGAATTGGTTCCATAAGGCTAATCCAAGTAAAGAAGCAATTTAGACAATGTTTCTCACCCTGCAAACATTGGAGTCATTGAAGCAGAACCATTCTCCATCCACAGAGTTCCGAATATAGGCACAGTAATGACCAAAGTTTGCCATTCCCATGTGTGCGATCACGGCAAAGAGTTCATACTGTCCTCCAACCTGGAAGGGCAGAAGGCATGGAATGATTAACCTGTCATCCTCCTTGTCATCACACATGTATTCACAGCCTGCTCTCTGCCAGGCATCGCTACTGCAGAGGCAATAAAGCACAGTCCTTGGCCTCAGGAACCTTCCTAGCTAACCGAGAAACAATGGCTAAACCACAATTATAATGGTGTGTTTTGTACCAGATTCTGCAGAGGTTATCTGAGAAGTGTACATTTTTGTCCAGAATAGGGAAAGAACAAGAAGGCAAGGAAGGGCTGAGGGGCTGGAGGGATCTCCCCAGACAAGAAAAAGTTGGGCTGATCTGAAAAGACAGGTTATAGGAAGGGATATCATTTTTAATGTAGACTCAGAAACTGAAAGACTCAGTGGTGGAAAAGAACACAGCATACTGCAGACACAGAAGGCTGTGAGGGTGCTCAGAAGTCACAAGAAAGCAAAATACAAAGGCCAAGTTAAAAATTCAAACTTTATTCCTTGAGTGATGGGGATGGGGGGACAGAGTGTTTAAAGAAGAGGAGTAACATCATCATGACGTCTGTGTAAGAGAAACAAAAGAACGCAGCTTGGAAACTGGGTGCTGGGAATGGTGTCAGCATTCCGCATGGGTGCTGATTTGAGTACCTGCTGCTCTGTTTCTGATCCAGCCCGCTACTCATGCACTTGGGAAAAAAAGCAGATGAGAGCTTCCATCCATTGCAGCCATTTGGGGATCTGCGATTGGAAGATTCTCTCTCTCATTCTCTCTCTCTCTCTCTCTCTCTAACTCTAACTCTTTCAAATAAATAAATACCTCTTGGCTTTCTGCTTGTGGACACTACCAAAGGAAGCATCGCCCTCTCTTCTCTTCACACTGCTGTTAGGTCAGAGCTTCCCGAAGAGCGCAAACAGCCGCAGAATCTCTCCATCAGAGGGCTGAGCTGCCAAATGAGCCACGAGAGTCCGTGGAGCCATTTTAAGCAGTGGGGAACGCTCACAGACTGCGTGGGATGGGATCTGAACACCAAGCACTCCAGTGGCTGAAGGGTTGTCACCTACACCACCGTGGAGGCGTGGACACAGCCATGAATGCAAGGCCATGCTAGTGGATGGAAGAGTGCGGGAACCAAAGGGGGCTGTCTCCAGAGAAGATTCCCCAAGACCCAGTGCCAATCTACCTGTGAAAAAGACCTTTATCGAGGGCCTTTCTTTAATTTGCCTAGACACTGACGAGCGTTACCTCCCACGTTATTTTAAGCAATATGGGAAAATCAAAATGATCGAGATCATGATTGATGAAAGCAGTGGCAAGAAGAGGGGCTTTGCTCGTGGTACTTTTGATGACCACGATTCCGTGGATAAGACTACCATGCAGAAATACCACGCTGTGAATGGTCACAACTGTGAAATAAGAAAGGCCCTGTTCAAGCAAGGAGATGGCTTGTTTCATCAACCCCAAGAGGTCAAAGTGGTTCTGGAAACATTGGTGATGGGCGTGGCGGTAGTTTTGGTGGCAATGATCATTTTGGGTCCAGGAGGAACCTTGAGTGGTTGTGGCGGCTTTGGTGGCAGCCAAGGTGGCGGTGGTTATGGTGGTAGTGGGGACGGTTGCGATGGATTGGTAATCCTGGTGGTTGTGGAGCAGGCAGCCCTGCTTGCTCTGGAGGCAGCAGAGACTGGGAAAGTGGTGGAGAGGGTTTTGGAAAGCAGGGCACTAGCTATAGAGAGAATGGCAGCTGTCACGACGGCAGAGGCGGCTTGGGCGGTGCCAGCGGGAGCAATTGCAGAGACCGTGGAAGCGACAATGATTTTGGCAATGACAACAATCAAGCTTCAAAGTTTGGACCCATGAAGGGAAGAAACTTTGGAGGCAGAGGCTCCGCCCCTGTGGTGGTGGCAGTCAATATTTTGCCTAACCATAAAAGTCAACGCGGCTGTCGCTTGCAGCAGCAGTAGCTGTGGCAAGGAGAACAAGGTTTGAATGAGTGCCAGGAAACAAAGCTTAGCAGGAGAGGAGAGCCAGAGAAGTGACAAGGAAGCTCCAGGTTACAGCACACCTGTGAACCCAGCCAAGCACAGTAACTTAGTTAATGCCAACGAATCGCATACCTGAAAATTGTTTAAAAAATAAGTATTTTACATCTTCTCACCACAAAAGATATATGTGTTGTTACTCTGTATGCCATAAATATGTATAAGTATTGCATGCTAATTTTTAAATCATTTTTTCAAAAGAATTAGTGTGTGAGGTGACAGATAACGTTGATTAACTTGAACTAGTCACCCCACAATATACACACACGTTAAAGTAGCACATTATATATGCAAATTTGTGCATTACATTTTTGTTGGGAGGAATAAGAAAGATAAAAGGAATATGAGTAAAAGCAAAATCAGGGAAGCTGAGTGTGGCTCATTGTTGCAGGAATCCCACCAGGCTGTGGTTGTTCTCCTGCCCGTGGCCAGCAGGGGACAGGATTTCCTAGCGGACAGGGTGGCAGAAAAACGCAGAACTGGGCAACTGAGCTGGTATTTTCAACTAGTGTTCACCCGCTTAACTCATAGCTTAGTCTGGGATCCTGTGGCCTGGGGAAGAACTTCCAAGCTGAGCACTGACGCATCGAGGGATGCTTGGGGAAACAGGAAGTATGGCGTCTAATGAGACACAAGGCCAGAGCGAGGCCAGCTTCTCACCTGGTCCTTGACGTCATCGCTGAGGTCTTGTTCACTCAGAAGCACCTGAGTGAAATCCAAGCTCTCGGGGAAAGAGACGGAGTGGCAGACCTTCTGTGTCTGTGAATTCCTGGCGGAGAAGCGCATGAGGTGGATGGTCAAAGCTGAGGGCAGATGGGTCAGTTTCAAAGCCTGGGAAGAACAAAGTTAAGCAGCAATGAAGCTCTCTGACATGACTCGGGGTCACTGACTCATGGACTCCTCCATGAGACGCACAACACGTGGCCTCCACTATCCATCTCCCACGGGCACCTGAACCCAGCAGAACTTTGATGTCTTCCCCAGGGAACTGATCCAACTCTGACGGAGCTGCTCTTTCTGCTTAAACGGCTCAGTCCCTGTCAGGGGTGTGATCTGAGTAGCCCTAGCTACAGCTCTGGAAATCAGAAGCCACAGGACCCCTGGTGCTTGCCTGACCTTGACCCTCCATCATGCATCACAAGGTGCCCTCTGCTGGTGCAGCCTGCCTGGGCCTCCCCCCATCACCCCCCGAGACCTGGGAGACACTGTATTTTAGGGAAAGGAGTACCTGTTTCCTGTAGGTGTTCTTCCCACAGTTCTGACAGAAGCACTTGCTTTGGCTTGATAGCTCCTTGGGTTGCAAGAAGTACTGCAGGGCGTCCTCCTGTGACATGCAGGAAAGCAAAGACAAAGCAGGCTGCTATTTCCTGTTCGGAGTCCAGCCTGCCACCCAGCTGGGGGAGGCACAAGCAAGCTCTCCCAATGCCTCCTGAGCCCCGCAGCACCTTTTTTTTTCAATTAGTGTTATTTTATTTTTATAACCTTTACATAGTTGATTAGGGCACAAAGGGACAACAGTTATAGGAAAGTGGATAAGACCAGCGTTCCCACATTCTTTTTTTTTTTTTTCTCTGTATCTGGGCTAAGAGGGGAGGATAAAGGGAGAAGCCCCACCCAGCCTCCCACCCATCCCAGGGTCCCCAACATGGGGGGCATGCTCCAAGGGCACTGCTCAAGTGCTTTGGTAGTTCAACAGTTCTGAATTGCTTACGCAGCGCCTTTAATGTCTGACCCACTGCGGGACACCTGCAGTTCGCAGAAAGTGCTCCCTGCTTGGGGGAACCAAACAGTAGCGGCATCTATTAAGGAAGCAGCAAAGGAAAGTAGAAGTAAGGGTTAAAAATACTTTTTGCCAAATCAAGGTAGCCCTTGGCCACATCCTGGCAAATGAAATAGAAAGTGACACTGAACAGCCCAGGGCAGGTGAAAGAAGCAAAGGGACCAGAACACGGAGTCCTGTGGGAACACTGATCCACCATGACAAATCTCTCACCAGTGTTCCCAGCGGCTTTAAGTTCAGGTCGAAAAGGCTGAGAGGGAGCGTCAGCAAGCTACTGTCTCTGCTACTCTCCGTGGTGCAGTCGAGGCAGACCAAGCATTCCTTTATCTGGATCTTATACAAGTCCTGGAGCCGCTGCACCTGCGTGAGAGACGAGGCGAGACATCAACGGGCAAGAAGCAGGTGCCAGCCTGGGCCAACTCACAGAGACGGGAGCCACCAGCTAGGAGCTGCACAGTGACAGCCATTCAGAGGGCCTACTCACAAAAGCGACAATGAGTCACAGTGACCATGTGAGGGAACGGCAATAGGCATTTTCTGTGGATTAATTTTCGTTCCTCTCTGTGCAACATACGAACCACAATTGATGAGTTCAGTCAGTAACCCCGCTGTGCCCCAGTTCCAGGTCCTTACCAAGTCCACATCCGTGATCTGAGCCTTAATGAGGTTCCAAATCGTGAGGTAGAGCTGAACAGCATCATGCTGAACAAACACTGACCAGAGAGAAAAACAATCGCCCAGTTAGTAAGGTCCTTGGAGAGCCTCTCATGCCATTGGGCCCTGGCACCTCGATGCCCGTGGATCCCTTGTCCTGTGGGGGCCCTCTTCTCTCCCAAAAAGCCCAAGTTGGCACTACCTATGGGATGGTCAATGAATGAAAACTCAGCACTATATATATTTTTGAGAACTCATCTTGAACTGAAGAGCCAGGAGCCAGCACTGGGAAGCAGAAGGTAGATCAGCTCAGACTATATGAGCACCAGTTCCAGTCAGGGATGCTCTGCTTCTGATCCTGCTCCCTGCAAGTGTGCTTGGGGAAGGGGCAGAAAATGGTCCAAATAATGGGAGTCATGCACCCATGTGGAAGACATGGAAGGAGCTCCTGGCTGCTGGCTCCCGGCTTCCAAGCAGCCCAGGTACCACTATTGTGGTCATTTTGGGAGTAAACCATAAGATCAAAGACCTCTCTCTCTCTCTCCCTCTCACCCACCCTATAGCTTTGCCTTTCAAATAAATAAATTTTTTTTTAAAGAGAAACAGGTGAGTCTGGTACTGTAGCATAGCAGCTAAAGTCCTCGCCTTGCACACACCAGGATCCCATATGGGTGCTGATTCTAATCCCAGCAGCCTCGCTTCCCATCCAGCTCCCTGCTTGTGAAAGCAGTGGAGGATGGCCCAAAACCTTGGGACCCTACACCTGCATGGGAGATCCAGAAGAGATTCAGATTGCCTCAGCTCCGGGCATCGAGACCGCTTGGGGAGTGAATCAACAGACGGAAGATGTTCCTCTCTATCTCTCCTCCTCTCTGTATATCTACCTTTCTAATAAATAAATAGATAAATAAATAAAATAAATAAATAGAAGCAAGTACCACTTGGGACACGAGCATCACATGAGAGGGTGATGGCTCAGGGAACTGAGTACTGGCCATCCACATGACAGGTTATATTCCAAACTCCAGACTGCAGCCTTGCGCATCGACAGCGGATGTTCTATTCTGGGCAGTGATGTCTATTTCTCTATCTAGACAAATCTTCCCAACTGTTAAGGAGGGCTAAAGGAAAGTGGAAATACAACTGGAATGGTGGAATGGGCCTCCAGGATGCCCAAGAGCAGTGTGAACACTGGCAAACACACAGAAAAGGTCACATATGACAAGCCGAGAGCTAACGTCATATACTGCATGTGGAAAGTTGAACTCTTGGACCCGGCGTGACAGTGTAATGGTTAAGTCCTCGCCTTGAACACGCCGGGATCCCATGGACACTGGTTCTAATCCCAGCAGCTCCACTTCCCATCCAGTTTCCTGCCTGTGGCCTGGGAAAGCAGACGAGGACGGCCCAAAGCCTTGGGACCCTGCACCAGCATGGGAGACCCGGAAAGAAGTTCCTGGCACCTGGCTTCGGATCAGCTCAGCTCCAACTATTGCAGACACTTGGCAAGCAAACTAGCACATGGAAGACCTTTCTGTCTCTCCTTCTCTCTGTATGTCTGCCTTTCCAATAAAAAAATAAATAAATCTAGGGCCCAGCGCAGTGGCGCAGTGGTTAAGGTCCTCGCCTTGCACACCAGGGATCCCATATGGGCGCCGGTTCTATCCCGGCAGCCCCTCTTCCCTTCCAGCTCCCTGCCTGTGGTCCGGGAAAGCAGTCCAGGACGGCCCAAAGCTTTGGGACCCTGCACCCGCGCGGGAGACCCAGAAGAGGCTCCTGGCTTTGGATCGGCATCAGCCATTGCGCTCACTTGGGGAGTGAATCATCGGACGGAAGATCTTCCTCTCTGTGTCTCCTCTCTGTATATCTGCCTTTCCAATAAAAAAATTAATAAAAATAAATCTTTAAAAAAATAAATAAATCTAGAAAATATATAAATGAAAATCACAATCAGTGATTGGTTTTGATTTTTCAATTCAGAGTGTCATCGTTGAAAGACACAAAAAATACTAAATGCTGGAAAGGACATAGAGAAAGACAGGGAGCACTCACACACACTGTTAGTAAAGATGTAAAACAGGACAGATCGCCTCGGGAAACCTAGACACAGAATGACTGTAGGATCTGCAATTCCTCTACTGGGTATAGAGTCAAAGGAAAAGGAAGAACCTCGTCCAAGAGACGCCCCACCGTGTTTGTGGCAGTGCTATTCACACCAGCTAAGACACAGATGCACTCTGTGTGTCCAGTAGTGGACAAATCAATAAAACAATGAGTTATGGGGGGCCAGGGGGAGGCCTGATGGTGTGGCACAGCGAGTATGCCCACTGCCTGTGACACCAGAATCCCGTTGTGGATACCAGTTCACATTCCGGCAGCTCTACTTCAATCCTGCTCCCTGCTAATGACCTGGGAGAAGAAGCGGTGAAAGATCAAAGTGCCTCAGTGTTGAGCCCCACCAGCCCCATGGGAGACCTAGAAGAAGCGCTTGGCTCAGCTCAGCCCAGCCCTGACAACTGTGGAAGAGCGCTCTCTCTCTCTCTCTACCTCTGTCTCTCTCTCCCCACCCCTTCCTCTCTCTGTCCCTCCTCCCCACCCATCTCAAGCTTCTGTCCCCTTCAGATCAGTAGCCAGGTGCCAGGAAGGAATGCCTTACTTGGTACATTGTTCTTCTGGAGGCAGGAGACGAACTCCAGGGGTCTCACTGCCTTCTGCCGGCTGTCCTGCATCTTCTCTAGCAATAACAGCAATTGAAAAGGGACATTTCTCTTCTGGTCTTCCACTTCTCTTGGAACTTTTATCCTGCCAAATAAAAGCAACCAGGAACCTTCTTACCCACATAGTTCTCGATGGGGGTGTACATTGGAATCACTTGGGAAACATTTTGTTTTGTTTTGTTTTTAATATCCAGATCACTATAACAGGAACTAAACTCTTGCAGTGGGACCCATTTAACACAATTTTTAAAGTTCCCAGAAACTTTGCATGGGAAACCAATATTGAGAATCACCATGTCGCTGAACTTGGTTGTGCAGCGTCCCTCTCCAAAGAGGCATCAACAGCACAACGGCCCAGTGGCTAAATCCTCACCTTGCATGTGCCAGCATCCCATATGGGCACCAGTTTGCATCCTAGCTGCTCTATTTCCCATCCAGCTCCCTGCCTATGGCCTGGGAAAGCAATGGAGGATGGCCTAAAGCCTTGGGATCTTGCATTCAATTGGGAGACCTGGGAAAAACTCCTGGCTCCTGGCTTCACATTGGCTCAACTCTGACTGTTGCAGCCTCTTGGGGAGTGAACCAGCAGACAGAAGATCTTCCTCTCTGTCTCTCTGTAGATCTGCCTTTCCAATACAAATAAGTATATATTTTTTTAAAGAACAGAGAGAGAGAGAGAGAGAGAGAGAGCAGCATCAACATGCCTGATGACTCAGCTCAAAAGCACAATAGAGAGAAGGACAGAGTTCTAAGTCCACATCCAAGGCAGGCAGTGACATGTCCAACCTGATACACTCCAAATAAAAACCAAACACTGAGTCATGCCCAGTGCGGGCAACACGACAGCTGTCAGTGTCCTTCAGCATAGACTCAGTGGACTATAGACATCTCTCAATGGCCTGTGTCAATGGTGAGAAAAAGAAGAAATCTCAGAGCAAGAGAGAGAGAGTGTTTATGTGTGAGGATGCCCACTGACATTTTCTCTAAGACTGACCTAGTTCCCTTTTAACCAAATCAGTAACTGTCAATTCTGGATACGTTTCTAAAATCACCAAAAGAGCCTTTTTAGAAGTATCATAGCTGTGGGCCTTTAACCTGGGCACTGCAATGCTTACATCTCACAACACAATGCCTGGCAACGAAATTCTCAGCTCCGGCTCCGGACTCTTGTTTCCTGTTAATGCAGACCCTGAAGGAATGTGATGATGACCCAAGTGATTAGGGTTCCTGTCACCCACAGGAGAGACCTGAATTACATTTCTGGCTCCTGGTTATGGCCCAAACTGTGGGACTGGAGCATGTAGGGAGTGAACCAGTGGATGGGATTTCTCTCTCTCTCTCTCTCTCTCTCTCTCTGCTCTCTGATTCCTTTCCCCTTCCTTCTTGTCCCCTGCCCTTACCTCTTTCACAAATAAATTTAAGAAATATAAAAGTTCAAATACCTGGGCCCCACCCCAGGTCAACTGAAACCATAGATCTGAGGTTAGGACTAGGCACTTACATATTTTTAGACTTTCTTATGTGAGGCAGAAAAGGATCTTTTTGCTAGTATCTTTTAAAGAAGTCTTCTAAAAGTCCAATGCATTGTGAATAACCGAATGCTCCATAATTAAAATACTATACATGTTTAGCAGACTGAATAACAGACTTACCTCTTCAATATCTTGGTGAATTCCACATTCATTATGAATACCTGAATCAGGGAGTTAAGGCAGCAGGTCTGTCCAATGTTGTGTAAGCCAACTAGGCCTTTAAAGGGATGAGAAAAAAATACTGAAGGCAGGGTACAGCTTAAGAATTTAACAAAAAATACTTTTTCTGGAATTGACATGACACTCTGTGAAGTAATCTCAGAGGTGCAAAGAACTCACTAGGCGGCTGGCCGATAAACTGGAGAGCACGTCTCAAGGATGAACCTTGGCAAAGCATCAGGAAATGTTTTCATGATCTATTGCAAGCGACCAATGTCTCCACAAGAAAGCATATTATTCACTGGCCAAGTGAGTGAGCCATGTCAGAAGTTGTTAGGGAGGCAAAGAATCAGAAATACCAGAGCAGGCATTTGGCACAGCAGGTAAGACGCCACTAGGGACACCCATACTGGAGTTCCGCTATCAAGTCCCAATTCTACTCCCAACTGCAGCTTCCTGCGCATGCGCACCCTTGGTGGCATCACTGATCATTCTAGTAGCTGACTCACTTCCACACACTGGGAGACCTGAATTGGATTCCTAGCTACTGGCTTAAACTGGTCCAACTGCAATCAACTGGAAAACGAACAAGAGGACAGAAAATTCTTTCTCCCCCTCTGTCTCACTTCTCTAAAGCTTTCAAATCAATTTTAAAAATGCTTAAAGAAATAAACATTTAAAAAGGAGTTGTGAACTTCCTCCCATTCAAGCTGTCCTCTACGGAGATTAACCAAAAGGCCATGGGGGCAGAGGCAGGAGCGACTCCCCAGCGAGTTTATATTAGATTCCAGGGAAGGAAGACGCCCTGATCGGTCCCCACCCCAGCTTTGGGGAGCATCCACCCCATCTAAAGACACACCGAAAGCAAAAGGACATAGGAAGACATTTCTCTGACACTCTAGCAATGCACTTCTGCTTTCCCAACCCAAGCTTAGGCTCAGCTGACCCCTCAGGTGATCACTTCAGAAGGAAAGGAGAATGACAAAACTCAAAATTCCTTAGGGAAAAGCTTGATCCTTCCATCACCTGATCCCTCCCAAAATGTGCATGGGCAGGAAGCTGAAATCAGGAGCAGAGCCAGGACTCCCACCCAGGCACTCCAGTGTGGGACGTGGGCATCTCACCTACTAGACCAACCACCTGCCCCAGACTTCATTCCCATTTAGCTTTTCTAACAACTGTGTGTGCCCAGCGCTGTCACCTTCCCCATTCTACAGACACATAAAGGGAGGCACAGATCAGTAAATGCTTCAGCTGTAGAGTACCATGAGTGAACAAAGCATTTCTATAAAATCAAAATAGAAAACAAAAATGGCAAGAATGTAATCACCATGATGGTAGCCCCAGGCGCCAAGACGTTCTCTTAGCCCGTCTTTCTTCCTCTTCATGTTGTCCTCCTCCTCCTCCTTCTCCACACACTCTGCTTGGAACTGTAGAGACTCAGTCAGGACAGACTGGCAAATCGTCCTCAGGAGCACAAACACTGTGCCCATCAGGGATCACTCCAGCACTCCCAGGCTGAGGCTGTCCGCCTGGTCTTCAGGGCTGATGGCTCCACACTCGGGAGAGCTCCTGTGAGCTGGGCACAAGGGAATCTCTGTGGGAACACACAGCAGGTGAGCAAAGATGAGAGGAGAGAGGAAAAAATGTGATTCCAAAGAGCTACATCTAAAAGCAGACAGCGTAAACGAGGCACTGACCTGGCAAGAGATTCTGAAAGAGTTGAATCATCAGAGAATGGTCCAGGAAAGCTTATTGCAGACCTGTACTCACAAAAGGCCAGGACACTGGTCAACACAGGCAAAGCTCCAGAAACAAATGTGCATCTGGATTCTAAGACAGCAGTGTAGCAAGGCACCTGCTGCTTGGGCAGTGAGGGCTCTCCTACCCCTCCCTGTAGATCCTGGATGGTCCCTGCATACAGCATTCCTCCCACTGCTCCTGCTCTGCCCCCAAGTCCTGGATGACCCCAAGCCTTGCCCTGGCAAACTGCTTCTCAGAGAGTCAGATTCTTTGGGGACCACATTTCTCTACCTCTGTTTTTGTCATGAGTAAATGAGGTTTTCTTTAGAGAAACTCCTTCTTGAAGCTGATTATCCTGGATTGGCAGATACTTGGGGCCGCCAGCGACATCCAGAGGGGGAAATGGATTCTAAAGCTCAAGGACCTGGTGACAGCAGCACGCCCAGACATCACCTACTCTTGGCTGCGCACATTTCACTGCTCTTCAGAGACATCTGCCAGCTCATGACACAGAATTCTCCGTCTCCCAAGAGTGTCTACACTGATAAGAGGCACAGCATTCACCAAGGAAACCAGCCTGAAAGCTGGGTGTTTCCTGACTCCCTTCTCTCATCCCAGGGCAGTTGCCTCTGGCCACCAATTCCACCATTGAATGGCAGCTCAAAGGCAAACTCCCTGATGCCCACACCTTTGAAGTCCCTTGACACTCCTAACAGACATTCAAGTCCCAATAAGAAGTCTCCTCATTTGGAAAATATTCCCTGAGTCCTCAGGAAAGCCTGTACATACTGTAGAACACTGCTTCCATCACTGACTCACTCTAATCCGAGCAGTTGTTTCTCCATTTGCAGGTGTGTGGTTTGCCATGCAGCTGCCCCTCTCTGCACAGAAGCCCACTCCCCAGGCTGAGAGGGGGTGTTGGTGATTGACAGCACCGCAGTCTCTGTATGCAAACCAAAGAAGTGTAGCCATGACAACATCGCAGCTACAAATGAGGCCATGTTACCTGCAGCACTCAAGTTCTTCTGTTCCTTTACTTCTTCCTGACCACCCAGACCTACACATCCTGCTAATTCTCCCCCAGACATGTTGTGGAATCCCAGGAGCTATCTCCTCTCTGTCTGGAACAAATGTCATGTGTTAACGCTCCCGCTCACCACTCTAAAATGTCCTCTGGGTAGCTAAAGGGCGTAGTCAGACACAGCACTCATTATGCGAAGGTGTCGCCATCTCTCTAACTGGGAACTCAGTTTGACACTAGGAGACGCATCTGAGACAGGATAGAAATGGGATCCACAAAATCAAGTCTCTTTCAACCTGACGTGTAGCTGTCTCCAACTCCAAAGCAATCAAGAGAAAAGATCACCCAGACTAACCACAAAAGACCCCTTCTATCCCATCAGGGACTGCCCCCACCTGTAACATATCAACCAAGATATGATATTATTTCAGAGGCAACAGCGAGCAACACAACAATGCTGAGCTTGTTGTGTGCAAAAGACGCACCTGAATGTACAAACAGCTCTGGGCCAGGTGCAAACTCAAGTACTGAGGAGAAAGCACAGAGAGGCATGGTCACACCTCCTCCAGCTAATAAAACCCCTGGGCTGCTCCCACAGAGAGCCACTCGATGGAACCTCTTCTTTCCATGCTATCAGCTCTGTGTTCAGGCGCAGGCCCCCCAATAAACCATGTCTGAGTTGAACCATTGTCCTCTTGTCAATTTCTATGTGTAAGTGAGCCAGAGACCTGGGTCAGTGTCACATCATGCCTTCCCACCTCCCTGCCCCGATTCCACTGGTATGCCTCTTTGAAGGTTTCTTCAATCCTGTTCGCAATTCTAACTGGAGAACACAAACCACGCTCTGCTCTCTTTGCCTCCCTTCACTTGGCGCAGAGGCATATATGTAAGATTTCTTGATGAGTTTCCTTTTCCCCATGCAAACTGCCCAGTGGTCCTATAGCTTACCTGGCTATTAGACACTAAATCACTTTTGATTTAGCTAGGATTCTTATGAGCCTACGAGAGATTCTTAGAAAACACACTGCCAGCCAAAGTGATCAAAGATTTAAGTTCTTGCTACACATCGAGAAATGCCTTGCACCAGTTTATGTTTTGGCTAGTAGGGCATGGGGAGACCATCAGCGTCCGTCCAAAGCACCCTAAGCCCACTGATACTAACAAGAGACAATTGCACAGAAGTGGTGAATCTAGAATTCAGCTTCTTAAAGAGGGTCTTGTTTAAGATACGGGGTGTCTTGAAACACAGCAGCTATTTCCTGAGCAGGCTGTGGGAAATGAGTACAGAGGATATAAGATTCAGATACACAGATTCAATCCCAAAATAAAATAAAACATACATGCTTCAGAATTACAAATTCTTAAAAAGAGTAACTGGTCACCAAAAGTCATAGAAACTTAGACCAAGATGATAATGAAATATAATTTTACATTATTCATTTTGGAACAAGCAAGAATTCCAGTCAAAAGCTGCTATCTGATATAATTTGATCATTATACATGATATACAGATATTAAAATGTCATGCTGTACCATATAGATGTACACTTTTATGACAACTAAGAATCTGCTTAAATTTGCAAAAAAAAAAAAATTTTTTTGATGAAACCAACTTTTAGAAGAGATACAGACCAGCAGAACTTTAACATGCTAGTAGGGAAGGCAGGTAAAAACAGTAGAATCTCGGATATAAGACAACCATCATAGCCCTTTCCATACTGTTTTTGCTACAACTCAGTTTTGGATACTTATGTTTTCATTTTCATTTCTTCAAAATAGTTTCTTTTCTCTTACTAAATGCTTCACTGACTCACAGGTCATACATACAGTAGCCTCGTTTTCTCCAAGAAGGCTTTTTGTTTTCTTTTTCATTTCTTAATTGACACATTGGTCATTCAGTAGCATGTTATTTAACTTCATGGTGCCTTAAAATGTTTAACTTTATTCTTGTTGTTGATTTTGTTTTATGGCTATTCATTTAAGGGAATATATAGCAATGATATAACAGAGACTATCATATCCAGATGTGAAGATACAATGCAGTATGCATCTCTGTGTCCAAACTAAAGATGGACTCCCAATGAAACTATTAAATATATCTTGACAATAGGATGCTGGACTGTCTGCCATTGTCTGTATCTGCGATGTCAGGATACACTTAGATAGCAGAATGATGGATTTATGACAGTTTATGAAGAAGCATACTATCATAAAAATATGGGGGAAATCAGTGGGGAGGGGGCAATCCAGGGAGGGGAAGGGAAATTCCAGGGCCTATAAAATTGCATCATAAAATTTAAAAATTAAATTAAAACATTAAAAAAGAAAATAAATTTGCATCCTAAAATTAAACACTCAACTTCAATACAAAAATTCCAAAAGAAATTCATATAATTGTGTCCCTGGCAACCTAGACAACAATGTTTCTAACTGCAAAGTCATAAACGGCTGTCATTTCATTCAGCAATGAACGTGTCTGTGTCACAGAGAGCATACGTCACAGCATGCTGAACTGCAGACACAATGTAGACACAATGTAGGCCAGGAGAAGATGAGGTCCGGCCAGCTCCTTGCAGCCTCGCCCACACCGCCGCATTGCCACCACCACCAAAATCCCTGCCCTGCCCTGAAGTGCCACTTAGAATAGATGTCAGCTAAAATAACCAACATGGCTCCCAGCTACGTGCCCATGCCCATCTACAGCTCATAATGTCATTACATGGCTAACATTCCCACTTCCATTGTGCACCGGATGCCATGACACTTCCAACATTTCTACAAAAGGACAAGGAAATGGCCAATACCCAAGCCCTTCCCCACTCTGTTTCTTTTGATTCTTTCCTTAAGAGTTGTCTCAGATACCATCTCCCTTTTGCTTTCGGGTTATATAACGCGACAATCCAAATCTCCGTGAGTGCAGCTCCCCTGAGCAAGTCCACACTTTGCATGTCAATAAATCGTGCTTTGTTTGCTGTCCTTTGCCTCTATCTCATACGGAATCCTTTTCTTGCGTTGGAGACAGGAACATGGACCCAAGCACTGCACAAAACCTACACGATCTTGACCCCATACATTTCTTTGAATCTATGAAAAAGCTACAGTGATACATATTCTAACTTTAAAAATGGAACGTTATATTTCTCTTTTTTTGAACATTGTATTTCTTACGCATCAATATGTGTGCATATGATAAAGCTTTTGAGACAGATTCTGGAAATCTCAAGTTTCAGGCAACAAATACTGTGACAGAAAGGCAGAGCGATAAGACAGAGAAATTATCATTGCTAATAATGCTCCATTTGGGAAGAGAAGGGTTTATGGTTATTTTATTGTTAATATCAGAGATGTTCTAACATAGGTATAGGCCACCACACATCAGTCCTCTCACTGCACAGAACACACTCTGTGTAAGCAATGACTGCAAAACTAACACCATGAACCACTCCAAGATCTGCCCCAACGCTGAGTTTCGATTGACTATGTGAGAAGCTCTTACAAGTCACAAGAGCCTCAATCCCAGTTTCTCTTTCTGCACCTTCTGGGAGTGCCGTAACTCTTACATTTGGCCTTTCAATAGTGTCTTTCAATTCTTGAATACTTTTTTTAGCTTGACCCAGCTCTGCTTCCAGCTTTTTGTTTTCCCCTAGTGACAGGAAATATCTTCCAATTCTGAGATTCTTTCTTCTGCCTCCTTCATTCTATTTTGGAGACTCTCCACTTGCTCCACTGTATTCATTTCTGATTTATCAGAAATAAAGGATAAATAAAACTTTCTCTGACAAGCAAACATTGTGGAAGTTCACCAAAACCAGATCAGCCTTACAAGAAATGCTTAAGAGAGACTTGTACCAAAAAAATATAATGATCCTAACAGCCGTCATGAACACATCCGGAAGAATTACATTCACTGTGAGGATACATGCACAAACGAGAAGGGAAGAGGAACCCAGCCTTCTCATTACAAAATTAGGGAGTGATGAAGTTATTTACAAAGTTACATGAAGTTCTTTAAGTCCATGTTGCTTCATCACAGGATGGAAAGCAAAACAGGTTGAACAATTCTCCTGACCGAACTCTCCAGCACGTTCCTAAGTCTATGGATGTACTAAGGTGGGCTTTGTTAACCAGTAAATCTTAGATTTTTTTTTTTTCTCAACCCTGGAGCATGAAACCAACAACTTCTCAGAACTATCAAAAGCACAAGTAACACCTTCTGAATATTCTTCCCCACATCAAGGTCCACCCCCAGTCCCTGGGTGCTGATGTGGTTTCACAACGAGAGGCCTTCTTCCCCTCCTCCCCTGTGGATACAGGGCAGAAGAAGGCAATAACTGCATCGTTTGTCCCACCCACCTTCCTCCACACCTGACCCTCCCCACCTTAACCAGAGGCCCATGTGGGGTGAATTCCTCTCAACTATGTTAACTATATTAAAAAGAAAATGTTTAAAAAAAAAACACTTTTTCTAAAATTATTCCAGAAAATTGAAAGGGAGACAATTTTACCAATCTCATTCTAGGGGGTCAAAACACACACAACAAAAAACAGAAAATACAGACTGACATCTAGGATAAATCTAGATACAAAATTTTTCATGAATAAAAGAGCAGTTCAGCACAGACAAGTCAATATGCATAATAAGTATCAATAGAATAAAAGACAAAAGCTATATGATTACCTCAATGGATGCGGGGAAACATTCAATGCAAAGAAATGCATTCAATGCATCTTTCCACCAGGATGTCATTGAACACAAAGAACAAAGCCCTTTCCCTCCCCAAAGCTGAAGCCAAAGCAAAAGTTTGAAAGCCAAGACCGCCGCAGAAAGGTTCACCCAGTCACAGAACAATGCTCTCTACTCACTCGCCCCACCTTCTGGCAGCACCAGCAACTACAGCTCCCGAGCCGCTCAAAGATGCCCCGGGAGAAACAGGCTTAACCACCAGGCCATCACCGAGTGCCCTGGACCCGAGACAGGAGACCACACATCGTATTCACTGTGCACGTCAAAGCTAACAAACTCCAGCTCAAACAGGATGATGGAAAGATGTCCTGTTTGATGGGCTCCTGGCTGAGATCACCCACGCTGTGCCCAACTAGGCTAATTCTAAATAATATATGCTCTTTGCACCCTTGAACGACTCTACAGATTAGGTATCTCAATAATGGACTAGCTAAAATTAATTAAAACAGAAACCCCATGTGCCAAATACTCGTGACTCATTAAAACCAAGGAGGTAGAAGAGCTCTACACTGAAAGCTGTGAAACATCTAAACACCAAAACTGGAAAAGATGCCTCACGTTCACGGATTGGAAGAATGAATATGAAAATGGCACGGTTGTCCAAAGAGATTTTTTTATGTTAGTGCAATGCCTATCAAAATACATATATGGTGTTCTTCAGAGAAAGAGACAAAATACTCTTAGAGAATCACAAAACAGTCGGAAAAGCCAAACCAATCCTGAGAAAGAGCTGGACGTGTCCTCCCACCACGCACTCCACAAACTGCAACAAAACAGCAGGGACTGCCATGAAGAATCACAAATAGCAGTGCAACGGAATAACACAGAAATGAACCTACAAGTTGACCACCAAGGAATCTGGGACAAAATCACAAAGACCACGCATTGGAAAAAGCACACTTTCCTGAGCAGTTCTGGGAAAATTATATAGTTGTATTTATATAGATAAAAAGCAGGTTCTCTTCCCCTTATCTCTTACCATGCACCAAGCCAATTCAAAAGGGATTAAATATATGACCCAAACTAGGACGCTAGCCAGAAAAAAAGGGGAAATTCCTGAGCACAGAATTTTTTTTCTGAGCGAAGATCTTCTTGAATACGATCTCAGAGGTCCCATGTCCCATGTGTATGTGATATCCTCAGCTTACAAAGGAGCCTTAAAATTTTTTAAAGAATGGATATTATCAAAAACATAAAAGAGATTTAAACATCAAAAGACTTAAATATTATTGAAAATTTGCAAAATACAGTTTTTTAAAAGGGAAATTTTTAGCCTTATGTGTCAAAGCAAACGCTAGATCTAGCAAGTGCAATGTTAGTCCCAGATTACTTACTGACTTAAAGCACAAAAAAAGTGAAAACATAAAAACAAATCAATGTTTTATGGACCCTAGAAAGAATTTTTCAGCAACATACAAAAATTTAGAACATTCCTTTAATCATTTCCTGTGATTATTTGCTGTGGGATTGGTGAGAATGTCAGCTCTGTTTTACGGGACAGAACCGATCACGGCAAGTAAACGCAAGCTGGATTATACAATTCATGCTTTAATTAAAAAAAAAAGAAAGAAAAAAAAAGGCAAAACTAAGAACGGTGGGGAGGATGCAGAGAAAAGGAAATTCCTGGTGCAAATGTAAATTAGAATGACCATTAAGAAAAACCGTACGGAGAGTCTTCAAAATCACACGGCTGGGAAGCTTTCCAAAGGAAACCAGGATGCGGAGGAGACAGTCGTACTCCAATAGTTACGGTGGCCAATAACCAACGCGCAGAATCAATAGCAGAATGGATCGATCAAGTGAGCCACATCGTCACAAGAGGATCCTATTCAGCCTTGAATACTCACATTCGTCAACTACAGCCACATGCGTGAGCTCAGAGGACATTTACTAAGCGAAATAAGTCACAGAAAACTACTGCAGGTTTGCGTTTATAAGCGGAAGCTAAAAGAGAGAGAGAGAGAGAAGCTTATCTCAAGGAAGTAGACGTAATGGCGGTTACCAGAGCCAAGAAGGACGAGAGAGGCAGGGGAAAGAACAGAACCAGGTTCCAGGTACGGGGGCGGCTGACCACGAAGAACAATTTCGAATGACAGCATACGGGATCTCTGCAGAAACCAATAATTGTACACCTCAAACTAAGTTGAGAAGATTTCAATGTTCCCAGCAGGAGGAAACAATGACTGAGATGATACGCCAATTAGCCTGATCT
This sequence comes from Ochotona curzoniae, assembly GCF_017591425.1. Taxonomy (NCBI): domain Eukaryota; kingdom Metazoa; phylum Chordata; class Mammalia; order Lagomorpha; family Ochotonidae; genus Ochotona; species Ochotona curzoniae. Next base: position 58,246 of record NW_024465464.1, read on the forward strand.
GATCACCACATTTGACACACAGACACTGCATATCACACTGTATCCTATAAAAATGTACAATTTATGGGTCGATGTTTTATTATTTAAGAAAACAGTTATAAATAGCTGGTTCGCTTATGAGGCCAAGCCAGGAGAGAGGAAGCTGAAAGTACAGTGATTTCCGTCAGCCGCAAGTCAGTATTGGAGACTATCTCCGAGGGAAAATGGATGAACCAGGCAAAGACGAGCCAGCCACATTTCCCAGACATGATCCTGCCAAGACCAAAGACAGCCCAAAACCCAGTGGGTATATCCTTGACACGGGCCCGCGGGACTGGTCCTAAAGAGGCAACAAGGGGAAAAAATGCAGCAAGCTTGGAGGGCTGATCACACAGGGAGACAAGTAGGTGGAGCAAGGGGGGGGGGGCAGGAAAGTGAAACTTAAAGGTCCAAGGAAGAAAAGAGAAAAGCAGAGGCAGTGCAGAGGATGCTAAAGGATGGCACAGATGAAACAGACATCCCCCAGAGAAAGGGGCATAGAGGGTGAATGGCCAAACTCAACCCATTAAAAAAAAAAAACTACATGTATGCAAAGTATTACACTAACTTAAATCCTTACCTTCTTCAAAGTTTTATGATTAAAAGGAGAGAACAGGACTTGCCGGGGTCTAAGATGGGTGACAGAGGAAGCGGGATGAAGAGAATCCATGAACAGCTACGGGGGCAGCTGAGTAAGAATAGCTTAAAATGTTCAGCAGCATAGTGGGGTACCTAGAGTTGAAATCAATTCATTCTATGGTTCAATTAGCTGGCTCAGTGGGTTAAGCTGCTACCTGCAGTGATGGTTGGAGACCCAGCTGCTCTTCTGATCCAGCTCCTGCTACTGGGCCCGGGCAAGAAGCAGAAAAAAATGACCCTTGAACATACGGCCCTGCTTCCCATGTGGGAGATCAGGATGGATTTCCTGGTTCCTGGTCCAGCCCAACCACTTGGGCCATGTGGGAAACAAATGATGAAAGATTCTCTCCTTTCTCCTTTTCTCTTCCTCTCTCCCTCTCTCTCTCTCTGTAACTCGGCCTTTCAAATAAACAAACTCCTTTTTTAGTGAGAGGCAGATGTGCATGACAGCAATAGCTAGCATAATCTCACCACCACAACAGCCACAGACTCATGCAGAAAGAGAACAAAAAAGCCAGGATGGGACACGGAACACCCGCCGTAGTCTCTGCCTCTTCAACTCACAGCTAGACTGGCGGAAGAAGAACTGATTTCAACTTCAAATGCCCTGAGAGCAAAAAAATGTACATGTAGGGGGAATCATAAGAATAATTTAAAGTAGCCTCACTGGCTTCCATATTCACTTTACCATGGCAGTAACAGATTTAGATTTCATTTTTAATGACTTGTTCACACATTGGCACTCTTTGAGCAATTATAGTAATATGCTGGACGCAACAGATGAAATCCAAAATAGTGAGTCCTTGGGCAAAGTCCTTGAGTCCATCCACAGACGGCCTCCTGGAAGGAGTGGAATTCACCTCCTGAGGCTATGCTTACACGGAAACACGTCCTCCGTAAGCCCATCACCGTGCACAAGTACCGAGACTGTGCTAATCACCTGTAGCCATGAATAAGAGAAGCCAGAAAAAAAGCCTTCTGTTTTCATTCTCAGATTGTTTCCTAAATCAAGTTGGAGCTAGGCAGTCAGTGTCATGGTTCAACTGACTAATCCTTTGCCTGCAAATGCCAGGAGCCCTTATGGACGCCAGTTCGTGTCCCAGCTGCTCCACTTCCCTTCCAGCACTCTGCTTGTGGCTTGGGAGAAAACAGTCAAGGACGGCCCAGAGCCTTGGACCCCTGCACCCACATAGGAGGCCCAGAGGAGATTCCTGGCTCCTGAGGCTTGGGATAAATTGAGCTCTGACCATTGCAGCCACTTGGGGAGTGAACCAGCAGATGGAAGATCTTTCTCTGTCTCTCCTTCTCTCTGTAAATCTGCTTTAAATAAAAATAAGTAAATATTTAAGACGGAGCGGCACACTGATGCTACGCTCCTTTGTAATTGCATTATGCAAACACAGGACACCCAGACACTCAACACTCACCTCACTGCGCAATGTAACACCAACAAGAAAGCTTCTTAAGAAATGCGTTTGATTTTTTTTAATGATTTATTTTTATTGGAAAGTCAGATAAACACAGAGGAGGAGGAGAAGAGAGGAAGCTCTTCCATCTGCTGATTCACTCCCCAAGTGGCCACAACAGCTGGTGCTGAGCCCCAATCCAAAGCCAGGAACCCGGAGCTTCCTCCAGGTCTCCCACGCAGGCACAGGGTCCCAAGGCTTTGGGACGTCCTCGACTGCTTTCCCAGGCCACAGGCAGGGAGCTGGATGGGAAGTGGGGCCGCGGGATTAGAACCGGCACCCATATGGGATCCTGGCACATGTAAGGCAAGGACTTTAGCCACTAGGCTACTGCGCCAGGCCAGAAACATTTTTAAATGTTTTAAAATAAAGGGAGAGAATTTGCGAGAGGGGCAAGGGAGAGCCCAGTGCCAACTAAATTGTATCAAAAAACAATTTAAAAAAAAAAGAGTAAAAATATGTTTTAAAATAGTTGCTTGCTTGATTTTCTGGAACAATTTCAAAGTAATCCACCCGAGCGTTGTGAAATATGAAATTAAAGACCCTGCATTAATGTTCAAGTACACTGAACATGGAATTTCATAGGTCTTAGAACGGTATTTTACATTTAAAGCTCCATTTGGCTCTCTTCCTAGGAAAAGGGGAGGAACATGTAACAGGGCTTAAAACTAAAATACTCTTGTTCCTTCCTTTGACAAAATCATAAAACCGTGTCAATGCATGCACCTATTAACCCAGAATTGCTACTTTGAGGAACTTGTCACATATATCCATACCTTTGTGAGAAAATGCATATAAAGAAATATTCATCGTTGCATTACCTACACCAGTTAACACTGTGTCCTGGCCTCATTTAAACACACATTGTTTATCAGCTTTAAGAAATACCATTGATCAATCCCTGTCTTTCATTAAAAGATGTTCCAAATATACTATTAAGTGGAAAAAACGCGAATTATAAATCAGTTTTACAGGTGTGCATTGTAGAAACTTCTTGACAAGTTACACACACAAAAATGATATCAGATTGAGAAAAACGTCTGTTACTACTTTACAATGTTTTTTTTTTACGATGTTTAAATATTTTTACAGGCTTGCAATACTTTTTAACTCTTTTTTTAAAGGAAGGCACAGCAAAGCCATTGATCCAATATATGAATGCTGTGATAACCACTCACTATCATCATTTGCTGAGTCCAAGCCCCTCACTTACCCAGCAGGCAGCCGTACTGCTAGCGTCTTTCCAGAAGAAAACTCATCAAATCAGCCCGATTTTGCCTCAAAGGTCCAGCGTCCAGCGCTCCTTATGATGCCTGCGCCGCCGTGGCCAGCTCTGCGGGAGAGCTCAGCCGAGGAAGGAGGAGCCGCGCAGCTCGCGCGCCGGGCGCGCAGCCACCGCCAGGCTTTCGTTTCCCACCGGATGGAAAGTGAAACTCAGCGAGCCGGGGCGGGGAGCGCGTGACACGCCCTCACCAACGCCTGGGCGGAATCAAGGCGAGAAGAACGCGCCTGCTGTGGTCGCTAACGCTTAGGATGCCTCTCACAGCCACCGGAGATCTCCCCCGAGATGAGGCAGAGTACGTTTTTTCTTTGTGCAGACCGCGGATAGCAAACTGGCTTAAATCGAATGCGGCAGGATTGTCCTAGGGAACCAGAGGGGGAAAGAAAATGAACCGGTGACTTCTCAGAAGTCCCTGGTGGTGAGGTCAGACCTCCTCCTGACATTTGCTCTCTGTTCAAGTCGAAACTTAATTTTATCTATACTGCAGCCTCTGGATGCAGCCCCCGTTTCTGAACCCAAAATTAATGAAACAGAAAAATAAAAGGAGCTGCCCGAGATGACAATATTGGAAGTGGTAAAGCCAAGATTCTAAAGGGGACCTGATTCCGGCATCGTTTGTCTTAATGAATAAATAAATAAATAAATTGTACATGTGATTTAACTTCAGGTTGTTAATTTTCTGTTTTTCTTTCTGCTGTTGAGTTTGTACTGCGGCTTTCATTTAAGGGACTGTATGGTAACTGTGTTGCCATATGGAGACTACCATATCCAGATGTGAGGCTACACGGCAGGATGCATCTCTGCTTCCAGATTAAAGATAGACTCCCAACGAAGCTGTTAACTGCATCCTGATAATAGGATGCTGGACTCTCTGCCACTGTCTTGGACCCACAATGTCAGGATACACTTAAACAGCAGAAGCACGGGCCTGTGGCTGATTGCGAAGGACTACACCATTGTAATAATATAGAGGAAATGAGTAGGGACAGAGAACTTGGGGAAAGGGAAGGGAAATCCCAGAGGAGTGGTAGGATAAAATTTAAAAAAGAATGTGTGCATATATTTTAAAAAGAGAGTGAGAGAGAGAGAGAGAGAGAGAGCATCCATCAGAGATCCATTCCCCAAATGACCCCCGGGGTCAGGCTGTGACCGGTAGCTCCAGTGAACATGGCACCCCCTGCGGGCTCCAGAACTTTCCTCTTAGCCACTGTTATCATCACCTCTGTCCCCAGGGGCCGCCCAGATGTCAGTAGTTGGGCAGTGCTCCAGCTTGCACACGGAAGAGTACAAACTTCTCAGCACATCTCTAGATGTGTGCCGGTTCAAGTCCCATCTGCTCCAATTCCATTGTCTTTTGCCTGGAAGGCAGCAAAGGACAAACCGGGCACTTAGGTCCTTGCAACCCGTAGACACCATGGAACTTCCAGGCTCCTGGCATGAGCTCGGCTAAACCCTGACCTTTTTGGCCATTTGGCGAGTGAGCTAGCAGAGAGATCTCTCACTCTTCTACCCTCCTGTCACCATAAGCCTCCTTTTCAAATAAAACAAATGAAATGTTTCTTTAAACGTTTCAAAGGACAAAGTAGTCTACCCAGTCTGCACTGAGCACATGTGAGAATGAAAAGCCTCTAAAACCCAAAGCAGCCAGGACTTGACTGAGGTGCCAGGAGCATCTGCAGCAAGGTGTGCATTCATTCTGTTCAGAGTAACATAGGAGCCAAGACGGTGGAAGAGCGAGATGGTGACACTGGCATCCCACAGGAGCATGGACTAGTCCCAGCTACTGCACTTTGAATCCAGCTCTCCGCTAATGCTCCTAAGAAAGCAGAAGATGATGCAAGTACTTAAACCCTTGCACCTGTGTGAGAGACACAGAGGAAGCTGGCTCCTGGCTCCTGGCTCCTGGCTCCTGGCTCCTGGCTCCTGGCTTCAGCCTGGCCCAGGCCTGCCACTGCAGCCACTTTTAGAATGAATCAGCAAATGAAAAATGCCTCCCGCCCCTTCTTCTCTCTCTGTGTCTCTCTCTAGCCATTTGTAGAGTGACACAGCAGATGAAGCTTCTTTCTCTCTCTGTTTCTCTAACTCCACCTTTCAATAACTACACAAATCTGTTTTAAAATAACGACAAAAAGACACACAAATAGGAGGCCAGCATTGCAAGGTAGCAACTTGCCATGACAACATCCTGTGACAGATTCTTTGAGTCCTGCTGTCCTACTTCCTGTCCAACTACCTGCTGGGCCTGGAAAAAATATAGCAAGTGGCCCAAGAACTTGGACTTACTGCCACGCACAGGAAACCCAGTGGAATTCCAATCTCCCGGCATTTAACCTGATTCAGCCTCCATGTCTGGAGGGTAAACCAAAGAATATACATATAGTATAAATTACATATGTTATGTATTATATATACTTATATATTATAATATAATCACATTATATATAATTATATATAATATTATATATTACCAACACCCATGAAATATATATTTTTTTATATATTTATATTTGTATATTTCATGTGCGTTGGTAATATTTCTAGTTGTGTGTATGTTGGAGTATGACCGTAGAAATATATACCAGCAGGCTTAAAAAACTCATGGAGATGCCAGTGTGGTGGTGTAGCACGTTAAGCCTCCTCCTGAAGCAACAGCATCCCATACGGGCACCTGTTCATGTTCTGGCTGCTGCACTTCTGATCCAGCTTCCTGCTTATGACCTGAGAAAGCAGTGCAGGATGGCCCAAAGCCTTGGACCCCTGCTCCCATGTGGGAGGCTGGAAAGAAGCTCCTGGATCACCTTCCACTGCGCACCTAGGCACCTCCTTCCCCTGGGCACCTAGGCAGCCTCTGGGGGCTCACACTGGGGCCTGGCGGCACAGAGCTGGCCTGGGAACTCCCCTGCATCTGTGAGTCCCAGGCTGGTGGGAAGGAGATGAAGTGTTTGGGCTCCAGGCTGGCGTGCTGGTGGCCTGGGCTTTGGGCACTTGTTAACATATATGCTTGAGTCCCAGCTGGATGGAAGGGCAGGGTCTCAGGCCAGCACACGTGTCAGAGGACTGGATGTAGGATCCCAGGTGGCGGGTGGCTTCAGGCCAGCACATCGCCCCACCAGAAGACAAGGCTGGGTAATCCATGTGCGCATGGGCATAGGGGCTGTGGATTGACCAGGAAAGGGAGTATGGGATGCATGGGAGGGAGCAGCAATGAGGGAGCATGTTACAAGTGAGGAATGCCTTCTGGAAGACTTCCACTGCCAAGGCCACTGTACTAGCAGGCACGCGAGGGGCATTGAGCAGTTGGAAGGGGGAAGCTAGAGGACCTTTCTGGATCAGACTGAAGTACCCACCCACATGAAAGACCTGAGCTGGGCTAGCCAACATCAACCACCCCTGATCACCAATCACTGGCACATGTTAAAGTTAGGGTTGAGGATCTACCTGGCAGTGAGTGTTAGGCTGGGCTATGACACTAGCCAGTGCACAAGAGAGCCAGGCCTAGGGGCACCTGATGGTGAGTGTCAAGCTGAGGTGGGTGGTACCAACAAACTACAGGAAAGACTTGAGTAGGGGAGCAGTAGGGACTCCCCTGCTGGGCCATCGCTCCTGCTGGTGAGCGTTAGAACTGGGACCTGGAGCAGACCAGGCTGGGCAGGGCTCCAACACCTGTCTGCATGCATGTGAGTGGGTTAGTGGGAGAGCCAGGCTGGGCTAAGTGAGCATATCCATTGGTGCACGCATGCGCCAGAGTTACATGCAGGCTGTTCAAGCTTTGCACCAGCATCAGCTGGCAAGTGCTGGGAATGAGGGCAAGTCCTGTCAAGTTAGACCACAGAACCACCTGGAAAGTGCAAGATCTGGGGCTGGGAATGGGCCTACTAGGGAGACCGTGGACACTTCTCTGATGGGCTGCAACCCCCAGTGAGCATGAGAACCAAAGCTGGGGACAGACCTGGCTAGACAGATGGTAGCACTGCCAGGATGAGTGTGAGCTGGGTAGTGGGGTCAGATGGGATGAGCAAGGATACAGCACCCATTGGGTGTACAAAAGCCAAATGGAATATGAGACAGAACGAATCAGTCTGCTGCACATATTGGCATGTGCAGGAACCATGACTAGGGATGGGCCTGGTGGAGGTTATTGGGAATCACTCCGACTGGGCTGCAGTTCCCACTGATATATGTGAGGGCTCATTGTGTGGTGGGCAGGTTTAGGCTGGACCACAGTATCCATTGGTTTGTGTGGGAGATGGGGCAGGGGACAGAACTGACTCAGCAACTGCAACCATCAATGGCGCAAGTTCTTGGGTCCTTTTCTATATTTTTCCAGGCCCATTCTGGCTCGCACACACAGGTGTCAGATCTGGGGTCACTTCAGTGAGGTTTCTTTGGAGACCCTACTAATTGGACCCCCGGACTCAAAGCTGCAAACACAGGGGAAAAAATCACAGGATCTGTGGTTTGACTGTGGAGTACATGTATCAGAACTGGGCCTCCTCAGTTGCTAATGTCTGTGCAGTGGACAGCATGCTCAGACACACATGGGGATGTCACAGTTCATTGGGATCTGCAGAGGACATCTAGTACCATAGCAGAGGATAGAGGGCAGAACACACTGGACAGCCCTCTAAGTCAAGCCTCAACAGCAAATACGTGGGCGAATGGAGACTAAGGTGGGTTATGTCAGCCAACAGGCCTTGGCTTTCCTCATCCTTGGAGCAGTGACGTCAACAGCACTTGAGTAGTACCCTCAAAGCATGCCCCACACCAGGGACCCCGGGATGACATCAGGCGGCCATCTCCCATCCCAGGGTGCTGGGTGCAGCTTCTCCCCTTCTCAGCCCAGATACAGGAAGAAGAAAAAGAAAATTGGAAACAGTGGTCTCATCCACTTTCCCTTATTCCTTGACCTCTCCCACCCTAATCAGTGTTCTACATGGGCATGCATCCTTCTCAACTGTGTAAACATCCAAACTAAAATTTAAAGAACGTTCCTAAATCCCAGCTTCAGAATAACTCAGCTCTAGCCATTGTGACCATTTGGAAAATGAACCCCAGGGCATGGAAGAGCTCTCTGCATCTCTCCTTCTCTCTGGAAAATCTACCTTTAGAATAAAAATAAATAAAACTCATAGAAATGCATTTTATGGAAAACCATGCATGAATTTCCAAAGTTTTTGTACCACAATAAGCATCTTTTAATACGTATTCTAGGAAATTTTTAGAATGATCATATTGCCATATGTATAATCCTCTTGCCTCTATGAGGTCAGGAGGCAGACAAGGGCAAGGCATGTTACATTCTTTCTGGAACTTTGGTTGAATTAATACATAACACAGTATTTGTATGTGTTGACAGTACTAAGCAGAGTGGATTCTGAGTATGCCTGCTGGTGAGTCTGTTTCATAACTGCCTACAGATGTGCTAAACAGTGCCAATCAACAGAAACTTTAAAAATAATGTGAAAGATATGTTGAGAGAAAGAGGCAAAATCTAAGAGTGTTCTTAAAGTAGTTCAAGTCTCTGGAGATCTAGGAGGCAAATTGTGTTCACTTCCAATGATTTCTTGCAATTATTTCTAACTCTACTGATCAATTCTACTGAAGTCTTGGTAGTCCAATGGACCTAACTAGTTGGGACTGCTGCCCCAGTAAAGGATAGAAGGGCCAGCCCTGGAACTGGACAGTGGACTAGATAACGTTAGGATCAGTTACACTTTAGTATGGCTCTTCTTCTCTGCCTTTCCTTGCCTCACCCTCTTGAGCAATTCATTGCCAAAGCCACTAGGTGGGCCCAGCCAAGTAGGCATTAATGTAATAGAGTCTCACAGTGGCCCAATGCGAGGTGTTGGATCCTAAGCAGGGTGAGGTCTCAGTCCACACGTGGAACAGGTGCCATCTGGCCTGATGTCAGGGCATGTGTGGTTTTGAATGACTCCTGCTTAGCAGTGTGGCTCAATATGTGGTGCTGAAGCCCGGAAACACCCATGTACAGCAGGATGCTGGTCAAGACAAGAGATTGGTCAGGAGAGTTAGTTTAGACAAATTCAGTTTGCCTTGTTCACTATGGGAAACTAGTGGAAAATAAGCATGTTTAGTGCAATGGGTTAGAGAATGTTATAGGCTCTCGGTCAAATGTCATAAACTCCAAACATAGAGACAACTTAAGAGCATGTAAGATTTCTGCAGTAACATTCAATACGATTGTTCTTAAGCGAAGCGATGCTTAACAGCTATTACACAGAGAGAACTCAGAACTCCGGTGAATGTAACATCCCCAAAGACACAGAATCCTGGTTCTGCATGCGTAACAAAAGTAGCTTCAGATACAAACAGGTTTGCACACAGTGTTCAATTCAAGCATAATCACTAAATATCTCTGATTAACTGGGACCAAATATGAAATTTCTAAAGAAAGGAGCTACAAATAAAGAAGAAATGCTAGCATGGAGCTAGAATTAATGATCAATAGGGACCATGATTTTTAGTGTGTAAGCACCCATAGGTAAAGAAATAAATACAGAAATACGTGTGCATACACGGTCTATTTCTTTACTGAGCATATCTAGCACCCAGAGCTTTGTTTCTAATTATCATTTTCTAATGAAAAGAATCAGAGCTACTTAGAAAAGTAACTGTTTTGAGGGTTAGGGCAGAAAATGTTCTAGAGGAGCCCAGAACATCATGTTCTGCCACAAAGTGAGGAGATGTTCAAAGAATGCGGAAATGACACCATCCGGAACAAGTGAAACACCACCAAGAAAATAAAGGTGCATGCATTAGAACCCACCAAATAAAACAAACGTTGTAGGAGTCAATAATTGAGTAAATTGGAAGTTTGATGAGGATATTTATACAGTTTCAAAGTGCAGGTTGTTTGCCAACTGTATCAAAATGCCTAGGTTGCCTTGCATCTAAGCAAGATCACACTGCTGGGAGAAGAGCAGCCAGCAGGCACTCTGGGCCTGGTCAATCCAACTCTGTGTTTACCATGCCAGTGTATCAGTCTGGTTACTTATTAATCTCTGCTCTTTTTTTGTTTTCCAAGCTAAGTGGGGAAGGTAGGGAACTTGTGGCCAGGACTTAGGTCAGAGAGCTGCAGATCACCCGGGGAAGTGGGTCTGGAGATGTGTTGGAGTGGGAACAACTGAGGGTATGTTTAACAAGGAAGGAAAGACTTCTGGGGTCTTCTCCAGATGGGTCATTGGACTCACCGGTAGATGAGGGAGCTAAAATGGAGTGGTTTAGAAGGGGACAACTGGGACCATGCCAGGCTGAGTTACAGGACTGGGATACATAGTATTAGCTGACACTCATTGGCACTCGTACAAGCTGGGCTCGGGGCACGACTGGCTAGGCTAGGTCGCAGTACCCAACCATGGGTATCAGAGCAAGGGAACTGAATCTGGGGCAGATTCTATAAAGCAATTCTGGGTTCACCTCTGTGGGATCGCAACATCCAACAGTTTCCTCAGGAGCTGGGATGGGTGGAGGGTTGAGCCAGGCTTGACCACAGAACTCACCTGACAGGAACCCACCAGACACTCGTGGGAGCTGGTGCCGGGGGTAGGCTAGATAGGTCCAGGGTAGAGTACCCACTGGCACATGCAAAGGCTGGGTCTGAAGGTAGACCATGCCAACCAAGCAGGGTCATGGTACCCACCAGCAGGCATGAGATCCGGGGCTGAGAGCCTGGGGAACTCCCCTACTTGGCTGCAGCTTCCTCTGGGGAGCACAAAAGCCAGGGCTGGGGTGGGTCAGACCAGGCAAGGCAGCGACACTTGTCAGTATTTGTGTGGGACAGGTCTGGAGACAGGTCAGGGTGTGCCAGGCTGCAGCAATAACGGCATGCATAATAGCCAGGACAGGGTGTGGACCATGCCCAACTGGGCTAGCTGCAACACCCACCAGCGAGAGCCAAGACACCACAAGTGGGCCATGCCAGGCTGGAGTGAAGCACCTGCCAGCATGCACAGGACCTGGGGCTGGGAACAGGACTGACAGGAGAACTCCAGGGACTTTCCCACTGGCGAGTTCGACTGTGAGTCAGGACTGAGAGTGGACCAGGCTAGGCAAGGCTGCAGCACCCATCTACATGCATGTGGGTCAGGTCAGACTGGAATAAACCCCAGGTCAGACTGGGATAAGCCCCAGTACCTGCTGGAACCTTTGGAGAGTCAGAATGGTTGTGCAACAAGCCACTGAGTCACATGAGAGCCAGGTCTGGGCGGTGGGGGGGCAGGTGGGCCAGCCTGGGCTAGGCTTAGTGCCTATCCGTGAAAGCCAGGACTGGGGATGGTCATGTTCGTCTGGGCAGCAGTACCCACTGGCAAACATGAGATCTGTTGCTGAAAATGGGCATGGTAGTGAGACTTTGGGAACTCCCCTGCTAGGCTATTACTCCAGCTGATGAGTGCAAGAGTTAGGACTGGAAGCAGGTTAGACCAGGCTGAGCTGCAGCATCCGTTTTTATGTATGTGAGCCAAGTTTGGGGGCAGGCCAGAAAAGGCCAGTCCACAGCACTTACGGCATAAGGGCATGTGACAGGGTATGGACCTCAATACCTGCCAATTCACATGAGGGCTGGCGGGGGAGGGCAGAAGGCAGGGAGGGCTACTACACCAACTGGCAAGTACCAGGACTGGGTACAAGTCATACGAGCCTTCAGTACAGCACCTGGCAAGGGCAAGATCCAGGGCTGGGAGCATGCCTGACAGGGGAACAGTGTCACTGGTGAGCCTGAGAACCAGGGCTTGGGGTGAGCTAGCCTGGACAAAGAGGAGGCATTTGTCATCATACTTGAGGGCCAGGCCTGGAGGCAGTTGCGGCTGAGCTAAGCTGCAAGGATCAATGGGCATGTCCTAGCCAGATGGCTAGGCTGAACTAAGCTACAGCGGAGGCGGACACAGGCCTGGTGGGAGTTGTTGGGGGTCACTCCGACTAGGCCATGACACCACCTAGTATACCTGAGGACCAGGTCTGTGGTGGGCTGCAGCATCTGTCAGTTTGCGTGGGACGTCAGGCTGGGCTGGAACTGACCATGTAGCTGCCTCCACCAGTACGTGCAGACAGACCACACCTGACCCTGCACTGGCTGGCACACGCTAGTCAAGGCCGAGGTCACCCCAGGCAGGATTCCTTGGAGGATACCGCAGCTGGACTCCTGGAATCACACCCCATCCATAGGGAAAACTGCAAGATGTGCAGTCCAGCCTTGAAGCGCATGTATCAGGGCTGCGCCTCCTCCGCTGCTGATGCCTGTGCAGTGGCCAGCATGTCCAGATGCATACAGGGAACATGACAGCTCATGTGAGCCAGCAGGGAAGGTCAACTAGCTTGTCAGAGATGGAGAGAAGAGTGGGTTGGACTATTCTCCTGGCCAAGCTTTGCAGCATGTTCCTGGGTCTGTGGACGTACTAAGGTGGACTCTGTCAACCAGTAGACCTGGGAAAGATTATCTCACACCAACTTCTTAGAACTGTCAAAACCACTCTAGCAACACCTTCCGCCCCACATCAGGACCTCTAAGGCATCATCAAATGTCTCATCAAATGACTATCTCCCATCCCCAAGTGTGGGTGTAGTTTAACAGCAAGCAGCCCCCTCTCCTTCTTCCTCTATGAACGCAACAGAAAAAAAAAAAAAAAACTGGAATATTTGTCTCACCTATCTTCCTTCAAACCTGACCCTCCCCGCCCTAATCAGAGACCCATGTGAGCATGTATCACTCTCAACTTTGTGAACAACACTAAAAAGAAAAAAAGAAATTTAAGTACATGTGATTGGGGCCCAGTGCGGTAACCTAGTGGCTAGAGTCCTTGCCTTATACACATCAGGATCCCAGTTTGTATCCCAGCTGCTCCACTTCCCTTCCAGCTCCCTACTTATGGCCTTGGAAGGCAATAGAGGACCAGCCAAGGTCTTGGGACCCTGTACCCACGTGGGAGACCCGGGGGGAAGCTCCAGGCTCCTGGCTCCACACCGGCCTTTGCAGCCATTGGGGAGTAAACCAGCAGATGGAGGTTCTTTCTCTCCGTCTCTCCTTCTCAGTGTGAGGCCAGCACAGTGGCATGGCACACTAATCTTCCACGTGTGTTGCGGAGTGCAAGAAAGATCACACTGGACTGAAATGTAGGAAATTAGGAACAGTCTTCATTGCCCAAGCTTGGCGACGGCAGCTCCCAGAACATTCCGGAAGTCACTGGGGGGTGGTTTAAGTTCTCATCCTCTAATCAGATGAGAGATACGCAGGACAAAGCTTCCAGGTGCAGGAGGCAGCCAAGGAGTTAAGAGCGCCCAAAGTTTTCTGGTAGCTCATTCATCTAGCATGTAGGAGGCAGGAGGGGCCAGGTGTGCGGAGCCTCTGCAGTCATTTCCGCGCTCTCCTTTGTTCTGAATGACGCCGAAGGCAGGAGGGGCGGGGTGCACCTTTCCGCTTTCAATTAACGTGAACGGTGCGAGAGGAGGCAGGAAGCGCGGGGAGCGGAAACTTCATTTCCGTGCCCTGTCCACCGTCAATTAACCTGACTAGCGGGTACGAGCAGCCAATGGCTGCGCCCCACTGCACCTGCAAGTGCCAGCATCCCATCTGAGTGCCGGTGCATGTCCTGGCCGCTCCACTTCCGCTCCCGTTGTCTGAATACAGCAGTGGGTAGAGCTGACGTCCCGCACCCACATGGGAGGCCGGGAAAAAGACCCTGTTGTTATGTTTTGTATTTTTAAATAAATATTTTAAAAATCTAACCAGTAGCGTATGAGGGCAAATTTGTAAGAATGCCTGTGACGGATGTTTCTCACTTTTACACAGGGTTTAATGCAATGGTGGTTCTTTTCTCTACCTCTAGACTTCGTTGCTATGTGCAATACCTTGGAGCAGAGCCGAGGGGGCCCACTGCCGGGGTACAGATGAACATAGACCAGTGGGTGTTGAGGGGTGAGTGAGGTTGCTCTGGGATCTAAAGGCAGCCTGAAGCTACCCTAGCTGGACTCCTGGCTTGGTTGAGTGTACTGATATTAAATTGAACGTAGCTGGGTTCTCTATGATTTGCAACTGAAAGAATTACTAAGAATATTGCAGTTGAGAGTTCTACCTATGGACTGTTGATGTAAATAAACAAGATACTGTGACAGTACAAAGGTAATAGACTTTGTTTAAATTCCCCAGTTACTATCAGGCTTGCTGACTTGCATCGATCAGCTCCTGCCTGAGTGAGTCTGTGGCTTTCCTACCCGTTTCTTCTCTCTGTGAGACGTCCAGCCCACTTCCACATCCAATGGAGCTGAGCCCTTCCCCCTGATGTTAGCATTGCAGAGTAGCACCTGTTACCACTTGATGACTTTAGCACCCACTGATGGACCTTTCACAGTCGTACACAAGGATTAGCAGGTGTTCTAACAAAAAGAATAGGGACTTTCCTGTCTCCCCTAACCCCATTGCTTATTTTTGGTTTCTTTACATAAATATGGATGTAAGAATTCCTTTGTATCCCACGTGTGCTTGCATTACTATTTTCAGCGCTGAGCTCTGTTCGACCAGCGCTTGTGTCCTGATGACGGATTCTCCATCACCGTTTGACTGCGTCCCTACCTCCTGGGTTGGACTGTGTCCCTACTTCCTGGGTTGGACTGCGTCCCTACTTCCTGGCGCAAGGATGTGACAGATTCATCCTGTGCTGCACCCCCCCCCCACCGTCTACACCCTCCAATCACTCACTCCTGCAAAGGTGCATGGTTCTCTCTCCAGAGGATGATGCTTAGAAACCATCTAGAAATGCTCATTTTTAAGAATTTTAAGTCTTTCCAATACTGGATCTAAGAAATAGTTTTCAAAAAGAAACAGGAAACAATCATGAGTTCATATGGGGGACTCTAATTTCAATACACTATGTGCATATAATTATATATATAATGATACGAATTGATACAAAATAATGTATCAATTTATTTGGTTTTTTTTTCATTCTGACAACACATTTGCAATAGTTTCAGAATGCCCATACCCATCCTACTGTCAACAGCAGACCTACTAAATAAAGTTCAACTTATTTGCCATTACTTTTATCTTTACACAAAATTATAATCAAAGTATCATGTTCAATATCATTGAAAATATTTTCCTTATGGTCACGGTATCTATGTGCTAATTCAGTTTGTTTTTGTGAGATATAGCTTCACACTTTTTCTCATTTATACATTTCCTCATTTATATATCTTGAATACATATAACATTAGCATTGTTTCACAAGTCAAGATGCGTGTCTCCTTTCCTTTATCTATCCTCCAATTAAGCAGTTCACTATAATGTACCCCCTTTCTATGCTTCTTTCAGTGAAAGCAAGGTTTGTGTACATGTCCTCAATTTCTTTGCAATTCCAGCATTACTTACAATAAAATACACTCTCCACACTACAAACTGAACGCAGCAGTTGTTTACACAACCGTACTTTTAACGATGCTTCAACGTGTCCCATCCTACATGAGACATTCAGCTAGAAAACAGTCTTCAAGTTCTCTGTCTCCTATCCCTCCCAGCCTCTCAGGACAGTTAATGCTAACTGCTGTAAGTGTCTAATTCCCAAACATCTAAATGATGCCGCACACCGGAGCCAAGGGCTAACCACCTGTCGGGAATGGAAGGGAAGCTGGGCTTGGGCTAAGGGTGAGAACAGCTGGGAAGACACAGTCCAGGTGGTGGCAGCAGAGCTCCGTCCCCATTATTCACAAGCAATCATGGAGTGCTACACCTTGGAAACTTGGATGTTCCAAACACCATCACTAACTTTAAAAATGCATCCTGAATGTCAGTTTTCCATGTAGTGTGTATGTAAATGCTAACTCCAACACCCACCTGTAGTGCCCTACGTGTTAGCTGTGGGGGATATTTGAGTAGCAATTGAGTGCAGTTTAGTAAAATCCTGACGTCACTGCTGACACAAGCAGGGAGAGGGAGAAAAGGCCACAATTCCCGCTTCCACCACCCCACAGCCTCAAGACCGGGGAAGGTAGTAAGTGCAGTTTTGAAAAGAAGTTGAAATGCACCTTGCTGGAGAGATGGACAAGCCACTTCTTTCCACAGCTGGTCATTCTGCTCCCTTCACAGACAGAGGATTTCTCAAACCCCCAAATCATCCATTTTTCCCCCAAACTTAGTTTCCTAAATACTGCTTTAATCCAGGTGCTTCTACTCCTCAAGAAACACTAAGTTTCATCCACTTTAGTCCTATTACCTAATTATTCTCAGGCTCTTCACTTTCTTTTCTTTTTTTTTCCCCTAAGATTTATTTATTTTTCTTGGAAAGTTAGATTTACAGAGAGGAGAGGCAGAGAGGAAGATCTTCCATCCATTGATTCACTCCCTAAGTGACTCCTACGGCTGGAGCTGAGCTGATCCAAAGCCAGGAGCCAGGAGTCTCCTCTGGGTTTCCCACATGGGTGCAGGGTCGCAAGGCTTTGGGCCGTCCTCCACTGCTTTCCTAAGCCACAAGCAGGGAGCTGGATGGGAAGCGGGGCTGCCGGGATTAGAACCGGTGCCCATATAGGATCCTGGTGCGTTCAAGGTGAGGAGGCAACCGCACTGGGTCCCAGGCTCTTTATTTTTCTGACTATAGACCCACGGAGGTTTTTCAAAGTTTGCATCAGCAGGCTCAGGCCTTCATTTATTTGGGAAGTAGAGATGAAATAACTCAGGGAAAAAAATGTCTTTATCCTTGTCCCAAAGAAAGCAAGTGGGAGGCAGAAGGTTTGCTTTTGTGGCTTTGGTGGGGTGTCAGGTGGTGAGTGGTGGGGCTATGCGAGGGGCTAGCATTATGATGCAGCACATTAAGCTGCTACCTGTGGTTCTAGCTTCCAATATCAAGACTGGATCGAATCCTGGCTGCTTCACTTCCAGTCCAGCTCCCTGATAATGTGCCTAAGGAAGCAGCACAAGATGAGCTGATGTCTTGGTCCCCCTGTCACCCACATTAGGGACATAGAGTTCCTGGCTCCCGGCTCCTGGCTCCTGGCATCAGCCTGGTCCAGCCCTGGCCTTTGGAGGTTAAACAGTGGATGGATGATGTTTGTTTCTGCCTCTCTCTCTCTCTCTCTCTGTAACTCTTTCAAATAAATAAATCTTCACAAAATAAGGGGAGTGGGTCTATAGTCATACCATCATAAATGTGTTCGATTTTACTTTTAAAAATTGATCAAAAAAGAACAGAATTTAAACCTGTAAGGATATCTTAAAATCAAGACAAAGCAATACATTGCTACTGATTTTGTACTTTAAAAAAAGAAGGAGGAGGAGAAGGAGAAGAAGAGGAAGAATTTCTTTTTTTTAAAAAGATTTATTTTTATTATTTTTTTAATTGGAAAGGCAGATATACAGAGAGGAGAGACAAAGAGGAAGATCTTCTGTCCGATGATTCACTCCCCAAGTGAGCGCAACGGCCGATGCTAAGCCATCCAAAGCCAGGAGCCTCTTCCGGGTCTCCCACGCGGGTGCAGGGTCCCAAAGCCTTGGGCCGTCCTCGACTGCTTTCCCGGGCCACAGGCAGGGAGCTGGAAGGGAAGCGGGGCCGCCGGGATAGAACCGGTGCCCATATGGGATCCCGGGCGTGCAAAGCAAGGACCTTAACCACTTGCTCCACTGTGCCGGGCCCGAGGAAGAATTTCTAATAGTGAACCAAGGTTGAATTCCTGGAATATATGCCCCTTGGTTGTGCTATGTTTTTTCAAACTATGAATCCTGCTCGCTAATACTTCACTAATTATTTTGTATTGCCATTGACAAGGAAAACCATTTTCTGGACTTTTATTGCCCAGTATTACAAGGTGACAGAACCCGTTTAGGGAGCAACGTTCATTTCATTGTCAAGCCTAACAAGCAGTCTTACATGCTGGACTTGAGCTTTGAAGTCCCAGATACATTGTATGTGAGGCTCCGTACTGCACACTCCTGATAAAGAAGTGACTAAGTCAGGACTCATCCTTAGTCTTGAGCAGTCTGTCGCATAAGGGGGGAGAACAGCCTATGCACTACAAAACGCAGTGATGAGCGTTGATAACTCTTCCTCGTGCCCCACGTACCGTTGCATACTCGCCATCACTAAGATAGCACAACAAGTCTAAAATAGGAGGGTTTTTAATTAATCTTTACTTCTATTGGAAAGATTTACATAGAGAAAGAGAGCCAGAGAGAAAGCTCTTCCATCCACTGGTTCGCTTCCCAAGCGATCACAATGGCCAGAGCTGAACCCATTCAAAGCCAGGAGCCAGGAACTTCCTCCAGGTCTCTCACACGGGTGCAGGGTCCCAAGGCTTTGGGCTGTCCTCTACTGCTTTCCCAGGCCACAAGCAGGGAGCTGGATGGGAAGTGGAGCTGCCGGGATTAGAACCGGCACCCATATGGGATCCCGGCACATGCAAGGCGAGGACCTCAGCCACTAGTCTACTGTGCTGGGCCTGCCATGAGATCTTTTGAAAAGCTAATTAAAACCCTGGTTTGTTTGTATTTTAAAGAAATAGGCAGTTTCACCCATAACAGAGAAGACAGGAGTTTTGATCCCTTTCAGTGGGTTTGCATTGTGGTAGGAAAGGCAGTTCCATGGGTGTCAAGTCAGAATGATAGGACCCAATCAAACTGCTACAAGAACCAGCAAATTCATAGAAAAAAATGTAGCCCTTTTTCCTCAGCAGGTTCATGATGGTTTTGTTTGTTTAAAAATTGTATCTGTTTGGAAAATCCAAATTAGAGAGGAGAGAATGAATAGTGAATTTCCTACGCTACTTCACTTCTCAAGCAGACACCCACCAGGGTTGGACTAGACCAAAACCAGGAGCCAAGAGCTCCATCTGGGTCTCCCACAAGGGTGAAGGGCTCATCCTCTGCTTTCCCAGCCATTAGCAAGGAGCTGGATTAGATACGATGCAGCCAGCACACACACTGGCACTCGTATAGGATATGCCTGTGTACCGGGCATGGCTTCACCTGCTGCTATACCACAATGCCAGCCCAGTAGGTCCATTTTTGCAAACCTAGGTGGATTTCTCTTATAAGACTGAATGCGTATCCTTCTCGTTGAGAACTGGGCGCTGCAAACAATGGAGAGAAGATACAGATGCATAGCCATGTTCCCCAACCTTAGGGAACCGAGAAATGCATGGGACAGATTAAAGTGGAAAAAGAAGAAGACTTCAGTGGGTAGAATGCTAACATGGCTTCTTCTAAATCATAAATTAAAATGTAAAAATAATTCTTCTCTCACTAAGGGAAGTGTCTGAGGAGCTGGTGGAGACGCAAGAGACTGAACTGTCTCGTCGTTTAGCCCAGTAAACGAAACAGACAACTTACCAAAGGCCATTTTTCTCTCTCTAACACCAGTCCTTTATCCAGTGTTTGTCAAACTCACTTTACAACCTGAAGTTGTCTGTAGCCAATTCTGTGCTGGCAAAACCTCACAAGCCTGCCTTGCTAAATAAAGAAAAATCAAAAGCATGGCAGTGAGGCGGGGCTTGTCAAAAACTAGGGGGAAGGGACTGTGACCAAGGCCTTTGTACAAGGAAGCTTCAAAAATACATAGAGAATTTGCACTATTCCTTTTTTTTTTTTTTTTTTACAGCTTTATTTAATTGAGAAAGAGAGAGAGCAAGACTTTGATCTGCTGCTTTGTTCCCCAAGTGGCTACAACAGTCGGGATTAGGCCAGGTGGAAGTCAGGTGCCTGGAACTCCATCTGGGTCTCCCACGTGAGTACAAGGTTGCTAGGATATGAGCCATCTTCCATCGCTTCCCCGGGCGTGTTAGCAGGGAGATGGATCAGAAGCAGAGCTGGCACTCCGATATTCCATGAACTTCTTGCAGCCCCTTTGTAGCTCTGTCTCAAAACTTGCCAGCAGCCCCAACTCCTTTTAAACAGATCTCTTAGATACCATATTTGTGACTTTTCCATTGTTTTTCATCTAATTCACATAAATATGAAAGAAAGGAACGCATCACACGTGATGTTCCCAGACCTAACACCTCCCTCCACCCCCCCACCCCTCCACCCCGTCTAGGGGATGCGTTGCATTCTTCCTGATTGGGTCATAGACACACAGGAAGTCCTTGAGGCTTGTCTGAAACCCATGAGGAAGTCTCACTTCTGCCAGTGGACAATATGCCCTCTGCCATGGGTGATGAGACTCACTTCTTGTCAAAGCTGCCTTTTCCGTCTAGGTTTCCAGGAACACAGAAGAGCAACAATTAGGGAAATGTGCACAAAGAGAGGTACTTTGGATGCCTAAGGCCTAGCCCTGGATATGGCATGAGCAGAGAAGAGCAGCATTGGGACTGGTTCTAAAACCTCTTACCGGAACTGCCAACCTCAGTCTCATTCACTCCTGCTCTCCTTTGGAAATGGTAGATCTGAATGGGGGAGATCTAATGACCTGAATCCCCTGAATGGTGAGAACCAATGAGACAGCTTTTGGAACCCAGCACAAACACGAAGCGAAAAACAGTGTAGACAGATGGAAGGGGCGTGTGTGTGTGTGTGTGTGTGTGTGTATGCATAAGTAAACCAAGTCAACAAACATCCAGGCAAATGGAATTGGTGGGCCCTGTCAGCTCAGCTCCAACTCTTACTGTTCCCAGCACATGGACTCTCTTAAATCTCCCTTTCTTTATGTACAAAATAGACAGAATATTCATTCGGAGATAGAGTGAAAATAAGTTATGTCTATATGTAAATTTAAAAATCCATGTCCTTCTTCAGTTTCACTTGGAAAAATAATCTAAGACCGTCACAGTATCTACAAAGTTGGATGTGTTCTGGCATCATGTCAGTTCTTGAGTCTCACCTTCTCCTCTCATTTCATCATCTTTTGTAGGCACACGGGCCTCCTTTCTGCTCCTTGGACACTGAGGCACGTCCCACACCTTGGGTTTTACACTTGCTTTGCCCCGCACCCAGCATCCTTTGATGCTGCAGACTCACGCCAGGCATGTCTCCATGAGGTCTTCTCTGACCACTCACTCCAGCGGGGCATACCCCAGACCTTTCTCTCATCACTGTTTTCATATCATTTATCACTATTGGACAGGCTCTCATTCATTGACTTATGGATTTAGAAAGGCATGGAATGTGTGTGAGAGCTGTAACTCCAGCTCTTGAAGCCCTGTCCAGTGAACAGGAGTTCTTCCTTATCTGTGGTTTCAATTACCCCAGAAAGAAGGGTGGGCAGAGAACAATAAAAGATGTTGAAAGAGAAACCACAGTTGCAACTTTCCTGACATTTTGTTGCAACTGCTCTATTATTAGTGCTGTCAATTTCCTACTGTGCCAAAAGTACAAGTTAAGGCTTATCACAATCATATATACATGAAGGAAAATATATATATATATACTATACAAGAAAATACTCCAAAAAGCTCATTGGGGAATGGAGCTAAAAGATATTCTTTTTGAGATTAAAAAAAAACAAAAACCCTTGTGATGTTATCTATACAAAGAGTGCTGAGAAAGTTCATGAAGTTAGCATTATAAAAGCCTAGGGGTCGGTAATTGTAGCACAGAAATTTAAGTTACTACTTGCAACCTTGGAGTCCCACTTTGGAGCACCAGGTCAAGTTCTGGCTACTCCCCTCAGCTTCTGATCCAGCTCTCTGCTGATGCGCCTGGGAAAGCAGCGGAAGACAGTCTAAGTATTTGGGTGTCCTAGAGCTAGGACTGACCTAGCTCCTAGGGTGACCTAGAGCTCCTGGCTCCTGGTTCAGACTGGCCCTGCCCCAGCACTGTGGCCACATGGAGGGAGGGAGGTAGCACAAGGCAAATCTTTTCCTCTCCCTTCTCATTCCCTTTCTCTTTTTCTGTGAGCTTTCTTTAAAGCACCTATATATACATTACATTTCAAATTTTTTATACCTAAATAACTTCTCTTTTAATTTCATTTTCCATTTCTATTTTAAAGTGCCCTCGTATTGTGTAGTGCTATGGTTGCAGTTATCTATCGGGGATCTTGAGGGTGAGCTGAATGAAAGGGTGTGTGACACGTCAAGATGATATCAAGGCCATGCAGACCAGTTAGCATGAACTTCTGCTCACCTCTGCCTAGAATCTCCCCACTGCACAGACCATTTCTTTCCTTGTACATTTTAGCATTCTCCAGCCAGCAGGCCATGATGTGGAGTGGATTCAGCCAACACTAGAACTTAAACTCCTTGTTCTCCTTACACGTGCAAGTTGGCTTCACCCTCGCCCATATACAGTAGCCTTCATTTCCCATCTGACATGAAGTTGTTCTCACTTAGCACGGCATCTGACAGAGCCCTCATCCATGTTTAGCCCAATCCCAGCACACGTGGTTACTATTTTCACCATCTTGCTCCTATGTAGACAAGAGTCAGGCAGGATAGGAGAGTGGTACGTTATACTTGAATGTGGTTTCGGTGGAGCAGCATAAATAAAGAGACACAGCCAAGGGGAAGGTGTATATTTAAAATTCCTCCCCTTCATTTTCTTCTTCAAATGAATCAGTCCCCACTTCTTCATAATCCTTCTCCAGGGCAGCCAGGTCCTCCCTGGCCTCGGAAAATTCTCCTTCTTCCATTCCCTCTCCAACATACCAGTGCACAAAGGCTCGCTTGGCGTACATCAGGTCGAACTTATGGTCCAGGCGGGCCCAGGCCTCCGCAATGGCCGTGGTGTTACTCAGCATGCAGACAGCCCTCTGGACCTTGGCCAGGTCCCCTCCTGGCACCACCGTGGGAGGCTGGTAGTTGATGCCCACCTGAGGACCAGAGAGAGGAAGATACACGTCATCTAAAGGGCAATAGCACATCAAGACAAAGGGAGATAGCACGACATGGTCAGGGTGTGGGACAGAGGCAAAGGGTTCATGCAGAGCAGCAACGGGACGAGGGAGAGCAATGAATGAGATTATTACTAAGCACGTAGTCCCCAATACCTACTGATCTCTACATGGGAAATATATTCCCTTTTAAAAGCAAGTTAATTTCTAAACTTGAAGCTATTTGAAAGATTATTCTTTCCCAAATTGTCATCTGAAGTTCCCCCCTTAGCTTTTTAGCAAACACATTTAGGAGGCTTCTCTGTCAAGGGTGAAAGGTTGCCTGAAAGGCCATGGGGATGTGCAGAGAAATAAAGATCTGAGGGTTTGGGGATGCTACTAATGTTAATCACACCTGTGTCTCCAGTTTACAGGGCTTCTCAGAACCAAAGCAAGCCTTCCAGGCAACAAGTTAGCTAAACCAACTCTCGGAGCTCTGGTAACATGCCAGGGTCCTCCAAGCTAACACTAGCCCAGCCTTAACGTGGGGCTACTCTGCTAGAAATCTCTCTCCTCCCCACACATGTTATTTCAAACCAAAGCTAACACCAGGCAAAGTGTGATATCATTTATAAGACACTGGCAACCCTGCTTGCATCTAAAACTACCACTCTTAAGCGGCCACCATGCCTTTAGTTGCCAAAGTCTCAGATTCGCG
Source organism: Ochotona curzoniae (assembly GCF_017591425.1). NCBI lineage: Eukaryota > Metazoa > Chordata > Mammalia > Lagomorpha > Ochotonidae > Ochotona > Ochotona curzoniae. The sequence continues at coordinate 82,111 of NW_024465464.1, forward strand.
GCATTGAAAATGCATGCCTTCTTGGTAGGTGGAGAGCGGAAGTGGCAGCAGGCTATGGGGCAAAGGCTGGTAACCCATCAAATGGATTCACAATGGGCTGTCACTCCTACAAGATGCCACTGACATCTTGGTGCTATAAGTAATACTGAGAAAGGGTCAAATGGCCAAAAAGGAGAAGGGAAAAGGCAATGAACAGTCCTACTGGATACGGGCTTAACCGGCATAAATCTGTGGCTGAAACCGGCTCTCCTCTCCTCTGAGCAGTGATATCCCTTGGCTTAGATCAAGGGGCATCAAATATCCTTAGAAATAACACTGAAGTATGAAGTCCGGCAACATTCATACCCCTGGTGTGTGATTCTCTGAAAAGCAGCTAGCAGCACTAGTACTACCTTATTTAGCTTCTCTTCTAGACCTAACCCTTCTGTTTCTCAGTCTTTTGGCTAAGATCAAGTGTGGACATACCCTATTGCTTCGGCTTACAGTAAAGGAGAGAAAACGAGCAGGAATCCCTTTGTGAATTTCCTGACCATTCCCACAGCTCTCTTTTTTCCTTTATACGGTTTATTCTACTAGCTTGTGTTGCTTGCTTCAACTTGAAAAAGAACCACTGCCAAGGAATAGTGGCCTCTGCCTATGGCACTGGCATCCTATATGGGCACCAGTTTATGTCCAGGCTGCTCCACTTCCCATCCAGCTCCCTGCTAGTGGTCTGGAAAAGTAGCTGAGGATGGCTCCAGTCCTTGGGATCCTGCACCTACATGGAAGACCCAGAAGAAGCTCCTGGTTCCTGCCTTCAGATCAACTCAGTCCTGGTTTTTATGGCCATTTGGGGAATGAACCAGCAGATCTTTCCTTGTCTCTCCTTCTCTTGGGTGACCCTGCCTTTCAAAAAAAAAATAAATACTATTTTAAAAAATTGAAGAAAGAAAGAATTCCATTTTTGGAAGGCCTTGATATAAAACCAGGTTAAGTCTAAAGGGAAATAAAAAGATTATAGCTAAGGGTAAAGCAGAAAGAAGGAATGCTACTCTGTCTTACTCCATGGAAGAGAAAAAAATCATCATAGCCTGATACCCAAGTAAACCAACCAGGAGGCCAGCACACCAGGCCTTGTCAACTCCCACCAAAGGACAACTAAGATGTGCTCATTTCTTCATCCCCAGCAACTGATAGCATCACCCCTGGTACCCAGCAGGTGTTCAGAAAGCCTTTGAAAGGCATGACTTGGGGGCATCAAGCAAATAATGGTAGCTATCTGAACAAAGGCATGGAAACATGGGACATGGTGGTCTAGTAGTTCATTGCAGAGAGACAGACTGTATGGGAACCAACTCAAAAGGTGGCTTCTAAAATTCAACATTTCTGCTTATAGGTCTCAGGGCTCTTCCCCAGCTCTTCTATATCTTCTCACCAACCCTAAAGTTGGGCACTTTTCAGACCATAAACATCTAGAATAGGCCATGGACATCTAGGACAGGCCATGGACTTTCTCACATCCTTACTTTATCATTACTGTAAATGAAGTCTTATAGGACAAATGTTACAGTTTTGAAAATAAAGTGGGAGAAAGTGTCTTTTGTTAGAGGAGAATCTGGTTAACTCTAAGGCTAAGATGACCACACAATGATATTTCAGAAGTATTAAAATATCCATGAAAATCAACCTTGGGCAAGCTGAGCTGAAACAGGATCCGCAACTGCACTGTAGTTCTGGCCAATACACAAACATTGATCATTCTTCAATTTTCAGAAATCAAAGATGGTTAACCAATTTAAAAACAGTATAAAGCTCCTACAATTTCTAAAATGGCTTCAGCAATATTTGTGTTTCAACCACATGTTGAAATTAATGTGACCTTTAAGCCCCTCTCCCTTTATCATCACAACGAATGTGATGCTCCCACAGAAGTGTAGCTCAGTCCAAAGTCACTTTCTCCCCCATTCTGGGTAATCTCGCTTCATCTCCTTAAGGCACCAGTGCTCACCTTGAAGCCTGTGGGACACCAGTCCACAAATTGGATGGTCCTCTTCGTCTTGATGGCGGCAATAGCAACGTTCACATCCTTGGGCACCACGTCCCCCCGGTACAGCATGCAGCAGGCCATGTACTTGCCGTGTCTTGGGTCACACTTCACCATCTGGCTGTTGGGCTCAAAGCAGGAGCTGGTGATTTCGGCCACTGACAGTTGTTCATGATAAGCTTTCTCCGCAGAGATGATGGGTGCGTAAGTGACCAGTGGGAAGTGGATGCGGGGGTAGGGTACCAGGTTGGTCTGGAATTCGGTGAGGTCCACGTTGAGGGCCCCGTCGAAGCGGAGAGAGGCAGTGATTGAGGACACGATCTGACTGATGAGGCGGTTGAGGTTGGTGTAGGTGGGGCGTTCGATGTCTAGGTTCCTGCGGCAGATGTCATAGATGGCCTCGTTATCCACCATGAATGCACAGTCGGAATGTTCTAGTGTGGTGTGCGTGGTCAAGATGGAGTTGTAGGGCTCGACCACTGCAGTCGAGACCTGGGGAGCTGGGTAGACAGCAAACTCTAGCTTGGACTTCTTGCCATAATCAAGGGAGAGGCGTTCCATCAGCAGAGAAGTGAAACCAGAGCCAGTACCTCCACCAAAACTGTGGAAGATCAGGAAGCCTTGCAAGCCAGAGCAAGCATCTGTCTGGGGAAAGTAAGATGGGAGAAGAAACCACGAATCAGGTGAGTCCATTGCATCAGCACTATCTCCCTCAACATTTTGATGTGACTGAAGTCCTAACAGGCTGAAGGAAGAAGGAAGCACAAAAGGGGCTATTCGATCTTGGAAAGGACAGCTAAAACATGGAGTGACAAAACATATGTACATGTCCCCAAGGACACAAAGGTTGGTTCCACCAGAAGTGAAACTTCCAGCACCACAGTGGCTAGTGACTTTGCTCTTGACCCACTTCCCCTTTCTCGTGTATGATTTTGTGGGAACTGCTGACCCATACACCCGGACCCCCCACCTTGGAAGGTGATCCCAGTTATACCAGGTTCAGAAATGAAATTGGGGTCGGGGTTTCATTTGAATTTACAGGGTTTAAAAAATCTTTATTATATATTGAAGTTCTATAGCCATACATATTTATGGAGTTCAAACTACAGTTACAGGTACCATTTTTGCTTTTCATACTTAGTGTTCATTTTATCTGGAAGGGAGACAGACAGAAATGTCCCTTGAGATGCCAGCGTGCCATAGGGGAGTGTTTGAGTTCAAGTCCCAACTCCACTCCTGACTCTAGCTTCCTGTTCATGTGCACCCAAGGATAAAGTGAATGATGCCCCAGGTCCCTGTGTCCCCAGAATGAAACTGAAATTAAGTGCCAGGCTCCCGGCTTCAGGCTCACAGAGCCCCAGCTGCTGTAAACATTTGAGGAGTGACCCAGTGGATGGAAGACTTCTCTCTCTCTTCTTAAGATTTATTTTATTTTTATTGCAATGTCAGATATACAGAGAGGAAGAGCTTCCATCCGTTGATTCACTCCCCAAGTGACTGCAACGGCCAGTGCTGAGCAGATCTGAAGCCAGGAGCCAGGAACTTCTTCCGGGTCTCCCACATGGGTTGCAGGGTCCCAAGGCTTTGGGCTGTCCTTGACTACTTTCCCAGGCCACAAGCAGGGAGCTGGATGGGAAGTGGGAACTGCCAGGAATAGAACCGGCGTGCATATGGGATCCTGGGCATTCAAGGTGAGGACTTTCGCCATTAGACCAAGTGACGGGCCCTTCTCTTTCTCTTTCAAATCAAAACTTTCTATAGAAACAAGCCTGTCCTGTGCCATCACTTACCAGTTTCCGTATGCGGTCCAGGACAAGATCGATGCTCTCTTTGCCCACTGTGTAGTGTCCCCTGGCATAGTTGTTAGCTGCGTCCTCCTTTCCTGTAATGAGCTGCTCTGGATGGAAGAGCTGGCGGTAGGTTCCTGCCCGAACCTCATCTACCAAAAGAGAGGCAACCCTTACATTTTACCATCTTGCTTTCCAGGGAAAGGATTTCTCACCTGACTACCACGTGATGCTTTTCTCTTACCCCTGCCTGCAAAACTACAATGAGGTGAACCCAGACAACTCCAAAAGAAACCTCCAAAAAGCTGAGAACATTCCAGCAACAGAGCCAGAGGCTGGGATTCAAGCAGACAACAAAAGCCAATTGTTATGCTGGCTGGAACTTTAGAAAGACCAACAACCAAGTTAATGATTTTGCCCTCTCCTGCCCGGACCCCTCTACTTGAACTCCCTTTTGTTCTTGCTTTCATGCTGCAAAGTCATCCTTTGCTTGCTTTAAAATGTTCTATGGACACAGAGAAAGACTGACCTGCCCAGATCCTATGCCTCAGCAGGGTTGCACCACCCTTCGCTTCCATCTCAAGGTAGCAATAATACTTGTCAAACACTGGGTGAATTCCAGAATGACTTCTAAACACAGCTACGCTCAGGTCCTCGGGGCCCTAGAGAAGTTTCCAAGGGATTCTCACTTCCAAAGCTCTCTGTAGGGTATATGCAGGGAAGACAGTGAAATGAGGACCCACCATCATTTTAAGATCACTGAACTCCCCCCACACCCAAGGATCTCAATCATTTGTGCAGTGGCCACCTGTGCAAGGCATCCACAGGACCAAGCATCTTCAGTCAGTTGCCTCTATAAATCAATGATGAGGCATCCCAGGCCTTTACCCAAACATTTCTGGGGAATTTGTCCATCCATTGCCAGTGGACTCAGCCTCGAAGCTGAGAAAACGCTGCCGTCTGAGACACTGCACTAGAGGGCTTGAGGAAGAAAGGGACTGAGCAGCAAGACAAAACAAGGAATCCCCCTGTTTTTCCTAAATCCACATGAGGTTCATCCAGAACTGTAGCAATCCCTGGCTCTGAAAGAACGCACCTGGTGTTCTACAATTTAGTATATAAATAAGATATAGAAGATACAGCAAAGGTAATACCAGACCTGTGAGGACAGCCTGCAATTATTATAGAATCAGAAACCTGTACCTTCGGAAACTCTCTAGGGACTGCTCACAATTTCTCAAATTGTTTGAACTGTTTTTCTTAGGTAGTTACTCACAGTTTCTATTTCAGTCTTCAGTGGTTTTGTTTAGCAGTTTTGTTCTGCAAAGCTTAGGACAGTCCCTTGGTCTGTATTATAAGATCTCCCAAAACACTGGGGACCCCAAGGAGCTGGCAGCCATCATGCTGGTGCTGGGCTCTTGTTGAGCCACCTCTTCTCTCAGTTGAAGATGTTGCCTGCTGAGCCTTTGCAGGCCAAGGCCCCCGGTCTCCGGTTGCTTTCTCTGGAGATCTTACCCCATACTTACCTACCACAGTTGGCTCCAGATCTACTAAGACAGCCCGGGGCACGTGCTTCCCATTGCCAGTCTCACTGAAAAAGGTGGTGAACGAGTCATCATTGTTGATCTTGCTGGCTTGAGCGCCAAAGGTGCCATCTGCCTGGATGCCGTGTTCCAGGCAGAAGAGCTCCCAGCAGGCATTTCCAATCTGAACTCCTGCCTGGCCCACGTGGACTGATATGCACTCCCTCTGTGGAGAGAGAATAGCAACAAGGTCAGAGAAACCTAGGGCCCTGACCATGGACTTGAGGGAACGTATCTGACAACTCAGCATTCAGCTAGTAAGATGCTCATTTCTCTAGCCTAACCATTCCATAATGGGGTACCATCTGCAGTGTGGGCTGCCTGGGCACCGGTCAGAGAAACCTAGGGCCCTGACCATGGACTTGAGGGAACGTATCTGACAACTCGGCATTCAGCTAGTAAGATGCTCATTCCTCTAGCCAAACCATTCCATAATGGGGTGCCATCTGCAGTGTGGGCTGCCTGGGCACCACTGCAGTTAGAGCAAAACTTGGTTTCACAGAAGACACAGTTGTTTTTATGCTCTTAAGGTTGTTTTCCTATGTTAATCCTTTTTGCAGAAAAACGGAATAAAAACGAGGAGAACAAGAACCAAGTTCCAGCACTGAGCAGATGGCAGCACTGAGAAGAAAGCACCACCTATGACACTGGCATCCTGTAATGGCACAAGTGCATGTCCTAGCAGCTCTACCTGCCATCCAGCTCCCTAACGGCCTGGGCAAAGCAACAGATGATGGCCCAAGTGTGTGAGCCCCTGCCGTCCATGGAGGAGGAGATCCAGTTGAAGCTCCTGGCCCTTGCTTTTGGATTGGCCTACCACTTGCTATTGCCACTATCTGGACATGAACCAACAGATGGAATATGATGATGTCGCTCTGTAACTCTGCCTTCCAGATAAATAAATAGGTCTCACAAAAAAAAAAAGAGGGCAGATGATAGGTCACCATGTGTAGCAGCAGCAGCAGCATTCATTCCTAAGCCCTGATTGTGCAAGACATGGTGAATATGTGCACAAACACATGTGAGCATGCACACACACACACACATGGAGTATCATACAGAAAATGAACACCTGTGAGAATGATGTGCTTTGGAAGTGGGCTTCATGGGTGTTATTGGTGTTACAGTTACAAAGTAGACATAAGAAAGCATTAATACATGAAAGAAACCTGGTGGTGGGGTAGGGGTGTTAGGATCAGTCTCTCCTTCAATGCTAAATAACCGTAAGATCTAACCTGCACCCTGGCTTGCGTCAGACCAGGTGTTAAATACAGCTACACTTTAGCATGTCCTCCTCTCTGTGAAGCCGCAATGTCCCGACTGATCCTGGTACTGACAGTTTAAGATGTGGAGAAGGATGTTCGTGTGTGTGTGAGAGAGAGAGAGAGAGAGAGAGACAAAGAGAGAATAGAAACCCACGATGTTTTGCTGGAAGATGGACTCACATTCTGCCTGTGGCAAGAACTGACCCGCATAAGGCATCTTATACCTGGGACACCTGCCAGTGCCCAGCAGGGAAACATGTGCTGGCCTGTGAGTTTCTATTCTTATCCATGACCTGGCAGCATTTTCCAGCTTCAGGTAACACAAGCCAGCAGCAGAGCCTCCAGAGAACATGGCTGGGGGTGGAGACAGGCAGAGGGCACGTCCAAGGATGGGGCTGGTGGGAACTTGGCGGATCCTCCAGGCAGGGGGAGCAGAATAGCTGCACTGAGCAACATCTCCAAGACGATTACTCTATGATTATTTCAGTGCGGGGCTGAATGGTGCTCAGCCCTTACCTTTGGGTCCAGAGATGCCCATACGTCACACAGCCCCACATCCTAAGTGCCCAGGAAAAACATCACTCACAGATCTTGCCTTCTCAATTTACTTGCTATAATGTTTGACTTTGGCTAAGTTACTTAGCCTTCTCATCTGAAAAGAATTTGAACCAAATTGCTGTTGTTGTCATGATGTTTTCATCATGACATCACCTTGTCGGGCTTTGTCCCCCACCTCAAAGAATTACATGTAAGAAGTTGAGGGTGTCAGATCTCAAATCTTTCTCCTTTGTTGGGGGTTCTCCAGCTCTCCTTTCACCAGAGGATTCAGTTCACGCCCAATAACAGCACGGCTCTACATCCTGAAGCCACCTCACAGCTAGCACATCATCAAGCCGGACCACTTCCTCCCATTTAACAAGCAAATGTGGCTTCCCAGGGAAGTGTCTAAACTCAGGGCACATTAGAGAGGCTTGAAAAAGAGTCTGATCAGAGCCGGCACAATGGTTGAACTAGCTAATCCTCCACCTATAAGTGCAGATAGCTGCACTTCTCATCCAGTTCCCTGTTTGTGGCCTGGGAAAGCAGTAGAGGATGACTCAAGTCCTTGGGATCCTGCATCTTTGTGGAAGACCCAGAAGGAACTTCTGCTTCCTGGCTTTGGATAGGCTCAGCTTCACCCACTGCAGCCATGGGGAGTGAACCAACAGACGGAAGATCTCTAGCTCCCTCTCTCTCTAGCTCTGCCTTTCAAATAAATAAACATTTTTTTTTTAAAAAAAGGAAATTTCTCTATCAGGTAGGTAGAACAAATGAGATTTTCTCTGAGGTTTTTTAAATTTATTATTCTTATTTTTAACATATAAAATGAATGGATTTCCCATTTTTCACAATACAGGTTTAGAAGTATAGAGTTTCCTCCGGGGACTTTTTCCAGGTCTCCTACTTGGGCACAGAGGCTCAGTCATTTGGCACTTTCTCTACTGCTTTCCCAGGCACATCAGTATGGAGCTGGATGGCAAATGGAACAGCCAGAACATGAAGTGTGGCCCATAACGGATGCCAACATGGCAGGCAACAGCTTAACCTGTTTCTTATTCTGTTTCTCCAGATGTTTCTTATTCTTAGAGAAGAATGTCTTTTAAGACATATCTGTTCACCAACGTAGATGGTATGATAGGTTATGAAATACAGTTTCTAACCACATCAATGATTTGAAACACAACTGCCAACCCCAACAAGTGAAAGGTTAATGGGGGAGCAAAATATAGAGCCTTTAAAAAATCACAGCTGACCTGTAACACAGTGACAAGAGGACTGGAATCACCAGCCTAAGCCTAGTTGATCTTAAGCACCACTAACAGAGACCCAAGCAGACATTAAGCGCAGTAGGAGACGCAGAGCACCACCCAACAGGAAGTGGGTGGATTCTTCCCACCACTTCCCAATCCCAATCCCAGACCCAGGCATTTGGAGAATGAATCAGCAGATCTCTGCCCATCTCTCAATTAAAAATAAAATCAACCTTCATTTATGGAACTCTTCAGATTTAGCTTCCTCAGCGCAAAAAACACAAAGCTCAGAGGGACAAGTGAAGTCACCCGGTAAAACGAGACCAATTCAGAAGGTGGAACATTTTATCGGGGAACTGGAGACGGCTCCGTATGAAAAGAAACCTAAGAAATGTAACAACCGTGTGGATTCTGTGAACTTAGCAATCGGCCCTCAACAAGTCAAAATATTTGTGGGACGAATAGAGAAAGTGATCAATTTTTGTCAAGCACAGTAATGAAAATGTGGGTGACAATGAAAATATCCCTGTTTTTTAGAGTTGCAGCTGAAGCATGTAGGCGGGAAATGCCATGGTGTATAGATTTTAAAATACTTTAACAAGGACAGCATGTGCAGTAAATACGGGAAAATAATTCTTAGTGTATCTAAATTATATGTACGGCATTATTATAATGGCATTATATAAAATATATAATATACTTTCTATATTATACACATTCCACATTATAACAGAATATATCTAAAATATATTATAAAATATAGAAACATTATATAATACATATAATAATATGATACATATATTATGATGAAATATTATATAATAATGGCATTATATATAACATATGTTATATATTATAACACAACAATGCTATTATTATATTAGATATTAGATATATAATATACATTCTATACATTATATATGGCATTATACTCTTAGTGGCATAATAGTACATTACAGGAAAGAGAAATATATATGTATACACACATACTTACACATATATATAATAAAGGAAGCAGGAAGAGTAGGAGTGAGGGTGTGAATTTTTGTTCCATTTCATGTGGTTATTGGTGAGGGCAAACAAAGACTTTAAGGTTTGTTGAACAGAACTTAAGACAGCATTTGGCACACCAACATGCCCCGGTGGCTGAGTTCAAGTTCCAGCTCTGCTTCTGGGGGGCAGCCATGATGATTTAAGTGGCAAGGTGCCTGCCACCCACACGGCAGACCTAGACTGAGTTCTTGCCAACAAGGCCATCTGAAGAATGCAAGAGAAAATGGGAGGTATCTCTCCTCCATGTTTCTCTCTCACCTCCTCCCCCAACAAAATAATTTTAGATTACTATCTAAAAAATAAAATAGGAAGTGGGCATTTGGTATAACAGTTACCCCCCCCCCCCACTTAAATCACCTGCGTCCCTACAGTGATGAGCTTGGGTTCGGGTCCCAGCTCGACTCCTGACTCCAGCTTCCTGCAAGTGCGCATCCAGGAGGGAGCAGATGAAGTTCAAAGAGCTGGGTTTCTGCTCAACTGTATTATTGGAGGTCCTGAATGAGTGTCAGGCTTCAGTATTTCCTGTCTATTATCACTATCTGGGGAAAGAACCAGTAAATGGAAAATTTCTCTCTCTCTATGTGTGTGTACGGGGTGTGTACTGTTCAAAGTAATACAATAAATAAAAGAACGTTACATGAAAAAAAAAAATCACAGGTGAAACCTGAAGCTAGGGCATTGTCAGCACTCCACCAGGCCTCTTTCACTGCTCCGGCTCAGGCCCTGAACTAACCTCCACCAGCCCTTCTGCTTGGTCAGTGGCCCCCATCTCTCTGCCTGCAAGCAGCACAGAGCAGACCCAGAGCTGATGCTGCTGGAGAGTCAGTTTCAATGCCCAGGAAAGCCCATCCATCTGTCATAAGCAGGGACGTGATATCAGAGCTAGACTAGACAACCCAGCATGATTCCTTGTCCATTACTGCGCAGATGGAAAAGTTGAGGTTCAGAGAGAAAAGGGGACAGATTCGAGAGTTCACAGCTGTGATGTGCAGACCACATGCAGGGTCATTTGTTGAACCACAGAGCTTCTCTGACCCTGGCTCAGGTCAACCACCACCTGCTGCCTCACGTGTGCTCTGAACACTCGGGCACAGGAGTCTAGCTACAGCTGCATCAGCAGAGGCCTGACAGTGGATACCAGTATCGGTCAGGTGTTTGTTCCGAACTCATGTTTCAAACTCCTTCACTCAGCTGATGAGAGCTCATTCCATCTCTCATTCACTCACTCTTCTCTTTTAAACCAGGGCCTCTACAGCTCAGGGTTCTGTTTTGCTGGGTCCCTCGCAGAGGTGACAGGGCTTTCTGCTGTGGCATTGGAGCCCCTCTGCTCAACAGTCTGGAAAGTAAAAATAAGGGAGAAGCAGAGGTCTAGCAGTGGCTTTCCACAGGAAAGGATGACACCGCCTTTACACAGACCTAGTGCTGAAATGACTTCCAAAATTATCTACTCCCTTCCTTCTTAGGATAAAATTTTTCTGTAGAATTATGGGCAACATGGCACTGAAAAACTAGGCTAACTCCTATGCATCCTTTGGGTTTCAAGTGAAATGTCACTTCCTCCAGGAAATCCAGAGAGCAACCACCTGGCACAGGGCCCCAGCAGCATGCTATCACAAAGCCTTTCATCTTGTCTCATTGCAGACAGCTCCTGCATCCACCTCAACTGCCCCTACAGCATCGCAGCATGTCTCCACACTTCAGAGTTGCTGTGAATATTCCTCCTTCAACAAGCTGAGTGTCTTTCTTATCAACGTCTCATGCATGAACACTCTTCTTGTTAAATGGGTTGTAAGCCCCTTCCAGCAAGTTTTTCATTCAGATCAGTTCTACATTTATTGAGTATGTGCTACGTTCAAGCACTGTCCACAGAACCGGATCCAGTGAGTAAAACAAAGGATCCTTGTCACCCAAAGGTTGACAATTCAATTTTAATTGTTGTGGTTGGTACACAGCTCTTTGTTTGGAGTCACTTGTGCCACTCCCTCCAGTCAGTTCCAGGTCTGAGATCTTATGTTAGACTTTTGCCGTGATCTCTGTAGTCCCAACTCCTGGCTCACCGCTCTCCACCTCCTGTGATACCAGGCTGAGGCTGCACTGTTGTCTCTACAACCTTTCTCCCACTTCCTGTTAGAGCAGTTCCCAGGATTGAGGAGACACCAAGTGTCCTATATATAGGTTGTTGGTGATGATCTTCCCAGAACCTGTTGGCCATTAGGTCTGAGGGCCATGCAAATCTATTTTGACCTGTACAATGCCAAAGTAGGTATTATTTTCCCTCTGGGACCAGTGCAATGCACTGAGCTCAGTGAGTTCACTTCCAGCTTAGTGCATGCACAGCTTACTGTTGACTCTGCAGTCTTAAAGCCTTTGCCACACCATACAAAATGGTACCTGATGTGCCAATAGTACAATTCGTGATCTGCTGGCCGTCAGGTCTGAGGGCTACCTGGACCTATCTTGGGTGGAACCTGTAGGATGCCACATTGTTGCAGTTTACTGAGCCTGAAATGAGTTTGCTCCCAGCTCAGTGCATGTGCAATCCTGTCCCATAGCCTTTGCCTCCCTACACAAAATGGCACCCAATAGAGCTCTAGGGGATGGACTAGGCTGTTAAATCCACCCTGTTCCCACACTGCCTGTGTGCGATCTGTTGCTCTGTCTCTCCTCCTGATCAAATCCAACAGACCAGCAGGATGGGCAATTCTTTGTCTAGGTTCACCTCTTGAGCTCCTGGTGAACGTCCCTTCCCACCTTCTGGCTGCCAGTACAGTTCTGATCGCTGCTCACTGAATATTGCTGGGGTATTGGTCACTGCAATGTCACACCATCATGTCCACTGCTTTCCTGTGTCTGTTAGTCTCCAGGTACCCCTCTGCTATCATTCTCTCCTCTCCTATTTGCTGGAATGTGCCCACTTTACTTCACACCAGCTAAGGTTTCTCCATCTGTTTAAATGTGTCTTTACCCTATTCCACCATCTTAACCAGAAGTACAATGACCAAGAGCAAAAGAAGAGACAAAGACACAATCAATATTACTGAAGACTCCCCTGCAAAGGAGCAAAAGCCTTTGCCAACCTCAGAGTTAACTAAGGAAGACATGGAGAAAATGGGATATACAGAATTCAAAACACTTGTTATAAAGCTTCTTACCAACAGTAAGAAGCACATAATACAGGAGTTCAAGGAATTCAAGGAATATGTCACACAGGGAATGAATCAAATGAAAGCTGATATTTCAGAAATTAAGAATACAGTTGATGAATGGGGCGATGGACTGTGCCGGGTCCTATGCTTGCTAAAACACACAGGAATCTGGACTGGGAATACCTCAAAATTTCTTTGAGGATCTCTGCAGTCAAGACACTGGACTCAGAGTCTTAACCAAGAAAAGAGAACAAGTCAATCAACAACCTCAGCTATCTGTGAGCAGCAAAATGCTGGGCAAATGGAGACTCTAGAAGGGACTGTCAATCAATGGATTCTTCAACGACCACACCGTGCTTGGAGTGGTGAGACTGGTAGTGATCCATGAATGGTGAACTACTGGAACCACTCGATCGAGTATCTCAGAGCATGCCCCACATCCAGGACTTGGGGTTGGTGGGAAACTGGGTGGGGCTTCTTCCTCTATATCCCCTTTTACCTCAGATACATGAAGGAAGTGGTATGGAAGTGATGGTCTTGCCCACTTCCCTGTAACCCTTGAACCTTTCTTTACCCTAATTAAATATGTAAGGATTGTCATAATAATAATAATAATAATAATAATAATAATAATAATAATAAAAGAATACAGTTGAGCACATTAAAAGTACAGTGGAGAGTCTCCAAAATAGAATTAGGGAAGCAGTAGAAAGAATCTCAAAATTGGAAGAAATTTCTTCTCTCCAGAAGGAAGCAAACAAAAAGCTGGAAGCAGAGTTGGATCAGGCTAAACAAAAGTCTTCAAGAATTGAAATACACTATTAAAAAGACCAAATAGAAGAGTTATGGGAGTCCCAGAAAGTACTAAAGAGAAGCTGGGTTTTAAAATGTATTTAATGAAAGAATAAGGGAGAATTTCCCTGATCTAGAGAAAGAACATCCAGGAGGGGGCACAGAACCCCAACAGGGTTGACCAATAGCAGTCTTCACCACTGCACGTGACAATCAAGCTCTCTTCAATTGAACATAAGGAAAAGATCTTTAAAAGCGTACACGAGGACCTCCCCATGGTAGCCCAGCAGCTAAAGCCCTTGCCTTGCTCGCGCTGGGATCCCATATGGGCAGCCCTGCCTCCCATCCAGCTCCCTGCTTCACTGGGATAACAGGACGGCCACATTTAAGACTCTTCCTTGTTTCAAACACACTCTGTTCACATTAATATTAGTCATTTCCTTTTGCTTTACTCAGAGGGCTAAGACCAGTTCATGACTGTCCTGAGTACAGTGAGTTCCTAAAAGTTTTAAAAATCATTTTGTAAGCATCCAAAACAGTAAACCTGGGCTATTATCTATTCATGGAATGGACCCAGGCCAGCAGGATATGCCACATGGGCAACACACACTCCCCTGGGCATCCGTGTGCTCAGATGCCACCCAGTCATTGGCAGGAAGCGTATTATTACACTGAATCATTTCTGGTTGTCAGACTAGGATAATAAATCGCATGTATTTTAGGACCTAGGGTCAGGGAGAGCAAGCAGAGCAGAGATTCAGAATTTGAGAGAGATAATTAAAGCAAGAACAAATGTGATTCATCAAAGATTAAATTGTCGCAGCTCTGAAGTCTTCAAAGAGAGCAAGCCTATTTGGGAATAGCTCAGAACAAAGAACAGACAGCAAGCCAGAAACAGCAAGGGCAAAGAGATGACCTAAATGAACGCGAGTGAGTGAAGGCAGCTCGGGAGAGAGACCCAAGTGGTGCTTCAGCTAAGGCAGCAATCCAGCCGACATAAGACCAACAGCAGGAACCACGGGAGCTTGGTAACTTCAGCATAAGAGACCCTGTGATGTCCAAAGTTCCTGGTGGGCAGTGGTGGCAGGGGGTGGGGTTGGGGGGGTGGCCCTGCAGTTTAAGCTGCTACCTGAGACATCAGGGTGCTATTATTTGAGCACAACTCCGAGTCCCCGTGGCTTTGCTCCCAATTCATTTCCCTGTTAATGCAACTGGGAAAGCAACGGGGAATGTGCAAGTGTTTGGGCCTCTGCCACCCACATGGGAGATGCAGACAGATTTCCAGGCTCCTGACTGGGCCAGGGCTTGCTGCCATGTGGGGAGTGGGCTGGCACTGGAAGATCTCTTTCTCTGACTCTCCCTGCAGTAAATAAAACAAGGGTGCAGCATGGTAGCCTAGTGGCTAGGGTCCTTGCTTTGCACATGTCGATCTCGTGTGTGGGCACCGGTTCACATCCTGGCTACCCCGACTTCCCATCCAGCTCCCTGCTTGTGGCCTGGGAAAGCAGTTAAGGAGACGACCTTGCACCCATTTGGGAGACCCGGAAGAGGCTCCTGGCTCCTAGCTTCAGATCGGGGCAGCTCCAACCGTTGTGACCACTGTTATAAATCAACAAATGGAAGATCTTCCTCTCTGTCTTTCCTCCTCTCTATATATCTGATTTTCCAATCAAAATAAATCTTAAAAAATAAAATAAAATACATATTTTTTTTAAAGTTCCTTGCTTGGGTTTTAGCTAATACTGTTGATAAATGCAAAAAATGGAAAAAGAGTGACACATTCAGTGCCCACTCCATTCTCCCATTCACGTCTACAACTTAAGGCCTGGGAGAAATTCCAGCAGGAAGACAGGAGAAATGCTAGCCACAAAGGTCACAGCCAAGGTCATCCCAGTGGAAAACTGCTCACTGATCCTTGATCCACTTTCTCTGCCCTGTAAGAACATCCTCCCACCCACCCCTAGTCTTCGTTCTTTGCTTCTCAAAAAATTCTTTTTGTCTTTCATCTTCCTTGCTAGGTGACTCCGGAGTCCCCTCCCGAAGGAGATCAGCGATGGGACGAACACCCCTAAGTGCAGGCCCACAGCTCTGCAAGGGCCAGTGGTTCCCATCAAAACTCACCAGCTGCCTCTCGCCCAGCAGGTGTGCCCTCTGCCGTCGCTCTGCTCCTCAGGGAACTCTTGCTGACCAAGGCTCCCGTGCCAAGAAGCACGTAACCAAACGCCTCTAGAGAACCCAACACTTTGTGATGTGGAAGGAGGATATGGCAGTGGCCTGCAGCCGCATTGAAAACAGACCCTCAAAGCAGATTGCCAAAGGACTGCAAACATCCCTCTCGCCTCTGGAACACACTGCCTTCATGCACACAACTGTCTTTTTGAAGGGTGACAGATTTCCATTCCCATCTGAACTAGAGCTCCCCAATCCAAAAGGAATGGAGTTAAGGAGGCCATGTTTCAACAGTGCCACCTCCCCCAGAAGCTCCAGATATGTTCTCTGTGCTCTGACATCTCTGGCGTGGGCTGCGCTGGGGCACTTGGCCAGTGCTCTCCATGTCACTGTCCCAAAGAAGCGCAGCATTCGTACCCAGCAGAGTTGCTCACCAGGACACTGAGAGCCGAGGAGAACGCTGTTAGAACATCAGTCTGCTGATCCTGTACAATCCTGCTCAATGGAGGCTTTCCGGGTGGGTGCCATGGCACAGCAGGTTAAACCAACAACTGCGCCACCATATGGGCACCAGTTCATGTCCCAGCTGCTCCACTTCTAATCTAGCTTCATGGGAAGGCACTGGAGGATGGGCCAAGTCTTTTGAGTCCTCTGCATGCACAGCTGAGACCCTAAAGGAACCCCTGGCTCCTGGATTCAGACAGGCCCAGCTCCCACTGTTGAAGCTATTTAAAGAGTGAACCAGTAGACAGTCTCTCTCTCTCTCTCTGTCTCTCTCTCTCCCCCTTTCTCTCTGTGTATAATTCTTCCATTCAGGTAAATAAACAACTGTCAAAACAAAAAAGCTTTGGCAGGGCGGAGGTTATAAATTCAAGTTCTGACTCAACTTTTTACCAGCTCTGACTTCAGGCTCCAGGACTCCAGGATTGAAATGTTAACATGATGTGGTGGATCACTGCAAAGAAGGGCCAGTTCACTCACCTGCCTAGTAACCAGAGGAATGCATTTCAAAAGCATGCATTAGGATTAGTTGCCTATTTCTTACCCAGGACCTACAGCAATGGCAGATAGAATTTTGCTAAACACCAGCAGAGCCTCCCCCCGACCCAGCCCCTATAGGGCAGGGGTGTGTGACAGCCAGCTGTCTGAAATGCAACCAGCAGATGGAGAGGGTCAGGTCACTTCTTGGGGTTGGATTCCTGAACCCAAGGTCTACCGATGTATCACTCTAGGCTTTGAGAAGTGTGTCCAGTATTAAAAAAGAAAAAAAAAAAAAGAGAGGTTCTTATAGTGGTAAATACCTACTATAAAAATCAAAAATAAATAAATTTCAAGAAGTGTGCCCTTCAAAGCAGTGCTGGGTACCTAGGTACATTTTCAAGTAGAACTTACTACACACAATTTGGTGTTTCATAGTAAATAAGACACTTCCTTTCCAAAATACTCAGGCATGAATTTCAAAATGCTTAGGCACCCTTCTAAATTCTCAAGTAGCTTTAAAATAAGATTTCTTTCCATGCTTGATTTACTGAATGTTTTCCAAATCTCAGCTGATGAATAAATGTTGAAATGTGTTCAAAGAGATGGGTTAGGACTCTTGGCTCCCCTACTGTAAGCTTCCCGAAGGTTCCATCTCACGTGTCACTCCATGATTCATGTACGAATTATTACATACAAGGGAAGGCGCTTGGAAAAATGTTCACAGACTAGATACAGACTAGATGCGCTAAATATTATGCATCAGTTCCAGAATATGGAGCCTGGGTTTCGCATCAAATGAACATAGATGAATAGTTGAAATGAAACTGTTCAGAACTCGGTAACTGTTGAAATCGGAGTTTTGAATTGGATTTATGACACTCTCAAATATGCTTGAAATTCTTTATAAGAAGAGGTTTTCTTAAAAAAAAATCTATGTGGAGCCTTGGAAAGTTGAAAAATAACCCAGGCGCCCCCCCCAACCCCCCATTACACACGTATATAATGCAAAGCAGTCCAGAGAGGTTCCGTGACTTCTTGCAGTCACACAGGAGCTGTAGAACCAAGAGCCAAAACTCTGAACCCTCGGCTCTGCGCTCCTTCTGGGGCCCCGCCGGGAGCATCCGGCAGAAGTGGGTCCTCCGACGGTCTCCGGGGTGTGCTCTGGAAGGGTGCTGGGCACCCCAGAGCTAGAAGCAGAGCTAGGCTGAGGCCAGATATGACCCTCTCTCCACTTAAAAACAACAAAAACAAAAACAGCAGGAGTGGGGGGAGAAGAGGGCTTCTACCTGCCTGGTCCCTCGTCGACAACTGGAGCGAGGGGTGTGGGAGAACGCGACCTGGACTGCTGAGCTGCCCCCACCCTCCACCAACCTTTCTACCTCCCCCTCTCTAACCCTAAAACATCACGGTTCTAAAAGATTCCAGAGTTTCCAAGCCTTGGGGAGAAGACTGGGTGGAGGAAGGGAGGTGTCTGGAGGGCAATTTTAGTTCCCTTCCCCCGGGGGCAGCTAGGGGCTGGAAGGGGAGACACTGCCCTGTGGGCCTGCAGAGTGCGGGGGCGGGAGGGACTTGGGGAAGATGTTCCTCTCCAGCAAATAAAATCTGCTCCAAGAATGGAGGTGGGGGAGGATCCGCCTCCTGGAGCCCCACGAGCCAGAAAAGGAAATACAAGGTGAAGGGAGAGGTCCCCCAGCCTCCCTCCCGGAGGTCAAGGTGAGCAGCTGGCACAGTTCCGGGTACCAGGGAAGTTAGTAGCAGCGCTAGAGTTGTAGGGGCCCCCACACAACTCAGAGTGGGAGAAGACTGTGATGCCCTGGGCCCGCGATCTTATTTGGGACCCTTCCGGTATCCACTCTCCAGCCCAGACCCCTTATCCAGAAGGATTAACTCATCATTTTCTTCCGCCTTGGAGCCGCAAGCTGCTCAGAGCCCTCCTGCCCTCACCTGCCCAATTCTCCCAGCAGGGTCGACTTTCCCTGAACCATAAAAGGCACAGGTGTCCTCCACTGGACAGCGCGGACCCTGGTCATTAGCGGACATCCCGCAGGAAGCTCCCAGCTCTGCAAATCCAAAACGCAGAATTCACCTGCCGCCCCCGCCCCACTGCCCCACTTCTCCCTGACTAGGCTGGTACCCCTAGCGCGGGCACACACACACACACACACACACACACACACACACACACACACACACACACACACACACACACACACCCCCACCCCGCCCCAGGACTCCGGACCCTAAGCACCAGCGCTTGCCCAGGTTAAGCTCACCATAGCGGCCGCTCGCCTCCCCGCTGGGCCTGCCCGCCCCAACTGTTCCAGATCCCGCCGCCTCCGCTGTTATGGCACTAGGCGGGAGGGGGCCGGGGACGCTCACGCTGGGCCAGCAGCTGCCCTGCAGCATCACAGTGCTCCCGGAGGGGAGGGACCTGGCAGGTCACAATGCCTGCTCCCCGCCCACCAGCGGCTCAAATCTCTCACCAGCCGCCACCCCGCCCGGCTGCTAGAAAGAAGCCTGCTGCGCCTGAACCTAAGGCTTCCTCACCGGCCTGGCGGGGGCGGCAGTCCTATTCCCAAAGTTGCCAGGTTACAGACCGGTTCTCCACCCCCGCCCCCCCAGAGGATCCAGCCAGTATAATTCTGACTGCTCCAGAATATGAAAAGCCATTTCTCCCCAATGTAGCCCAGGCAGGAGAAGCACCTGCGGACTGGTCAACCCGAATCCCAAAGAAGACAGGTGTGGCTCAAATGGTGGGACCTGCAGGTTCCAGTTTCAGCTCTGTGTCTGGGCCAGTGGTGGAGCTCTGCCCAAGAAGCCCGCTTCCACTTCCAACAAAGCCTAGGGTGGCCACTGGAGCGTTTAATGAGAGGACACCCATAGAGTCCCTGGTGTGTAGCAGGTGCTCAAATACTGTTTCCACACTAACCTGCCAGTGCACCTCACCACTCCGTCATTTTCTAATCTCTGCCATTTCGAAATTCTACTTGATGGTGGACACCTCCATCATTCTCCGGTTTGGGAGGGAGTAGGGAGAACTGCGCCTGGCCTTAGAGTCATCCGCACACCTGGTGCCATAGCAGAGGAAGGAGGGCGGGCAGAAGGGAGTGGCCACCACCCCCGCGAAGCTTGATAGCAAGTATCCAGGTAAATGGAGACTCGCAGGTGGACTGCGCCAGCCAACGAACCCTGGAAGGATTTCCTCACCCTTAGATCTGCAAGTTCAACAGCATTTCGGAACTGTGGAAGCCATCCGAGCAGAACCCTTGGGGCATGATCCACATCGGAGACCCTGGGATGACATCGGGTGGCAGTTGCCCATGCCTGGATGGTTGCGAGGCTGGATGTGGCTCCTCCACTTCTCTCCCCCTGCCCTGAGATGCTGGAGGAAGAAAAAAAAAATGGAAACAATGATCTCATCCCCTTTTCCCTAACTCTCGACCCTTCCCATCCTAATGAACTATATAAACATCATCAAAAGCAAAACTGAAAGAAAGAGAGAGCGAGCCCTCCACACATAGGGCGTTGGCCACATTGTCAAACTTCAAGCTGATTTGTGAGACAGTTCCTTGGGCTCACTGCAAAATTCCCCATGTCACAGTCAGGTTATGTTTTCTCCCCCTTTTCTCAGGCCACTCAGCACCTGCCACCAAGCCACTGTAAGCTAATTCATAGCTTTTCCCTAAGAAGCACCCAGTACTGCTTTCACCAAATATGTTGACTCTCCGATTTTCCACATGAACGTTGAGCCTCCCCTTCTCCCCTAAGAGGAGACGGCTCCTGGCCAGTGAGGAATGACCTCCTTCTGTTTGTAACAGCTTGTTCCGCTGACCACACATTCTTATGCCTACCCGTTGCGTCAGAGGACGGAACATGTGTCTGCATTGACTTTGCAGCAAACGTAACGCTTTGTCCATTGGTGTATACAGGATTGGGACTTGACCATCAAAGATCCTGAAAAGTCAAAGTCATGATGAAGTTAACTGTGCCAAGTGCATGGTAAATTCCCAGTAGAAATGATTACTGTTAGCTCTGCATTTATTTTTCTTCCAAACTCCCACGGCACATTCTGTTACTTTTTACATGACATTTACTGATCACTTTGTACTTTGGGTGGTGTGTGTCTGTGTGTGTGCACGCATGTGCATTTAGATGCTCCTAAAAACAGGGGCCAGTCAAGTGCATTGGAGGTGATCAGCAGCACTCACAATTGACTGACGTTTCAAGGTCTCTTTGTGAAAGACCCAGTACATTAGGAGCAGGTTCTTAATGTCTCCAGATAAAGATGATGATGTTATCAGTAACAACAATGTATTCCAACTGCCTTCTGTTGCCGGAGTCCAGCTCCAGCCAAGTTTGGAGCTCGAGAAGGGTGGAGTAGGCGTAGAGAGAAAAGAAATGGACCATCACGATTTCATGATCATGATGGACAAGGCAAGAGAGTTGCCCCCTTTATTTATACAGAAGCAGTCACAAGCTCTGGCACTGACTTCTTACGTCATGGTCAAGGGGGTGTTTCCAAGGATAATTCTGCCCTTTGTTTCACCGGGAAAGCAGGATGTTATCCATCCTGACCCCGTGGGCAGGAAGCTCTCCATAGACGGTGCGTATCAATCAGTAACACATTCCTGCTACAATCCTCATTCTACAGCTTAGTCTTGAATCAGTTAAGGGAGGAAACGCATCACAGAAGGAGGGACCTAAAGATCAAGGATGGTCAATGGGGGCAGCAGAGACAGGGACAGACTGGGACAGGGACAGCATGAATTGTAGAAGGTCCTTTTGTAAGACGTTAGCAGCAGCATCGACTCCCAAGCCCATATTGATGTTTACCTGCAGGAAAACAGTTCTTCACACACCTTCGTGTCCTCCACACCCACTGCACCGACCCCAACATTTCGTTATTATTTTCTTACGCCACTTTTTTTTTCTTTTTGTAAACATTTTTGGAGCTGGAGGGAACCATGACGACAATATAAATGCTAAATGTGGCATGTTTTGGTTCCAGGAATAGAAGACGACTGATGGTTCCACCCTACCAATTCAACATCACTGGACTTGGAAATAAGGCCTTTAAAGAAGATGATGAAGATGAAATGAGATCGGGCCCGGCGGCGTGGCTTAGCAGCTGAAGTCCTCTCCTTGAATGCGCCAGGATCCCATATGGTCACCGGTTCTAATCCCGGCAGCCCCGTTTCCCATCCAGCTCCCTGCTTGTGTCTGGGAAAGTTGTCGAGGATGGCCCATCTTAGGACCCTGCACCCACGTGGGAGACACAGAAGAGGCTCCTGGTTCCTGGCTTCGGATTGGCTCAGTTCCAGCTGTTGCAGCCGTTTTGGGAACGAACCAGTGGGTGGGGGATCTTTTTATCTCTCCTTCACTCTATAAATCTGACTTTCCAAATAAAATAATCAAATCTTATAAAAAAATAAAATAAAAAACATGGAGTTGGCCAGAAAGCCTTATAGTTAGAGTATCTGAGTGTAGGTTCTCGCTTTTTGAATTTAACTTTGGTTGTCTCATAGCACCTTATGTACCTTCACACAAAGATGTTTCGAAAGGGGTCATGAAAAAGTGGAATTAAAAGATGAGTTTATGAGATAATGCGTAGCATAGCGAGTAAAGCCTCTGCCTGTGGTGCTGGCATCTTGTATGGGCAGCTGGTTCCAAGTCTCAGCTGCTCCACTTTTGATACAGCTCCCTGTTTATGGTGCCTAGAAAAGCAGCAGAGGGTGGCCCAGCTTGGCCCCACGTACCCACATGGGAGACCCCAAAGCAGCTCCTGGCTACAGACCAGCCTAGCTCCTGCCATTATGGTCATTTGGAGAGTGAACCAGAGCATGGGAGATCTCTCTCTCTCTCTCTCTCTGTCTGTCTGTATTTGTGTAACTCTGCCTTTCCAATGAAGCTTTAAAATAAAATAAAAAGATGAGCTGATTTTAGTGCAACATTTTTGAAATCCATGCATCCAGAGGGTTTTCCAAACAGTTTATGGAAGGATTTAAAAATATGTCTGTCCCCAAACAAGCTTACTTTTTGGTTTCACAAACTTTTCAGAATTCTTCTGATTGGAATGTTACTATTCCAGCCTGGTCTGTGGCATGCTGCAGAGCACTGAGCCAAGGGAAGGAAGGCGTTTTGAGCATAGCAGCACAGGGAAGAGTTCCCCATCTACACGATTAGGGCAGCCATAAGCAAGAGACCACTAAGGAAAAAGTGACTACGAGGCAAAACAGGGCCACCCCATCCAGCAACACCCCTCGCAAACAAATCGGGGGGATAGTGTTATAGCATAGCGCGTAAAGCTGTCCCCTGCAACACCAGTTTCTCCTAGTGGCACCAGCTCGTGGCCCAGCTGCTCCACTTCTCCTCTGGCCCTGCACCAGCGGTCTGGAAGAAGTAGTGGAATATGACCCAAGTCCTTGGGCTCCCGCCATCCGCGTGGGGGACCAGGAATCGGCGTCTGGCTCGTGGCTTCAGCTTAGCTAGCCTAGGTCTAGCCAGTGCAGCGACGTGAGGAGCAAAACAGGGAGATTTTTTTAATAAGGCAAGATTTCTCCCTCTCTGTAACTTCTATCTTTCAACTAAATCAATAAATCTTGGAAAGCTGGGTGATTTTGTTCTTAGGAGAGATGTTCCACCTGACCCTCCCTGCTCGCATTCTGCCCAACTAGCTGATATCCCCAATGGCAACTTTCAAGTATCATTTCTGTAGCTTCAGCTTTCCATTCCTGATCAGTTCCCTCCTCCCAGGAGACAGAAGGACTGTAAACTCACATCAGTCAGTCACATACCACTCAGCAGGAGACAGTGAGACATGAGGCACTAAAGGGCCCGGCACGGTGGCACAGTGGTTAAGGTCCTCACCTTGCATGCCCGGGATCCCATATGGGTGCCGGTTCTATCCCGGCAGCCCCGCTTCCCTTCCAGCTCCCTGCCTGTGGCCTGGGAAAGCAGTCGAGGATGGCCCAAAGCTTTGGGACCCTGCACCCACGTGGGAGACCCGGAAGAGGCTCCTGGCTTCGGATTGGCATAGTATCGGCCATTGCGCTCACTTGGGGAGTGAATCATCGGACGGAAGATCTTCCTCTCTGTCGCTCCTCCTCTCTGTATATCCGCCTTTCCAATAAAAAAAAAAAAAAATGTTCTTTAAAAAAAAAGGAATCACTCGGAGCCGAAGCTAGATACAACCTAGCAAAGTGCAGAGAAAACCAAGTTAGGAGACAAAGAAAAAAAATATAGCTTGGCTCAAGCCGAGCACGGGCCAGCATCTAGGCCCTTGCCCTCCATGCCCATGAGGCTCTATTACAGATCAAGTAACCAGCTTGTCAGCTGCCAGCCCCTAGAAAAGCACCCAAGGCCTGTGTGAGATAAAGTGGCAGTGCAGGAAAGACAAGGCAGACAGGCCACTGCCTTCTCCCTGAGGTCTTGGCATGCTGAATATTTTCACCTTCCTGGGTATATTTTCCCATCAGAAATGGAAACAATTGTTTGAATTGTGTCTTTTCTTATTTCGTCCATTGTGATGGTTTCTGTCTGGATTATTTCCTAGCAATATATTGCAAGTGTAGGAAAACTGTTCTTGCTATTGATGTAAATACACTTTTGCAAACCATCCCAAGGAAATAGCAACAAGCGAGAAGTGCTATTGGAGTACCCCAAATCTTACCCTCCTGCAACAGTTGCTGGAATGGACTACTGCCCCTCTCCCATGGAGGTTTATACCGCCTGACCCAGTCTCTCCTCCTTTGTCCCCGTTTCTTCCCACTCACCAGCATCCACTCTGCTTTTCCTATAAGCTTTAACTAGGAATAACACAGCATATTATTTTTGGTCCAATACCTGACCTTTTTATATTTTAGATTTATTGTGTATTTTGATTAGCTAGGCAGGTTTATGGAGAGAAGAGACAGAGAAAGATCTTCCATCCACTGATTCACTTCCCAAGTGACCACAACAGCCAGAACTGAGCTGATCTAAAATCAGGATCCAGGAGCCTCTTCCGGGTCTCCCACAGGGGTGCAGGGTCCCAAGGCTTTGGGCCGTCCTCGACTGCTTTCCCAGGCCACAGGCAGGGAGCTGGATGGGAAGCAGCCAGGACAAGAACTGGCACCCATATGGGATCCCAGCGCATGCAAGGTGAGGATTTAGCCTCTGAGCCATTGCATGGGACCCTGCATGAACTTTTTAATGCAGCATATGCATACATTGCAAAATGTTTGCACTTGGGGCGGGTGCCGTGGTGCATCAGGTCAATCCTCCGCCTGCGATGCCAGCATCAGTTCTAGTCCCAGCTGCTCCATTTCCAATCCAGATCCCTGCTTAAGGCCTGAGAAAGCAGCAGAAGACCCTGGGCCCCAGCATCCGCGTGGGAGACCCAGAAGAAACTCCTGGTTCCTGACTCTAGATCCGCTCAGCTCCAGCCAGTGCACCCATTGGGAAGTGAAGCAGCAGATGGACCAGTGTAGGGATGCAGGGTGTTGAGCCCCCTCCTGTGGTTCCAATGATGCTGGTTTGAGTCCTGGCTGCTCCATCTCTCTAATCCAGCTCCCTGCCATGCAGCTGGAAACGTGGCAGAGGATGGCATAAGAGCTTGGACTCCTGCCACCCACTTGGGAAACCAGAGTTCCAGGATGCTGACCTTGACCTGGTTCTAGCCTGAACATTACAGCCATTTGGGGAATAAACTACTGGAAGAAAGGCCTCCTTCCCTGCCTCTCCCTCTTTCTCTGTCACTCTTTCCCATTTTATATTTTTAAATCCAGCTGTTTGCTGAGAGGATTAGTAAGTCATGTCTAATCATTATCTTTAGCTCTTCTGAACACAGGTAATTGTCACCTAGGAGACCAGGAAATCCAAGAACAAAACATAATACTGAACAGTGCTAAGAAGGCTGGAGGTACAAATCTCTAGAATGTTCCATGGCAGTGGATGTCATCCACATCCAAAGTCCAAAAGCTTGGAGAGGCTGGGAGTGAGTAAGGTGTCTGATAGGAGAGCAAGGCAGTTTTAACAGGTAGTTCTTGTAGATTAACAATTTAACCTGGTCTGCTGGAATGGTTCAGTCAGTTCATCCTCCCCTTTCAAGTGCCAAGATCCCATATAGGCGTGAGTTCGTGTCCCGGCTGCTCCACTTTCCATCCAGCTACCTATTTCTGGCCTGGGGAGATCAGCAGAATATGGCCCAAAGCCTTGGGACCTTGCACCCACATGGAAGACTCAGAAGAAGTTCCTGGCTCCTGATCAGCTCAGCTCTGGTCATTGTGGCCAGTAGGGGAGTGAACCAGCACATGGAAAATTTTTCTGTTTCTCCTTCTCTCTGTAAATCTTCCCTACCAATATAAATGAATAAAATCTTTAAATAAAAAATTTAAACCAGCTCCTGAGCTTGGCAATGGACTAGCAAAACCAGCAAAATTCCTAAAACATTTGGAGTGGCTTCCTGAAAAAAAAAAAGGTACCTTTGAAAAGGAATACCTCCTGCTCTCCTCTGCAGAGAGAAGAGCAATGAGCCCACTAGAACAGGTGCCCAGGTCTCACGTCCGTCCTCCTCCCCACACCTGCCTTTGATGCTCTCCAACTTTCACTGCTTCCAACTCTTCCTTTCGAATAGCCTTTATTGCATGGTGTGTTACACGCAGGGTCTGTTACACAAACAAAATGAACTCCGATTTTGATCTGCCTCAGTTGAAGCCCAAGTTCAACCCATTGATATCCATGGGAGACTGAGCAAGTAGCTTAGCACTGCTGTCCATTCTGTCATCCCTAAAACGCGGTCATATTAGCTATATTTTGGTTTGTTGCAGGATTCCATTAGTAAGTGCTTAGAAAGCTGCATGGCATCTTTTGGAAAGCAGAATTAAAAGGTAAGTTTCTTTTGGTGCAAAAAAAGAAATTGAAATCTATATATAGTTTTTTCACAATATGCATTTTTTTTCCACAAACTTTCTGAAGACCCTGTGGACTCACAGATTTCAAAATTTTCCACACCAAAATTAACTTATTAATTTTTAAAAGGATTTATTTTATTTTTATTGGAAAGTCAATATACAAAGAAGAGGAGAAACAGAGAGGAAAGATCTTCCAGCCAATGATTCACTCCCCAAGTGACCGCAACAGCCGGTGCTACACCGATCTGAAGCCAGGAGCCTCCTCCAGGTCTCCCACACAGGTGTGGGGTCCCAAGGCCTTGGGCCGTCCCCAGCTGCTCTATATCTCCACCCCTGGACATATCAGTCCCCACTATACTTCCATTATGCATCCCCTTAAACACAGAGCCAGTGTATACAGTCCACAATGGGGAGAGAAATAGTGAACTTTCATCAATATGAAGTTAATGAACATTCACTCCCTAAGTGGCCTTGGGTGTGCTGGGATCCCATATGGGCACCAGTTCTAAGGCAGCTCTGCTTCCCATTCAGCTCCCTGCCTGTGGCCTGGGAAAGCAGTGGAGGATGGCCCAAAGCCTTGGGACCCTGCACCCGCTTGAGAGACCTGGAAGAGGCTCCTGGCTGGCTCCTGGTTTTGGATTGGCTCAGCTCTGGCTGTTGCGACCTCTTGGGGAGTGAATCAGCAGATGGAAGATCTTTCCCCCTGTATCTCCTTTTTTCTGTAGATCTGCCTTTCCAACAACAACAAAAAAATCTTTTTTAAAAAAATTGTGCTGTTTTTGCAAGAGGAATCAAGACTGGTACACAGTATCTGGTTCTCTCCTTCATCATTGAGGAAACGGCACAAGGCAGGGTTGACTGGGCCTCTGAAGGAATCGTGTCCACTGTCTTTAATATAGCTTCTGACCAGTTCAAAATGTTAAGGTTTCCAGGAGCAAGCCAGATGGGCCATCTATTTTTCCTGTTAAATCCTGCATGCTTGAGTTCCGAGAAGATGTCAGAGCAGGGTGGCAAGGGAGTTCTCAGCCTGCCTAACTAAATCAGAGAGCAAAGCCAAGAGTCTCATTATCCCGGGATGCTCCTGGCAAGGAGGGAAGGGGGGGTGGCACGTCGTAGGGGACCCACTTGCCATTCTGCTTAGGCCTTTTTGTCTGCCACTTTCGCTGGATGTTTTGATTGGATGGCAGGCTTGCGTGCTAGTCCAGATTTAGAAAACAAACAACACCCAGAGTGCATGACAAGAAGTCAGAGCTGTGGGTGGTTACGGAGGCTGAGCAGTTGGCTCTGTGTTGCCCCAAAGGGACAGTAAAAAGGTGCAACTGTGGGCCCGGCGTGGCCTAGCACCTAAAGTCCTCGCCTTGAATGCGCCGGGATCCCATATGGGCGCCGGTTCTAATCCCAGCAGCTCCAACTTCCCATCCAGCTCCCTGCTTGTGGCCTGGGAAGGCAGTCCAGGACGGCCCAAAGCTTTGGGACCCTGCACCCGTGTGGGAGACCCGGAAGAAGTTCCTGGATCCTGGCTTTGGATCAGCATAGCATCGGCCATTGCGCTCACCTGGGGAGTGAATCATCAGATGGAAGATCTTCCTCTCTGTCTCTCCTCTTCTCTGTATATCTGACTTTCCAATAAATAAATCTTAAAAAAAAAAAAAAAGGTGCAACTGTGACCTCTGAACCAGAAATGTGTTCTGGCTATACTTCTAAGAAAAAACGGAGAGATGTCAACCTATTCCGAAAGGAAAAGCTCTGTGATGGGACTAGACACTGGAACAACACACAGCTATTAAGGACAGGGCGCTGGACATACTGGGAGGGACAAACATTTCTAATTCTTGAAGAAGAGTGTAGCTAAGTGTGCACAGATGTAGTGTAACATTGTCAATTGTATAAGAGAGAAAAACCGAATGTCAGAGAATATTTCTGGAAGGAGTCTTGCAACAGTAACTGCATCTAGATAGGAAGCTGGGGGAAGGGCAGAGGGCGTACGGGGAGCAGGGTGGGGCCAGACCTTGCTTTCCATAAACACCCTTTTGTAACTATTGAATTTTGTATCACACATGTAAAACTCTAATATAAAATCTACAAAAACACAAGAATACACACGTGTGAGGAATATTGATCATTTTGATAACGCTATGAAACATTTCCTCATTCCTTCTAACTTACCTGGAAGCAAAAGCCCAAGTCCTCCCGCAGGGACTGCGTTGCTGCCGTCCACTGTACCCCTGGGGTCACTACACTCATCTCTCCTCTCTACTTCACCACTTCCCCCAGCCTACCATCTGACCACAGAAAGAGGAATATACATTTCTGCTCTCCTTAGCACCTCTAAATTTTTTTTAAAAGATTTATTTATTTATTGGAAAGTCAGATATACAGAGAGGAAGAGAGACAGAGAGGAAGATCTTCCACCCGATGATTTAGTCTCCAGGTGAGCGCAATGGTCGATGCTATGCTGATCCAAAGCCAGGAGCCAGGAACTTCTTCCGGGTCTCCCACACGGGTGCAGGGTCCCAAAGCTTTGGGCTGTCCTCGACTGCTTTCCCGGGCCACAAGCAGGGAGCTGGATGGGAAGTTGGAGCTGTTGGGATTAGAACCGGCGCCCATATGGGATCCTGGCGCGTTCAAGGAGAGGACTTTAGGTGCTAGGCCACGCCACCGGGCCCCTGCACCTCTAAATTTAAAAGTAGCCATTTGGGGGCCAATATCGTGGCACAGCCGGTAAAGCCGCCACTTGTGGTATCTGAGTTCATGACCCAGTCCCCTTGTTAATGCCCTAGTAAGAGCAGCAGAGAATAGTTCAAGTGTGGGGGCCCTGTCGCCCACGTGAGAAAGCAGGTGGAGTTCTTGGCTCCCGGCTCGGGCGAGAACGAACCAGCAGATAGAGGACTCGATTCCCCCAACGCTCCCTCTCTTTGTCCCTCCCTCCCTCTTTCTCTCAGCTCTAACTTACACATAAATATCTGTTTCATCCTTTCAGAACTCCACAGAACCAGTCGAGGCAATACTTGCACAGTAGCAGTCAGCTTCAGCCAGGGAGCGGCAGAAGGGAAGGCCTTTCAGACTGCACTGTGCTGAAAGGGGCACTCGGCCTGATAACAAGGAGATGAGATCTTTTTCAGGCTCCGTGACTGGGGCAAATCAGCCTACCTCTCTGGGTCTCCATTTCTTTAAAAACAGTCTGCACCCAGTTCTTCAACAGACAACCTTTCCAAGTTGACATCAGAATCCCACCGTGCGTGTTGATTGCCACAATCTCTGAACTTGCTAGAGTGTGTTCATCCTGTTATGGACTGCATTATCCAACAAAAATATAATGTGAACCATATGTGTAATTAATAAATACTCTGGGAGCCTCAATTTTTTAAAAAGTTGAAATTTTATTTCATGAATTGATTTAATTCAATATAGCCAAAATATTACCATTTCAACATGCAACCAAAATTTTTTAAAACTACTGATTTCCATTTTTTTTTCCCCAGTACTAGGTCTTTGAAAACCAGTATAATTACAGTAGCTTATAAATACAGGACATCTCAATACGGACTTGCCTCATGTAGCTAATGCCTATTCCGTGAGACTAACCAGAAAGTCAGCTCTCCAATTTTGATTTAATCAAGTTCAGAGTTGAGGATCAATGTGAGCACCAGCCTATACAGTTTCAGAAAAGTTCAAGGTCACAGGAGCAGTTTTGGTTCTCAGTTCTTTCCCCGACTAGGTACGAAGTTGGGAATGGTCATTAGACAGGACTGCAAAGCTCAGGACGTGAGCAGACACACACCCGGGGCCTGCAGCACAAGGCTGAGGAGGCCCAGAGGGCAGAAAAATGAGTTGGGTATGGTCAGGTCTTCTTCGTAACACAAACCCCAAATAAGTCACCAAAAGCACACAGACTTGTTGCATCAGTTCTATCGACCCACTGCAATCCTGGCGAGCACCTGCTAACTCCCGGCACTCAGCCGGCACATGAGGTACCGGGAGACAGCGCTCACTTGCAGGATTCCCACTTGGGTTCCAAGCATATCACACGTACACTTCATTTGCTCGTCCCTGCGAGAAGGATGAACAGAAGAGAGCCTGAGGCTGAGAGAGGCTGCCTCCCCCCCACTCCCACTCGCACAGCAGGTACAGCAGAGACCTGAGCCCGATTCTTAGTAAGCACTGCCACAAGCCACACTCCCCAAAGTCAGAGAGCTCGGTTACTGCAAGCAACAAAGGATTCCAGGATTAGGTCACCAACACAGGAGGCCAAGAAATGGGGGCAAGGAGGGTCCAAAGAGCAATCCCAGAGTTAACCCCTGAGTAAGTCCAGAAGCTTAAGGAGTTACCCAGGCAAACAGCAAGTTCTGGAAAGGCCCGCAGAAAGGAACAGCACGAGCTAAAGGCACCGAGCCCTGAGGCAGCGGGTAGTGTTCAGAAAACTGGCCGGGAAGCCAGAGGGCAGTTACACAGGAACAAGGGCCTCCTGTTAACCCGGCCCAGTGGCAGGAACCTTAAACCCCATTAAGAGGCTGAATAGTGAGCAACGAGAAGTCATTAGAGTTTTAACTGGAATAGTAGAACATTCTAAAAGAAGGAGGGATCTCAAACCTTACCCAATTCCCTTCTCCCAGTCTTCTAGGTTCTAGTTAGAAACCCTTACAAAAGAGCACTCATTGTTCTGTAAAATGGACCACACTCTGGAAATTCATATGTAATCCCAAGGGCTGTGGAGTTTACTTTTTTTAAAATTCTTTTATTTTCTTTAATAATACTGTTTGCACAGTTAAGATGCATGCAAGTCCCTGTGGGCCTGTAATTACCGAGGGCAGGGTCGGATATACAGGAAGACGGGTGGCACAAATGTTTCAGTTTTGGGTTTTTTTTTTCCCCCTCCTGAGCCAGGGATGGGGGGCATTCCTTGCTATCAAACTACACCAGCACCGGGGATGGGGGCAGTCATTTGATGACGCCTTAGAGACCCTGATGTGGGGAAAGAGTGTTCCGAGGGTGCTGCTTGAGTCATTTTAACAGTTCTGATACATCGCCAGCTTTGTCACACACCAGGGTTGAAAAATTTCCCCAAGATCTACTGGTTGACAAAGTGCACCTTAGCGTGTCCACACACCCAGGGACAGACTACGAAGCTTGGCTGGAATTGTCCAGTCTGCTTTCTCCATCCTCCGATGAGGCGGTCAATGTCCTCTACTGGCCTAGATGAGCTGGCATGTCACACAAAACACATCTGGGCCGAGGCCCAACACATGCACCCCAAGGCTGGAGCACACGTGCTGTAACCTCCCCTGTGCCTGGGGTCTGAGTCCAACCGTCTGGTGGCTGAGTCCCCCAAGGAATCTCACCTGGGGTGAACTCAGACTTGACTTGTGTGTGTGCGCCAGCCACTGCAGGGCCAGGTTGAGTGTGGCCACTGCAGCAGCCAGTGCACTCAGTGGTGGACACAGCCGTGTGGACAGCTCAGCCCCAGCCCCCTACACGGATGGACAAGCGCTGTGGCCCAGCCTGCACTTCATTTTTTCTAAAGAACGCTGTTGGCTTAAAAATCCAGAAAAATCAACCTACTTTTCAGAAAAGCCAGTAGGCATTCCCTATATTCTTGGCACCCACAGACTGGGATCCCAGCGTGGGGCAGCCTGGCTGCCCCCTGCTGGAAGCCTTTTCCCACCTGGACAGCCCAACAGTGCTCTGCGCCAAGTTTTCTGTGGACAGGGAGAAAAACATTAACCATTTCAACTCCTCAAACGCTAAGGCTCGGGCCGAGCAAGGGAGCCTAGTGGCTGAAGTCCTCGCCTGTGTGTGCTGGGATCCCACACGGGCGCTGGCTCATGTCCCAGCTGCTCCACTTCCCACCCAGCTCCCTGCTTGTGGCCTGGGAAAGCAACGCAGGACAGTCTAAAGCTTTGGGACCCTGCACCTGCGTGGGAGACCCGGAAGAGGCTCCTGGCTCCTGGCTTTGGATTGGCTCAGCTCTGGCTGTTGCAGCCACTTGGGGAGTAAACCAGCAGACAGAAGGTCTTTCTCCCTGTCTCTCCTTCTCCCTGTAAATCTGCCTTTCCAATAAATGTTAAAAGAAAAAAAAAAAAAGCACGCTAAGGTTCCTACACGTCCTCCCGAAGGCTTCTGTGGCTCGCTGCCTTCAAACTCCATGTGTCCTTTCTGCCCAACCTCCACCCCTTCCAGATCACCTGGTTACCCAGTTCCATTTTCAGCTCATCAGTCTCTGGGGTTGGCCTGCTTTTTAAGGCCACACGAACAAAAAAAAAAGTTGGGCATTCTACAAACACCAGGACATAGCTAGTAGAACAGGACACGGAAAGGAGAGAAGCTGCCAACAGTGGGACCCAAGGGGGCAAACATAGAGGCAGACCCCGGTGAAACGGCCATGAGACAGAAGCCGCAGGGTGGGAGGAGGGCGCAGGCTGGCAGGCAGCAGTATGCAGAGGCACCGCACGTCGCGGAGCAGGACTCGGGCTCCCCGCCACGCTGGAAAACCGAGACGAAGAACAAGAGGCGCTGAGCAAGATCGCTTCCGTGGTGACAGGGCCGGGCAGTCTCATCTTGCTCTCAGCAGTCAGCCAGGCGGTGCTGCCAGACACGCCCCCAGTGTGAGCAGTGAGAGCTCCCCCCCGCCCCCAGCAGCTCCTAACCCCCTGCACGACCGCAGCCAGCACACTGACACGCAGTGATGCCAGACGATGGCGAGAGTTAGGGAAGAGGCTCGCTCAGGTCTCCAGCGTCGCGAGGTACTTCCTGGAGGGACCATTTCAAAAGCAAGTTTTTTCCAGAAAGGAAAAAGCCAAGGCCATCCTGTCAGGATCTTTCTGGATGTTCAGGCCGTTAACTCTCCGAATAAGCCTCCACGCTCTGCCAACAAGCTGGACTGTCTCAGGGACACGCTCCCTGTTCCCAAACCCCTCCTTTAGCCAACAGGGGCCACTGTTCCTGAGGAGCTGTGTACAGCCCGCTGTTGGCACTGGTCATGGCCAAGGTCGGTCAGAGTGCAGTGCCAAGGGCAGGGCGCTCAAACAGTACGACACAACCACCTGACTACGTCAGCTTTCTCCAGAATTAGGTAGGGCCCAGCTGCAGCAGGAACCAGGCCTCCCAGGACTGCTAGACCGCCGTGGCTGTGGGTGGAGGTGGACAGCGAAGGCCCTTCAGTCACGGATGGGCAGCTGGTAGAGGCGAGGAAACCTGGCCTTGCGGATCCACTCGAAGAACTGCACCAGCTTGTAGAGGAAGGGCAGGGAAGACGGGGAAGCTGCCAGGCAAAGGGAAGACTGCTGAGTGCCTGCCTACACCCCTCCTCCGGCCGTGCCCAAGCCCGCCTCCCGTGCCACCTGGGGGTCACGTATGGTTATTTGAAAGCCTGTTTTGGTGCCAGTGTTATCTCTAGCCTCCCACATCCCCTGTCAGAGTGCCTGGGATGGTTGGACTCCAGGCTCCAGATCCCAGCTTCCTGCTAACGCACACCCTAGGAGGCAACGGGTGTGGCAGTAGTTAAAACCTCAGCCTGGCCCAACCCAGCGCTTTACAGATAAGCCAGAAGGTGACAGCAAGGTTTCCTGCCCAACCCCATGCCTTTCAAATAAATTCAATCATTTCACTATCTCTAGAACACATTTGCTGGGATATATTTTCCTCACTTGCTTCAGAATGATCTGAGAAAAAAAGAAAATTGTGCTGAGAAGAAAAGCTCAGGTTTATTACATTCCAATCTAACTTGTGACAAAAACAGGAAAATGGGACCCAGTGTGATGGCTCAGGGGCTAAATCCTCGCCTTGCATGAGCCAGTCTCTCCTTCTCTCTGTAAATTTGCCTTTCCAATAAAATAAATAAACAAATAAATCTCAAAAAAAAAAAAAAGCAAGCAAGCAAGCATGAAACAAGGGCAGCTGTCGTTAGCTTTCTCCGATTTCTTTTCTTCTTTATGAAAGAAATATAAATTCTCTTTAAATAGAATATCAGTAGATCAAACAAGGTAAACAAACCAATCCAGTACATTTTATTTTTCATAAAACTGAGCCATGCACCACTGCTTTCACCAGGCCACAAGCAGAGAGCTGGCTCACAAGTGGAGCAGCCGGGACATGAACCCGCCATCTTCCTGGGATGCCAGTGCTACGGGTAAAGAATTAGCGCGCCCCACCACCATGCCGGCCCCCTGTTGCGTGTTTCCAACCAGGTTCTACTCACAGCCACCAGCAGGCTTCCGTCCCACTGCAGTCAGTCAAGCCTGCCACTGTGGCTTGGGGCTGCTGGGCCAGGGCGCCTCTGAAGAAGTAAGCTGTGCCTGGCCGTGCAAAAGGACAGCTCAAATGGCTTCCCGTTGCTCCGCTTTGGAAATCAGGGTTTGTGGGAAACCACAAATACCCACATGTTTACCAAGCTTTTCCAAGTCACAGGGTAAAGCAGGGTGAACACAGACTCCTTAGCGTTTCTGACACCTTACCTAGTGAACTTTTTGGAAAGCAGAGACATTCAGACCAAAGTGCGGGACCCTGGGCTAACCATTTTAGGTCCTTGGTCCTTAGGTTTCTCAATCAAAAAATTAAAGCAAAAAAGAGTAACAGGAATAACAAGTTCTAGTTTGTCCTTCAATTTTGAAAGTTGGATAATCTCATTCTATGTGTAAATCCACGAGGAGAGAGAGAAGGTCGTAAATGAGAGTTTACACAGAAAAATACCTAAAGGAGGAGCTGCTCCTGGCACAGCGCCCACACTGCTGCAGGAAGAGGTGCCCCTGGCACAGCGCCCACACTGCTGCAGGAGGAGCTGCCCCTGGCACAGCGCCCACACTGCTGCAGGCTTACTCCTTGGCAGACAGCAGAGGCGGTTCCCAAATATCTCCAGGAAGCTCATTTCTACCTCACAGGGAGGTATGCAATCAAAACAGAGGCTGCTGGATGAATTCTAAAAATGGGAATATCATTTAGCTATTGAAAGCCATGCTCAAAAGTGTTTGCTGTACAAAACTACCAAGAATATTTGTAACAGAAAAAGTTGGATAGTCCAGCTATTATTCTAACTTTCTCCTTTCCATTTTTATCTTCCACATTTTCTAAAATGTGTGACCGACTGATCGACAATATAACATATTTTGAGTTAATACTTGTGTTTTTGAAGTGATTTTTTTAAAAAATGCATTTGAGCAGCAGAGACAGAGAGAGCGGGACAGAGTGTGAGAGACACTCCGGACTCTGGTTCGTTTCCCAAAGTACTGACAACAGGTGGGGGCCAAGGGCAAGCCGGCTCCACCTGCGGGAGCCATTCATCTGTGGGAGCCATTCACCTGCGGGAGCCATTCATCTGCGGGAGCCATTCACCTGCGGGAGCCATTCATTCACCTGCGGGAGCCATTCATCTGCGGCTCCCAGCCGGGCTACAGGATGTGCACCAGCAGGAAGACAAAGCAGGACTCACCCACAGAGGCCACGCCAGGTCCCGGAGAGTGGAGGAGGGGCAGTGGTCCAGCAGCTTAACCCACTGCACCACAACGCCCGGCCCCTTGCGTGAACATGTAATTAGACAGTAACGTTTGACTGGATTAAGTCAAACTGTTATAACAAAGATTTCTGTTTTCAATGCTGATGTTCCCACAGTGTTGGGGCCACCAAGACAGGGTGGAGGCAGGTCAGCCTGCTCTTTCCTTTGGGGGTCGCGGAGTAACTCTTGCTTAGGTCTAGTAGCTCCTCCTTGTAAAGGAGACACAAGGAGGGGTGTTGCAACAAGTGCCTTCAATCCTACCAGGGAGCCTGGAAGGGCGTGTTGTAAAGTACCTGCTCCCGGGCCTGGCGGCGTGGCCTAGCAGCTAAAGTCCTCACCTTGAACGCACCAGGATCCCATATGGGCGCCGGTTCTAATCCCAGCAGCTCCAACTTCCCATCCAGCTCCCTGCTTGTGGCCTGGGAAAGCAGCTGAGGATGGCCCAAGGCTTTGGGACCCTGCACCCATGTGGGAGACCCAGAAGAAGTTCCTGGCTCCTGGCTTTGGATCGGCACAGCACCGGCCGTTGCGCTCACTTGGAAGATCTTCCTCTCTGTCTCTCCTCTCTGTGTATCTGACTTTCCAATAAATAAATAAATAAATCTTAAAAAAAAAAAAAAAAAAAGTACCTGCTCCCAAAGGCCCAGGAAGGATGGCAGAGGGGACAAGGTCCCATCACTCACCTGGATCAAACCTCACCACCAAGAGACAGAGGATTAGGGCGGCCAGGAGGCTCTTTTTGAAGGGCAGAGCAAAGAAGTGGCTCACCGCCGCGTCCCACAGCTGGCGCAGCAACATCAGGAGCGACTGGAACTTGTGGGAGAGGGCGCCTGGTGAGGGCACGGAGGAAATTCACAGTAAATTACAAGAAACAGCTTCCCTGGCTCTCAAGTTCACTGTCGAGAGCTGAACAGAAGGGAGTGAGGATGTTTTCCTCATCCAACTCACAGAGCGGTTGCTTCAGGAAATCCAAAATCGTGTCCTAAGGGCAGCCTGCACCGCCAGACTATCACCTCTTTGCCTCGATGGCTCTGGTGCCCGTGCTCTTCATACTCTTTACATCACAGAGCCTGCATGGCAGCCCCCACCCTCCCCACCCCGCCCCGTCCTGCCGGCTGGGCATCCTGGCGGGCGCTTGGATCTGTGCCACCCTCATGGGACAGCAGGCAGGAGTCCCAAGCTCCCGACTTCGGCCTTTCCCAGCTTTGCCTGTCGCAGAGACACAGACCAGTGCCCTACCTAGAGAGCACTAGCGTGACGAGCCACTGCACCTGCCCCACTGACGACACGCATGCGCACGTCTCTTAAATGAACAAAGTCTATTCTGTACACTCCCAGGAGGTCAAAGATCAATGCTTAGTGAGCAAAAACTCCTCTGGGAAACCCTGCTCGGTGTAAGGACTCCCCAGAGAACTGTCCATGTAGAGACTATGTTGCTGCAGGACAGTATGAATTTTCCATCCTTGGAAGCCACACGGGTTAATTAGCATTTGAGACGAAGCTAAAAGGACTCAGAGACCAGGGTCAAGATCCTTGCAGCTCCCTGATAACCGAACAGCCCCTTGTACGTCACTAGCCAGGCAGGTGGTATCAGGCCTACACAGTGGTCTCCCCGTAGAACCACTGTGTAAAACTGCTCTCAAATGGGCGAGGGTAGACATCAACCAACAGGGACAGTCTCCAGAGCGCCACCGTGTGAAGGCAGACGGACACTTGGGCGGGAGGACCCAATGCTGAACTTTCTGAATTTTTATCTCCTAACTCAAGATACCAAGTTATAGCAATAGTTAATTTTTCTTTGGCCATCCCCAGTACCTCTCAGCGCCCTGTGCATTTAGGCCAGCGCCTAAAGGCATAGTAGCATCCTACCCAGGCAGCACCATGAAGGCAAAACCTAGGGCGGAGACCCTAAACAGGTAATTCATCAGACCCCAGCAACAATGTGACGTCCAAGAAAATAGGATCTGTGAGCTCTCCCCACAGGAAGATTTTCCGGCCTTTGCCAACTTGAGAGGGGCTGTGATTTTTTTTTTTCTGACTCAGAAGTTATTCATTCTCCACCCCACCCCACCCCCAAAAAAAGAACTGCTCCCAAGTTACTAGGAGAACCATGATGGATGCAGGTGCAGGCAGAGCCCACAACTTCACTTTCCAGAGGCCACCTGGGGATCACACCTTACCTTCCTGCTTCTGCGTGGGTGGAAGGCCTGAGCGTTCCTGCGTCTGCCGCTGCTTTGCTGAATGAATGGCGTGCAGTACACCCCGCCGCTGCTCCTCGTCCAACGCTGCAGAGCCTGCCAGCAGCTCCTCCGCCTGGGACAGGTGGCCCAGGGGCAGCAGCACTCGCTGCAGGTGCAGGGCTGCCAAAGCCCCATACTCTGCAAGGCCCTGATTAGCTGGGTCTTGGAGCCAGGCAGTGACCGCATCCAGCATGATTCCAGATGCTTCCATTTTGCTGTATAAAAGAATGCTGCACCCCCCAAAAAAATCCAATTCCCCCCAACAAAAAAAAAAAAAAAGAAAGAAAAAAACATCAGTTCTCCAAAGTTGTTTTATTTCTCTTCACTATTATGCTCCTCAAATGCCAACTTCTCTCAGATGCCCCAGCCCTTCCCTAGGGCTCACTGCCACTGTTATAACTGCAGGGCAGGCACATCTGGCTCAGTGGTTAAGCCACCACTGTGGCACACCTGCACCCCCTATCGGAGTGTCCAGGTTCGAATCCCACCCTTGCCCCTGATTCTAACTAAAGCCTGCCCTGGGGAGCAGCAGCTAATCACTCAGACACTTGGATCCTTGTCATCCTCCTGGGAGGCCTGCAGGGCATTCCCAGTTTGGGCCTGGCCCAGCAGAGCCACTGTGAGCATTTAGGAAGTGAAGGTGGGAGATCTCTCTGCGGCTCTCTCTCTTATTATCTTTGTCTGTTTCAAAGAAGTAAAATAAGTTAGTTAATTTTTTTTTAAAGATGCAGTTTTATTCTTATTGCAAAGTCAGATATACAGAGAGGAGGAGAGACAGAGAGGAAAGATATTGTCTGATGATTTACTCCCTAAGTGGCCACAACAGCTGGAGCTGAGCCGATCTGAAGCCAGAAACCAGGAGCTTCTTCCGGGTCTCCCACATGGGTGCAGGGTCCCAAAGCTTTGGGCCATCCTCGACTGCTTTCCCAGGCCACAAGCAGGGAGCTGGATGGGAAGCGGGGCCGCCAGGATTAGAACCGGCACGCATATGGGATCCCGGCGTGTAAAGGTGAGGACTTTAACCAATACGCTATCATGTCGGGCTCAAGTTAATTAACATTTTAAAAAGCAGATATTCCCAGAAAGTAGCAGGCAGGTCTCCCGGCTGTGTCTCTGTTCTCCCATTCTGTGTCTCCTGCTTGCTTTCTCTACCCCACTACTGAATTCCCCCTCCCTCTTCCTTTATTGCTATCTTTTGGGGTCTAAAAAAACAGGGAAGGACAACAAATGGTTAGATTTTCAGGGAAATGATAAGGAATGGGAATAAGCAGCTACCAGACCCTAATTCAGAATAGGACACACAAGTTCTCTGGACTTACTCTGTACGAGCAGCAAGAACTTACCACAGCTCCAGGACCTTGGGAGGCAGTTTTTCAGGGACCTTATAATACCGAAGGACCCAGGAGAGGACTTCCTGCCATCGGTCCATTTCCGCCAGGGCCTGGATCCCCACCACACACAGGGAGCATTGCACCTCCACACAGCTGTCAGCAGGAGGAGCGACTGGGTTTAGACTGGGTTTAGAAGGCGTGCCCTTCCACCTGCATTGCCACCTCCACCCCGGGGGGGTCCACGCCTCTCTGCCTCCTCCTTCCAGCAGCCACCCCCGCCAAGCTCACCCAGGGGAAGCGGCTGGGCCTGACAGTCACCCTCAGCCTGCCCTCCCGCTAGGAGCTAAAAGTTTCTGTATATCTCTTGCTGAATGCACGCCTTCCCATCGGCTACAATCAGGAATAAGTGGAAGTTGATCATACCAGGTGGATGGAAAGTTTTGGAACTCCGGGGAACAACAATACACTCCGATTTCTCACATGAAGAAACGGAGGGAGCGAGAGGAGGATTCTTACAGTACTTAGCGATGTTTTGCTCCCTGCGTGGTGGATAGGAGCGTGCTTAAAGAACAACAGCAAAAAGACTCATTTACCTGTGCACTCCTTGGTATACAGACTACATGCCCACAACAAAAAGTTTTTGAAAAAAAAAGAGGTGGAGCTAAGTGCATAGCAAACCTTGGAACAAGATTTCTGGCTAAGTGTAGCTACCGGGTCTGTAAAACTGGTCTTTTACTATTGCCTTGTAAGGGCACCTCGGACACCCAGAAGCAAAACCTTTCGCGTTCATTGTAACCAGCAACCTACCGCCACCTAAAAACGCGCCCAGGCCTCCTTGGCTCGTCAGACTGTGAGGACAGAACTATGCCCGGGGAAACAATGCCCTCAACTGCCACACAAGGATGGATCAAGCTAGGAGCAAAGCTTTCTCCGGATTCATTCTTGAACCTTACACGCCACTGGACCATCGCGGTACAGACAGGGTCAGTGGGGAACAATCCTGAGATTCCAGCCACCTGCTTACTGACAGATGCCAAACAAACCATCAGCCTTCCTATCACACTACGCTGCGCTTCAAAGGGGAGCAAAGAACACGTGTGGATTCCCACCAAGCTGTCACCCGCCCCATGGGACCTCTTCCTCATCGCGCAATGCCTGGGCCGCCTCCTCTAAAGAGGGCATGCAAGCCGAATCTCTGTCCTCTCACGAAAGACCCTGCTCCCTCCCCAGAAGCTTCCAGAAACAGGCTGCGGGGCTAGCACCTACGTGCCAGGAGCCTCCTCCTCCTCCCGCAGGCCATCGCTGGCCAGGCTCTCCCACGCACGCTCGCAGGTGTCCAGCGCCGCGCGGAAGTCCAGGTGCACCACCAGCAAGTCGGCCGCCTCCTCCAGCAGATCCACGGCCCGAGATCGGGCCGGGCCGATGCGTGCCGGCTCGCTGCTCCGCAGGGGTCCCCCGAGGCCCTTGAGGGGGGCTGCGGGAGCCAAAGGGTCGCCCTTCATGGCCAGCCTGGGCTCGCGGACCGGCTCCTCGGTCGCCAGAGTAACTGCCTGTCCAGAAGCTCCGGGATATTCCTGAGAGGAGAGGAGGAGTCCTCACGTCCTTCCTCACCACTTTCCCCACATCGGTTCCCGCAGAGCGTAAAGGAAGGGGTCCTACGCGGGACAACGGCTGGGCTCAAAAGGACCGGACACCTGGGGACCAGTTTTCAGGTTCACACAAGTGCTACGTCCTAAGAATATTTGCCCCCTAGCCTCTCCGGCCTCGCGACATGTCCCCGAGCACCTTAGCTCCGAAGAGAGGCGTTCTGGGCTCCTTTGTACCACGCGAGTGCCTCACCGCGGGCAGAGGGCAGCGGGCGGCGCGCAGCGGCCTCCGCCATCTTTAGTGCTCTCAGCCCGGGGCAGTTGTGCGCCTTCCGCGTGGCGCGGAGGACGCTGGGATTTGTAGTTCCAGGTTCCCAGTGTAGTCGCTCTGTGGAAGCAGAGGAGAGGATTTGGACTACAACTCCCAGCATGCTACGTCGCAGAAACGGCCGAGGACCTGAAAGAAAACCTACCTGTCCGCAGGTTTTGGGACCGCGAAAGAAGGGCAGGTGGCAACAAAACCCAAACAAACTGTCTTGGGAGACAGGGAGGCGTCTTGAATAACACGGGCTGGACGGAAGGAATTCCAGCGAAGGAGGTGGAGCTACGCTCACGCTTCTGATCTTGAGCTTCTGTGGGGTGGCAGCTGGGAGGGGAGACCGTCTTTCTCCCCGTTCACCCTTATAGTGCTAAACGGTTCAGATGCTGTGTTCAGCGCTTTGCATACAACCTTATTTTATTCTTCACTCGGGTTTGTGAAGTGCGACCAGCCTTACCCCATTTCCCCTGTGAAGAAGGTGAGGTGGATTCTCATTTACGTAGAAAGTGTGTGTGTGTGTAACTTCTGCAGGAACAGACCAAGCTCTGCTTTTGGTTCAGAAAGCTCACCATCAGATGCAGTTACAGCAGCTCCTTGCACCCTTGTGTCTCGTGCAGGAGAGGATATTGTGAGTCAAAAGCCACGCAATGTGTAATGGAATTTATGGTAATGTACTAGGAATACAATCAGGCATTTGGTCAGTTGTGGAACTGCGCGCTTCCACCGGGTCCTGTTGACTTTTGTTCCTCCCTGGTTCCCTGCATTGCGTAGCTGCCCTGGTGATGGGAGCAGACAGGCCAGGCACAGGTGAGTGCCTGCTCACGGGCCTGGCAGAGCCACGTGCAGAGCTTTCTGCCCGCTCTGGGAAATGGAGGCCAGAACAGCAGGACCCTCAGCCTCCGAGGAAAGAGAGGATGGGCCGAGGACTTCAGCTGCTACGCGAGCAATTTTGGAATACCTAAGCACTCAACCAGAGAGGCAAAAATGCGCCTTCATGAGCTTACCCAGTAAATGAGGCACAGCACCGTGTCATGTAACAATACGTGCTAAGGGCAGATAAAACAGGGGGTGTGAGTGCCTGTGGTGCGCAGGTAGGACTGGTATGGATGGAGGCCAGGCAGGATGTCGGGGAGTCCCAGAGCTGTGAGGTTCCCACACTCCTGTCTCTAGCCCTGCACCCAGACTCCACCCCCTCTCACCCCCGAAACAGCCACTTTCCCATGATGCACCTACTCACATGGCAACATGCAGACACCATGAAAACCTTCCCAGGGAACATCATATGCACCTGACCCGAGTCACTCTCAATCATGGCAATGCTCCCTGGCCAATAAAAGGGTTCAAACCAGGGGCTGTTTCCTCATGGCCACGCGGGCCATTTCTCTTCTCATGTTCCCTGGAGGTGTCTCTCTCCTCGTGGCCACCGGGGCTGTCTCCTCATGGCTCCCAAAGGCCGTCTCTCTCCTCATGGCTCCCAGAGGCTGTCTCTCTCCTCATGGCTCCCAGAGGCCGTCTCTCTCCTTGTGGCCACATGGCTCTTCCTCTCACCCTTTGCCCACAAATGTGTGGATTCTTCTCTGCTATATGTCTGTCATCACAGGTTTCCCTGCAACTAAATGTGTTTTTTTAAAGATTTATTTATTTTTATTACAAAGTCAGATATACAGGGAGGAAGAGAGACAGAGAGGAAGACCTTCCATCTGATCAGTCACTCCCCAAGTGGCTGCAGTAGTCAGAGCTGAGCCGATCCAAAGCCAGGAGCCAGGAGTCTCCTTCAGGTCTCCCACGTGGGTGCAGGGTCTCAAGGCTTTGGGCCATCCTCTACTGTATTCCCAGGCCGCAAGCAGGGAGTTGGATGGGAAGCAGGGCTGTCAGGATTAGAACCGGCACCCATATGAGCTCCCAGCACATACAATGCAAGGACTTTAGCCACTAGACTACCGCACTGGGCCCTTTGCTTTGAATTCTTAAGAATGGAGACTGGGACAGCCTGGGAACGTATTCCAGCAACAGTGTCTGCCTTGCTTATTCTCTGACAGCAAACCCAGAGCTGAGTCAGCAGAGAGAAGCTGCGCTCTCATGCTCCTGCCTGGCCTCTGGCAAAAGGAGCACCGCTGGGAGGACCTCCTGCGCCCTAGGCCCTCTCATCACCCAGGATTTATTCATCCACAGCAAACTCCAGAGCAGATTCCTGAAAAAAGTGGCAGGTCTACTGTTGAGATTGCTAACTTATTAGATCACACTTGACATCAGATGATAAAGATGACTGGACTTGCAAAAGAGAAAAGCATAGACATTTCTCAGTAATGAATTTAGATGTCTGTCGTGAAAGATCAGAGAGGCAGAATGCCTAAAGTAAGACGGAGCAGGGCTCGGCAAGACATGACCCACATCACGATGTCATTTCTGGAGGCACCTGGGTTGGCCACATGAGTGACAGGGCCATCGTCCTTGGCCGTTCCAGGCATATTAGCAGGAGGTTGCATGGAAAACATACTATCTAGGACTCAAACTATTGGCTCCAGTTTGGAATGCCAGTGTTACAAGTGGCTTCACCACGTCCATCAGATTTCTTGCTATTTCAAGCTCTTCCAGAAGATGGCAGCATAGCCTTGGAAAGCAACCATTACAAAAAAAAAAAAAAACCAGTGATAAGGGGTGGCGAAACTGAGATCAAATATTTAAGGCAACAGAGGGGGAAGTGGTGTCAACAGTGTATGAAAAAAAAAAAATGTTTCATTTGTACATTTGACCCAACTTTTAACTACCCACTTAACCTTTAGCACATGTTATCACCAATTCCTCAATAGGTGACGCAACACCAACTACTCATTCCTGACACCCCAGGATTTCTGAAACTAAGAAGCAAAGTCAGCTTCATTCCCCCGCTGAAGCATGCATGTCAGGGGTCCCACCTGCCCTCCTCCGCTGTCATCCTGGGGTCACAAGGATCATTCTCCCGGCCCCGGGCTAATGTGTTGTTGGAACGCTCCTATTTGGGGGCAGCAAACAAGCACAGCAGATGTCAGGATCCCCATTGTAACTGCTCCCAGGCGGTGGGACTTGATTCTCTTCCTTCTGTTTGGCAGAATAGAACACGTTATTAATCCAAGAATGCGAATTTGTTCAACCTGCTCTGGACACTGAGGAGTCACTGTTTTTAATTTTTTTCCAAAAGATTTCTTTTATTATTATTATTATTATTGGCAAGGCAGATATACAGAGAGAAGGAAGACAGAAAGATCCTCTGTCTGCTGGTTCACTCCCCCAAGTGTTTGCAACACAGCTGGAACTGAGCTGACCCGAAGCCAAGATCCCAGAGCCTCTTCTGGGTCTCCCATGTGGGTGCAG
The DNA here is from genome assembly GCF_017591425.1 of Ochotona curzoniae. Classification (NCBI taxonomy): domain Eukaryota; kingdom Metazoa; phylum Chordata; class Mammalia; order Lagomorpha; family Ochotonidae; genus Ochotona; species Ochotona curzoniae. The sequence goes on from NW_024465464.1 coordinate 126,901, forward strand.
GGTACCAAAACTTTGGACCATCCTCCACTGCTTTCCCAGGCCACAAGCAGGGAGCTGGATGGGAAATAGAGGAGTGGGGACATGAACCAACTCCCATATAGGATCCTGACGGTTATAAACTGAGGATTTAGCCACTGGGCTACAGTGCCAAGCCCAATGTTTTTAATTTTTTTTTTAATTATGTATACATTTATTTGGGAGGCAGAGAGAAAGAGATCAAGAGAAAAGGAGGTCAGACCGGAGATGGTCTCCCCAAGAAAACGTTGAACTTCTGTGGACAATAAGATGCTGGGCTTTATACTTGGTACATGCTTGCAATGAAAGAATCTCAACTGAACTTGAACTGTGGTAATGCAAGAAGGTGGAGGAATCCACCATGGGGGGAGGGTTTGGAGAGGAGTTGGGGGGAATCCCAGTACCTATAAAACTATGTCACATAATGCAATGTAATTTATAATTGAAAAAAAAAAATGAGAGAGAGAAAAGGAGGAACAGCAGATAGCACAGCACCTCTAAGTTTACTTCCCAGATGCCCACTGATTCCAGATCTGAGCAAGCCGATGTCAGCAGCCACAAACGCAAACCGCCTTCTTGTGCAGGTGTCAGACTCGACTCCCTGGGGTGTGCCCCTGCTGCCCCTCAGGGCTGGCATGAGCAGGAAGCTGGAATCAAACCCGGGCCCTCCACATGGGATGCGGGCACCCCAGCTGGCATCTTAAGCATCAGGCCAAGCACTCACCCAATGTCAGTGGTGCAGTAACGTACGTTGTTGAGACGCTGGCACCAAGCTACCTGATAGAACAGCAGGCACCATGGGACAGCCCACTGACAGTCTTAACTCACTGGGCCAGGTCAGGATGAGAGAAGGCAAGAGGGTAGAATTAAAGGGGACTTGAAAAGCTTCTGGAAAATGGAATTAAACAAGTTGATTCTGGGGCAGAAAAAAAATGAGAGCCAATCAAAATTATTCCATCATACATATTTTCTAGACTCTCTGAAGATTCCTCGTAGATGGAAGGGCAAGTAAGGAAAAGAAGAATTCTTATTTCCGCTCAGGATTTTTTTAATCTTGCTTTCTGACATGGAGTCCAAGGTTCGATTCTCCCACGCCAAGGCAAGAGATGGCCAAGTCCACATTCAACCTGACCCGTCCTGCTCCCTCCAGGGCAGTTCCACATTTCTTTTTTTAAAGCAATTCTAATTTTTTTTAAGAGTTATTTATTTGTATTATAAAGTCAGCTATAGAGAGAGGAGGAGAGACAGAGAGGAAGATCTTCCGTCCAATGATTCACTCCCCAAGTGACTGCAACGGCCAGAGCTGAGTCAATCTGAAGCCAGGAGCCAGAAGTCTCTTCTGGGTCTTCCACGTGGGTGCAGGGTCCCAAAGCCTTGCACTGTCCTCGACTGCTTTCCAAGGCCACAAGCAGGGAGCTGGATGGGAAGTGGGGCTGCTGGGATTAGAACTGGTGCCCATATGGGATCCTGGCGCTTGCAAGTCGAGGACTTAAGCTGCTAGGCCACCGTGCCGGGCGCTAGTTCCACATTTTGAAACAAACAAACAAACAAAAAAAACCCAGCCTTCCTGCCTGGCCCTTCGAACACCTCCCAGCCATCCAGAGCTCCTCAGACCAGGAGCATCTGTGGCTGAGCCCCACGTCAAACAGCACCATGCCATCTCGGAGCAGTGAGCCCGCCAGGTGGAGGGCAGCAGTCCTGCGCTGGTCACCCGGGAGGCCTTCCTGGCGCCCGATGCTCCTCGGGCGTTTTGTGGCTCTCATTAACAGCCTGTACTTGGAATGCCACGGGGAAACTCAGTGCTTCCTGTTTGCTTCTCTGCATGGACACACGAAGCTAAGAAGTCACTGTCACGATCACAGTGCGACGGGGTCTTCTACAGAAACAACAGTGGCAGGTTGGCTTCTCCGGCGCAGTGCCAAGTGCGAGCTAAGCACTCCCCCGAACGCTTTCCTTGAACTTGTGTCGGTCCTCAACGACTCTGACAAAGGCCTGGCTTCGTCCTTATAACGTAAGATGGAGGACCCGGAGTGCAGAGAGGCCGAGCCACTTGCCCAAGCCACACAACATGTACACAGCAGGGAACGAGTTGCCACCTGGTCTCTAAAGTCCTCACAACAGATACAGAATATGGACTCTAAGCCAATTTCACTTGTGTTACTTGAACTTGACAGTACACCTGTCAACCAGGTGTCACTGCTATTAGTATTATATTTACTTGCAGATTGGAAAATTATTTTACAGATTGGAAATTAAAGGTCAGACACTGCTTAGGCTTAACATACATGGTCTGAATGGCCCGGCTGAAGCAATATCTAGAAGTTTCGCACAACATCCTACATTCGGGGGGCAGTCTGCAGAGTGCCCTCAATGGCTCCCCGTCAGTTATCTCATAGTCCAGATGAGAAGAACATTCTCACCCCCTTGCAGGAGTCAGAAGGTCATCTCAGAGAAGGTTGAGCAAAGCTCCAAGATGTGGGCCTGTACGATGGCCCAATGGCTAACTCCTCACCTTGCAAACATCAGAATCCCGTGCAGGCGCTGGGTCATGTCCCAGCTGCTCCATTTCCCATCCAGCTCCCTGCTTGTGGCCTGGGAAAGCAGTGGACGACGGCCCAAAGCCTTGGGACCCTTCACTTGCGTGGGAGGACCCAGAAGAAGCTGCTGGCTTCTGATTGGATCAGCTCCTGTTGTTGCAGTTACTTGGAGAGTGAACCAACAGACAGAAGGTCATTTTCTCTTTCCCTCCTCTCAATCTCTGTTCCAATACAAATGGCTCAGGAGGAGAGCCCCTGGGGAGCACTGCCTGCTCATTGTTTTACACTGTGCTAGATAAAACACGGGGGTCCTAAAATGGGTAAGACCCCATCTGTGTCCTCAAGAAGGGTTCTGTTGAGTAGCGGCTAACACAGATAACGCTAAGGAAACATGGTTATTGGAAGGGCCCACAAGAGGGCCATACGAGAGCAGAGCTTCCTGATGCCAAAGCAGTAATGGATGCTTAACGGAGTGGATTCGTCCGTGGGCTGCGGACACTCACGGAAGGGAAGAGATGTCCTCTGTCCTCATTGGAGTCTCCCCTGATCCCGCCTCCTCCAGGCTGTTCCCTGTGAAAATCAACCTGCTCAGCAACAATTACCTTTCCTTGGACTCAACACAGTGCCGCCCCAGGGAGTGGTACCCACACTGAGTCCATGTGAATGGCACCCCTAGAATGGTGTGGCTTGACGTGACACCCCTATTCTTGCTCCACAGTAACACAGCCTTTCTTCTGTTAAAACTTGTGTGTTTTTCACCTCCCGTAGAGATGAGTAATAAGAGAATGAGAGGAAGAAATCTTCCAGTGCTTTGCTTCCCAAATGGAGCCAAGACCTGCTTCCCAGTCACCCAGCCGGGCCTCCCAGCATACACCAGCAGGAAGCTATGCTGGAGGTGGCGGAGCTGGGATTCAGAGCAACACTGGGAAAAGGGGTCGACGCAGCCCAGGCTGCTTCGCGACACAGGCTGCGTGCGATGCTCAAGTCGGAACACCATCACGGCTTCCTAAGGAAGTTTCAGTTGGCGGCGCTGGCGGCAGCCAAGAGTCTGCCCATTGCACCAAGCTCGTCTCCTGTCGTCAGTGGTTGCCTGCCAAGCGTGTACAGACCTGCCCGTGGGAGTTCCTTGGGAAGATAATCAGGACCGATAAGGCAGGCTGCCATTTTGCGTCCTGCCGCGTCTGATGCTGAAACGGAGTGGGATGGTTAGAAGTCAGTTACAGCACCGCACCCTTCCCTGAATCCCTCGGGACAAAAAGGTGATTACCTGGGTCACGTGCACGAGTGGGCGAGCTCACAGTTCTCCCCTCTGACAGCTGGAGTCTGAGACCAGAAAGAGCAGAGGTGGAGGAACAGGACCCACGAGTTACCACAGCAAACAGAGCCTGTGGCTGGCGACACCACATGCCGCAGTTGACCAAACTGAGACCAAAAGGTGTGCCCTCCTCCCTCCTCCCCTTCTCCCCTCCCCTCCTCTTTTCGTCCCCCTCCCCCTTTCCCCTATGCCCTCCCCCTCCTCTCCCCCCTCCTACCTCCCTCTTTCACTCTCCCTCCTCCCCTTCTCCCCTCCGGAACCTACACGGACTCCAAATTACCCTGTCGCTACTCACAAGCATTTGTCATCACAAATTTCACAAACTGATTCTCATACTTTAAAAAGCATTTTTAAAGGTTAAAGAAGCATCCAATATGGTTTTTTTTTTTTTCCAATTTTTGAAAAAGGTTCATTCATTCATTCGAAAGAGTTGGAGAGAGAAAAAAAGGGACACAGCTCAGAAGAACAGTAAACCTCCTCCGGAATTGGGGAGAGGAGCTTTCTCTGGCCCTTGCTTGGTTCCCAGCTTTGGGTCCTCACCCTCTCTGCAATGACCCCTGGGGTTGCTCCAGAGCCGCCCCTCCAAACACACACACACACGTTAGAATAGACAGGCAGAGAACAAAAAGGAAAGCCTGATGCGCATAAACTCATACACACGTCACTAGGGAGGACGCGAAGATGAAGCCCTCCTCAGCAAGGCATTGAGACTTTCTCTGCACACCCCTCCTAAACTGTTTCTCATCTCAATTGTTGAAATGTCATCGAAGTAGTCACAGGATGTGGTTAAGAACTTGCTTACTCGATACTATGTCAATTGGTTCCACAAAATTGTATATTGTTGCTGATGTTATGGTGGGGCTTGTAACTGACAGGGATTTTACTTTGTTGGCTCTTACTTTGGACCAGAGAGGGTGAGGACCCTCTGTTGAATTTATCTGGACGATGAGATGCTGGACTCTATGCTAGGTATCTGCTCGCAGGGAAGGAATCTCAACTGAACTTGAACTGTGGGTACGCAACAAGGTGGAGGAATCCACCGTGGGGGGAGGATTGGGGGAGGAGAGGGGGGAGGCTGTATCACATAATGCAACGTAATAAATTAGGGGAAAAAAAGAAAGAAAGACGGAGAGAAAGAGAGAGACACAGAGAGATCTTCTGTTTGATGAGTTACTACCCAAATGGCCATGGATGGCCAGAGCTAGGCTGTTGTGAAAGCCAGGAGCCAGGAGCCTCTTTTGGGTCTCCCGTGTGAGTGCTGAAACCAGCGTGCACAACCCTGCCAGGTACACTAACAGGAAGCAGAATCTGAAGTGGAGCAGCCAGGACTCAAACTGGCACCCATATTAGATGCCATCATCCCAGGGGGGCTTTTCCCACTATGTCACATTATCCGCACCCGTTTCAATGTTTTACAACCTGAGATTTGATTTATACCTGCCGTCTTTTGTCCTTGGTTTTTGTTAAAACAAGTACATACCCGAAGTAAACAGAATTCGAAGACCAAAAGGTACTGAGAATATTTGAATCATTTGAAATCCCGCCATTCATAAATGACAATGATTAACATTTTTAAAAGCTTTATTTTTTTTTTTAATTTGAAAGATTTTACAGAGAGAGAGAGAGAGAGATCTTCCTTCTGTTGGTTCACTCCACATATGGCTGCAAAAGCCAGAGCTAAGCCAGGAACTTCTTCCAGGTCTGCCACATGCGTGCAGGGACCCAAGAATTTGAGTCATCCTTCGCTGTTTTGCCATAAACAAGGGGCTGGATCAGAAGTGGAGCACTGGGATGGAATGCCATATGGAATGCCAATGCTGTGGGCAGAGGGTTAACCCCAGCCCCACATGTTTAACATTTTAATGAGCCTCCTTCATGGTGTGTGTGAGCATTTCAGGACTATACTGCCCTGTTCCTTGACCTCTCCACTCACAATGTGCAATGGGAATCTTTCATACTGGTGATTACTCACCACCTAAGCAAGAAATCAAAATCTTAATGTTGATGTCACCCACCACCTAAACAAGAAAAAAAATCCTGCTTTTGCTGCCAATTTACACATTTGCAATTTACCGAGACACTTCTTCTTTCAAGTCCGCAGAGTTCCCAGCAGGATCTTTCAAAAACCCTTCCTGCTGTGGGAAAACCTGCTCCTTCCTCAGCAGGTTCCATGAGCCTGAGTGCTTTGTCCAGCTGAGAAGGAGGTACAGTTTGTAAAGCTAAGTTCAAGGTCAAACTATACCTTCTTCAAGATTGCCCTGTGCTTTGGACACAGGGCAAAATCAATCCGTCTCATTTCTTCTTCCAGAACATTTATTCTTGAGAATTACAAAACTAGAGATGATGAAACAAAATAGAATGTGGTGCAGGAAAACCAACTAAACAGTGTGGGTCGAAGGTACACACGAGGAACTAAGTAGGAACTAAGTATCTTTTTGACGTATAGGCAGAGTTGGCTTAAGGAGGCAATTAGGTAATCAAAATTGCCATTTTATTTTTTTAGAGATAGCAATTCTTAGTTATAAAGTACTCCTTGTTGGAATGAGCTCAAAGCACTTAATGAGTACTGGCTAATTACCCCACCCAACAAACAGTGTACCAGGTAGGAAAAGAGAGAGATAATTATTCCCATTTTACAGGCTGGGAGGTCGGGCCTCTGAGGAGGGGTGCCTTGGCCAAAACCAGCTCACGGAGAGCTGAAAATAGAAGGCACACGTCATAGCATCCCTCCAGCTCACTGTGTATACGCTTACTGTTTCCAGATGCCCTCCTGGGAAAGCACAGCCCACTTGGTGGCAAGAGCAGCTGGGAACTACAACTCCCAGCAGACGCTGGGAGAAGATGAGGCTTCAACGGTAGGGATTCCCAAATATAGAGAAGGACTGGGTTTGGAAAAGTAACAAAATGCTTACATGGGGAGGTGGGGGAGGAGGAGGAGGAGGGCGAGAGAAGGGAGGGGGGGAGGAGGTAAAGTCTGGATATTTAACTCTATTATTGGAACATCTGCCCTGTCTTTGAAATGTAGCAACCAAAGTCATGATTTTGAATCTTTCTAGAATATCTTACTCTTCCAAGTCCAGCAGTTAATTAACTATACGCAAGGGCAGTGTGACAGTAGCAGTTCCAGGAGGCCAGAAACCCTTCCTCTGAATCCGAGCCACCTAGAAAAGGCTGGTGGCATGGTTGGGGAAGGAGTCCCCACGAAGGACTAACTGTTCTGTGCCGAGGGCAGCACCCACAGCGGAGTCTGGAGCTGGAGCCCGTCCAGGCAGAGAACTCTGGGAGCGCAAGGGTTACTTTTGTCCCGGCTTGGAGCTGCTGAGCTCGCCTGGTGGGAAAGGCATGTAAGGACTCCATCCACCAGCTCTGACTTCATTCTGTCCACACGCATTGCTTAAAATATCCACTGAAGGCGCTGGGCTAGATGCTGAGGGAGACACGTAACCCAAGATCAGGTCTTACCTTCAGGAGGTGGCTCCTAGGGGCAGGGCAAGCAAAGGCAAGACACAACAGGTTAGAGGGAAAGACAATGGAAGACAGTGCGTTATACTTTGCATTCAACATCCATTACTACTTACCCACCACGTGCCAGACACTGCTCTAAGCCACTTAGAACGCAAGGACGGATGCACCAAAAGTAGAATCTTCTGTTCTTATGACAAATGTTACTTTCTGGGAGAACAGCAGGTGCAGAGACTTGAGATGATCATGAGTTTGGTGAGTCTGAGAGCAGGAGGCCAATGCTGATAAAGGAGGGTATATCTAGGCAAGGGCAGTGGGAAGCAAGTCAGTGACCCGGGCTGGGTCAGGTCCCCCAGGGCCTGGCAAGGACAGGAAGAATGACCTTCACCTTGAAGGGAAGGGAAGCTCCTGATTCCTGGCAGTGATCTGACGCCAAGTTGTGCCATCTGAGCGGAGTAGACTTCTAAGACAATTTGTGGAATAGAAAAATGTGGCAGGCCTGGCACAGTGGCTCAGTGGCTAAATCATCTTACAAGCACTAGGATCCCATAGGGGCGCCGGTTCTAATCCCAGCAGCCCCAGCCATTACAGCCATTTAGAGAGTGAACCAGTGGCTGGAAGACTTTTCTTTCTGTCTCTTCTCTCTGTAAAACTGATCTGTCTTTGCAATAAAAATAAACAAATCTTTAAAAAAAAAAAAGAGGTAAAAGAAGAGGCATTTAATTTAGGTCATTCTTTTTAAAGATTTATTTATTATTTTTTATTGGAAAGGCAGATACAGAGAGAGGAGGAGAGACAGAGAAGAAGTTCTTCTTTCTGCTGATTCGCTCTTCAAGTGGCCACAACAGCTGGAACTGGGCCAATCCGAAGCCAGGAGCCAGGAGCCTCTTGCAGATCTTCCATGTGGGTGCAGGGTCCCAAGACTTTGGAACATCCTCCACTGCTTTCCCAGGTCACAAAGGAGCTGGATGGGAAGTGGAACCAAAGGGACACAAACTAGTATCCATTTGGGATCCTGACATGTACAAGATGAGGACTTTATCCATGCCAGGACCAATTTAGGTCATTCTTAAGCCTAGCACAAAATGAGAGGAAAGTGCAGAATTGGAGACAAGAGAGGGAAAAGTGAGAAAAAAATTATTTAGATAGCTGAGTTGCATGTGTTTTTTAGTGGAGTTCTCCTTGCCTGTGATTAATTGCATGCATCGTGGTGTGTACTGCTGGCATGTGGCACTCAGGACTGTGGCAGGGTGCAAGGCCACAGTTGTAAAGTCTGAGGGAGAGCGGTATCTTGAGATTACTCAGTTATTGGACATAGGTGCCAGGAACTCAAGTTCCTTGAGCCATTATCACTGCCTTCCAGGGTCTCTCTTAGCAGGAAACTGGAATTGGGAACCCTGGGTAGGGAAATGAACGCAGGCACCCAAACTGGTTTCTCAACCACTGAGCCAATCCCTTGGCCCCTTGCACTGCCCCCAGCCTCATCTCCTGCTGCCCGTGACCTCCATAGACTCACATCTCCAGTTCTGAAGCCCCCTCTGCCGTTTTCCTGGTCCATTCTGCTCTACCCAGATCTGGGACTTTCAAAATCTCATCTTGCCTTCCTGAAACACTGCCTGCTTCCCACACTGGTTTGCTCTTTTTGCCTTCCACCATTGAACTCTCAGGTTCTGAAAAGATAGCCCTGAGTCCATCTTCATCTCAGGTGAGTTCAATGCTCCCCCATCCGTGTTCTCAGAGGAGCCTGCACGTCCCTGTATTGGAGGCTACCCCCTACATTGTTGGGAGAATCCCCACTATTCATTCCTTCAGTATTGAGCTGCTCATTTTAGTTCTGCATGTCCGACTCCTAACCCAGTGAGATAATATGTGAACATTTGCTGAATGAATGAATAAATCATCAGAATCACTCAAATAAGTAACCAAATCCTCACCAAAATGGCAAGATAAGGTCAGGCAAGAATCTCATTGTTTCCAGGTTAGTCACCTGTCTTGCACTTCTCCACGCTCACCCTGAAGTCCTCCCTCTGGCTTCTCCTCAGCCTCACCCAGTCCTCATTCTTTTCGCCACCAAGTGCTCCAAACCTCCCTCCAGGGCTTGTTGGCTAAAAGAACACCGTGTGCATAGAAACAGCTTCCGGTTTCTCCTCTTGCTACATCCTGAGCATATTGGTTGCCAGCATGCTCTTCCAAACGATGCTGGGTCAGCCTCTGTCCTCGTCCACTCAACTACCACCTGGGCTGAGGGGAGTGAATACAAAACTTCAGAGAGAGTAAAAAGGCGAGAACTAAACTTTTTTGGCCCAACGCAATGGCTTAGTGTCTAAAATCATCACCTTGCATGCACTGGGATCCTATATGGGCGCTGGTTCATTTCCCAGCTGCTCACTTCCCATCCAGTTCAATGCCTGTGGCCCAGGAAAGCAGTAGAGGACAGTCCAAGGCCTTGGGACCCTGCACCCATGTGGGAGACCCGGAAGAGACTCCTGGTTCCTGGCTTCAGATCAGCTCAGTTCTGGCTGTTGTGACCAGCAGATGGAACCAACAGATGGAAGACCTTTCTCTCTGTCTCTTCTTCTCTCTGTAAATCTGCCTTTCCAATGAAAATAAAAAAATCTTAAAAAAAAAAAAAAAGAAAAAGTAAACTCTTGCAAAACCAAGATTTGTGCAAAGAGAGGTGAGAACACCAGTATTTTGCTGGGAAAGCAGACAAGGGACTTGAGTGACTGTTACCCTAGAGGGAAATGAGATTGGAAGCAAAATGAAATCAGACTTCAACAGGAACTTTGCTAAGGGATTCTGTTTTCCACAGATCACCATTACAGGAGTTGTCAGTTTGAAGTCAGGCAGGGTGGTGGGGGTCCCTGGAAGCCCTTCCTGGAATTCTGTGCTCAAGGTCAGCTGTGGCCTTTCCAGGACCCAAGTTCCAATGGAGCTATTTTGATCAGCCATAAATGAGCCAGTTCCGGGAGGATGGGAAATTCACTAGGTCAGGATGCCCTGGGGCAACACTGTGAGCCAGACAATGGTCCTCAGTGTGGAGGATGGCGGAGTTAAATGGAAATCTCAACAAAGGCGGTAGGATCAGAACCTCAGCTAAAGCGGCAGTGGCCTTCCGGGTCAAGGCAACTGGACTGCTTCTTCCGCCATTGCTAACCCTGTTCATGGCAAGAGGCCTAGGGACCAAGCCTAGTCTTGGTCAGCATTAATATTTAATGCCTACTCGTGGTTAGTGTTGCCATTTGACTGGAAACTTGTCTGAGGTTCTTAGCTACCAAATGTGACATCATTGCCGTGACACCTGTCACTCTATTCTCCCAGCTCCTCCAGAAGGACCCATTAAGTTGACCGGAGTAAGGGTGGAATAGCCTAGGTTCCGTTTGTTCCTCCCCAGAAATGGAATCAAACAGCGCGTGCATGTGGCACATACACAGCACTGTCTCTGAGGATCACCATCCAGGAAGCCCAAGGTGTCCTTATGTCTCTCCTGGGCAAGTCCTCCCAGCAGCTGACAACAGGAAGGGCGGTGCAGAGGCCACAGGGCTGCAGAAACAGCCTGAATAGGAGAGGACTCCTGGGAGGGCGGCAAGGGCTCTCAGCTGGGACAGAATCCGGTTTCTTTCTCTAGTTAAGGCATGAAGGAATGGCGGAGAAGGAGGAGTAAAACAGAGAAATTCGGATGAGTGCCCTCTCCTACCTCTCTGATTTTACCAAGACAAAATGCGACCGTGGTATGATAGAACATTAGCACACATAAAGTAGAAGAGATACCAATGTTTTCTAGAAGTTGTTACGTTCTTGTGAGGTAGAACCTCCAGATCCAAATGTTTGATGGATTACCTCCCCCAAAACTGGCTGAAGGAGTTACTTTAGAACCCAAAAGCTGGGTCTACTTATCTGACATGTCCCAATGCCAGAATGATGATTAGTTCTTTATTGCCAAGTCCAGAGCGAGGAGTAAGGCACTAACACTCTGTCCTAAGACTCAGCAAGAAAGTAAATGCAGTGAGTCTTCAAAAAACTTTTTTTATTTGAAAAACAGAGCTGGCCGGGTGCGGCACGATAGCGCAGTGGTTAAGGTGCTCGCCTTGCACACCCGGGATCCCATATGGGCGCCAGTTCTAATCCTGGCAGCTCCACTTCCCATCCAGCTCCCTGCCTGTGGCCCAGGAAAAGCAGTTGAGGACGGCCCAAAGCTTTGGGACCCTGCACCCTGAAGAGGCTCCTGGCTTCGGATCGGCATAGCATCGGCCGTTGCGTTCACTTGGGGAGTGAATCATCGGATGGAAGATCTTCCTCTCTGTCTCTCCTCCTCTCTGTATATCTGCCTTTCCAATAAAAATAAAATAAATCTTGAAAGAAAGAAAGAAAGAAAGAAAGAAAGAAAGAAAGAAAGAAAGAAAGAAAGAAAGAAAGAAAGAAAGAAAGAGAGAAAGAAAGAAAGAAAGGCAAACAGAGCAACAGACGAAACGGGAGAGACAGAGGGAGAGCTTCACAGCTTCCAAGAACCAGATCTGGGCCAGGCCAAAAGCAAGGGACAAGAACGTCATCCTAGTCTCCTCCATGGGGACAGGAGGGCTCAGTATTTGGACCATCTTCCGCTAGCTGCCCCGGCTTCTAAACAGGAAGCTGCGTTGTAATCAGAGCAGCCAGGTCACGCACAGGCACCCTCATGAGGGATGATGGATGGTAGCAAGCAGCAGCTGAATGACTGCATCGCAACAGCAGCCAGGAAGCGGTGGACTGTCTGCTCTGACTGGTCCATAGCCCACATAGCCTTCGATGGATCCGTGACAGGGGCCAGTGTTGTTTTGGAATGGCCAAAGTGAACACCAGTCTATCTGGGACAAAGAAGAGACTGGATAGTAGGCTTTAACTTTGGGACCTTGAGAATTCTGCAAAAACTCTCAGAATTGAGATATTAGCTATGTGAACTATATGGTCCATGGATTAGAGTCCATGGGATTCAAGGTCTCTTACCCTCATGTCGTTCCCAGAGTTTAATGAGTTAATCTTTACAGGAAGAAGTATGGGGGCCCCAATAAATTAAATATCAAAGGTATCAAGGTAAAGACACTCAGCTTAATTCCCGAGATACATTTTTGGTATTCAGATGGCCACACCTAACCATTGGGATATCTTGGGTTCTGTGTGGTCCACATTGATCAGATCACTCAACCTCATCAGAATCTTGACAAGGAAGCCTAAACTGGGCTGCAGTAAGATAAGCCCCAGCTCACTACGCTGGCATCACATACTGGAGTACCAGTTCAGGTCCTGGCTAGTTCACTTGTAATACAGCTTCCTGCGAAGGTGCCTGGGAATGCAATGGGAAATCGTCCAAGCGCTTGGGCCACAGAGGAGATCAGGACGGAGTTTCTGGTATCTGGCTGTGGCTTGGCCCAGACCCCCCTGCTGCAGCCATTTAGGGATTTAACCAGAAGATAGAAGATCCTTTCTCTCTCCCCCTCTCTCCCTCCCTCTCTCTTTTCTCCCCCCTCTCTACCTCCCTCTCTCTTAACTATATTTCTCTCTCTGCTACTTTTTAAAACAAATAAATACATCTTTTTTTTAAAGTATAGTTCAAAATTTAAAAAACAACTCAGCAAATTTTAGTCTCTACCTAGCTCTCGACTCTTCAACCCTTGGCTCCTGCCATGAGCGCTCTCAATGCCATCATCCAAAACAAGCCAAGCTCTTTCTCATCGCTGGATTATTGCAAACTCCAAGTCCTCGAGTTGGAATACTTGGCGTGACCACCCCAGCCCATGTCGTAGGTCAACACTCCGAGTGTAGAGACGATCTCGCTTGTATCACATCTTCCCCAGAGCAGGTGCTCAGAACCTGCTGGATGGATTCACCCTTCCCCTTGCTGTGCCTTCCCAAGCCTGCTTGCTTTCTCATCGTTCCTGAGATGGAGATCATTCTGACCCCATCTTGGCTGACGCCACAGAGATTAGCTAACTAATGATGGTGACACTCTTGTGCGGGTGTGTCCCAGACACAGCCGGCAGTATAAAGAGCCAGAGTGACAACAGAGAGTGAGAGAGCCCTTCGACCTGAGCAGGTCCCTAGGATGATCAGGTGCCCCAGTTCTTGCCCTTGACCCACTCAGCGGAGGTCTACCCCCTTGGTCTCCATTTCTGCCATCCCTGCTGTCTTCTCTTGGCAGACACACAACCCGGCATCCAGCCTGGAGGTTGAGACCCGTGTCCACATCCGCCTCTGGAGGATCCTGGGCAACGGCAGGGTCGGGAGCCCACAGTCACCTTCTGCCAAGGTTTCCAAAAGCTTCCCCTTTCCCAAATCACACAGTGGGAGCTTGACCTATGAAGAAGAGTGTTTACTTGATTTTTCTCTAAGATGGAAAAACACAGTGGAACAGTCACTGGTGGTGGAAAAAAAAAATCAAAGAAAAAGACCAATACCAGCAGATCATTAAGGAAAATAAACAAATATGTTAATGATCCTGTTTAAAAACAAATAAATCTGGGCCTTTCCCTAATAGATTGCTGGGGTCGCAGGCCACTCATAAAGACAAATGCATGAAGTTGTGTTTTTGCCTCTGACTTCATTGAAGGCCTTGGCACCGCAGCATGCCAAGTATCACTGTCCTCTAGGTAACTTCAGTGCCCATGCAGACTAATTACTTACAAGCGAAGAATTATAACCCACTGGTGTATCACACAACTGGCTTACAGGACTGTGACTATCATTCCTTTTTTTTTTAAAGATTTATTTTATTTTTATTGGAAAGGCAGATATACAGAGAGGAGAGACAGAGAGGAAGATCCTCCGTCTGATGATTCACTCCCCAAGTGAGCGCAATGCCCGATGCTATGCCGATCTGAAGCCAGGAGCCTCTTCCGGGTCTCCCACGCGGGTGCAGGTTCCCAAAGCTTTGGGTCATCCTCGACTGCTTTCCTGGGCCACAGGCAGGAAGCTGGAAGGGAAGCCGGGCTGCTGAGATTAGAACCGGCGCAAATATGGGATCCTGGGTGTGCAAGGCGAGCACCTTAACCACTGCGCTATCGTGCCGGGCCCTATCATTCCTTTTGTTTTAAGAAACAGAACAAGGACCAATATTGCAGCATAGGGGGTCAGGCCACTGACTTCGGTACTGGCATACCGTAAGGGCTCTGGTTCAAATCCTGGCTGCTTCATTTCCAATTCATCTCCTTGCTAATATGCCTGGGAAAGCAGCAAAAGATGGGCCAAGTGCTGGGACCACTGTACCCACCTGCGCAATTTGGAGGGAACTTCTGGCTCTTGGCTTCAGCCTGGCTTGATTCTGGTGGTTGTGGCCATCAGGGGAGTGAATCAGTGGATGGAAGACCTCTCTCTAATGTTTCATGCTCTCTCTGTAAAACTCTGCTTCAGAAATACATTTAAAAAAATAAAACAAGTAATTTATTAGTGTACTTCTCATATAAGAGTTGGGAATAGGGCCCAGCGCAATAGCATAGCAGCTAAAGTCCTCACCTTGAACGTGCCAGGATCCTATGTGGGTGCCTGTTCTGATCCCGGCAGCCCTGCTTCCCATCCAGCTCCATGCCTGTGACCTGGGAAAGCAGTGGAGGACGGCCCAAAGCTTTGGGATCCTGCACCCATGTGGGAGACCTGGAAGAAGCTCCCGGTTTCTGGCTTCGGATTGGCTCAACTCCAGCTGTTGCAGTCACTTGGGGAGTGAACCATCAGATGGAAGATCTTCCTTTCTGTCTCTCCTCCTCTCTGTATATCTGCTTTTCCAATTAAAAAAATACATAAATCTTAAAAAAAAAGAGTTGGGAGTAACATTTATTTCAATAGTATGTAAATTGCATTTATGTTATATAACTGTATTTTTCTTTCAATAAAATGTTTTGTGTACATATGAAATAGGTCATGTACATGTAAAGTACATCTTTTATCGTGGAATATAACCACAAGTTTAGAAGAAATAGAAGTGCATACAATAAAATATTTTTCAAATTTATTTGAAAGAGAATCTCAAATTTTATTTTAAATTTGTTTATTTCAACATTTATGTGAAATACATAGAGAAAGGGAGGGTGAGAGAGACTCTGTGTACCAGGTCACTCCCCAAATCTATAACAGCTGTGGCTGAGCCAGGCCAAAGATTAGAGCCAGTAACTACGTCTGCCACATGGGAGGCAGGGGCCCACGTAGGCAGCCCCATTGTCCTTTACGTCCCAGGTGCGTGGCAGGGAGCAGGAGCGGAGGCAGTGCAGGCAGGACTCAAACTGGCGCTCCGGAGATGCTGCTGGCAGGTGCACCACAGTACCGGCCCCTAAATGAAATGATCTTCAACCCTGGAAGTGAGAAACAGGTGGTTGGTGCAGCCATGGGATGCCCCGCATCCCATCTCTGAGCTCTGGGGCTCCCATCCCAGCTCTGCTTCTGACTCAGCTTCCTGCACCCTGGGGGGTGGGGTGACAGGTGACAGGTCAAATACTTGGGTTCCCCGGCTGAGTTCAAGGTTCTTTGTTTTGTCCTGACCTGTGGGAGTCCATCAGCGGAGATCTGTCTGTGTCTTTGTCTTTCGAACAAATTAAAAAAAAAACTTTTTTTCTTTTTCAGAAAGGAAAAGAGTTTCTGATACATCATGCAGTGTCGGGGAATCCTGGTGATGTTATACTGAAGAAAGGAAGCCGAACACATGAGGACAAAGCTGACACCACTTACAAGAGCTGCCGAGAGCGGTCACTTTCATGCAGAAGAAATGAACGGGATGGCGATTGGCAGGAGGGCAGGAGATTGGTGAAAAGATAAACACATCAGTGGTTGGATGAGAGCTTCGGTGGTAGAACAATGTGGATGTGCTCAATACTGTTTCGTGCACTTAATACAATCTACTGAATATCCTCTAACATAGTTGAGGTCATAAAAGCTATGTGTATTTTATGACCATTATTTGTCAAAGCCACAGGAGATGATCAGGCCCTGACCTTGATCCAAGTGGCTTTTGTCTCCACTCACATCCAACTGCCGTTTCCAAGCCACACCCTGCTTGTGCCAGCAGCAGGAATTGTTGTGACTGCTGCTCCCTGCCTCCCCAGTCCCACAGCACAAGCGTGTCGACCTCATGGCTCACGCCACTGTTTTCTTTTTTGTTGCTTTTTTTTTTTTTAAGATTTATTTCTTTATTGGAAATGCAGATATACAGAGAAGAGGAGAGACAGAGAGGAAGATCTTCCCATCTGATGATTCACTCCCCAAGTGATCGCAATGGTTGGAGCTGAGCCAATCCAAAGCCAGGAACCAGGAGCTCTTCTGGGTCTCCCACGTGGGTGCAGGGTCCCAAGGCTTTGGGTCGTCCTTGACTGCTTTCCCAGGCCACAAGCAGGGAGCTGGCTGGGAAGTGGGGCTGCCGGGATAAGAACCTGTGCCCATATGGGATCCGGCGCGTTCAAAGCAAGGACTTTAGCCGCTAGGCCACGCCGCCAGGCCCCCACTGTTTTGTTTTAGGATTTATTTATTCCTTTATTTATTTGAACGCTAGAGTGACAGAGACAGAGAGAGATCTACCCTCCTGTGGTTCACTCCCAAATGGCCAAAATTGCCACAGCTGGACCAGGCCAAAGTCAAGAGCTCAGGTAAGGACCAACAACTGCCTCTTGACCAAACAGAGCCAATTAGTCTAAACCTGTGGTTTCAAGCAAAGGAGAAGACCCCAGGGACATGGAATCACAAATTTGTATTTTCCAGAATTGTCCTAACTTTAAAAACTCTATTCTGATTTTCTATAAATTATGAAACTATCCTAGAAGTGTCAAAATTACCTTTTCCAAACCATGCCTACAAGGAAGACTCTCACACAGAAGATAATTTTAAAAGATCTTTTGGTAGGTAACAGGTCCATATCTTTTGTCTAAAAAGATGTGATTAGCGAATCCAAGATTTTGAAAAAGATAAACCATTTTAGCTTGTTCTAATATACAATTCCAGAGCTACAACTCCATTCCTTTTATGTTAAGAGGTGGCCAGACTTTTGAGGGACCAAATGTCCCTATAAGAAATGGTATTTTAATGCTTCAAGACAGTTGTAACTTAGAGGGAATCTGGTGTAGTTTCTCTGCTGAAAGTACAATTTTGACGAAGGAAAGGCAGTGGCGTGAGTCAGCTTGCAAAGGCAGGTCCAGGGCCGTATTTCGCAACTGCCTTGTCCTGGCCCTCCCTTTAGGGTTTTAGCTTTTCTGGCAGGCAGAGGGACTCAGAAAAAAGAGATGGCTCCCATCCGCTGGTTTATTCCCAGAATTCCTTCCATAGTTGGGCTAAGCTCGGCTGAACTTGGGCTTGGGGTCACAGTCTGAATCTCCCAGATGAAGGTCAGAGACTTGAGCCAGCATTGGGGTCTCTCGGGGTCTTTATTAAGCACAAGTTGGAACGGAAGGCAGAGACAACTCCTGTTCTCAGGCACTCCGGTGTGGGATGGCAAGTGGGGCTAAATGCCTGCCTGGGGACATTGTATTTTCTCAAATACAGTATAAGTCTTTCGGTGTACTATGTGTGTATCGGTGTTTTTGTTACAAAACAAATGAGGTGTGGGTTGGTTTTTTTTTTTTTTTTTGTCTTGTTTTGTTTTTTTTTAAATCCTCTAAGATCCATCCTTCTGCTCTGGGGGCAACATGTCCCCTCCCCTTCACTGAGAAATCATGGTCCAGCAGAAACAACCATCCAAGAAAACAAGAGACATTCAAGACAAACTCCCGTGTGGTGCTACCTTGCTTGTGCAAGTCAGGCTGTGTGTTTCTGAAACCTGGACAGCCAGCCCCAGGCTGCTAGAGCAGAGCCAAGCCTATGTTAGTTCTTTCACTTGGCATTGTCCCATTCTCCTGGTACTACCAGTGCCTGTGTTCATGGGCCCCTAAGAAATACTCCTAAACAAGGCGTAGGACTTGGTCTCATGTGTGATGCACTATGGAGCAGTTCAAATGGCCCCGGAGATAGTCAGGCGTTAGTCTAGAGGGCTATGCGATGGCTTGCGCTTTTCGCCTGTCACGATGGAGGGAGGCTTGGCGTCAGCAAACACGCGACTGGCAAAAAGGGGCAAGGCGAAGAAGTTCCATTCCGCCCTGGAAGGCCACGAGACACAAAGCAATTGGTTGGAGTCGATGTTGTTTTGTTTTTCAATAATTCTGCTAGTCACAAACCGCTGGATTTGAAGAGTCCCGCAGATGAAAACTAAGAGAAGAAAAATAAAGATATTGGAAACCCAGCGCAGCTAAGAGCCACAGATAACAAACTGCCCCCCTGATAAATGCAAATCTAGATGAAGGAAAGCTAAACAAGGTCATGCCAGCTAAGGTTGTCCGAGGAAACAAGAAAGAATTCTATAAATATAACTAGGAAAAAAAAATGTTTATCTTAGCTGATGAGATCACCGCACACGGCTCATGCTAGGGATCTTATTTGGCCTCCTTAATTGAAGCTTGGAAGAGAGCAAAACAAGAACAGAAGACTCCTGACCCCCAAGGTTCCAATAAGCTATCTGATGTTTACTGAAAAGCAGCTGAAGTCATCACCACTTGATATCATCCATCATGACAGTGGTCTATGTTTTCTTTCTTTTTTTTTAATTTTTATTGCAAAGGCAGATAGATATACGGAGAGAAGAAGAGACAGAAAGCAAGCCGACTAGATGTAAGCAGGAGCCAGGCTTCGGACGGAACGGGCCGATCAAGGCGCACAGAGGCGAATGCCAGCAGGTGCAGCGGCCGCGGCGCCCCGACCTCCCAGCGGCCCTCGGCGCGCGCCCCCGGAAGCCCGTGGTCTATGTTTTCACTGATGTGCCAGCTCCCACCTCAGAATCAACCGGCTCATGGCTGCCCACACCGAGAAACAGGGCACAAGAGAGGCCGACCTGCAGGAGCTGGACACAAACCAGCAGTAGAAGCGCTGAGCAGACTTCCAAGACAGACTTTGCCAGTGGTTTCCCTTGTCTCTGACAGAGCCAAGGGGAGATGCGGAGACACCCACTACCGGGTGCCAGCTGTGCACCTGTAGAGCTCTGTGTATTGGGAACATGGCAGTGAACAAGACAGCCCCCCCCCCCACTCCCCTATCTCAAGGAGCTTTCATTTGGAACTAGAAGAGGGAGATTTGGGGCGTCACTGGAGAAAGATGACATACGTAATGACTGTGAGATAATTTCATGCGCTGGTAAGTACCACACGTAAAATGGCTCACAAGCTCAGGGCAGGTCTGTCCAAGCAGGTGTGACTGAAGCTGCAACCTGAAGGGCAAGTGTTGGCCCTGGCTGTTAAGGAGGAATATATTCAACGGAGTACCTGAGTTCAGCTTCAAGTGTCATTCCACAGCCCAGCTTCCTGTGAACGCAGACCCAAGGCAACACCTGGATGGCTTGGGTCCCTAGGTCCCTGCCATTCAAGGGCTACGTTCCTTGTCTCACTTCTCCTGGCTTTTTCCTTGGGCCTCACCCCACCCTGGTTGTTGCAATGTTTTGGGGGAGTGAGCCAACATTTAAACATTTAAAAATGTGTTTGAGGGGCAAGAGAACAAGAGAATGAGGGAGAGAGATTTTCCATTTGCTGTTTCACTGCAACAGCTGGGACTGAGCCAGGTAGATGTCAGAAGCCTGGAACCCAATCCAGGTCTCACACATGGGTGGCAGGGAACCAAGTATTTCAACCATCCCCTGCCGCCACCCATGGTAAATGTTAGCAGAAAACTGGATCAGAAGTAGATTTAAAACAGGAAGCGGGGGCGTTCTGATTCAGGAGCCATCATTCCCAGTGTCGCCTAGGCACTGCACCAAACGTTTGCCCCTGAAATGCATTTCAAATGTAGAATGGAAAGGACTCCCTGATGAAGCCAATGGGACAAAACACAGTTAACGATAATGCTTTTGTCTTGAGCAACTGGGCCAATAATGATTCTATTTCTAAACAGTCACTCATCTGTAGGACGCTTACGATCCAGCGGTTTGTGATGTCCAGTGACCAAGGTAGGTACCAGCATTATTTGTTTTTAAAAGTAGTATTGGCGTCTCTTACCCACAGTTTCACTTTCCGTGCCTTCTGTTGCCTGCAGTCAACTATTATCCAATAGCATGAAATGGAAAATTCCAGAGGTGTTGCGCTGAAAGGCCCTGTGAGGTGGCAAGGAGCAGTTAAGCATGGCCCTGGGTGAGGTGGCGGTAGTGTGACCTCACCAGGAAAGTCAGAGGGAATTGGTGGAGATCTGGTCAGCAGAGTCAGGCTGGGTGGGGAATGTCGGGCATGGGAGTTCTGGGGAGCTTTGCTGAGAAAAGGAGAAGCAGAGGGAGATGACGGGAATAGGTGTTTAACACAAAACACCTTCGTCTCAAATCACACCTAGCTCAGTACCCAGTCCCAGCTCTCGACTTCAACTTCCTGATGATGTGGAACATGGGAGGTAGTGGGGACAGTGTCATTAGATGGCAGATCTTCCTTCTCTCTCTTTCTCTCTCTCTCACACACACTGCTGTTGTTATACAAACGCAAGTCACCTTCTGAGAATGAAACATTCATTATTAATTACAGATTCATTTGAGAAAGGGGCAGACCGTGTTGAAACCCAAGTCAATCCCCCTTATTTAGAAGGAGGCTTGGAAATGTAAGGAGTTAAGATCATTTGGGCAGCACCGAGCAAAACAAACGTCAGGACACGACAGGTACACAAAGTCTTAACACATCACAGGAGGTATGTCACAAAACATGCCAGTGAACCTGAAGGTAAACCTCTCGTTGGTGCAAGTCCACCTGTGCAGGTTCCACTTAGAAGGCTTGCAGGGGCCTAGAAAGACAGCTCAACAAATGTTTTGGCAAAGGCTATTCTGGGCTACTATGCAACAGAACTATTAGGACCTTAGGCAACTTAAGGCAGCTTATTGTTCAGCAAGGCGAAGGAGGGGGATCCTTTGTTGTCCATGGCTTAGGCATTTGGGGGCCTGTGCATCAAGGGAGAGACCTGAATTGGATTCTTAGATCCTGGCTTCAGCAAAGGCCTCAGCCCACCCCCACAATTGCAGATGGAATCTCTTTGTCTCAAATAAGTAAATAAAATGAAAAAAGGACTAGACTGTGCAGTTCTCCAAGCTCTGACAGACGGCAGCCAGGCCGCTTGGTCTACTGTCTCACCCCATCCAAGTCCACTGCTTAACAACCACGTGACCTTACACGGGTTTCTAAGACTCTGCCTTAGTTCTCTCCTCTCTAACACATAATAATCATCTCCTGCTTACGCGACTGCTGCGAAAAGTAAATGAGTTGATATGTATAAAACAGAAAAATCCCTGGCTTAGACTGAATACCACCAAGGAATAAGTGTCAATAATATTAAGGGCCAATGTGGTAGAATATCAGGCTGATCCTCCTCCTGTAAGTACCAGCATCCCATGTGGATGCCAGTTTGTGTCCCAGCTGCTCCACTTCTGACTCAAGTCTGTGTTTGTGACCTGGGAAAGCAGCAAAAGGAGGCCCAAGCCCCTGGGGCTCCTGCACCCACGTGGAAGAGCCAGAGGAAGCTCCTGGCTCCTGGCTTAAGATCACATCAGCACCCACAAATGCAGCCATTTGGGAAGCAAACCAGCAGATAGAAGATCTCTCTCTCTCTCTCTCAGTCTTTCCGCCTCCCAGTTCCGGAATTCTCAGGCCCGAGCACGGCGTAGCACATCAGGGCGCTGCAGAGCACAGCCACATCCCAAACCAAAGCGTGGGATCACTTCTGCCTCGGCTTTCTGTTAAAGCAATTTTAGAGGCAGCAGGTAACAGCCCACAAGCTTGGGCCCCTCCCACCCATAAAGGCGACATCGGATTAAAATTCTGGGCTCCCCGGTGTGGTTTGCCCCAGCCTCAACTGTTGCAGACATTTGGATATGAACCAGCAAGTGGAAGACCTGTCTTTATCTATTCCTCTCTCTCTTTCTCTCTCGCTCTCTCCTTCCCTCCTTGCCTCTATCATTTTCTTTCCAGAAGATGAGAAGAAGTAAATACAAGGTATTTTTGAAAATTAAGAAAGTTCAAACTCTCTAGACCTTTGTACCCACCTGTGTTATGAATAGATGGCTCTGACAAAACTGATCAAGCAGCATTGTCTCACCGGCTTTACCTAATGAGGATCCTTCTCTGTTAGCAGGAAACAGCGGCAGAAAGTTCGATAGGCTTCCGTTCGGTGGCGATGGTGGTGGTTGTTATTGTGTGTGCTGGGTGGCAGATATTGGGGGAACCGTATCTGAACCAAGAGAAAGTTTTCTTGGAGGTTTGGCATGGTAGCCTAGTGGCTAAAGTCCTCACCTTGCACGTGCCAGGATAGAATATGGACGCCAGTTCTAATCTCAGCGGCCCCACTTCCCATCCAGCTCCCTGCTCGTGGCCTGGGAAGACAGTCAAGGACAGCCCAAAGCCTTGGGACCCTGCACCCCACGAGGGGGCCCGGAAGAGACTCCTGGCTCCTGGCTTTGGATTGGCTCAGCTCCAGCCGTTGCGGCCGCTTGGGGAGTGAATCAATGGACGAAGTTCTTCCTCTCTGTCTCTCCTCCTCTCTGTATATCTGGCTTTCTAATAATAACGTAAAGCTTAAAAAAAAAAGCTTTTCCTCCTGTTGACCATGCTTATGGAGAAGAGCTAACTGGGAAAGGTTCAGCAGAAAAAAGCACCTCGCTGAAATCCAATCGCATCTTTCTCCCGATAGTCAGGCTCACAGTTCCTCTCATTCTTGCACAATAGAACAGTCTGTTTTGTTGCTAATCATTTTCAGCCTTAGCACTGAAGCCGGATTTCCTCTGGGGCCTGTGGGATCTAGCCCAGCGTGGTCAGAACCAGGTCCTCCAGAAGTGGCAGGCCAGGGAGTGGACTACAGGGATTCAGAGCTGGGCTCCAGCGACCTGTTCCTTCCACTACTCCAGATGGAAGGAGCCAGGACTTGATCTGTGCCGGCAACGTTGTTTTTTAAAACTGGAATTGCTGGTGAGGCGACTTCCCTAAAAGGCAACTCCGATCCTGCCTTTTGCCTGCCTTTCCCTGACGCCGTGGCTCACTGCCATCATGTGGCTACTGGGATGTGTCCAGACTCTGCAGGGCCCAAGGTTCTTATCTATTCCCCCTCTGTCTCCATTGCTTAACTCTTATTCAGCCACCTGCAGCCCAGTCAGGACAAAACTGAGCATTTAGAAAACTTTGCCAATAGTGTAGCTCAGAAGTAAAATGCCCTTTGTTACAAACGGCATGGCCCACATGTAACCTCTACCTTGAGACTGTGGGATGGCACAGGAGTGGCCAGGAACCACTTCCCAAAAGGATGAAGTCCAAACCAGGACACTTCACACCCTGAGATCTGATCTAACACGTCCCTCTGGTCTACCTGATGGCTTGGACAGCAGACAAACTTGCTTCTCTCTCTCTCTGGATGACTGTGACCCACTCAAAACAGGGTGATTATGGCAGCTTAAAACAAACATGGCTTCCAAGAGGACAGTGGCTCACGTTGTACCCTCATCTCAGGAGTTTCATGCAATGTCGGAGGAGAACTAAGCAGAAGTCCTGCCAGTTTCTTGGCTTCCTGCTAACTGGAACTAAACCCCAGCCAGGGCAGGCGACCCCCA
Source organism: Ochotona curzoniae (assembly GCF_017591425.1). NCBI lineage: Eukaryota > Metazoa > Chordata > Mammalia > Lagomorpha > Ochotonidae > Ochotona > Ochotona curzoniae. Next base: position 150,815 of record NW_024465464.1, read on the forward strand.
GGGTCCCTTCCTAGCTGTGTGGGATTTTCCATTCAGTTCTAACAGCTGGCAACTGCTTCCTAGATTCTTATATTTTCCTTCTGTAAAGTTCAAGATTTCTTTACTTATTTAAAAGGCAGGGTAACAAAAGCAGGGGAAAGACTTGAAAGAGAGCTAGTTTCCATCGTCTTTTACAGTCCCCAAACACCCGTCATCATTGGGGTTAGGGCCAGGTCAAAGCCAGGAGCCCAGAGCTGCCTTCAGGCTTCCGTTTGTCAGGAACCTGGCTCCTGGGCCATCCCCTGCCACCTTTGCCTTCCTATTAGCATGAAGGTGAGTCGGAAGTGTATTCAGATCCAGTCCAGTTTCAAGCAGCAGCTTACCCTACTGTACCGCAATGTCCATCCTACTTCTTGGATTCTTTTTTTAAGATTTATCTTATTTTTATTGCAAAGTCAGATATACAGAGAGCCGGGGAGACAGAAGAAAGATCTTCTGTCCATTGATTCACTCCCCTAGCAGCTGCAACGGCCAGAGCTGCACTGATCTGAAGCCAGGAGCCAGGAGCCTCTTTTTGGGTCTCCCACGCGGGTGCAGGGTACCAGGGCTTTGGGCCGTCCTCGACTGCTTCCCCAGGCCACAAGCAGGGAGCTGGAAGGGAAGTGGAGCTGCCGGGATTAGAACTGGCGTCCATACAGGATTCCAGCGCATGCAAGGCGAAGACTTGAGTTGCTAGGCCTAACTGTACCGGGCCTGCTTGGATTCTTAAATGTAATTCTTAAATGTGGTAGATACTTGAAAAATACATTCATCACATATGCTCAGGTCCTGGAGGAAAAAAACAAACAAACTTGTTGTTTGCTTATTCTTGTAACTTGCTCACAGTGTATAACACCTGCATTTCTCTTTCACAAAGCTGTGTAGCATCTGTTGTAAGGATGAGGCACACACCTGGACCAGCAGCCATGGAGGAGAACCATGCGTGGAGATCTCAGGAAAGTATCAGATGTTTTACTGAGCGGCAATGTCCTTTAGTGGGAAAAAACTACAGGTGCTAATAAAGATGTGGTTTTTCCCCCTGAGAGAGGCCTCATGGTTTCTGACATGTTGGTTTGCAGGGAGATTAGCAGCACAATTGGTCTTTTGAAGAAGGTTCTGTTCACATTCAGCCATTTGGCCGTTCGAGTTGGTTATTTTTCTTTTTCCTTCTAGAAATGATCGACTTCTTTCACCCCAAATGGAAGCCCTCCCATTGTTGCAGCACAAGTTGAGTTTCCCAGTTGGCACCTTGAGACAGACTGGCAATGCGTACGGGCACAGCTCGGTGTGCATTCATCCTGTGATGGAACGCATCGCCATGTCACATGTTCTTCGGGCTGTGATGGGCCCAAGCGCCTTAAATAATGTACAGAAAATGAAGCAACCAAGTCGCTTGCCCAAAGTCACATAGCCAGGCGCAAGGCACAATCAAAACGGTTCTTTCTACTCCGTCTTGTAGTTTTAATGCTCATGTGTGGATTCCATTAGAGCTTTCTTTAAGATAACACTTTATTTGAAAGGCAGAAAGACAGGGACGAGAGAGGGCTCTTCCACCTACTGACTTGCTATACAAAAACCTGCACCAGCCAGGGTTGGCTCAGACTGCCGCTAGCAGCCAGGAACTCAATGCAGACCTCCCACACAGGAGGTATGGATCAAAGTATTGAGCCATCACTAGCTGCTCCCGAGTTGCACATCAGCAGGAAGCTGGAATTGAAAGCAGAGCCAGAATTTGAACCCAAGCGCTCCTTTGATGGGCTGTGGGTGCCCCAGACAGGGTCTTACCCACTGTGCTAAATGCCTTCCTGTTCATGAGCTGAGACTTGGGTGACGGGCTGGTGATGTGGTATGGCAGTGCCGGCTTCCCATAGGAGTACCAGTTCCGGTCCCAGCTACTCCACTTCCAATCCAGCTTCTTTGTATTGTTCCTAGGAAAGCAATGAAGGATGGTTCAAGTGCCTGGGTCTCTGCACCCACATGGGAGACTGAAGAAGCTCCTGGCTCTGTCTTTAGACTGACCTATCCCTGGCTGCTGTGTTCATTTGGGGAGTAAAGCAGAAGCTGGGAGCGCTCTCTCTCTCTCTCTCTCTCTTACTCTCTCTCTCTCTCTGAAACTACCTTTCAAATAAATACATCTAAATAAAAGATATTTTGAGAGATTGCATTCACATTTAACACATTAGGAAATCACATAAAAATAATTTCAATGTGGATTTAGTTTAAAATCTTAAAAGAAAACATCTGCCAAAAACTGAACTTTGGAGGAGCAGGGATTAATGAGTGCTCTCTGGCAAGTCATATAGGCTAAAAATCTTCCACCTTAGAAATTAGCCACTGGGCCCAGCACAGTAGCCTAGCACCTAAATCCTCACCGTGCACGTGTCGGGTTTCCCATATGGGTGCTGGTTCATGTCCCAGCTGCTCCACTCCTCATCTAACTCCCTGCTTGTGGGTTGGGAAAGCAGTCGAGGACAGCCCAGTGCCCTGGGATCCTGCAGCCACACTGGAGACCCTGGAGAAGCCCCTGGCTCCTGGCTTTGGATGGGCTCAGCTCTGGCTACCGTGGCCACCTGGGAAGTGAACAAGTAGACAGAGGATCTTTCTGTTTCTCCTTCTTTCTGTAAATCTGCCTTTCCATTAAAAATAAATCAATCAGGAGGGGTTGGGGTAATCCCAGAGCCTATGAAACTATGTCACATAATGCAATGTAATTAATTTTTTTAAAAAATCAATCAATCAATCTTCGATAAACAAACAAATAATCAAGCCCTAGGGAAGTAAAACATGACTGGTTTAACATTTCATAGGAGGTACGTCGTGGGTCTGGTCATAGTTGAGGTCCAAGGCCTGTGGTGGGACTAACTTCAGAAAGAAGTAAGGACGATACGGCTGGAGTGAGGCCAGCCAGGCAGGAAAGGAGAGAAAGCCACCCGAGGGCAGGAGGTTGTTCTGAGCACCGAGCAGAAGCTGTGAGCCAAGATCAGCAGAAACATTGCATAGACAAACGGGAGTGGGACAAGGCAGAATATTCCAGCTGACACACAGCCTGGGGCTGTGTGGCTCGGAGAAGTTCTCAGTAGTGTTCAAGCCATACAAACAATTGAACTTCACCATCAAGAGGGTCCCCGCCCTTCTCCTGGCCTCTCACACCCTGATCTTGGCAGGAATTCCTCCTGGCTTGTAGGATTTCCCTGAGCCTTCTGGGAGAGAAGGAAGAACACCTCGCTTCCTGGGCCTCAGTGTTCCGCTTCCGGGACCGGAAGGCCAGTGCGTTCCATGTCCTGGTCAGAGGCTTGGCCTTGGCAAGGGCAGTCTCGCTTCTGGGAATGGGCGTGCCTGGCAGCTGCCTTGGGCCTTTGCTGCCCTGCAGGCTTCTCTTGGCAGGCAAACGCCCTCCCTGTTGGGCTGTCTTTGCACAGCTGCCTGGGGAGAAGCAGTGAGGGAGAGACTGGGACCGAGTTCCTGCTCCGTCCTGACCATATATGAGGCTAAGCAATGATTACTGGCATGACAAAGCAGTCCATCGAAGCATTCTGTCCCGGAGTAGTAACCCTAGTTATATAACAAACCACCTCTCACCCTACTTGGGGACTTTCTCACTCCAGAGCCTCGTCTGCATGTCCCACAACATGCTTCCATTAGCATTCTCAGCCACCGGCCGCCGAGCCCACACACTCACTTCCACATTCACAAAGAGCATGCGTGTATTGCCAGGCTCACACACAGCAAGAGCATTTTCATCAACTCAATAACTTGTGTACATTATGTTGAATGAAAGAGGTTTTTTTTTCTTTCCAGAAAGCACCAATGGTTCTAGCAACTTGTACAATAAAGACACAGCACACACACACATACACACACTACCACCACCACTATCACCATTTTATACTGTTTTTTTTTTAAATAAAGAGTTATTTATTTTTATTAGAAAGTCAGATATACAGAGAGGAGGAGAGACAGAAAGGAAAATTTTCCATCTAATGAGTCACTCCCCAAGTGAACGTAAAGGCGTTGAGCTGATCCGAAGCCAGGAGCCAGGAATTTCCTCCAGGTCTCCCATGTGGGTGCAGGGTCTCAAGGCTTTGGGCTGTCCTCAACTGCTTTCCCAGGCCACGATCAGGGAGCTGGCTGGGAAGCGGGGCTCCCGGGATTAGAACGGGTGCCCATATGGGATCGCAGTGCATTCAAGGCGAGGACTTGAGCCACTAGGCCACCATGCCAGGCCCATTTTTATACTGTTTTTGAAACTTTATTTAAAGACAGAGAAAGACGCACACACTCACACGCTCACACACACACACGCACACACACGCACACGCATGCACACAATCTCCCATCTGTTCATTCATTCCCCAGACACCTGGAATGGCTGGCAATGGGCCAGCCAACACCGGTAGCAATGAAATCAGCAAGGGTCTCACACAAGGGCAGCAGGAATCCACCTGAACCCTAACTTGTTGCTTCCTGGGATATACACAAACAGACAGCTAAAACTGGAATAGAGCCAGAACTTGAAGCCAGGTACTCTGATGAAAGAAATAAGTATCCCGGTGTTCGGCTGGGGTGGGGGGAGGGGTGCCCAGGCCAGGCTGGACCCAATGCTGGGGACTCAGGCCATGGTCACTGCCACCACCCAGTGACCGAGTCCTAGGCTTTGGGCGGACAGTGCTGCTACTTGGCACACATCTCTGCCTGCTGGCCGTCCAGCAGCGAGCTCTGGGGTTTTTAGGGTATACAATTGCTGCCTGGGGACATCCATGGATAAGGCCAGTGTGAGTGTAGGTGAGGGATGAATTCTGGGTGATTAACAGTGATGGGATCACGGAACTTTATGGCAAGTGTGGGAACTGAGACCAGGTCTCTGTCTCCACTGAGCCAAGTGTGAGCAGTGCCTGGGTATGGATGAGCCTAGGCTGGGCTGAAACATTCAACAATAAGAACATGAATGGATTGAAGGCCAGTCAGGAAAGGCCACTGTTACTGCCAGGACAGGAGGTGGACTAAGTAGGGCTGGCCCATGGACTCACCAGTATGTGCAAGATCTGGCATTGAGAGAGGTTCTGATGGAGGAGCTTGGGAAACTCCTCTGTCAGGACAGTCCCTGCAGGTGAGCACAAGAACCACAATAGGGAGCCAGGAAAAGGTACCCACCGGCATACGTTTGGCATAGGTCGGGGGCAGACCAGGCTGAACCAGCTCTCCTGATGGAGAGCATGAAAACCAGGACAGGGCAGGGGTGACTAGACAGAAAGGCACCCACCAGTATGTGTGTGGGCTGGATGGTAAGGTTGGTTAGGTTGAACTAGGCTTCAATGCCCATTGACACGTGTGAGAGCTGAATGGGATGTGAGACAGACTAAACAAGCCTGCAATACATAGTGGCAAACATGGAAATCAGGGTAGGGGGCAGGCCTGGTGGGGGTTGCAGATCCCACTGGTTTGTATGAGGGCCAAGTATGAAGTGGATGGGATCGGGCTGGACTGCAACACCCATTGGTTCTTGTGGAAGACAGGGCTGGAAATAGAACTGGTCCAGCAATTGCAACCACCAGCATGTGCATGAGCTGATTGGGGCGACGGACTGTGCCGGAACCTGTATTGGCAAACACACAAGAATCAGGTCTGATGTGTAGACCATGGGATGCTGGACTATCTGATGTTGTCTGTTCCAACAATGTCGGGGTACACTTAAATAAGAGACTGATAGAATTATGATTCTTTATGAAGGACTATACCACTGTAGTAAGATAGGAAAATCTGTCGGGGGTGGGAGTTTGGGGGCAATCCCAGCCTGTACGTAATTGTACCACACAATTCACTTGATCTTAGCCACAGGCCGAGAAGCGATACCACACAATTCAAAAATCAAAGTAAAAATATATTAACAACAACAACAACAAAAGAATCAGGTCTGGGATCACCTCAGACGAAGTTTCTTTGGACATTGCTCCAACTAAACTGCTGATCTCAGAACCCCAACCATGAAGAGACTATGTCAGCCAGTGGATTTTGAAGAGATTTCATCGCGATTGGAACGGCAAGATTGGCAGCAATTCAGAACACTTGAACTATCAAAACTGCTTCAGCAGGACCCTCGGAGCATGCCCCTCATTGGGGACCTGAAATGGGTGGGAGGTTGGGTGGGGCTTCTCCCTGTTTCTCCCCTGACCCCAGATACAGGGGGGAAAATGATATTAGTGTGGGAACAATGGTCTTACCCACTTTCCTGTAACCCTTGACCCTTTTTACCGTAATCAACTATGTAAGATTACAAAAAGAAAGAAAGAAAGAAAGAAAGAAAGAAAGAAAGAAAGAAAGAAAGAAAGAAAGAAAGAAAGAAAGAAAGAAAGAAAGCAGGTGTCCCAAGCGGCATCTTAATCCCTTTGCTAAATAACTGCCCCATATTCTTTTCAAGCTTCCCAGTGTGTCCTGGACCCGCTCTCCATTATAAACCCTGTATCCTCATCCACGATCACTACTTACCTTCCATCAGCAAAGTGACCTGCTGGGATCAGTTTTCACATAAAAAATGTTTCTCCAACCCCAGTAGAAAGTCTGCCTTTCCCATAGCACCCTGACCACAGAGCCAGGGTCGTGAATGGCTTCCTCAAGGGCTGCCAGCAGCAGCTTCTGATGTCTCCAAGAATCCAAAGAAGGACCCTCGCTGCCCTAGGGATACCCTCTCGTTGATTTTTCACCCTCTTAATGTCACAAGCGTTATGAAGTAAGATGACCGTAACATCCCAACAATGCTCCATACAGTATGGCTAACAGCATCGTTAGGTTTAGTAACTAGCAGGAAGGCAGCATTCATTTAAGTGTCCATTTCTATTAATGTATTTATTTCATCTGTTTGAAAGGCAGAGAGGGTATTGGCAAGCACACACAGGAATCAGGTCTGAGATGGCCTCAGATGAGGTTTCTTGGGTGATTCCCTAACAACTGCACTGCACAGTACAAAAATCAACAACAGGAAGAAAAATAGAAACTTGCAATGCCATGAATTTCTCAAGAGGTGTTGATAGTTCAACAGTCCTGAATTGCTGGCGATCCTGCCCTCCAATCACGACGAAATCTTTCCTGAACCCACTGGCTGCTATAGTCCACCTTAGTGTCTCCATCTGCCCAGATCTTCACTGCCAATAATTGGCTGGGGTGATTGATCAATTTGTTCTGTCCTCCGTCCTCTGCCATGGTACCAGGTGTCCTCTGCAGGCTCCAGTGTACTGCCATATCCTCCATGTACATTTGGATATGCTGTCCTCTGCTCGGTCTGAGCCACTGAGGAGGCCCAGCTCTGACACATCCACTCCCACAGTCAGCCCGTGGAACCTGCAGTTCTCTCCATGGTTAGGGTTCTGAGACCAGCAGTGCAGTTTAAGAGGGATGTGTGGTGACTGTGTAATGGAGACTATCATGTCCAGATGTGAGGATGCAGTGCAGTGTGCATCTCAACTTCCAGATCAAAGATGGACTACTAATAAAACTATTAGCTGCATCTTGACAATGGGATGCTGGACTCTCTGCCATTGTTCATGCCCGCAATGATGAACACGTGACTGTTGATGAAGAGCTATGCTGTAGCAATGATATAGGGGGATTTCAGTGGGGGGAGGGGATTTGGGGATGGGACAGAGGAATTAATTAATTAACTAATTAATTAAAAAGAAAGGCAGAGGGGGGCTTGCATCAAAGTGTAGCTCGTTAAACCTCCATCTGTGGCTCAAGCATCTCATATGGTGCCGGTTCAAGTACCGGCTGCTCCATTTCTGATCTAGCTCCCTGTTCATGTACCTGGGAAAGCAGTGGTCCCTACACCCACATGGGAGACCTGGAAGAAGGTCCAGGACCCTAGCTTTGGACCAACCCAGCCCCAACCATTGTGACCTTTTAGGGAGTGAATCGGCGGATGGAAGTTCTATGTTCTTATCTCTCTTTCTCTGTGACTCTGCCTTTGAAACAAATCATTTTAAAAAGAAAGAAAAAAAAGGAAGGCAGAGAGAAACAGACTTCTCCCATTGGCTGGCTTGCTGCCCATATGCCCACTTTGACCAGGGTGGAAGCCAGGACCCCAGATCAATCAACCCAGATCTCCTATGTGGGTGGCAACAACCCCAACAGTTGAGCTATTGCTACTGCTTCCCAGCATCTGTGTTAGCATGAGGTTGAAATCAGGACTTGAACTCAGGTGCTCCAATATGGGATGTGAGCATGTTAACTGCTAGGCCAAAGGCCTGAGGATGGATGTTATGTTATTTATTGAAGTCAAAAACTCAAAAGCCTAACAAAAAAGAGCATTATAGCACAGTAGGTTAAGCTGCTATTTGAGATGAGCACATCCCACACTAGACTGGAGTCCTGCTGCTCCACCTCCTCCCTACTGACACCTCTGAAGCAGAAGATGGCCCAGGTAACCGCCCCACTACCTGTGCGGCGGACCTAGCTGGAGCTCCCTGCCCTTAGCTTCGGCTTGAACCCGCTCTGACTGCTGCTGTAGCCATTCGGGGAATGAACCACAGATGAAACATGTGTGTCCCTCTCTGTCTCTCCCCCCCTCTGTCACTCTGCCTTTCAAATAAGTAAATCTGTTAAAAAAACAACATCAACAACAACAAAAACCCAAAATAGGAGCCAGTGAAGTCACAGAACAGGCTCATTCTTTGCCTATGGGTCACACGGCTCATACAAGGGCTGTTTTAAGCCCAGGCCGCTCCACTTCCGATCCAGCTCCCTGCTTATGTCCTGGGAAGACAACAGAGGAAGGCTCAGTTCCTTGGGCCCTGGAAGATGCTGCTGGCTCCTGGCTCCGGATCAGCTCAGCTCCAGCCACTATGGCCGTTAAATAAATAAATCTTAAAAAAAAAAAAAAAAAGAAAGAACAAAACACACAGGAAAATTCTATGAAACTCAAATATCAGTGTCTATAATTGACGTTCTGTTGGACAACAGTCATGCTTGTTTTTCGGCATGTTCTCTGTGGCTGCTAGCATACTATAGGAGTGCGTGAGGTGTGAGAAGTGCCAAATAGTGGGACAGAAACCTGGCTTTCAAAACCTAAGACATTTACTATTTGATCTTCTACAGAAAAGGTGGTTCGCTCCTGCTCTAGGGTGTCGCTGTCCAATTCCCAAGTGTCTTTGGCAAAGGGTATGTGTGAACCAGCGACAGAAACCTTGTATTAAATGAGATAAAATTCTACTTTTCTGTCACATCAAAGAATTCTGGAGTTAAGCAGATTGGATTCATACTATATCCCTAAGGCCATCAGATGCTGCAATAGCTTCTGTCTTTCTCTCCTGCAATGTTTCTGGCGAGAGTTCCATCTGGAAGATTACGGCAAAGTTACTGGATAGTTACTGGAACCCTAGCCATCACATTACGTGCAAAACAGTAGGAACTACAGTGAGTCAAAGGAAAAGCCGGTCTCTGAACTGCAGTAAGCTGCCATCAAACAGCTGCCCAGCTGCTGCCCCGCTGCTTCCCCCAGGGATTCCTTATACCTACAATTGGCCACCTCTATTTGCATAGGAGACTGAGAACACTGCGACTCAGATTCAGTGAGGCAGGGGGAGGGAGCAGATAAGAGCAAGGAAACCAGCCATTGGGAACAAATAGCCTTGCCACACCCTTTTCGATGTATGCTGCATAATAGGCTTCCCAAAACGTAAGAGTTCTTTCTCAAGTGCCTTTTGTCTTTTTAAAGCAACCATCCTTGCTCAGCCTCCTCAGGTTCAGCCCTTTCCAAAATTTACTTTACAAATAATGAGTCATTCAGTCCTTACGACAACGCGAAGTCCAACCACATTGAAAAAAAAAAAAAAGAAATGGGAACTGAAATAAAGAATTAAACTCACAAAGGTCACCAAGAATAAAGGACCAGCAGTGGAGCTCAAATCCGGGTCTCTTTCCCTGACTCCAGCTGAGTCCTCGTCCCTCAACATACCAAAGTTACACCCATTTTGGAGTCATAGAATCCAAGACCATTCTTTCAGGAAAAGATCTACCTGGGGTTTTTTTTGAAGGGCAGAATCAGAGATATATGCCACAGAGACACAGAGAGATGCTTCCATCCCCCAACTGCTCCAACAGCTGATGGTTGGAAGAACAAGATCAGAAGCCACATAAACCATTGCTATACAGTATTGTTTGGGTAACAACGGCAAAAAAAAAAAGTCTGTGCATGTTCATTAGATACAGTTTTTTTTTCAGATATCTTATTCAAATGAATTTATTTGATTATTCCATGATACAGTTCCATTGGCGCCAAGATTTCCCTTCTCCCTCTGCCCAAATCCTCACCACCATCCGCCATGACTTCCGCTAAATCATTACAATAGTATAGTCCTTCACGATCAGTCATAAGCCCATCCTTCTACTATTTAAGCGTATCCTGACATTGTGGGCATGGACAATGGCAGAGATGGCAGGGTCCTCCATCCTATTCTCAAGATCTGTTTCACAGCTTCATTGGGAGTCCTGCTTTGATTTGCAAGTAGAGACACACACTGCATTGCATCTTCACATCTGGATGTGACAGTCTCCATGACACAGTTACCATACATCCCCGTAAATGAAGAGCCGTAAAAGAAAATCAACAACAGCGAGAGAGAAAGAGAAAATTTACAGCAACATGAAGTCAAATAACATGCTCGCGAATGACCAATGCGTCGCCGAAGAAATAAAGCACAAAATTAAAGACCTTCCTGAAGCGAAACCATATTATTGTGTGACCTTTGAGTCAGTGAGGAAATTAACAAGAAAGACAAAAACTTTCCTGAGTGAATGAAAATAAAAACAAAAACATCAAACGTCTTTATTCGGATATCTGGAGTCAGTGGAATCCTTAGATGTGGAATCCGTGTGGACCGTCCGTGTATTACCTACACTGTCTGTACCTTATTTTTGTCATCTACTATAAGTTACAAATCATTATAACCTAACCATCTAAACCCACAACTGCCCATGCCATCACATTGCTTGAAAGTAATCATTTCACTACGTTGGCTTCAATGTGACTTTCCATTCTACACAGGATGAAGTTGATGCCCAAGGCTGTTTCAGGTCTTCTCTGACTGGGTCCATCCAGTCTTTTACCACTTGTTGACTTTTTTTTTGTTTTAAGATTTATTTACTTTTATTACAAAGTCAGATATACAGAGAGGAAGATCTTCCTCTCTGTCTCTCCTTCTCTCTGTATTTCTGCTTTGCAATAAAAATAAAACAAATCTTTAAAACAAACAAACAAACAAAAAAGCTGGAGGCCTCACCTTTCTTAATCCAAGAGCTTGAGCTTTCCCAGGCACGTTATCAGGCAGCTGGTTTAGAAGCAGAGCAACTGAGACTTGAACTGGTGCCCCAGCATATGGAAGAGCAGCATTGCAATTAGTGGCTTGACTGGCTGTGCCACAACTGCTATGGCATCAAAAGTACAAGCAACAAAAGCAAAAACAGAACAATGGGAATAAATTTGAAATTTCCACCACAATAAAGGAAAGTAAGAGTAGACAGAAAACATATAATGTGAGAAAATTATTAGCATCTATTTTTTTAAGTTTTATTTTATTTTTAGGGCCCGGCACAGTAGCCTAGTAACTAAAATCCTTGCCTTGCATGCACCAAAATCCCATATGGGCACTGGTTCTAATCTTGGCGGCCCTGCTTCCCATCCTGCTCCCTGCTTGTATTCTGGGAAAGTAGTTGAGGACAGTCCAAAGCCTTGGGACCCTGCACCTATATGGGAGACCAGGAAAAAGCTCCAGGCTCCTGGCTTTGGACTGGCCCAGCTCTAGCCATTGTGGCCACTTGAGGAGTGAATCAACAGATGGAAGATCTTCCTCTGTCTCTCCTCTCTATATATTTGAATTTCCAATAAAAATAAAATATATCTTTAACAAAATCTAGAGCAGATATTAGGCAAAGTGGGTAAGGCACTGGCTCCTGGCCCTAGCTCCTGGCTCCTGGCTCCCGATCTTAGCTCCTGGTTCCTGGCTCCTGGCTCCTCTCTCCTGGCCCTAGCTCCTAGCTCCTGGCTCCTGGCCCTAGCTCCTGGCTCCTGGCCCTAGCTCCTGGCTCCTGGCTCCTGGCTCCTGGCTCCTGGCTCCCGATCTTAGCTCCTGGCTCCTGGCCCTAGCTCCTGGCTCCTCTCTCCTGGCTCCTGGCTCCTCTCTCCTGGCTCCTGGCTCCTCTCTCCTGGCCCTAGCTCCTAGCTCCTGGCTCCTGGCCCTAGCTCCTGGTTCCTGGCCCTAGCTCCTGGCTCCTGGCCCTAGCTCCTGGCTCCTGGCTCCTGGCTCCTGGCTCCTGGCTCCTGGCTCCTGGCTCCTGGCTCCTCTCTCCTGGCTCCTGGCTCCTCTCTCCTGGCTCCTGGCTCCTGGCTCCTGGCTCCTGGCCCTAGCTCCTGGCTCCTAGCTCCTGGTTCCTGGCCCTAGCTCCTGGCTCCTGGCTCCTGGCTCCTGGCTCCTAGTTTGGGTCTACAGTAGGCATTTAGGACTGAATCAGCAGATAGAAATTATCTGAGTCTCAAGTATTTTTTTAAAAGCCAAACTAATGAGAAATTGGAAAAAAAAAAAACCTTCAATTCAACAATAAGAAACAAACCAATTTTAAAATGGATAAAGGTTTGAATAAACATTTCTACCAAGAAGATATATAGGGTCAAGTGCAGTAGCCTAGTGACTAAAACTCTCACCTGAAAGTGCCAGGATCCCATATGGGCGCCGGTTCTAATCCCAACAGCTCCACTTCCCATTCAGCTCCCTGCTTGTGGCCTGGGAAAGCAGTGGAGGACGGCCCAGAGCCTTGACACCCTACACCCGCGTGGGAGACCTGGAAGAAGCTCTGGGCTCCTGGCTTCGGATTGGCTCAACTTCAGCCATTGCGGCTGCTTGGGGAGTGAACCATCAGACAGAAGATCTTCCTCTCTGTCTCTCCTCTTCTCTGTATATCTGCATTTCCAATAAAAATAAAATAAAAGAAGAAGATATACAAATGGCCAAGGAGCATATAAAAAGATTTTCAACATCACTAATCATCAGAGAAGATAAATGCAAGTTAAAACCACAACCAACTCTCTCTTTGTACCAAAATGAACAATAACTCCCTAAAAAGCCACGGAAAATAACAAACATCAATGAGCATGTAGAGAAATTTGAACTTCCGTGAAATGTTGGTGAGCATAAAAAATGATGCCAGTTATTAAACACCAAAGTATTTTGAGGTATCTTGAATAATTAAAACTAGGAATTAAAATATAATTACTGACCTGGCCCCAGAAATCCCACTTCTGGGAGCACATCTAAAATAATGGAAGTTTTGATCTCAAAAAGATATTTGCATACCCATGTACTTTGCAAGAGTATGCCCGGTTTTGCACCAAAATAAACCTACCTTGAATTCTAATTTCTGCAAACATTTTGGAGTGATCTCGTGTATATTGTGGAGTATTATTCAGTCCTTTGAGAGGATAAAATCCTGGCCTACATCATCCTATCATGTGCTGCAGTATAGATGAACCTTAAGAACACTGTACCGAACGAAACAGACCAGTTAACCAACAATTGCACTCATATGAGGCATTCAGAGTAGTCCAGATCTTAGATACCAGCAAGTGCCTTAGTGATTGCCTGCAGCAGAAGGACAATCACTCAATAGTTAAAGAATTTCAGCTTTCAAGATGAAAAAGTTCTAGAGAGCCACAGTGCAACCATGTATATATAATCAGCTAAGAGCCGAAATTTTATGCGATGCTTTTTTATCGCGACTTAAAAATGATCAAAATAATCATTTTACTATGATGAAAAAAGGATGGAGGAGGCAGTATGATGGCGCCATAGCTAAATCCTTACCTGACACACACCAGCGTCCAGTTTGTGTCCTGACAGTTCACTTCCCATCCCGCTCCCTGCTTATGGGCCTGGGAAAGCAGTGGAGGATGGTCCAAAGTCTTGGAACCCTGCACCAGCGTGCTGGAAGAAGCTCCTGGCGCCTGGCTCCAGCCTGGCCCCATCCATCGGAGGCTATTCGGGTAGTGAACCAGCAGACGGAAGACGTTTCTCTGTCTTTCCCTCTTTTCTCTCTATAACTCTGGCTTTCAAATAATTAAGATGTATCTTTGTTAAAAAGAAAAAGACGTATTATCCTTCCGAGGGTGAATTTAGGAGGAAGTAAGAGAGCTGATTAGGTGTCTTGGCAGGTGCGAGCGGAGATGGAAAGCTTTCACCAGAAGAGAAGCGAGCAAATAAGAGATAAATCTTGGAGGTGACTGGCTGGATGGGGGTTGACATAGTGAGAGGAATGGGGGTAGTGGGCATTCCCCTATGAGGGAGACAATAGGTTCTTGGGATTTGGAGACATGGGACCTCTTAGTGCCAGCTCGGAGTCAGTGTCTGCGACACCAGGCGGGTCACTTCTTCCCTCTAGGTTGTAGTCCCATCTGTAAGATCCGGACTGTGAAATCAATCACTCCCTTCCAGTAAATGGCTCTACATTCAAACTCTTGGGGTGTACCAACAAACTGCCTGCAGTACCGAGGGCCAGCATCCCCACTAGGGGAAGGTTGTCAGGGAGAAATTTTGACAATGGGGAATCCACCTCAATGGGAGAGAAAATGTTAAAGAACCAAGCAGATTAAAAAAAAAAAAAATTGGGCCTGGCGGCGTGGCCTAGCGGCTAAAGTCCTCGCCTTGAACACATCAGGATCCCATATGGGCGCCGGTTCCAATCCCAGCAACCCCACTTCCCATCCAGCTCCCTGCTTATGGCCTGGGAAAGCAGTCAAGGACGACCCAAAGCCTTGGGACTCTGCACCTGTGTGGGAGACCCGGAAAGAAGTTCCTGGCTCCGGGCTTCGGATCGGCATAGCACTGGTCATTGCACTCACTTGGGGAGTGAATCATCAGATGGAAGATTTTCCTCTCACTGTGTCTCCTCCTGTCTGTATATCTGACTTTGTAATGAAAATAAATAAATCTTAAAAAAAAGAACCCAATCCTTTGGTTTTTTCCCCCTTATTCTAGATTCTTAGGAAGATTAGACATATTCATTTCTCGAGTCCTTTGTCTCAAACACTAAGCCTTCTTAGACACTCATTCAGGAAAGCCATTTACAGGGCCCATCTTTCTTCGGCTGGCTTTGGTTTTTGCATTTTGGATCTATAGAGTCACCTCTAGCAATCAGCGAATATTAACTTGAGACCCAAAGCCCCAGGTTCCATCTTGGGCTACCCATTTGGTTTAACTCCAGGAGGACGACCCGTTTGGGAGTGATTTAAATCATAGTTCTTCCTGATTCATGTCCTTTTCTTCAACGAGTCAAGGTCACCTCTTTGGCCACGCAGAGTTCGGCATTTGCACAGTGACAATGAAGACTGTGGACATCTTCCTCACAGGTACTCCCCTTGCTGCAGACACCAGCGGCCAGCGTGGAGGTCACCAGGGATTTCCGAACGACCCAGGAAGGATGCCGCTGCTCACTGGGTGGACCACATCAGAGGTCCTCACCTCAAGGTTTGCTTGGGACCAACTTTGACCTCTCATGGATCCAGTGACTGGACAGTCAGCTCTGCCCAGGGCCCTGTTTTTGCTGTGACCTAGACTGACCAGAATCCTGTCTGGTTCTCTTTCCTTACTACAATGAAAACAAGGACTTTCCAACCTCATCCATAGGTTCATTGTAAGTTTCCACTGTATTTCCCTACCACAGAGTAGAATCCAAAATGGAAAGCGAGAAAAAAATCAGCTTTCTCTTCTATTATTGACACAGTGTGGTGGACAGAAACTGAGTGGAGGAAGATACGGATCAAACAATTGTGATTTATTTTAGGTAAAATAAATAGACACTTGTCACCATGTCTTCCATGCTCGAAACACTATCATAGCTTGCCCATGTTTTTTTACACATGCTGTCATCAGAGTCCTCACACATTTCCTGAAAATGGTGGAAATAAAATTTCTGCTTCCGTTTGGCAGGCAGGGTTGTCCATTGATTTGCTCAAGGTCATGCGGTTAGCAAATGATGCTCAGAGGCAGCCCTTCTTGCTCTAGAAAAAGATACTTTTTCTAAAGCCTTCTTGCTTTAGAAAAAGATGCTGCTGCGGTTTCGTCACTGTTTGTCTCTCCCTGCTCACCCTGTAAGAGGGACGCATCAGGAATGAGAGAGCTGGATTTCTCGGTATGAGCCCTGAAGTCTGCCTTCAGGTTGGCTGTCATTTCAGCGGAAAGAAGTTAAGTTCACAGACCAGCCCTGGCTGCTTCCCAACCTGCAGGTTTGCCGTGTCCAGGTGGACAGATGAACGGAATGCTCATCTGTTGCTTCAAGCCAACGTACCTCTCCCAGTCCGTCAGCCACTGGGGAGCTCCCACTACAGAACATTCTCACTGCTCTCGGTAAAGAATAGGAGGCTCATACAATGTCAGGCAGCATCCGTGGTGCCTTGGTGACCTGGCTGTAAAGATGAAGCAAACAGGCTTACTCCTGTCTATATGGGAAACGGCCACAAAAGAAGATGAGTTTCCCACGGGCACGCCCTCGGCTTCTCCTTCCCCTTAGCTTTGTCTACAAAGAAGAGAAACAAAGAGATGCTAAGGCACAGACCTGCCACCCTCCGCCCTGGCCTAAACAAAGCCAGAAGCAGGGCTTGGTTCAAGCCCTTTCTCCTGCTGAAGTGAGATGACATCATAGAAAGTTCCTGTTAAGTTGCCTACTTGCAGGTCATGAGCAAACAGTAGTTTTTGCATAGGCCATGCCCTCTAGCAGTAATCCAGGCTCCTGGTTTGGTAATACCATGAGATAGTACTAATTGCCTTAGGAGAAGACAGCGAGGGGCTGGGACAAAGGAAGTGTTGGTTAAATTCTCAAAGCTAAATGCATTAAAATTCACCCAGGGGTGGGTGTTGTGGTGCAGCAGCCTAAGCCTCTGCTTATGGTGACCACATCCCATATCAGTCTGGCAAATTCACGTCCTAGCAATATTGAGTCTAATCCAGCCTCCTGCTGATGTACCTGGGAAATGGCAGGTGATGGGCCAAGCGCTAGGCCCCTGCCACCCACCCAGATGGAGTTTTTGCCTCCTGGATTCAGCCTGGCCCAGCCCCAGCTGTCAGCAGGATCAACAAACAGATGGAAGATATCTTGCTCACACTTGTGCTCATTCTCTCCCTCCCTCCTTCTCTCTCTCTCTGTCCCTCCCTCTGTGTGTGTGTGTGTGTGTGTGTGTGTGTGTGTGATTCTTTCTTTTAAATAAATAACTCTTAAAAAAGTATTCTTTTTAAAAATACCCATGCATCAACTTGCCTTATTAAGAAAACAAATGTGTTTAGAGAGAAAAACTTGCTAAGTGAGCACAGAAACAGGCTGGCTAGAACCACTCCAAACAGATATGAATCACTCTGGGGCGTCTAGTGTCATGTTTTTCATTCCAAAAGCCTGAGCCAAGCAGACCTGGTAGCAGAGTTGGAGAGCAGCCAGTCCAGGAAACTGGGCTGTGGAAGAAACAAGCAGGGTAGTGTCTTAGCTGGTCTCCGGGGAACAGAAGAAGTGATGTTCTGACAAGGGACGTAAGGGCCCCAAGGACACAGGATTCATTCCGGAATTTGCTCCTTCGCTGATTTGATTAAATATGTATATATCAAAGGTAGATAACTTGGGGCAGGCACAATAACTCAGCTGGCTAATTCCCCATCTGCAAAAGCATCACATATTGACATGAGCTTGTGTGTCCCGGCTGGCTCCACTTCCCATCCAGCTCCCTGCTTGTGGCCTGGAAAACCAGTGGAGGATGGATCAAAGCCTTGGGACCCTGCACCTGCATGGGAGACCTGGAAGAGTCTCCTGGCTTCGGATAACCTCAGTTCCATCCATTGTGGCCATTTGGGGAGTGAACCATTGGACAGAAGATCTTTCTCTCTCTGTCTCTCCTTCTCCTCCTAAATCTGCCTTTCACATAAAAATAAATAAATCTGCATATGCATGAATCACCTGTAACACTACATGTTGGTTACTATGGCTACCAGGAATTAATGGAACAATGGAACATTATAGAGCCGTGTTCCAGAGCAGTAACGTTTTCCGACACAGATGCATTTACCATGGAAACCTGCTCTGAATACATGGAGAGGCACAAGGAGGAAGCAGCAGCCTGGGGCTTGCCTTCTGCCAGGTGCAGCCTACCTCAGAACTGTCATTCAGTGCCTGACCAGGATTCTCTTTCCACCAAACCCCACAAAAGCACAGAGGAAAACGAAACCACTCAAAATGCCCTACTCCGCATAAAACAGTCTGATATTTGTTATTGGAATACAAATTTAGAAAAGGATTTGTTCCATATCTTTTAAAAAATATTTTCATTTTGAATTTTGAATTATGTGGTGCATTTTTGTATAGGCTGGGATTCCCCCCCCCAAACTCTCACCCCGCATCAGATTTTCCCCATTTTGTTACAATAGTGTAGTCCTTCATAAGGAATCATAATTCTTTTTTTTTTTAATTTTTTCCCCACATTTTATTATTATTGCTATCATTTTATGATACAGTTCCATATTCCCTTATCCCCTCCCCAATTCCCTCCCCCCCACCTAGTTCCTTTATATCATTATTAACATATAGTTCTTCATACTCAATTATATGTCCATCACTGTGGGCATGGACAATGGCAGAGAGTCCAGAATCCTATTGTCAAGATGTAGTCAACAGTTTCACTGTAAGTCCATCCTTGTCTGGAAACAGAAATGCATACCACACTGCATCCTCACATCTGAATGTTAGTCTCCATCCATTATATAACTACTGTACATTCCCTTAAATGAAAAGTCATGATACAAAATCAACAATACAAAGAAAAATAGAAATTTACAATGCCATGAAGTTAAATGACATGTTGTGGACCTGTGGTTAACACAGCTTAGAAACCTGCCCCAAGAAGAACACTCTGCTAACCAGAAGTACAATGATCAAGAGCAAAAGAAGAGACAAAGGCACAATGAATATTACTGAAAACTCCCCTGCAAAGGAGCAAAACTCTATGCCAACCTCAGAGTTAACTGAGGAAGGCATCGAGAAAATGGGGAACACAGAATCCATAAAACTCATTTTAAAGATTCTGGTCAAAAATGAGAAGCTCATGCAAGAGTTCAAAGAATTTAAGGAAGCAGTAAAGCAAATCAAGGCTGGTATATCAGAAATTAAGAACACAGTAGAGCAAATTACAAGTACAGTGGAAAATCTCCAAAATTGAATGAAGCAAGCAGAAGAAAAAAATCTCAGAATTGGCAGATATCTCCTGTCAACAGGAGGAAGCAAACAAAAAGCTGGAATCAGAGCAGGATAAGGCCAAAAAAAGTATTCAAGAATTGAAAGACACTATTAAGAGGCCAAATATAAGAGTTCTGGGAGTCCCGGAAGGTGCAGAAAGAGAAGCTGAGTTTGCAAATGCATTTAAGGAATCATAATTCTATTAGTCTCTTATTTAAGTGTGTCCTGACATTGTTGGTACTGACATTGTCAGACAGGCCGGCATCCCATTGTTTACACATGTCCAACAGTTTCATTGGGAATCCATCTTTCGTCTGGATGCAGGGATGCATGTTCCATTATACCCCCACGTCTGTGTATGATAGACCCCAGTACTCCATCACTGTATGTTACCATAAGTGAGAAGCCATGTAACAAGGTCAACAACCAGTATGAGTTAGAACAATAACAACAACAACATCAACAACAAATTATAGCACCTTGAAAAAACAACGCGCCACTGAGTAACCAACACATGCGTGACAATAAGGAAACACAAAAGTCTCTTGGGGAAAATGATGCCATCATGTAATTCATGAGCACGTGATGAATTCGACTAGAGAAAAGAGATTATTTGGAAGGAACCAAACTGAAATAAAAACATCAAAACACATGGGATACAGTCCAAACAGCAAACCAACAATCAAAAAACAGTATGGATTGGACTTGTTCCATATTTTGAAGGATTTTGTAAGACTATCAGAAAGCCAAGATTAAAAAAAAATGGAGTGTTCCTCATCTTGGACAAGGAGAGTATGTCACATTACTTATTTCTCTCTTTGTCCAAACTCTAAGCAAGCTTAGGCTGAGTTCCCAGTTGTATGGAGACCTTATTTTCAATGTAATCCCAAACAATTCTGAATTGTTTGGGGGGAACTAGAAGGCCAAGAGTGGTAGGATGCTATTTACTTGAGTGAAACAGCACAAGGAAATAATGTATGATGACTTTTAAATGCTCAGAATCCTTAAAGAGAACATGCTAGAATTAACTTCTCTCCTAAAGTAAGTATCTCCCTATAAGATACTTACACTTTCTGATGCGTGGATCCCAACGTTTTTTATGAACATACATCCACAACATTTTTCTCTTGAGTCAGAAATGTTTGGAAACCCCTAGCTGGAACAGAAATCCATCTCTCACTGTCATCCCAATGACTCTGCTTCTGCACAATGGCTTGACATAGACATAGAACAAAACACATACTTCTTTTTCTCTGAACAGTCCTGTAGATATGTGAAGTCACTCATCACTTTCTCCAGAACTTTCTAAACTATGTACGCTCATCTGCTAGGCCCTTCATGCTGTTGTACAGTGCTCAGGCCCTCACCATGTTACAGTGGGTAAATTCTGGTTTACCAAAGTCCCTCCTAGAACCTTCTATCCTGGGCCTCTTGTATGATACAAGCAGGACATGGTCAGCAATGAGTATTTAGGATGAGTCATTCTCTCCAACATGAACATACACCTTCATATAACTTACAGGTTGCTATAGCACCTGCTTCCCACGTGGGACCATTACTGAGCCCAAGGCTGGCTTAACTCCCCCACCTTCTATTTCACAAGTACTTTAACCAAGTTAAGTCTGTATCACACAGTAGAGGTTTCAAGCAAAAGTATAGACGCTTCAGTTTGTTTATACTTCATATTAGCTTCAGCCTATCATGCTGAGCAGGCTAGATTTTGTTCTGCTTTGTTTTCATTATTCTATTTTAAAAGGGCAGGGGGAGAGACAAACAAAGAGAGGGAGAGAGATTTCCCACCCCACAGCTGGGTCTGGACCAGGTCAGTGCCAAGAGAAGGTGACTCAATCTGGCAACTGCTCGAGCCATTCTCCGTGCATCCCTGGTGAGTACTCACAGGGACCTGGCATCACGAGGAAGAACAAGGACGCAAACCCAGAGCCCCTGACACAGGATGTTAGCCATTCACGCAGCATCTTAACGAGCAGGCCAAGACAACCCCAGGATGGATTTTTCATGTTCAACCTGTCGACTATAGATTAGAAAGAAATTTTAATATGTTTCTATTCACTGTATTTCCTGGTTTTCTGTCATCTGCAAATTCAATGAGCTTATCTGCAGATTTCTCAATTACAAAAGAAATGTGTTATGACTAGGAATTAGTTGTTTATTTTTTATTTACTTCAGCCCCATATCCCCTTGCTCCTTTCTCTAATCAAACCATGAGCCTTGTGCCTAGCCCAGTCTTTGGAAGCCCAGTGGGTGGTGTGGTGGTCCTGTATTCTGCCGTCCACCAGGGTCCCAAGCTCCTATCATATGTGCCCAAGATCCAGGCTCTTTGCGGGTTCCAGGCCTGGTCCACCAGCTCACCAGAGCAGCATGCTCACCTAGGGCTCTCCTCTCGGCTCTCCTCACCTCACCCAGGACCAGACACATAAGGAAATCCCCAGGTTCTCTCCACCTGCCTGGTGGTGAGCTCCCAGTTCCCCAAATGCCCATCGGTGTTACGCCCCTAGCCTTCCCCTAACCCAAGCCTGCAGCCTCGGGCCCCTTGCCATCTACCCCGGCGTGTGCCAATGTGCGCTGGCAACATAAAAACATGACCCAAATAAAGTTATTTTAAAAACAAGATGTAAGCACATAGATACATGTAAAGGAGAACAGAATATCATCTCAGCTTAAAGACTAAAAGCTACGAAAAAGGCTGGTAGAAAAATGCAGATATTAACATGGTCTTTTTTTGTTGGTATCTATTATCCATAGATGATTTTCATTCTTTCATTGTTTCATTTTCAGTTTTTCTAATGCAAGGATTTTTTTTTTTATTGGAAAGTCAGATATACAGTGAGGAGGAGAGACAGAGAGGAAGATCTTCCGTCCGATGATTCACTCCCCAAGTGAGTGCAACAGCCGATGCTATGCTGATCTGAAGCTAGGAACCTGCTCCAGGTCTCCCGCACGGGTGCAGGGTCCCAAGGTTTTGGGCCATCCTCGACTGATTTCCCAGACCACAAGCAGGGAGCTGGATGGGAAGTGGAGCTGCTGGGATTAGAACCGGCGCCCATATGGCATCCCGGCATGTTCAAGGCGAGGACTTTGGCCGCTAGGCCACGCCGCTGGGCCCTAATGCAAGGATTTTTAAAAATTGGAATAGAGACAATAGAAAGTGGGAAAAATAATGGAGAATCTAGGTATTCCTGGAAACTTTCCTTAATATCCATTGAGGGCATCCTTCAATAACGGCAACAAGCAGAGCTGGGTTAGAATTCCAGCTTACCTGGTTATTTAACTGCATAGCTTCACCCTGACAGGTGCTGTGGCCCAGCCACAGTCCTCACACATACCAGTAGGTGCCCCAGCCTAGTTGAAGTGGCCCCGATAGCCCCTGCCAAGCTGGTCCCCAGCCCTGGTTTTGGCCAGCCTCTGCTGTGGTTTAGCCTGTCCAAGCCCACTCTTCACACCAACAGCCCTGGACATAAGAGGGACAAGAACTGGTGAGACAGAGGGGCCATGAATGACACAGGAATGCCTTCTCACTGAGTCTGTCCCCAGGGAGACCTGCCATCGCAGGTCTGCCACCTTCGGAGAACAGTGGCTGCTGTCTGCTTCCAGCCAGCACAGCTCCAAAGGGGCTGACACTGAAGCCAATGATCCTTGGAAAGGAACTGAGACACAAGGCTTCCTTCTGCTGCAGGTGCGATGCTCCCATTGTCAGAAGCAGCTGCTGAGAGAAGTGTGTTCAAATCCATCCTGCTTTTCTTCCCATTCATTTTAGTGCTTAGTAGATTTCTTTCAAGTTCTCTGAGCCCAGTCAAGGTGGGGTAGAGACTGCTCGGGTTGTTTGGAAGGTGAAAGGGGACTGCACAGGTGCCAGGAACAGGAAACTTTATCTGAGTGGGGAGAAAGCGTATTCTCACAACCGCAGCTCCCCCCAAGATGCCATTCATCCATCTCTACAGCATCATCATCATCCTCATCCCATGCCATCACAATCCCAAAAGACACAATCCTGAACACATCCATGATCCCAAATGTTGAAATCCTAAACGATTGGGCCTGGTGCGGTGACCTAGCGGCCAAAGTCCTTACCTTGAACGTGCCGGGATCCCACATGGCACCAGTTCTAATCCCCACAGCCTCACTTCCCATCCAGCTCCCTGCTTGTGGCCTGGGAAAGCAGTCGAGGATGGCCCAAAGCCTTGGGACCCTGCACCTGCGTGGGAGACCTGGAGCAGGTTCCTGCCTCCTGGCTTTGCCATCACTTACGAAGTGAATCATTGCATGGAAGATCTTCATCTCTGTCTCTCCACCTCACTATATATATCTGACTTTGCAATAATAAATAAATAAATCTTTTTTTAAAAAAAGAAATCCTAAATAATCAAGGTATTAAGATCTTGAAAGCTGAAATCTCAAATCCCCATGGGGAAAAAAAAGCAGACACGCCTTTTAAAAAGACTTTCTTATATAAGATGGGCAGAAAGCTGAATTCTGGAACTGGCATTGGGTTGCAGTGATAGAAACTTAGGTCCACAATGCTGGCATTCCATAACAGAGCTCTAACAAGTCCTGGCTGCACACTTTGAATGCCTGGTAGGGAAACTGCAGGCACTCCACTGCTGGGCTGTAGCTCTGATGGTGAGCATGAGAGCCAGGGCTGGTGGCAGACCAGGAATATCAAGAATCAATAGGTCTTGGAATCTAGCACAGTCAGGCCTGCCCTGAAACCCAAGTTATAGGGTGTTGCAGCCTTGCCCAGTCCGGTCTACCCACAGCCTCGTGCACTCACCAGTGGAAGCAGTGGAGGAGTCCCTAGAGTAACCCTACTAGTCCCATTGCCAACTCCAGATGTTGTGCATGCCAGCAGCTGCTTTAACCTAGCCTGGTATGGCCCACCCACAGTCAGCTCTCACTGGTGAGTATTGCAGCTTAGCCCAGCCAGGCATGGCCCACACCCTGTCCTGGCTCTCACAGGAGCTGTGGCCTGTCCCCAGACCTGGCCCTCGCAGCTGCTGAGGAGTGCTGCAGATTTCCCTGGTTCCAACCCCAGCTCCTGTGTTCTCCAGAGGAAACTACAGCCTAGCAGGGAAGTTCCCCAAGTTTCCCTTCTAGGCCTGGTTCCAGCACTGAATATCGCATGTGCCAGTGGGTGCAGCAGCCCTGCTTGCCATGGTCTGCCCTCATTCCTTGCCTTCGTGTGTGCCAGCAGGTGCTGCAGACTGACACAGCCCAGGCTCCTTCCAGCTCTAGCTCTTGCAAGTGTCAGGCGGGTTCCTGTCAGGTGAGTTCTGTGGTTCTAACCTGGCTCAGGCCATCACCTCTTTCAGCTCTCCACACAAACCACAGTCCCACAGAGCCCACAAATCCCCAACAGAATCTGCCCCCAGTTCCAGTTCTTTTACCTCCTGGTGGATGCTGTGGCCCAAACTGACATTGTCAACTACAGGTACTGAGGCAGGTACTAGGGACCAGGGTGGCATGTCCCCAGTCCAGCATAGCTCACCTTCCTTGAAGAAGAAGAGAACAGTAAAAGCAACTATGATGGCACATTGGTACCACGAATCTGGCATTAACCAAGGCCAGAATGCTCACCGGCTATTGGCTGTTTTTCTCCCAGCAGTGTAACGCTTGCCTAGGTACAAGGCAACATGGGCAGTTGCCTACAGCTGAGAAAAATTCCTTCTAAGGCCTTTTGGCTGTCCTTGCCTGCCTCAGTGTACCCACTGACCTAAGTGCTTGTTGTAGAGCCTGGCATATGGTACGGTTCAATCTTCCTTTCCCCCCATCTTTTGAAGAGGTATTCGAAGTCTTCTGTTGGCTTGCATGAGCTGGATGTCTTGTCTTTTCCGAGTGTCTGGGTATGCTTTCTGTTCTTACAGGAGGGTCAGCAACTGAAACGACCTAGTCCTATGACTTGCACTCCAGGGCTGCACCACATGCCATCATGATTTTCCTTGAGGTCGGGCATTGAACGCAGCAGTCCAGTTGAGTAGCCCCATCTGGGAGGGCCGCAGAGCTGGCCCTCCTGTGCACCAGCTGGTAAAGGGCTAAATGCCACCTGGCTCCTGCACAAGCCAGTGCAAGTAACCAGGAGGTTCGTCAGCCTGGCCGGGTCCACACCCCAGCCCTTCCTCTCATGAGAACCAGTGAGTGCTGCACCCTAGCCCAGCCCAAGCCAGCCCACCCGCACCCATGCCTGATGCTTGCACAGACTGGCAGGCACTGCGGCTTAGTTGGGGCAACCCTGAAGCACCTCTAGTAGGCCCTACCCCCCGTCCCAGTTGATCTATTTCTTTTTTTGTACAGTTCATCTGCTCATAATAATTATACCAATGCTACTATCATTAATCTTCCCAAATGTTTATACAAAAAGATGCAAGCTATCATTGCCTATTTTATTGTGGCCTATGAAGCGTTCTGTGTTTATGTTTCTCAGATAAATCCCCTTAATAAGTGCAAACAAATGGGACAGATCTTGTAAACACAACTGCCCAAACCACTGCTTGGGAAGCTTGCGTTCCTGTCGGAGAGCTTGCTGCAGTCCTGGCTGTTCCTCTTTTGATTCATCTTCTTGCTAGTGCATTTTGGGAGTGAGCGCACGTGGGCGGAACAACTCAGACTCCTGCCACTCACAAGAGAGTCTGGGAGGAAGTTCCAGGCCCCTGGCGTCAGCCCGGCCCAGCCCTGGCTGCTGTCTCCCTTCCTCTGTCGCTCTGCTTTTTAAGTAAACGGGGAGGGGGGGATTAAAGGGAAAAAACACAAGTTCATGCTTTTAAAAGAATTTTAAAATTGTCCTATCATTATGTTTTTGGAATTTGGATGCTTTGGCATTTTAGACCTAAGAGATTTTTAGATCTTCCAGGTTTTCAAGATGCAGAATCATGGCTTTGGTCATTGTCTTTGGGATATGGCCCAAACCCACCATCACCATCCTAGTAATAGTAATAGCAGTAATTCAATTTTACAGCATTTTAAAGTAGATGAAATATTTTTAAATCTTTTTTTAAGATTAAAAAAATTTTTTTTATTTGAAAGCCAGATCAGAATTATGAAGAGAAGGAGAGATAGACAGAAAGATCTTCCATCCGATGATTCACTCCCCAAGTGGCCGAAACAGCCGGAGCTGTGCTGATCTGAAGCCAGGAGCCAGGAACTTCTTCTAGGTCTTCCACGCATGTGCAGGGTCCCAAGGCTTTGGGCCGTCCTCGTCTGCTTTCCCGGGCCACAAACAGGGAGCTGGATGGGAGCAGAGCAGCTGGGATTACCTTGCTGGCACATGCAAGGTGAGGATTTAGCCTTTGAGCCATCATGCCAGACCCTAAAAAATCATTTTATCTTTAAAATTTTCTAATTATATGCATTGCTTCTATATATTTATGGGGCACAGTGTAGTATTTGAGCACACATACACAACAAAAATTCATCAAACCAAGCAAAAGCACCTTTCCCATTTCCCAGGTAGTTCCGTTTTATGAGGCAGGAGCAGATTTCACCTTTCACACTGCGGAAACGTCACCACTTTCAAAGTCATTCATTCACTCCTGCAGTTCCCCAGGGATCTGCCCTTTTCATGCCGCTGCTAGGAGGTGTGTGTTCAAGGACGACCCTGTCAACCTTTGGGCTTCGTGCTTGGCAGCATTCTCCCCACTCGGATCTCAGGACAGAGCTGTATTCTCTATCCATCCCTTGGGATGCCAGCGCGCGTGTTCGAGTGAGGATAGGGGAGGGGTAGGGGTGACTTGGTTTTGGTTTTGCTTTTGCTTTGACGCTCCAGGAGCGGGCTTCCCGGAGGATGCCAGCCAGGAACTGCACCCTCAGTCCCGCGTGGTTCCACAGATTCCCAGGAGAGAACCCCGCGTCACCGCGCATCCCGGCTGCTCGTGCCTCACCGTGCGCTTAGGCCGCCGCCCCAACCTCCGTGCGCCGCCTTGCCTGGTCTCCACGGCAACCGCGGGAGCCCGCAGCCCGCGCGGCCGCTGCGCTGCCTTCCCAGGGCGCACGGAGGTGTGGCCGCGGCGAGCACCGCGCCAGAGGCGCAGCCGCCCCATCTCCTTCCCGCTTGGTCCACCGTTTACCCCAGGACCCTGAGAGCGCCTCGGGGAGGGACAGGTGGCGAAAGGCATGTAACCGCCTGAGGGATTGTCCTGCCTGCTGGAGTGCCCGGACCTGGAACGTGTGCGACCGAAGAGGCTGTACCTGTGCGCGGAGGCCGAGCGACCCAGAAGGACGGCAAGCATTCGCCACCGGAGGCCGGAGGCCAGTGTGCAGCCCTGCTCCGTAAGTACCATTAAATCTTCCTTTGGGTGAGCAAATACTGAATGACAAGGTAATGTCATGGTGGATTTTTTTTAAAATCACATCTTCAAATTGGTTAAGACTTTTAGATAGCATCTTACTCTCTGACATCTGTGGATGTCTTAGAATTATTCTGCATGCTGTAAACGCACTAGCCTTTTACCCAGTGGGAACTGCCGCCCAGTGTCCTTGTCCACCTCCCACCAGTGCGGACACCATGCATCCAATACGCTCTCTAAAACCCAAGAGAGAAGCCCACAGAGCTGGTACCCAGCCACTTTCATGTACTTAAAAAAAACAACCTTCCTATCCCACAGCCAAGGAAATAGCAAACCCGAGGCGTGTCGGATGTCAGAGGAATGCCAGGCGATTCCTGGCGAAGCCTTTTCCTTTCTGGTGAGCGGGAGGAAGCGAATCCATGAGCTCATCTCAAAGGAACAATCGCTCCACTAGGAGGGACGCCATTGGCGCTCCAGGAGAGGGCGCCCGAGCTTGCTGCGCAGCTCCGGTAAACAGGCCCGAGCGCTGGAGCTCAGGATGGGGAGGCGCGCCGCGCCAAGCGCTGCTTCCCCCCAGGATCCTCAACAAAGGAGGGGTTGAGTTCGTTCCCTCCTGGAAGCACAGTGAAGGGCCGGATGACTTCCGGAGCACCACGTTTGTTTTGGAATGAGATGAGTCCATGGAGAAAAATGCTTTCTGTGTATCGAGTCCTGTACTCGCCTGCCAGTCCATCCCCGCCCCCCAAGAGCTTTCGTACTGCTCCAGTGCTGCAATCAACTGTTCAGAATTTTCATTGTTCTAGGCATTCAGGGAGAGGGTGAGATCATCTTAGAGCTGAACACTGCAGGCCCACTTGCGGGGCCCCTGCTTTTACCATGGCTGCGTGCTGCACTACCTGGGGAGCTCTAAAAGAATGCCAGGGCGCACAGTCCATTCCCCCGAGTCTACCTTAGTTGCTGTTGGATACAGCCTAAACACTGGTGTGTGTGTGTGTGTGTGTGTGTGTGTCTGTGTGTGTCTGTGTGTTTTAAAGCTTCTAGGTGCTTCTCATGAGCTCAGATTTAAATTCACTATTCCTTTCCATTAAGCTGATATTTTTGCAGGTGAACTTGGTACTAGATAGAAAGCTGCTCTAGGGCTGCGTGTGCAATTGTCTTGAACAGCTAAGGAGCAGAGGGCTGGCAGAAACTTGGGTCACACTTTAGGGCAGGGCGAGGCGTCTTTCTTGGAATAGTTCTTCTGGCTAAATGAAACCTTCTAGTCTATTTCAGAATGACGGGGGACTGCCAGTCACAGGTGGGGGGTGACAACCGTCTCACACACACACACACACTCACACATACACACTCACACACACATACACACGCACACACATACACACTCACACACACATACACACTCACACACACACATACACACTCACACACACATACACACACATACACATGCACACACACACACACACACACACATACACACACACACACACTCACACTCACACACACACACACACACACCATAGATCTATGGACTTCAAATCATTGCCGTGATCAGAATTGTATGTGAAAATGGCCCACCCACTGCAAGGAATGGATGCTTAGGAAGCAGAGGAGGGAGAAGGAATGTGTTGGCCACTCTCATGAAGGAAGAAGCCGTAGTAAGACGAAATAAAATGACCAAATATCACCCTCTTGTGACCTAAAAGCCCGCCCCCTCCAAGTGTGTTGACCGTCTCCTAAGCCTAAGGAAACCTTAGACGCATCTTTTCTTTGTGAGTCCAAGTGAGCACTTGGTGTCAGATCCTCTACAACTGGGAAACAAAAGGATTCCTCCAACTCTCGCAGCATCCTAACGCTATGTCGTGAATATTCATAAGTCATACCTGCTGAGGAGCAGGTGCAAAGGCTGCATTGCAAGTTTGTAATGTCTAAGGTGCGCCAAGAAACTAGGTAAGAACGTCACACGTCACACGTGGGCCAGAGAAGTCAGGATTCAAACATGCTGGGAAGTGGGATGTGGCCGCCTGGTACCCCAATGCCACCTCCGTCTCCTAAGGCTCTTCCTTTAGTTTTGGTGAAGCAGTTTTGGTTAAGATCTCCCTGGGGGACGGGGAGAAATGATGGTACTAGACCTTCTGAAACCCTCACTAAGGCTCAGGTATCTAGCGCAGAAGTAAGTGGGAGAATCAAGATACTGCTTAAAGAGCCAAAACTCAACATTTGTGATTTGGAGCGCAAAAACCTGGGCCAGGGCCACACGAAGGGAGTGCCTGGAACGTACCCCCCCCAAACCCTGCCTGCTGTGCAGGTCACTCACCACTGACTGCATCCCAGGCAGCAATGGGAAGAAACTCTGCTTTTTTTCCACTTACTCTCTTGACACCATTGACGCCAGCTGGAGCAACCTGCGCTCTTCCCCTTGGCCATTGTTTTTTCAGTCTGCTCAGCATAGCATGCACATTACTTTGTCTCCTCCTGGAGCTGAGCTGACTTCCTCAGATGGGATCTTTCTTTGACCTGGGCATCCTGCAGGGTTTTTTCAGCCTCTGTTTGGACAGAGCTAGGATGTAGCAATGCTTGCCCCAGGCAGCAGTTAGCCTGTGGCTGCAGTCTGCTCAACAGGTCTCCTCTTCAGGCAGACCAGAACACCCCTGGCACAGCAGCACCCAGTCTCATTTGTCAGTACCCCCTCAGGCCCAGACCACCAATCCCTGCTCACAGGCGAGAGCTGCTGGGGATCACCCAGTTGCTCTGGCTCCATCGACATATGTCTGTTCATCTTTAGGTACTACCTAAACTCAGAGACAGGACACTGGAGTGGTTGTGTCACTTTAATAAAGTTCTATTTTTTGGAAAGGCAGATTTACAGAGATGGAGAGCCAGAGAGAAAGCTCTTCTATCCACTGGTTCACTCCCCAAATGGCTGCAATGGCAGGAGCTAAGCCAATTCAAAGCCAGGAGCCAGGAGCTCCTCCTGGGTGTTCCATGTGGGTACAGGATCCCACAGCCCTAGGCCATCCTCTGTTGTTTTCCCAAGCCATGTGCAGGGAGCTGGGGGGAAAACGGAGCAACCAGGACATGAACCGGTGACCATATGGGATCCCGGTGCTTGCAAGTGGAGGATTAGGTAATTGAGCATTCACATCAGGTCATTCAAATCCTATTTTGTGCTTGTCCAAACAAGCTTCTGACTCATAAGCATGTCATGAAATCCATTTGGTGGGTCATAATCAGCATTTGCTAGGAAAATGCAACAAGAGCCAACTAAAGAGAGCATCAGAGTGCTTCACATTATATTATATTAATGGGGGGAAGTTTTGTTCCTGGGACTGTGTTTCAGTTGTTATGTGTGCATGTACATTATGACATCATGCAAAATACATCTCCTATTGTCCTTCACAGTCAGGAATTTTTTATTTTATTTTTGATGATGTTCAGATAGTTGAGAAGGATGCATGCCCATGTGGACCACCGATTAGGGTGGGAAGGGATGAGGAATAGGGGAAAGTGGATGAGACCATTGTTTCTAAATTTCTTTTTCTTATTCCTGTATCTGGGGGAAGGGAAGAAGCCGTGCCGCCCAGCATCCAAACCTCCATCAGTACCCGAGGTGGGGGACGGCCACCTGATGGCATCCCAGGGTCCCCAGGGTGGGGCATGACGGAGGGTACTAGTCTAATGGTTCTGACAGTACAGACAAGAAATCTTTAAACTATTATAGCAAAGACTGCTAGATACTAGAGTTGAATCAAATAAAATAGTAACAAGCCAAATTCTAGAAGAATTTGCAAAAAAAAAAAAAAGAGAGAGAGACAGTTCGATGTATTTTAGATCTATGGGTCATTTTGAAGCAACAGAAGAATCAATGGGTGTGGTCATTCGAATTTTTGTTACATGAAAATGAACACAGCGGGTGGAACTCTGCCACTCTGACTTTTAGATAAACCAATCTTTTTTTTTTAAAGAAATAAATATGAATGTATATTAAACAGAAAACTGAAGCAAATCTTTATAAATGATTTTATTATTCTATAGAGATAAAAAAAGCAAAGCATTAGAGTTCCATGCAATACTAACCGTTGCATAAATGCATTTCCATAGTGTTCTAGAAAGGATGACATTATAGGAAAAGAACACGAATGCGTGATGAACATGCTGGAGAAATTGACTGTAGAGAGGTAGAACGAGACTTTTGGGGATGATAGAACTGTTTTTGTAACAGTGAAAACCTGTTAACAGTAGCAGAACTTCACACTAAAGACAGTAAATTTTATCGTATATAAATTATATGCATATGATCTTAGGTAGCTTGTGCCGGGTCTTAAGTTTGAAAGCCACACCTCCTCCACCTTTGTCAGCTCTTCTGCCCACCCGTAAGTAAAAAAAAAAAAAAAAGACCTTTTTTTTTTTTAAGATTTATTGGGCCTAGCACAGTGGCTTAGCGTGGCAGCTAAAGTCCTCACCTTGAATGCGCCAGGATCCCATATGGGCGCCGGTTCTAATCCCGGCAGCTCCACTTCCCATCCAGCTCCCTGCTTGTGGCCTGGGAAAGCAGCTGAGGATGGCTCAAAGCCTTGGGACCCTGTACCCGTGTGGGAGACCCAGAAGAAGCTCCTGACTTTGGATCAGCTCAGCTCTGGCCGTTGTGGTCACTTGGGGAGAGAATCATCGGATGGAAGATTTTCCTCTCTGTCTCTGTCTCTCCTCCTCTCTGTATATCTTCTGCCTTTCCAATAAAAATTAGCTGCACTGATCCAAACCCAGGAGCCAGAAGTCACGGGCTTCTTCCAGGTTTCCCACATGGATGCAGGGTCCCAAGGCTTTGGGCCATCCTCGACTGCTTTCCCAGGCTACAGGCAGGGAGCTGGAATAGAACCGACACTCATATGGTATGTTCAAGGCAAGGACTTTAACCGCTATGCTATTGCGCTGGGGGCCCATAGTCCCCTATCCTTATCTGTAACCTGAAGAGGTGGGCGCTGTTGTGTAACCACCTGGCTCCCAAGCCCCTCCCTCACTGGGGAGGGGGCTCTCTCTCTCTGGTGACTTCTGGCATGCTTTGCTGCTCAGGCTCTTGGCCTCTGACCCACCCACTTGATTCCCTATTTCCCACGGACAGACTCCGAGGACAGAGGTAGTCCCTGAACATGGCTTTCTATTTCTGATTTGTGTAACTTACAGGGGTTCCGGGAGAGGTGAGGCCTATGTGGACTATTAGCGTTAATGGATTGTGGACAGAGAAGCCAGGAAAAGATGAATGAGCTTGCAGTTTTATAAGTGTGTCCAGGTCGTTTGTTTCATGTCTCTTAGGATAATTTGCATTGTTGGGGACACTGGACCGTAGGTGTGCAGTTTAAGCAGTGAATTTGATGCTGACGCTTCATCTCAGGGTTTCGATCATTTGCTAATTTCTGTTATCACCAGATGGTTGCCTGGTAACTGCAGCCAGTATTAAGAAGGTGCAATTCCAAACAAGGTGGTGGTTTGTAGAGTGTAGCAGGTACCGCAGTCGCCAGGCCTGGCTAAGGAAGACGTCGTACGCCTTACACTTGCGCCCGGCGTGATCTCCGTCGCTCTCCATAACAATAGCTCAATACACGTGATTCAAATGAAAAGTAAAAAATATTATGAATATCAATTCATAGTTCCTAAGACGAAGTCATTCGCATGAGGAAATACAAGCCAGCAAACATTATCCGTGAATGGCTGTTCGTTATTGATAGGCACCCAGGCTGCAAATTACAGCAGCACTGTGACCTGTTTTCCTTCTTGCTAATAATTAACAAAGTTTGGGAAGTGGGCATCTGGCAGAGCAGTTAAGACACACCCCATCTCCTAGTGCTTGGGTTCAAGTCCCAGCTCCCCTTTCATCTTCAGCTTCCTGGTTACACACCGCCCGAGAGGCTGCGCGTGCCGGCTGAAGTACCTGGGTCCCTGCCTCCATGAGGGAGACCCAGACTGCTCTTTGCCCTGACTTCAGCCTGCTTCTGCCCCAACTGCTGTGGGCATTTGGGGAATGAACTAGCAGAAGCATGATTGCTCTCTCTCTCTAGCTTTCTAATAATAATAATAATTTAAAAAGACAAAACAAAAAATATAGAAAACAGCAATGTTATTGAAGTTGCGGTAAAAAATTGTATTGTCTATGGTGGGTTGCATTATAAATTGGTAAAAATTTGGGTAGAATACAGTATAAGGCATAGGTAAAAAAAAAAAAAAAAAGAAAGAAATTATTGTCCCCAGAATTTTTTCCCAATAAAGTTGATTAACAAAGATGTAAAGCTTCTAAATGCCAAAAATATGTCCTCGACTGTTAGCTATAATAGGGGGGGAAAAAGCAAGGAGCTGAAATGTCTTCCACTCTAGGAATAGATTTAACATTTTTGGTACATTAAAAAATGGAGTATGTTGCATTTACAAGAAAAGCTGAAGCGCAGAAACGTAAGGAAACATGGAAGAGACTTCTGATAGAATGAGAAAGAGCAGAATAAAAGTCGCAAGCCCATTGCATTTGTGAATTTCATCCATGTGCATATGTGAAAATAAAATGCACCCATGCCGAATCGATGGGTTAGGGTAAATTTTTCATTCTCCAAGATCATTTTGCCACTGCTGTTGTGACTTTTCAAAAGCAAAGAATCTTCAAAGAACAGCTTAAGGACTACAAGAAATGAATGCGAAGGAGACGAGCAGAGACCTCAGAAATCGTATCAAAATGCAGCATGTCATTGTCTTGGCCCTATAAACCAGAGAACTCTCAGGAGTCACAATCACGGTGAGTAAATCTAAGCTGTGTGTACTTTCTTTAGAGAGAGACAGGAAGAGAGAACTCTGTCCTGCTCACTCACCAGATGGCTGCAAACACCCGGGCTGGGGCCAGGCTGAAGCCCGGAGCTTCTTCTAGGCCTCCCATGTGGGTGCCAGGGCCCAGTCACTTGGACTGTTTTTTTTCCTAGAAGGTGGATTATCAGGGATCGAAAGAAGAGCAGCCAGAAATGGAACTGGCACCCACATGGAATGCCAGCCTCACAGGTGGCACCCCAGCGTGCTGCCACACCATGCACTGGCACTGTGGACTTTCTTTCACCCTTGTTGTAAGCTTGGGTGAAGTTCTTGGGTCAGGTAACTTGTACGTGTAACTACTGAATGGCTGAATACATGCTCAAAGCCAGCTTTCTGGAAAGACCTAAATTCACCTTTGAAAAAGCACTGGAAACTCAGAAATTTGCCTAATGTGGCTAGTGAAAATGAGGTAGTGCTTGCTTTTAAAGTGAGCAAGAGGAAAGAGGAGGAAAGATGGGACAGGCATAAAGCGAATAACTTGGCAAACCTGTTCCCTAGTCCTGCAGGCTGTAGTTATTTTCAGATCAAATGGCCGAGTCTGTATTTCCTGGGCTTTCCTTAACCTTTGGTTTTCTTTATTACCTGAAGAAAAAACATGTTGAGTCTTCCTGCCTCATCTTCGTTCTCCTGAAGGGAATGAAAAATTCTGACTTTGTTCCTTCTCCGGAGTCATGTTGGCTGGAAGATTTGCTTGCATGCGTATCTAGGCACTCCTACGCTCTGTTTCCTAAGGGTATCTGAATTTTCTAGCAGGCCTTCTTACCAACAGGACACAGGAAATGTTCCAGTTGAACAAAGTAATGCTAGTGGGGCAGACAGAGGTATGAAGGAAATTCCAATAAACAGAACGTTGCTTTGTGTGTGTGAGACACATAGAGAGAGAGAGAGAGAGGGAAAGAGAAAGAGGAGATTATACTTGGATCAACTCAGAAGCAGTATTCTCTGGACAAACAAAGCTGCCGGTTTCTCTGTTTGATCTGCTATGCAGTTATAATACTTTTTCAGTTTGAGGGAGGGACATTAATATTGATGAAGTGCATCCTGAAGGCCAGGTGCTTCCATGTGCATCACCAACCCTCCGCAGCTCCCATTTTTTCTGATGTAAAGGGAGTCACTGCTTTCCAGAGACGTTAATGTAACCACAGTTTTATACAGGAAATGGGGGAACAAGGGATTTGAACTCTTCTATTTTTTTTTTTCCCCCACTGCAAACCTATGTTCGTTTTGCCCCCTAGCCGTCTCATTTATTCTGAAGGTAATGTTCTTTATCTAGTGACTAAGAAATTATTGTAACTCAATTGAAAGCTCAATGACCTTACATTAAAAAGGGAATAGTAATGGCACAGGAGGAGGCGCTGGAGGAGGCGTCCAGCTGAAACCTATGGGGTATTTTGTTTTTTCAGACAACAACAACAACAACAAAAAAATAGAGAAGAATTAACTTTGGGGATGGGTGGAGGAAGTTTACTGGAAGATAGGAGATATGAATTAACTCCTGACCAGCTAGGAGGCCAGCCAACTGAAAACACCGCTAAGGGCTGGCCAAGATTTGGGTGTTTTTCTCCTGGGGTTTCATGTTTGGAAACTGTACCCCCATTTTTTTCATCACCGTAGTCTCTCTTCCCCATCACCCCAGAATAAAAAAGCCCAAGCAAACAAACATCAAAAAAAAAAAAGTTTCTACACATCCTAATTCCACTTTCCCTTTTGTTTATCCGAATGTTCTCGTGGCAGTGTTCATCCTTCAGATTCACTTTTTTTTTTCCTTCCAATCAAGACGTATTTATCAATAAGAAATATTTATGAGACATGCAAAATTACTCAGGCATGGTTTCCGCCCATGAGGAACTTACGGTATGGTAGCAGAGATAAAAGACAACGGGGCGCTCCCAGAGCTGCGTTGCCGTGAGACCAGTGTAGCAGCGCCTATGAGATCTGGAGCGGGAAGAGGCAGCGTGGAGCTGAGAGCCTCCCGGAGGTGAGCGGGAGGGGTGTGAAAGACTGTTGAGGGAGATCTAGCAGGACATTCCTGGGACACAGGATGTGGGAGTTGTACAAAGAGGGAGCAAGCGACTTGAGCTTGTAGCAGGGACAGTTCAGTTAACTGAAGGAACAGTAAAGGGACAAGTTTGTGGAGAGAAATAAATATCCTGGGTCCAGTGCGACAGCCTAGTGGCTAAAGGTCCTCGCCTTGAACGTGGTGGGATCCCATATGGGCGCCGGTTCTAATCTCAGCCGCCCTGCTTCCCATCCAGCTTCCTGCTTGGGACCTGGGAAAGCAGTCCAGGACGGCCCAAAACCTTGGGACCCCTGCACTCATGTGAGAGATCCGGAGGAGGCTCCTGGTTCCTGGCTTTGGACTGGTGCAGTTCCGGCTGCTGTGGCCACTTTGGGAGTAAATCAACATGGATGGAAGATCTTCCTCTCTGTCTCTCCTTCTCTCTGGATATCTGACTTTCCAATAAAAGTAAATAAATCTTAAAAAAAAAAAAGAAAGAAAGAAATATCCCACATAAAATTCCTCTGCAGAGAAAGTCCCTGGGACACACTGGGCATAATCAGTACAAAATGACTAATTACCCAGATGAGGGTTAGTACCTCGAAATAGCTTGTGACTTCTTCGCCACCTCTACCCAAGTTTCCCCGCCATTTCCTCTCTGAAATGTTATGCTCCTTTCTGCTTATTGAATGAAGGCTTCTCTCCAGGCGTACCCCCCCCCTGCAGATTTTTTTCTTGCTAACCTATCATTTAGCTCCCCACTGGGACAACGGGGCTACTCCTGGACATCCCGGACCTTAAGGGAGTGGAGGCTGTCTGCCTGCTCTCTGCAGGTGGCAGCTGGGACAGGACGAGAGCAGGCTGCGGTGGCCACTGATGCCCCCTGTCACCCTCTTGGGAGAGCTGAATTGAGTTCTGGATTCCTGGCTTTAGCCTGACCCAACCCCAACTGTTGCAGACATTAAAAATATATATTTATATATTAAAAAATATATATTATATATTTCACATATTCTATTTATTATATATATATTTATATATATGATTATTTGAAAGGTAGCGTTTCAGAAGAGAGAGACAGACAAGTCTTCCATTTGCTCATTCACTCACCAAATGGCCACGATGCTTCAGTCTGAAGCCAGGAACTAGGAAGTTCTTCTAGGTCTCCCACGAGGGCTCAGGTCATCTTCCACTGCAGTTCCATGTGCAATAGCAGAGAGCTCGGTTGGAAATCTTGAGCAGGAACAGGACATAGATGGTGCAAGCTTCATGTGCTACACCACAGCATTGCTCCTTGTGGTAGACATTCAGGGAGTGACCCAGCAGATGGCAGGCCTCTCTTTGTCTCTGTGCTTTTCAAATAACAAGCGAATACATGCAAGTTAAAGAAAGAGGAGGTTCATTTTCTCGGGAGATCTTGTTTCTGCACGATGCAAGCCCACCTGTCTTTTGAATGGCTACTTGAACACCCCCTCTTCTGTGCTATGTCCCCAACCTCTTAGACAGGGAGAGGTGCCCTCTCGGTTTCAGAGCAGTGCTTTCCAGTTTGGAAAATCTTTTTGTCCACAACCCACTGCCTTGTACCACTGTCAGATCCTGTATCCAGCTGTCCCCGCTTCGCGTCTCAGCATTCAGCAAGTGCCTTGCCCACTGCAGACATCCAATGATGAGTGACTGAAAAAGAACTTATATATATATATGGAAATTATTTATTTGCATATATATGTGAAATAGAAGTTCACATGACCGCAAATGGGAACACAGAAGAAGATCTGAGATCCTGCATGCTTGGCTCTGGTCAGAGGAAATGTTAACATATTTCTCTTTGCCGCCACGGGCTGATCACCCGGATGTATCTTCTCTTAACCCTAAAATGTCCCTACGGGTTGGTGGTTCCGTGCTGAGGCTTTGTCAGGGATTTCTGCATCACTGCTCCACTCACACGCCCCTTTTCCCTTCCTCCTCTCCCTTTCTCCCTCCAAGTTACTTTCGCTCTGTTCTTTTAACTTTTACAGTTGAAACAGAGCTGTGTAAATGCGTCATATGCAAATACGGCCACGCTGGGCTGAACTCGACCTTGGCCGCATGTAGTCTGGAAGCTAATGTGTTTAAGCTAAGAGCAGTGTGTGTAAGCCATGGAGGGAGAAGGTGGGATTGGAAAGACTGATGGTTTCTGCAGCCCCCTGTCAAGAGGGTGAATCAGCCTGGTTGCGGGTGTATGGTATCCCCTCGGATCAGAGCATGGAGAGCCTGAGATACGTGTCTGAAGCTGAGAGAGAGCTAGCTCACTGTCTCATCAAGCTGGCTTCCTGGGAGGTTTGATTCGGGACTCACGGATGTGGTTACATTCCGTAACTCAACTCGTCCCGGTGGCTCTACTCACTGGCAGGCCCCATCCTCACAACCCAAGATAACTACCAGTACCCCTGAAAGCTACCTGCACCTGTTCAAGGTCCGAGACTGGATATGGTGAGTCCCACCATGCTATGCCAAGGACAGGGGAGGCATGCATTCTTAAACACACTCTAATAAAAGCAATGGGCAAGGGTTTAAAAAGAAGACATGCCCAGATTTGATGAAGACTCATACATGACGCCACTGCATGTGGTTGGTGAGAACCTAAAGTGGGGAGAACTTCCTAAAGACTATTTGGAAATCTGTATAAAAGATTTTGTAAATCAGACTTACAGAGAAAAGGAGAGACAGAGACAAAGATCTTTTGTTACTGATTCATTCCCCCCCCTTTTTTTTTTTAAAGATTTATTTTATTTTTATTGGAAAGGCGATATACAGAGAGGAGAGACAGAGAGGAAGATCTTCCATCTGATAATTCACTCCCCAAGTGAGTGCAACAGCCGATGCTATGCTGATCCGAAGCCAGGGGCCAGGAACTTCTTCCGGGTCTCCCACGCAGGTGCAGGGTCCCAAGGCTTTGGGCCATCCTCGACTGCCTTCCTGGGCCACAGGCAGGGAGCTGGATGGGAAGTGGGGCCGCCGGGATTAGAACCGGCACCCATATGGGATCCCGGGCGTGCAAGGCGAGGACCTTAACCAATGTACCACCATGCTGGGCCCTACTGATTCATTCCTCAAGTGGCCACAATGGCCGGTGCTGAGCTGATCCAAAGCCAGGAGCCAGGAGCTTGTTTCCAGGTGTCCCATGGGGATGCAGGTCCCAAGGCTTTGGGCCATTCTCCACTGCTTTCCCAGGCCACAAGCAGGAAGCTGGATGGGAAGTGGAGCAGCAGGAATATGTATCAGCACCCATATGGGATCCCAGTGCATGCAAGGTGAGGATTCCAACCATTAGGCTTCCATGGCAGGCTCATGAAGCTATTTAAAAATATGGCATGCACTTTGACTAAACAATCCAATTTTTGGAAATGCTGCAAAATAGCCATAAAATATGTATACGTTTCTATACATGAATAATTCTTGATGTCGCATAGAATGAAAAAAACTGGGGACTCTCCTAATAACTAATAATCAAATTTTAAATAGCAAGGTATATGGTGCATATACTTCAAATTGTTTTAGAAATAATGTATAGTAGCATGGGAAGAGCCCTAGGATGTTGAATGGAAAAGTATTGCGGGTTGCAAAGTGGCTTGACCTGATCTTCTAAGAAGACACACAGAGGGGCGTGTGTTTGGCACAGTGACTTTACAGCAGCAGTGGGGAAGCCTGTTTCCGTATCCGAGAGCCTGGGTTTGAGACTCAGTTCTGCTTCTAATTCCAGCTTCCTACCAGAGTGACCCTGGGACACAGTGATGGTGGCTGAAGTGGTTGGACTCCTGCCAGT
This sequence comes from Ochotona curzoniae, assembly GCF_017591425.1. Taxonomy (NCBI): domain Eukaryota; kingdom Metazoa; phylum Chordata; class Mammalia; order Lagomorpha; family Ochotonidae; genus Ochotona; species Ochotona curzoniae. The sequence goes on from NW_024465464.1 coordinate 191,013, forward strand.
CAAGGGAAACCCGAATTAACTTCTAAACTTCTGGCTTCATCTAGACCTAGCTTGGCCATTGTGGGTAGTTAACCAATAGATGGGAGATCTCTCTCTCTCTCTCTCTCTCTCTCTCTGCCTTTCAAATAAATATAATTTATTTGCAATTTAATTTGAAATATAAATTTATTCTAAAAGATGGTTATAAAAAAAACTATACACATGGACGCAGAAAAATGATAACACACATCACTATAGTAATGGTGTTATACTGCAAAGGGCAATGGGTAATTGATTTTGTACTTTCCTCTATTAAGCAATTTAAAGATCTGTTGTAGAGTCAGAAGAGAGTGGAAAGAGAGGGCTCCCATCTGCTCTTCATTCTCCAAATGGCCAAAGTATCCAACACCAGGTGCAGCCAAACCAAGAACTCAATCTCGCTGTCCCACATGAGTCATAGGACCCAGTCGTTGGAACCCACTGCCGCCTGCCAGGATCGGCAGTAGCAGGAAGCTGGAGGTGGGAGCTGAAGCCGGGAATGATAATCCACGCAGTCTGAGACACTGGTGATCTGAACTGTGACGTCACAAACCCTCCACTAAACAAGGCTTCACCTAATGAACACCCGTTACTTTTAAAATCAGAATTTTCAAAACGTAAACGCAAGTTATAAAACTTTGAATGGCCAAGTTATAGATTCACATTAGATTCTTTTCTCTGTTGTTTGATATGCTTCTGGTTATTTTTGGATGCTCTCCACCTCTCCATCTACCTCCCAAATATATATATATGTATATACATATATCCCTAACACATACGTGGTATATATATGTGTGTGTGTGTGTGTGTGTGTTTATATATCTCCCATCTCCCCTATCCCAACACTTTCCTGAACTCAGTCCCGTGTACCCTCTGCCCTGGGGGATGGTGCATTGCTGCATGAGCCTGTTCCTTCAGCCAGGGATGGAATCCTGTGCAACACCTGCAGAGGTGCTCCAGGCTGATTCAGTTCTTGCCAAAGTGATCGGACGTGCATCCCCTTCATCGGCTCAGCAAGTACACGCTTTGTGTGCAACCCATCAGGATAACCCGCCTCTAACCTGCGAGTCCGTGGCCAGCTGTAGGTGCTCAGCAGATGTCTGACTTCATACATAAAGCCCCAAGATAAACAGAGACCATTTAGTGCTCTCTGGGGATGAGAGAAGATAGGAGAGCTTTGGGGTGAATCGGAGCTGGATTGACCAGGTTTGGGCCAAGCTGACAGCAACCCAGAACGGCTTTCCTTTCGGGATGTTTAGGTCAGTACTACAAGCCTGCTGTTCCCAGCGTGGCCACTTTGGTGAGGATTCAACAGCTGGGAGGAAGAACTCATGAGCCCAGTTGGTGTGTTCAGGGCTGTGTTACAGCTGTCCATGGAATGTCCCTGAGCTGGCTGGCAGCACTGCACCCAGAAGCCCCTGCTTGCGGTCACAGAGCTGGCGCTGTCCCCAGATTTTTAATTTTTCATTAAAAATCTTCCATGACAGCTTTTCCATCCATAGCACTTTTTAAAAAGATTTTTTTTAATTGGAAAATCAGATTTACAGAGAGGAGAAACAGAGAGAAGCATCTTCCGTCTGCTGGTTCATTCCCCAAGTGGCCTCAATGGCCAAAGCTGAGCTGATCTAAAGCAGGAGCCAGGAGCCTCTTCCAGGTCTCCCATGTAGGTGCAGGGTCCCAAGGTTTTGGGCCGTCCTCTGCTGTTTTCCCAGGCCACCAGCAGGGAGCTGAATGGGAAGTGGAGCTGCTGGGATACAAACCAGCGCCAATGCAGGATCCTGGCAGATGCCAGGCGAGAACTTTAGCCACTAGGCTATTGTGCCAGGCTCCATTTTCAGCACTTTTTTTTTTTAGAAAAAAAAATTATTTATTCAATTGAAAAGGTAGAGAAACAGAGCTCTCCCATCCCTGGTTCAGTCCCTAAGTTCCCCCCAACAACTGGGAGTTATCCAGGTGAAACCAGGAGCTAGGAGCTCGGTGTAGGTCTCACCTGGGTAGCCTGTACCCAACACTGGAATCATCGCCTGATTCCCATTGAGTGAACTGGCAGGAAGCTGGAGTATGAGATGTGGATCTCACCAGTGGCAGACATGTAAACATCTATTTGTTTATTTACCAACTTATTTTTGTTTGACAAGCAGAAACAGATGGAGACATTCCAAGACGTTGTTATTTTGCGTTTGTTTTCTTGTTGCTCTTCGCTGCCCTCTTGTTGTTATAGGTGAAAGGCTGTATTTCACTCAGCCAGCAGGGATGTCAACGGAAAGAACCCAGAAGTTAGAAAGCCAGATTGTGGTTATGTTTTTCTCGTCACCACGTTGATTACCCTCTATTCATATTTTCCTTTCTCTTCTATAAACAAAAGCACTGCTGGCCATCTTTGCCATCTTTTTCAAAGATTTATTTATTTTTATTGCAAAATCAGGTAAATATTGAGAGGAGGAGAGACAGAGAGGAAGATCCTCCATCTGCTGGTTCACCCCCCAAGTGACCACAATGGCCAGAGCTGCGCCATTCCGAAGGCAGGAGCTCTTTCGGGTCTCCCATGTGGGTGCAGGGTCCCAAAGTTTTGGGCTGTCCTCCATTGCTTTCCCAGGCCACAAGCAGGGAGCTGGATGGGAAGTGGGGCTGCTGGGATTAGATCCCCTATGGGATCCCGGTGCGTTCAAGGCGAGAACTTTAGCCACAAGACCACCGCACTGGGCCCGTCTTTGCAATTTTTCTGAAGGCTGAAGCACAGTATAGCTGTACAAATAAGTGTAAAACATGGTGTAAGTATATGGTATTACCTATGAGTGACCTGTGAGATGTAGAAGATTCCTAAGAATTATGACACAGCATGCACTGTGGGCCTAAGACGGTGTCTGTTTTGCCACAGGAAGAATAATGGTACTGGTGGTACAACAATGGCACTTCACAGAGCTGATGTGAGGGCAACATGAAATAATGCATGCAGGGCATTTCCTGCACATCGGAAACTCTTGGTGAATGTGAGCGACTGTTGCCGCTGTAGGCTAGTTAGCGAGGGGAAGGTGGCAAGAGGAGACGACCGCGCATGTGAGCAGAGCATGGGAAATCAGGGCAGTGGGAGAGCCAGCAGCATCTGGAATCCCCTGGGTAGGCTTCACCAAGGGACTGGGCTTTCTGGAACTCTTTGGGTGCAGCTGGGGGAGGAGCTGTCATGTTGGGGTTGAAGCTATTAATAAGAGCATCCCAGACACCTAATATAGTACGGAAGCTGGCTGGGTGCGGATGAGGTAGCTGGGTGATAGGCAAAGTTCTGAGCTAAAGAAGGTGATTTTGGCTGAAGCCGGCTAGCTGGAATGCAGCCTTACCTGTCCCGGTAAAGATCTGAAGCAGTGTAGACGGGGCCCCGGGGAATGCGTAGTCAGTGTGGCCGGGAGCGTGTGACTTGAGGGCAGGCAACACGGGTCTTGTGCTTCAGGCAGTGTTGCAGACTCCAGGGAGGGACAGAGTTTTGCAATGCTGAACGCAGCTGACCAGTGGGGTCTGTGGCAAAAGGTGAACAGGCAAAGGCATCGCTAATCGAAGCTTTGATTCTGAGGAGGAAGGGACAGGAGAGAAACAGGTGGTGCTTGAACGAGCAGACACGACCAGATCCTTGGGAGCAGGGGTGGTCCTATAAGTAAGAAGCTTAAAGGAAAGGGGGCCAGTGGGCCCGGCGGCGTGGCCTGGCGGCTAAAGTCCTCGCCTTGAACGCCATATGGGCGTTGGTTCTAATCCCGGTGGCCCCCACTTCCCATCCAGCTCCCTGATTGTGGCCTGGGAAGGCAGTGGAGGACAGCCCAAAGCGTTGGGACCCTGCACCCACATGGGACACCTGGAAGAGACTCCTGGTTCCTGGCTTTGGATCCGCGTAGCTCCTGCTGTTCAACAGATGGAAAATCTTCCTCTTTGTCCCTCCTCCTCTCTGTATATCTGACTTTCCGATTGAAAAAAAAAAAAAAAGAATCTAAAACAAAAAGGTGGGGGGAAAAGAATCGACCAGAGACTAGTTATGGATTTACAGCTAAATGAGAAATTAGTTAAATGGCTGGCCAACTGTCGGTGTGCATAAGACACACCAAGCAGGTGGCAGAGAGCAAGGGTGTGGTCATGACTGAATTTGTCTATCAGAAGGGGCATGGGGGTGTGGCATGGCAGAGTCTCTTACAATGTAAAGGTTGTCTTTTTTCTAACAATACAATGGCTCTTTTTTAAGAGATGAGGGACTCAGCAAAAATACCGCGTTTGCCTTTAGCAAAGATGGTGTTGTCCTAGAAAGGACCCGGTGTCAGAATACTTCAAAGTTCTTTGAGATAATGGATCATGGGCCCAGCATGAAGACTCAGTGGCTAAATCCTTGCCGTGTAGGTACTAGGATCCCAAATGGGCGCCAATTCATGTCCCAGCGGCTCCACTTCCCATCCAGCTCCCTGCCTGTGGCCTGGGAAAGCAGTGGAGGACGGCCCAGAGCCTTGGGACCCTGCACCCGCTTGGGAGACCAGGAAGAGGCTCTTGGCTTCGGATCAGCTCAGTTCTGGCCCTTGTGGCTATTTGGGGGGGAATGAACCAGTAGGTAGAAGATCTTTCTCTCTGTATCTCCTTCTTTGCGTTATCTGCCTTTCCAATAAAAACAAAGCCTAAAAATAAATAAATAAATAAAAAAGATAGAGTATTATGCCTCCAATTGTAGACATTAACTATCGCATTTGAAAGACGACAGAATGACAGAAACCTGAGAAGGGTCCGTTTTCCAAAATCTTCAGATGGGGGAAACTGTGGTTGAGGTTTGAGTTACTGGTTCAAGGTCATACAGACACTTCGGGTTCAATTCTCTTTCATGTCTTTAGTTCCCAGCTGCAGTGATCTGAGTATTCCCTAATTCCTTCGTGCGCTATCTGGAAAGGATCAAGACGAAAATTCCAATGTTGTTTTGCCACAGCCCGGCGAGCAGCAGCGTTCCCTTTAAATGCGTCCTCTTTCCCCTCCATCTGGCAGGCTTTGATCTGCCCACCGCGCTTTCCCATTGGCCATTTCGTGTGGCTTCTCGCCCCCTTGTAGGAATCCCAACCAATCGCGTCTTCCTCCTGGCGCTCCCAAGGGCCTGCGGGAATGTACCACTAGGACCCTGCGGGGGTTGGAAGCGAGGAAGGGCGTGGCCACGGCGCCCCGCTTTACCTTCTGTCCGCGGCCCGTGAGCGTCCGCGCCGGGCTGAGCGCGTGGACGGCCTCGAGGTGTCCGAGGACGCCAGCGGCGGCGTGTCCCCGCGGCCCCGCGGCGCGCGCCCCCCAGGCTGCGGCCGCGTGGTCGGGCCCGGAGGGCCGCAGCCTCCGCCCTCCCATGTGCCCGCCCAGCCTGGGCCGGCGGCGCCGCTGCTCCAGTGGCCGGAGCGGGACTCGGGGACGCGGGCTGCGAGGCTGCGGAGCGAGCTGCGGGGCGGCGGGTCCCGCGTGCCGCGTGGCGCTGGGCGGCCGGACGCGGCAGCATGAGGCGGAGGTGAGGGCGCCGCTTTGTGCGCTGGAGCGGCCCCGAGGAGCGGCCCCGCTCCCCGGCGCGCCGAGCTCGGGGGTCCCCGGGGTCCTTCCAGCCCCACCAGGCCGCTGCGGTGGGCGGCTGCGGGGCCGGGCCTGGCCGCAGCCGGACCTGTGGCTGCAGACCTGGGCCGCCCGAGGGCTGCGCACCCGCCGCGGGCATCGGGCGCCTCCTTCTGGCGGCCACGTCCAGCCCTTGGCGGAGAGTGGGTGACGCCGCGGGGGAAGCCCCCCAGAGTCGCCGTGGCCGTGTCCTTGACCGCCCGCCGCGAGGGAGCTGACCCGGGCTTGGTGCGCTGGCTGGCGGGTGTCGGGGCAGCTCCGAGCGGCCACCGCCACCGCTCCCCGTTCCTGCGTGCACCTGGCCCGCGTCCGGGCTGTGGGGTACCGGGATCGCCAGAGTGCCCCAACGCTCCTTGGCAGATGGCAGCCGCTGTCGGAGGTCTGTGTGGCACCGCGGAGTGCCCTTGTTTTCACGTCACCTTGAGGGCCCCCCACACGGAGCCAGGGCTTACCTGGGGTCAGCAGAAAGGCGGAGGTGGGGACTGCCTTGGCTGCCCAGGCTCGCATCCCCTTGCTCAAGGCTGTTTGTGCAGGAGCAGGGGGCGGGAGGCCCCTCGGACCGCGCGTCTCTGCCTCATCCCATTAGGATTTACACCCGCCCTAGATCTTGGCAGATTTTTCTGTAGGGTCTGAATACAGAGCAAGGGCTTCCAAGAATACAAACCGCACTTATATATTTTAATGTGGGTGTTGAACACAGATGTTAATTATGGCTTACGTGAAACGAATGAATGCAGAGGAATGGAGGGCAATTGTGGACGGTGTTGTCAAACTTTCTCCTAGCTTGAGATGTGAATGGAGAGGCTGGCATTGAAGTATCGGGGCACGGATGTGTTTTTGGTTGTGCCTGACACTTTGCTTTAGGCACGGTCATTTGGCTTGATGGCTTGTACCTACCCCAGGGCTGGGAAACCCTGGGTTCCTGAAGTGTCCGCTGGTCCTTCCTTGTCCGTTGTTGAAGGGCCTGGAGGAGTGTTACAGACTCTGAACTTGACCCAAAGTCGTTCGAGTGGGTTTTCCTCGGACTCCAGCTTGCAGAAGTTTTTAAGCTCTTGGATGCATTGCTGCGAGCTAATGTCTTAATGGTGTTGCTCTTCCAAAGACTTACAGAATGTGGACATGTTTCCTCGGCCAAGCCTCTTTCTTTGAAATGCCTTAAACCTGATTACCGCCTTGTGATAATTCCTGCTCCTGGATGGGGCGGTTGTTTAATGGTGTTTTTCGGTGTGGGAGAGAAAATAGACTTTGGAGGTAATGAGTAATAAGTGCTTGGCACACGGTAGATGCCAATAAAAGTCTGTTTTTCTTTTCCTGCTTGGGTTTGGGAGACCCGGCGACGGTGAGGCTGTGTGTAGTGTTGAAACTCAGACCCCTGACGTTTTACTGATAGCGCAGAGACGCACCTCCCACTTCTGGACCCAGAAGCACAAATGCAACAAGGAAAAGCTGAGCTCTGCTCCAAGGGACGGACAGCGCGGGCTCAGAAGCCTTACATCACTCGGTACAGGAGAGTCAGCGGTCTGAATTGACCCTTTCTTGCGTGTCTTGAGCAGCTGAACAAGTGAACCTTTTGGTTGTTGTTACTTTTGACATTGTCCAAGTGGAGCTAGAAGCATTGCCTAATTTCTCCTGGCACTGGCATCAGAGAAGTGGCCCCGGATGGCCAAGTCCTACCCAGCAGGCCCAGAGGGGCCAGCCTCTGAGCGGGGTTTACAGGGGGCAGCTGTGTGTCTCCTCCTGCTTGAAGCAGACTTCTTGTGGACAGACCAAGAGGCTAGAAGACCTGATGCATCAACTCCCATTGGTTTATATAACAGGATGTGTCATTTCAGTAGTGTGGGTTGACTCATAGCTTTGTCAGTGAAGAAGGTAAATCCTTTTTAAAAATCACATATTAGCTTATTGAGTCTAATGCCAAAGGTTATCAAAACCTGATACATATGTGATTCCTGTTTTATAAATGAAGAAGTGGAAGTGACAGGTTTTGCTCCACGTGTGCAAGTATTCGCATGTTACGTATCATTGGTCCCTTTGGAGGAGACAAAAATGCATCCCTAATTTTGGAAGCCAGAGGACTGAACTTGACCAGTCACTATGCTGGTCTGGTTACTGGACAGTGAGAATGGTTATCGTTACTTGCACGCTTATCTGCAGAGACCTGTGCTAAGTGCTGCGTACATGATCCCGTGTGTTGCTCACAACAGTATGCAGGATACGGCTGATTATCTGCCCTTCTGCGATGGCCGGCTGGGGTTTGGTGAGGGCCCAGGTCAGGACAGTGACAGTAAGTGCCAGCCGTGCCTACAAGCAGGCAAACCTGGGACCCAGATGGGCCTTGTGGTGCCGTGGTCCCTGTCCTGGGACCCAGATGGGCCTTGTGGTGCCGTGGTCCCTGTCCTGGGACCCAGATGGGCCTTGTGGTGCCGTGGTCCCTGTCCTGGGACCCAGATGGGCCTTGTGGTGCCGTGGTCCCTGTCCTGGGACCCAGATGGGCCTTGTGGTGCCGTGGTCTCTGTCCTGGGACCCAGATGGGCCTTGTGGTGCCATGGTCCCTGTCCTGGGACCCAGATGGGCCTTGTGGTGCCATGGTCTCTGTCCTGGGACCCAGATGGGCCTTGTGGTGCCATGGTCCCTGTCCTGGGACCCAGATGGGCCTTGTGGTGCCATAGTCCCTGTCCTGGGACCCAGATGGGCCTTGTGGTGCCATGGTCCCTGTCCTGAGACCCAGATGCTCCTTGTGGTGCCATGGTCTCTGTCTTGGGACCCAGATGGGCCTTGTGGTGCCGTAGTCTGTCCTGGGACCCAGAAGGGCCTTGTGGTGCCATGCTCCCTGTCCTGGGACCCAGATGGGCCTTGTGGTGCCATGGTCTCTGTCCTGGGACCCAGATGGGCCTTGTGGTGCCATGGTCTCTGTCCTGGGACACAGATGGGCCTTGTGGTGCCATGGTCTCTGTCCTGGGACCCAGATGCTCCTTGTGGTGCCATGGTCTCTGTCCTGGGACCCAGAAGGGCCTTGTGGTGCTGTGGTCCCTGTCCTGGGACCCAGATGGGCCTTGTGCCATGGTCTCTGTCCTGGGACCCAGAAGGGCCTTGTGGTGCCATGCTCCCTGTCCTGGGACCCAGATGGGCCTTGTGGTGCCATGGTCCCTGTCCTGGGACCCAGATGGGCCTTGTGGTGCCATGGTCTCTGTCCTGGGACCCAGATGGGCCTTGTGGTGCCATGGTCTCTGTCCTGGGACCCAGATGGGCCTTGTGGTGCCATAGTCTGTCCTGGGACCCAGAAGGGCCTTGTGGTGCCATGGTCTCTGTCCTGGGACCCAGATGGGCCTTGTGGTGCCATGGTTTCTGTTGCCTTAGTCAGCTGTCGTGGTGCCTGAGGAGCTGGTCCCTGACACCTCCCTGGCCTTCCAGGCTGTGTATGCTTTGGGGTGGTTCTTCTCACTCTGTGGGCTTTTCCTTTGCCAGAAGCATTCCTCTAGCCAGGTGGGGGGAGGGTCATTGCTGTAGAAAAACAAAACAAGACAAAAACAAAACAAAAAAGAGCTGGAAAAAAACTATGTTTGGAAGGTATGAAGTGTTTAATCAAACCAGATGGAAAGATTAGAGACAGAATGGAAGTGGTGGTGTGTAGACAGAGGAAAATTAATGATATTTAGCCCAGAGCCCCAGGGGCTTTTTTTTGTTCTGTTTTTTAACTTAAGTTGCAAGTTGAAAACTGGAGTCACAGCACTTTTGTTAAAATCCAGGCAGTAAGTAAGGCTCTTCGTTTCTACATTAGGCAGAGTTGAGAAGTCTCATCCCATTTTGGTCATTAGCTTCCACAAATAGAGTGTGTCCTAGGGAATGGTTGGGGCTGGTGTTTGGAATTTTACCTAAACTTCTGCGGGTTTTCCCTTCCTTCCAGCCATCCCCTCTGAATCTTTGGTTGAACTTTCCAGAATTGCATACCGATGCTATGGTGAAGATGATGGTGGGGTTGGTCGCCTGGTGGTACGTGCTGTGTGGCCCCGGGCGGACGTGATTTCTCTCTCTCTTTGTAAGGCCACTGTGATGAAGCAGCTTGGAAGGACAGCGAAGCTGGGCAAGTTGGGGTTTGACAGAAGATTGCCATGCTCAAGAAAGTGGCGATCATTAGATTAAAGCTGGGAGAAGCAGGTTGTTGATGTTCACCTCGGTGGAAGATTGGGGAGGCAAAGGGGAGGGCAGGAGCTTCTGCTGCTCAGTGAGTTCTTTGGCCTGAAAAGCTGAGTGTTTGCTTTTGTGTCTTGTAAAGTCCCGTGGAGATGAACGTGGGTCCTGCGTGTCTTTGTGCTTTCAACAGGTTCGCACATGTGTCCCCGTGAAGGACGTGGTGTGGCCATCTCTGGGCAGGGGAGGGGTTGGCGGGGGTGGACAGTGCAGTCAAGAGGTTAATTAGTAGCTTGTATTGACTCTTCCTTACTGTTTCAAAGTAAGTATGCAAAGGCCAAGTGATGCTCTGGTTGGTCCCAGCCTCCCGCTTTCCATGGCTGATTTCAGCACAGGCTTGAACCAGGGGGGCCTGCCTTCTCCATGTCGGTGTTGGAAGCTGGAAAGAGAGGATTGGAGGGTCCTGTGGAGGTGCCCACTCCTGGCGTCTGGAGCTCCTTGAGCCCTGTGGCATGGGTGTCCCCAGTCGGCAATGGGGTGGGTCATGAAGGTGCCCGACATTGCTCCTGCCTGTCTTGGCACATCTCCCCTCTGTGCCTCACCGCCCAAAGCTGCCTTGTGATGAAGCATCGCTGGGCTTGCTCATGGGAGAGAAAGAGAGGCAGCCTGGGAGCAGTAGTAGAGTACGGTAGACACCTGGACGGCTGCACCTTCACTCACAGCAGCCTCAGAGGAGAGCTGTGTTAGGATGTCTTTGTGATCTACGCGAGAGGAAGCGAAGGCTCAGACGGCTAAAGAAGCTGGTGTTAGAATCCAGACTTGCATTTGGGTCTGAACTGGCCAGGCAGTGGCCGCTAATTTCAGCCAGGCCTCTGTGGGGTCTTCCCCATTCTCACACCACCTCTTCCTCTCTTCCCACTTCAGACCCCACCTTCACATTCATCCCTCGGCACTCTTGAGTTGCTTCTCTGAAGTGTTGCAGAGAAGATGCCTGTAGGTTAACTGGCGTATTCCCTGAAATATCCTGGGCATATTTCTTGGGGCAGAGTCGAAGGAGATAATTATCAAGCGTCTGGGTGACAACCCGAGGGGCGTAGGATCAGGCGAGAGTCTTTAGGGACCTGGTGGCTGTGCCGTTAGGATCCGGACAGAATGCGGAGTGTTCCAGCAGCACTGAGGCAGTGCTGGCTACAGACACAGCAGTGCTTTGGGGACTAAGCTGATCATGTTACCTTCAGGTCTCCCCTTTTCTGTTCTTTCTTTTTAACGGTCTGTTTATCCATTTAGTAGGCCGAGTTCCAGAAAGGGAGGGACGGACAAAGAACTTTGATCTTGCCAGTTTACTCCCCAAATAGCTGCAAGCAGCAGGGCTGAACCAGGCTAGAGCCACGAGGCTGCCTGGATGACAGAAGCCTGTGTGCCTGGGCCATCAGCTGCTGCCATCCCAGGCACATTAGCAAGGAGCTAGATTAGAAGTAGAGGCATTGTACTCACTCAGCAGCAGCAGGATGGACTGGGAACAATTCATGAAACACACCCATCGTGAGACTGGAGGGGAGGGCAGAGGGGAGGATGAAGGGAGACCCCAGCCCCAAGTGAACTGTATCAAAATTTAAAAGAGAAGAAAAAAAAAAAAAGAGGAAGAGAGCTGCTGGGACTAGAAGTGACAGTCATATGATATGCCAGCATTGCAGGTGTCAGCTTGATCTGTGCTCCAGCCAGGCACAGGGTGGCTGCTGCTGTGTTTTTTTTTTTTTTTTTTTTTAAGATTTATTTATTTATATTTTGAACGGAAAATTTGGCAGAAAGACAAGGAGATAGAGATCTTCCATCTGCGGGTTCACTCCCCACGTGGCCACAACAGCCAGTCAGAGCTGAGGCGATCCAAAGCCAGGAGCCAGGAGCCTCTTCTTGGGTCTCCCACATGGCTGTAGGAGCCGAAGGACTTGGGCCAGCCTCACAAGCAGGGAGCTGGCTGGGAAGTGGAACAGCGAGGACACGGGGTGCCGGTGCCATGGGGCTGATGCCAGCCTGCTGTGCCACCGTGCCGGCCCCGAGGGCTTCTTTGTGATTTGGGACAGTGCTGTGCCTATCGTGTCTTTAGAGCTTGATTGTAGCCGGATGGTGGTGGCGGTCCCTCACTGCCACCCTCGCTCCAGTCTCCATCCTACTTAGGTAGTTTTATTTTGGTCACGCTGTATTTGGAAGCTGATGGAAAAAGACCTAATACGACATTTTACTGCTGTACATACTTATTGAGATACAGTTTTTGCTTGCGTTTTAGTCTTTCCCCAGATCCCTGAATAACTTCGGTCAGGTGCACTCAATTAAAAACTACTTGTATCTCTAAGAAATTCAGCGTCTTCTGACTTCTGCTCCCTGCTGCATTCATTGAGTTCACTGAGTTTAGTAATGACAGGTAAGGTGTTTACTTAGTATGCCAATGTAAACTTCTCTGTCCATGACAGGTGGTTCCAGAGAAGGGCTCCAAGGTGTCCCCTGCCTACAGAAACTTGATGTAGATTTATCCCTCTGTGTAAAATAGCATGCCTCTGTGCTTGCTTTATGTTGGATTGTTCACAGTAAAGGAACTTTGCAACAGAATGTCTTTTCTCAGTCTTCTGGATGTTACTTTTCTATACAGGAGCAGCTTTGTTTAGGCTGTCTGATCTTCTACACTCAGTGGAAAGGACCTTCGCCACTTTGACCTGCCTTCCAGTTTCGACCCCTTGCACACGTGCCACCTCGGGCGCAGGTGCTGCTGGTCTGGTCTTTGCTGCCTCCTGGGCCTGTGGCCTGGGCTTGTTGGGACTGTCGTGGGCTGTCCCTCAGGGCGGGCCCTGGCAGGAACCACTGTCCAGCCTTTGCTTGTGCAGTATTCATTTGCTCGCCAGGAGTGGTCTGGACCAACTCCTTGTACTGCCTCATCAGTTCTGTATACACCTGCCTGCCCTTCCTGTGGGTCTCCAGGCGGGTTTGTCTAGCTTGTATGAAGTCCCAATGCTTGGAACATAAGCAAAATGAAGGGCAACGTAGAGCGGCATGAAGTGTGTCCCGTCAGAGTCAAGAAGGTCAAGGAATTTGGCCAAAAACCTCCTGTTGGGCTGTGGGACAGGTGGCAAGGAAGCCAACTTACCAGAAATACAGTTTTGACCTGGCATCTTTTAATCCTAGCAGCAGTGTGACAAGGTTCAGTGTTTGAGGCCCACTTACAAGACTGGGAAATATCCAACTCACAGAGGGATAATGACTTGCCCAAGATGTCTGCGGATACATTTTGGAGCTGCAACAAAGAAAATCACAATGTGTCCCATTGAAGAGCAGGGGCTGTCTACCCAGACTGTACTGTGCCATGCAGTCTGCTGGAACGTGTGACCTTGACAGAGTTCCTTAACCTGCAGGGCCTCCATCTCCTCCACTGTGCACTGAACAGAACCTGCCAGTACTCGGCGGGAACATGGTGAGCACCACAGGTGTCGGCCAGTGTTGTCACTGACTCACGCTCCTGGAACTTGGAACACCAAGGCTCTGGGTCCCTGTTCATCCGAGGGACCATCACCCAGGGAGCATGGGTACAGCCAGGCTGTCAGGCAGAAGCAGGCTTCTCAGTGTTTGTGTAGGTGAGAGGGAACAGTGCCCACTCCTGGGGGTGTGGGCTCGCTCCTGGTCACACCTAGTCAGCTGGTCACACCCACTCAGCTGGTCACACCTACTCTGCTCCATTCTAACTGCCTTGCCTTGCTTTTTCTTTCGCTCTTTTTTTTTTTTTTAGATTTTTTTTTTAGTATTATTATTATTAATTGGGAAGACAGATACACAGAGAGAGGGAAATACGAGAAAGATTTTCTGTTTGCTGGCTCACTCCCCAAGTGGCCGTAACAGCCAGAGCTGAGCTGATCCAAAGTCAGGAGCCAGGAGCTTCTTCCTGGTCTCCCATGGTGGTACAGGACCCCAAAACTTTGGGCCGTCCTCTGCTGCTTTCCCAAGCCACAGGCAGTGAGCTGGATGGGAAGTAGAGCAGCCAGGACACAAGCTGGCATCCATATGGGATCCCTGTGCTTGTAAGGTGAGGATTTAGCCACTGGGCCATCACAACGGGCCCATCTAACTGCCTTTCTCATCAACATATAAGTACCCTCAGATATTCCCCTCATCCTCTAGTCTCCTGTCTGCCTCAGCCCCTGGGACTCTTATATAAATTATTTTGATTGAATTGTTTTATCCTATATTGGGGTATGCATTATTATTTTTTTAATCCATTAGGCCCCTCCTCCACATGTTGCATTACACTGTTTATTAGGGCAGGGGAAAGATTCTTAGAAGTATATGACCTTGACCCTGATCATAATACTGCTTTGGACTCATAGGCAATACCAATGTATATGGCAGCAAGGGGCAAGAGAAGATGAAATTCCAAAATGGCACAGTGTGACTTAGGTGTTTGGGGCAAGCACAAATGACAGTGCCAGCTGTTGCTTTTGGAGATTCTATTCCACGCTCAGCCCTGGTTCGGTGTTTCGGGTGAATTGTTAGCCCTGCCAGTTAGGCGTTAGAGGTGTTCCCACTTGACAGGTGTGAACCCAGTGAGGACAGCATCTTGCGTAAAGGCCCTTGACGTGTGAGAGAGAGGAGGCTGGACTTGAACTCTGCTCACCCTGACTGCCTGTTCAGGAGCAGGAGCGTGAACTGTGTGTCCCAGGCCGCAGGTGAGAAGAGGGCTGCTGGTCTCCACGGAGCGCTAGTGAGAGCGGGCGCAGTGCGTGTGGGGCACTGCCCGGCTGGGGCTGAGCTCAGTGTTTATACACAGCCGTGCCAGGTTCTGTCTGGGTGCTGGGAGATGAGTAAGATGTGTTTCTTGTCCTCTGGAATCTGGCTGTAGCTGGGGAGACAGACACACAAATAGATGATTTCAGAGCAGTGTGGTAAGGGCTGTGATGAGGGTAAGTATAGGGTACTGCCGGGCCAGAGGGAACCAGGAAATGTTCCCGGAGCCTGGAAAGGTGAGTTAGCAGCAAGCTCAGCAGTTGGAGGGCGGGAGGGTGTCCTGAGAGGCGTAGAACAGCATGAGAAGGTCTGACACCGTGAAGGCTTTTCTTGTTTGTTTGTTCTTGGTTAAATTTGTATTTTGAATTTTTGAATCTTATGGTACGATTTTTGTATAGACTGGGATTTCTGCCCCCCACCCCAGATCCCACCCCCACAACAGATTTTCTCCATGTTGTTACAATAGTATAGTCCTTCATAAGGGTTCATAATTCTATCAATTGTTATTAAAGTGTGCCCCGGCATTGCTGGTACAGATGATGCCAGCCAATCCAGCATCCCGTTATCTACACGTTTCAGCAGTTTCATTGGGAGTCCATCTGATTCGGAAGCAGGGAAGGCTTTTCTTGTTAAGAGCGGATTGATACACCCAGTCGCGTGGAATGTCAGGGTACAGTGTGGAGTTTATGGGCAACAGGGGTGCTTGAACACAGAGCGATGGCACGGAGGTGGGATCTTAGGCTAATCTGGGGGTGGCGGGAGGGGTTAAGGAAGGGAGCCAGGTCAGCTGGGGGGAGGAGTCAGCCCCTGTTCTGCAAAAGGCCAGAAAGTGCACGCTTTAGGCCCCATCAGCTGCGCATTGTCCACTGCAGCCACTCAGCTCTGCCGTTGCCATGTGAAAGCAGCCACAGATAATACGGAAACGGATGGGTGTGGTTGTGTCCTAATAAATCCATTACTTCTGGTCCCTAGAGTTTTGCTCTTCACATCTTTTTCATATGTCATAAAATTGTCAGCTTTTGATGTCTTTCCCCCTTGCCTGCCATTTAAGAATGTAAATGCAGTTCTTTGCTATCAGACTAGATCTGGCTTACGGACGGCGACATGGCGACGTGCCAGAGAGCTGGAGGCAGGACGTTGGCAGTGGAGATGGAGAGGAAGGGACCTGTGGTCAGCGACGTTTTAGAAAGAAGAGACAGAGGAGAGGAAAGAGCCGCATACATGGCTGAGTGTCATGTTGGACGCCTCTCCGGCCTCTTTGGGTCAGGCTGGCCTTGCCTGCCACATGCCAAGAATATGACTTAGTTCTAGAGGAGAAAAAACAACAACCTAGAAATAGCTGGTGCTGCCTGACCGCCATCAGCAGTTCATGGTTCTGAATTAATCGTTCCCCAAGAATGTTTGTGCCCTGGTTGCTTCTGTGGCCTTGATCTCCAGGCACGTTGGGCATGTGGTGGCTCTTGCTGCAACCGGACGGGAGACCCTTCTGGTTATCAGGGCCCTGGTAATGCTCACTTTGGGGATAGCTAGGTCTGGCTTAATTGCAGATTCACGCAGAAATTATAAAAGGAGAACTAGGAGCTTTCTGTCTGCCCCACACCTATTACCTAGCTGTGTTAGAGCTTACTAATGGCTCTCATTTTTCCCATTTGCTTTCTCACATTCCCCTTCTATACATAACGTATGTGTGGCGGGGCACGGAGGCACAGAGAGAGAGAGGCCCTTTTTTTCTAGATATTTTGAATAGTCAAAGCCATTGTTGCTCTAAGCCTGAATTTCTTAGCGTGGCTTTAACAAGTTGAGTATCTATCTTCCCGCAAGTATGGTACGGCAGTGAACATAGACAACTTAATCTTGGTACAGGTCTAGTAGCTGATTGCTTTTGAGGGCAGCCCAACCCGTAGCCGTTTATTACCTGCTGCACGTCAGTGGTGATGCAACACATGTTACGTCACATTCCTGGCTCTGTAACCTACAGGTTCTGCCGCTGGAGCTCCTGCACCCAAGCTGAGGTTGCGCAGTGGGACGGGACCTGCACGTCACCTGGAAGGCTGCAACCCCAGGGCTGGCAGGTCACCTGCGTGTGCCAGACTGCCAGAGAGCAGCTGCGCTGCCTTGCTGCACAAACTCCTGCTCTTTCGCCAGCCCTCTGAGGCAGTCAGTCTCCCACGCTGAGCACAGCCACGGCTCCCACTGTCTTGCAGTTGTAGCCGTGTTCTCCGTTCCGGCCTTGTGCGTTGTGTTTCAGCTCCGGGAATGGCTTCTTCCAGGCTTGATCTGGAAAACAAATGAAATCCGAGCGATTTCTTTTGCAAATTAAATGGGAGGTAAAGCATAGCAGTTCTGACTCAGCCCAGAGGAGTTTTTCCCTTTGGCCAGCTTAAAGAGATTGAGAGCAGAAATGGGGAGGTGTCGGATGCCGATTCCTCGGTATCTTACGGGCAGTTGTGGGAGCTGCAGGGAATGACCTAGACATTGTACATGATGAGAAAGGGGGAAGGAATTGGGAATTCCACCCTGGGAATTGGGTGACCTGGATCCTCTGTGACTTCCCTGGGGGGTTTGCCTGAAGCCTGTAGGTGCCATAGCTGTCACGGGGACCCTGCACTGTGTTGCTGCGTGGTTACTGACGTGTTCACAGTCCGTTTCTGTGAGCTGGACCCAACGCTGGGGCCTGATGACTTCCGCGCCCACAGCTCGTTAGGTTCCCTGCTGGGGGAGTGGCTAACGGAGGAGGAAGAGGTGTGAATTGTCTTGTCCAGATGAGGAAACCTTGGGCTCAGCTGAGACATTTAGCAGCTCAGGGTCGCACTTTTGCCATTTGTCAGGGAAAGAGAAGTTGGCTGTGAGCCAGTCTCGAGGGGCACCCTCTAAGACTGTGTGTAACATGAGGCAGGCCTACCTTGAAGCAGAACCCGGCACTGCTGTGCCCTGCTGTTTCCTTACCAGTCACCGAGCTTACTGCTCACCACGAAGGTCAAAAGACTGATGGGGAGAGATGTTGAAGACTTGCTGAGTCTGGCACAGTAGCTAAGATGCCCCTTGGAAAACCTGCAGCCTGCATCCGAGAACCCAGCGCGGAGTCCGGCTCAGCTTCTGATCTAACTTCCCGCTCACGCGTGTGCACCCCAAGAGGAACCTGTGTCCCTGCCGCCATGTTGGAGACCTGACTAGCCAAGGCTCCTGGCTCCGTCCTGGCCCAGCCCTGGCTACTCTGAGCGTGTGTGGAGTAGACCAGCAGGTGAAACAATGATTCCTGTCTCTCTGCCTTTGAGATCAGATGAAAACTGCTTAAAAAGTGATACAGTGGGAACTGCCGTCCTCTTGGAGTTGGATGTTCGTGGAATTCACAAAGCAAGGCAGACAGATCCGGAGAAATGCCAGAGACAGGCAAGGGAGTGGAGGTCACAGGCTGTGTCCTCGGAGTTCACGGTCTGTTTTGGATGTCAAGATAAAATAATAAAAGAACAGCTAGGGCACGACCGGAAGGTGCGCTGCAGGCATGCCCCTGTCTCGAGGCCTTTGTACAGGCTCGTTCCCCGTGAGATGTTAGGTTCCTTGCTCGCGGCATCCCAGGTGCCTTTAACCCTGCTTTACTCTGCCATCTTTCAAGAGCTTGCCGTGTCGTTCACTGCTGAAGCGTGCTAGGCTTGGCTGTCCTGATCTCGGCCTCAGTCAGTCCCCCTTACTACCTGCGTGAGCGTGCGGGCACTGTTTTAACTCCTGTGGCCTTCGTTTCCTAGTTGCAAGAATAATACCAAACCCACGGAATTTTTGTGAGGAATGAATATTTATAAAATGTGTACTATAACACCTGGCACAAAGTGAGGCCCAAGTAAGCATTTGATAGATACAGCTTTTATTGTCTAAATGGCAGCTTCATGAAGTCAGAGTTCTTTATCTGTCCTGTCTTGTAACAGATCCCTGGCACTTCCAACAGGGCCTGGAACAAAGCAGACAGTGAGGGCGCACTGAGTGGATGGGCTGTGGGCCAAGTTCGGGAAAGACATCAGCAAACTGTGAGGCAGGGGCCCTGCCCTGCGCTCGGCAGAGTCGGTCCGGGTTCACTGTTGGACCACTGTTGTAACCTCTCTGAGTCTTGAGCTAATACTGCCTTCTTAGTGAAGGTGATGCAGTTAGCCGGATGAAAGGAGGTGATGGGCGCATAGCACTGTCCCCGCAGCCTGCCTGGTGGCAGCTGGTCACTGGGCAGGAGTGCCTTTCCTTCCTTGGCATCTGTGGGAGAAGTGAGTCAGGAGCTGGCTCTCGGGGCAGTGAAGGAAGTGGGTTGGCAGGGAGGAGCAGGGGAAATCCTGAGTCTAGGTGTACAGAGGGGACAAAACAAGATGTTATGTGGAGCTGTAGCCACTGCAGACCGGCCTGCCTGGAGTGCTTACTGGGAAGGAGCTGTTACTGAAACATTTCAGGGTCAAGATGAGGGTTTGGACTTTATTATTGTTGTTGTTGTTGTTGTTGTTATTATTATTACATTTCAGAGAAGTGCAAGAATAAAACAAGGAACTCCTATTTGCTCTTTGCTTAGAAGCCCATTTGTTTGCATTTTGCACCATTTGCTTCTTTCTTGTCTTTGGATTTTTTTTTTTTTTCTAGAACCATTTGTGAGCCAGTTAAAGACATCATGCCTCTTGACCCCTAAACCTTTCAGTGTTTACTGCCTGGAGCAGGGATGGTCTGATTTTGACAGAGAGCCTTAATATAGGCCTTACATAATGAAGTGGCATTATGTGGAAAGTATTTTGAGAAGGCGGACTAGAGGCCTGGGAGGCCGTGGTGGGCAGTATGGTTCCCCTGGACGGTGGTGAGGACCATGTAGTGACCGGAAATGGGGAAAGGAGTGTGGGTCCAGCAACATGGGGTGAAGCCTTGGGTATGAACTCCTGCTAGAGGGAGGGAGAGGAAGAAGGTGGAAGGCTTCTGCCTTCTGGGGCTGGACAACCCTCTGTAGACTGAACAAACCAATCCAGCTTCAGATTTATGCTTGAGACAATGAAACAATTCCTTCCCCTCTTCTGCTCATGTGGAAATCTACAGATGATATCAAGTCCCACCAAATCTGGGCTGATATCCTGACCTGTGGGTATGATCTCTCTGTGTGTTCTTAAGTCAGTGGAAATGGTATCTTGGTACTTTTTTGTTTTATGAAGATTTAATTATTTTATTGGAAAGATATACAGAGAGGAGGAGAAGCAGAGAGGAAAATCTTCTGTCCGATGGTTCACTCCGCAAGTGGCCGCAATGGCTGGAGCTGAGCCAATCCGTAGCCAGGAGCCTCTTTGGGTCCCCCACGTGGGTACAGGGTCCCAAAGCTTTGGGTCATCCTTGACTGCTTTCCCAGGCCACAAGCAGGCAGCTGGGATATGAACCAGCATCCATATGGGATCGTGACATAGGCAAGGTGAGGACCTTTGCCACTAGGCTACTGTTCTGGGCCGGTATATTCGTCGTCATGGTTCCGTGAGCCACACAGTGTGAATGTAGGATACTGAAGTCATCAGGAACTGGATGAGGTACTTTAAGTTTGTCATGAAGTGACTGGTCGAGGTGAGGATATAGGTAGCCTCATGTGGAGTCCTTAGTGATAATAACAATGATGGTATTAAACTCAGTTGTGGGCCTGGCGGTGTGGCCTAGTGGCTAAATTCCTTGCCTTGAACGCGCCAGGATCCCATATGGGCGCCGGTTCTAATCCTGGCAGCTCCACTTCCCATCCAGCTCCATGCTTGTGGCCCAAGAAAGCAGCTGAGGACGGCCCAAAGGTTTGGGATCCTGCACCCACGTGGGAGCCTGGGAAGAAGTTCCTGGCTCCTGGCTTCAGATCGGCATAGCATCGGCCGTTGCGCTCACTTGGGGAGTGAATCATCGGATGGAAGATCTTCCTCTCTGTCTCTCCTCCTCTCTGTACATCTGACTTTGTAATAAAGTAAATAAATAAATCAATCTTTAAAAAAAGTAAAAGAAACTCAGTTGTCAATAGAGAGAGGGGGATGGTGGAAAGCCAGAGACTCCAGCCAGCTTAGGGGAAGAGAGGATCCACAGAGAAAGAGGGAGAGATGGAAGATTGAAGGGGAACGAAAGACGAAGAGTGGGTGCAGACTGAGCTGAAAGCTGGAGACCCGGGGCGCAGGTGAGCTCTCGGCCGTCTCGCTATCACTCAGTGATCTCTGGGACCTGGAGGCTCTGCCTTCTCCAGACCCGGAGCCAAGACTTCCCAAAGCACGTCAGACTTGAAGGAGTTGGAATCCACTTCCAGCTCTCTGCATTATCTTAGTGGAAGAAATACCTCAGGGAGAGCTTACTGAGGAAAGTGTCTTAATATTTGAGTGTTTGCTAAGTGTTAAAAAGATATCTTCCCTTTTAAAGACAATAACTTGTTCTGTAGAAGATGTTACTGTTCTATCTTCCAAAATTTCCAGATATGGAAAGTCTTATTTCCTCTGTCATAATAGACCCTTAGCAGAAAATTAAGTATAAGATTGTACTTTATTTGCACAAATATGCGTTGAACATCTTTGTGTTCAAAATTTTCAAAGAAATTTTGCAAGTTGATTGTTAAACACGGCCATATCATGATTAAGTAAGTGATATTAAAGACAAGGATGATAAGAATAACTAATCACATTATTTTAGCATTACCTATGCTGTTACATTTACTTTAGGGAAATTATTGCTCGTACATTAATGTGCTGAGGTTCATCTGCTCTGAGTTTTGCATTCTAGTGTCCACTGGGGGACTTGACTTGAGCCATGGATGGGGTATTTGTGCCATGCAAACCTTCAGACAGTGCATATCAGGACTTGGTTTATTGTTGTTGTCCTTGTCAAGGTGTCGGAGGGGCAGCTTGCGTCTTGCATTGGAGAGTCTGGGTTTGATTGCCGACTCTGGCTGCTGGCTCCAGCTTCGTGCCCATAGGAGAAACCAGGTGGAGTTCCCGGTCCCCAACCTTGGCTTTAGCCCAGTTCTGCTCTGCTCTAGCAGGTATATGGAGTTCCTTTCTCTCAGCATTTCAAGAAAATTCAAGTATAATACTGATTTTAATGTGTCATCTTCCAGTAGTTGGAAACTAGTGTCCGATTTAGCAAATGAGTTGTTATTGTCAGGGATGGGCTTTGGTGTAGCAGTTAAGAAGTTGCTTGTGTCATGTTCTGTGTTATTTCATTTTCCTCCTTCACAACAATGAAAATATCAACCTACATTTGCTTATTTGTCACTTGTATCCCTAAGTTAACCATTGGTATGAATTAGGAAAAAAAAAAGAGACAAAGAATCTATGTAAATGTCTAGTGAGAATCAGTTGGCTATGGGGTTGATAATAAAAAGTATTCCATATTATCATTGTATATGTTACTGGTGTGTGTGTTTGTTACTGTAGTTTGTGACTGGTGTGTGTTACCCCGTTTTTGCGTCAGTAAACTTGACAATGTTTTTGGAGACCAGTTGTTAAGTCTGTCATATGGCATCATCGTGGGGCCTTCAAGGTGGTCGCAGTATCTGTAGGGAAGGGAAATAGAGAGAGGAGCACAGAAACGTATCTGCTGTGAAGGGCACTGATGGAGCACTCGCGTGGGGCCAGGGAGAATATGCGATAGGGTCTGCACAGTGGGCTGGAGGGACAAATCAGAGAGGTGAGAGCTGAATCCAGAAGGAAGGTGACTGACAAGGGAACCCACATCTGGGTGAGGCGTGCAGGCTGGCGAGATAGATGGCAACTCATGGGACTGCGGCATGGTGATAAGGGGCAAGAGGTGAGAATTCTGGAAAAGAAAGTGGGTGTGGGTGTGGGTGAGAGTGCCTGGGGCCTGTGGGTCCTGGGAAAGGAGTCCGCCCTCTGGTATGTGGGCCACTCAGCAGCTACAGACAGACACTAAAAGACTTCCCAAAGAGGTGTGTGTGTGTGTGTGTGTGTGTGTGTGTGAAGGAGATGCTTTGGTTCGGCAAGTATGACTTGTCTGCTTACTGTCTACAGGACTTAGCTCCCCGTGAGCCATCAGCCACAAGCACCATCTGTGCTCTCCAGGCATGGGCTACCTATCGGGGGATGAGATGTGTAATAGATGGCAAAGCTGCGCCTGCGCCATGGGGCACACCGTGGATTCTGATGGCGGCCTGGGGAAGGAGGATAAACAAGGCAGCAGAGTAGTGTGCAGTCATTTACTTTGAAGTCCCGGAAGAGGATCCCATGATTGACAGAAGGCCCTGACATGTTTTCAGTGTATTCCCATCATTGACTGTCCTGAAATGTGTGATCACCTCACAAAGGTAATTTTACTCTATCCAGACTCCTGGAGGACCAAGTTAATGCTCTCCTATGCCTCTAGAGTTCAGCTTACTTAAGTGCTTTTAGATATTACTGCTGCTTTTTGTACCAGCCACCTGAGTTTCCTAGCAGCTGAGCTAAGAAACAACTTTGGACAGAGATCAGTGTAGTGTCGGGGGGCTGGAGGGAGAAGGTGGAAGTGGGGAATGTGCCGGGCTGGGAGAAGGCACTGAAGTGGGACCCCTGTTTCCTCGAGGTGGGGGCATCCTGCGGGAGTCACTGATTACAGTGGAGAATTCCTCTAACACAACCGTTACTGAGAAGATCAATACCTCTACTCTGTTTCACCAACACCTATTGAGTACCTGCTGTATACCTGGCCCTGTATTAACACAGGAGAATATGTTGTCACGTAAGACATGCTTACTGCCTTCAGGTTTTAAAAGTAGGTTTATTACACAATTGACATATCATACAGTTTCTTCATTTAAGTGGGATAACTCAGTGATTTTTATATCTTCAAAGTCATGATTGTGCAATCAGAATCAATTTTAGACATTTTTTATTATCACCTCTCAAAGCGTCTTTCTACCCTAGCCTGAAGCAGCTGCTCATCCACTTTCTGTCTCCAGCTGTGCTGTTCTGGACATTGAGTGTGCCATTCTGGAATGGCACAGTACATGTCATTTTCTGATTGGCTTCTTTATCTCTTGGCCTAATATCTACAAGGTCCATTCATGTTGAAGTACGGCTCAGTGCTTCATTTCCTTTTGTGGCTGAATAGCATTCCATTGTATGGATTTGTCACATTTTCTTTGTCTACTCAGCAGTTGATAAGGATTTGATTGTTATCACTTTTTGGCTACTTTGAAGTAGTAATAATAATAAGTGAACTTCCACTTGCAAGTTTTTATGTGGACATAAGCTTGGGGATATACCTAAGGGATATAATTCGTTGGGCCCTCTGGGAACTCTGCTTAACAAACTTTTCCAAAGTAGTTGGGTTGCTTCACATTGCCAGTAGCAGTGCCGGCGTGCTCCAGTTTCCCATATCCTCAGCATCACTTGTTATTGTCCATCTTCATCATAACCCTGCTAGTGAGTTTGAAGTGACAGGTCATTGTGGATTTAGCTTGTATTTCCCTACGTTTTTGTGTGTTCAATGATCTTTTGTGTATCTTCTTTGGGGAAGTATCTGTTAAAATCCTTTGATCATTTAAAGATTGGGTCATCTTTTTATTGAGTTCTAAGTTCTCTTATATGATCTAGGTACAATAGACTACGGGATCTAAAATTTGGTGTGTCATGTGTATATCAAATGTAAGATTTTCTCCTTTTTTGTGGGTTGTCTTTTTCTGCTTTGAAGCAGACATATTTTTAATTGGGGCAAAATAAAATCCTCCCTTCATTGTTTAGTACACCCAAATTTTCAAGTCAGATTGTTATACTCTCAGATGTTTCTGTTGCATTTAACAAGTTTCTAGAGCTGACTCATCTGTAAGAGTCTTACCATCTTGAATACTCAGAGCTTCTTATGTTTATTGGCTCTGTTTTAGCTTTTAGAAACTTCAATCCTATGAAAGCAGATACTAAGTTGCAAAGGCTCTTTGTAACATTTTATTCCCTGTGCTGAGATAAAACTGTAAGCAGATGACTGCTGAACACATTGACTCAGGAGGCGGTCTTCAGGGAGTAGCTGAAGGTTGGACACAAGTGTATCCAAGTTGTATTTAAGCAGGCAGGAAAATGGAGCAATGTTCAAGCATTGTCATCTTAACTCTCTGGGCCATCTAATGAAATTTTCTTCTCTATTTATGCTAATGGAAAACATGAAATTTAATAAGAACTGCATCTGGATTATGTAGACAAGTTGTTAGAATAAAAACTTGAGCTATCTCCTGCCCTAATCTTTATGACCTAAATTGCTCAGGCAATGTTAAAAATAAATCCCTCACTTGTGTCGCAAGGTTCTGCTGGTTCTTTCCTGCTTGCTCCTTTGAGCAGCATAGCACCTCTCCTCCTCCTTTGAGGCTGAGACAGAGAAAGAGAGAGATCCTCATCTACTGATTACTCCTCAACTCCTCGGGATGGCCAGGGCTGAGCCAGACCTGAGCCAGGTGACTAGAAGTCCATTCAGGGCCTCCAAGTCGGTGACAGAGGCCCAGCACTCTGGCCGTGTTCTGCGACTTTTCCAAACACATTCACAGGGAGCTAAAATCAGGATCCAAAGGGTTGGTATTGCACTTGGGCACTCCAACATCGGAGGCAGGCTGCATTTGATCAGGTAGATGGCTGTGGCTGACTGTGGCACCTTGAGTAACTGGCCTTTCTCCTCTGTGGTGTTTCCTGCATGCCGTTGGAATCACAGGGGCAACATGGGATGGGCAGTTCTCTCAGGGAAGTCACCCTCAGAACGTGTTTAGGATGTATATCCCTTTAGCTCCTTTGTCTACTTTGTGTCTGCTGAGAATGTATTTTCATACTTTGGATGTGGTTAAGTGTGAGGACTGCCTGTGTTCAATTCCACCCTCTACCACTTAGTTAACTGTGTGACTTTGAATACATTGTTGAATTTCTGTTTCTTCCTTTATAAGGTGCGTGTAAATAATGCTTATATTGTGAGTTATGATGAAGATAAGTGAAATCTTGTAGATACAGGTTCAAAGAACAGTACCTGAAGCGGTGCTCATCACACATTAAAGCACATACTGATGTGATGTGCTCGGGACTGGTGTTGTGATGAAGTGGGCTAAGTACCACCTGTGGCACCAGCATCCCATTTCTAAGTGCTAGTTCCAACCCTTGCTCTCCACTTCCAACCCAGCTTCCTGCTAATATTCCCGGGAAAGCGACAGAGGTTGGCTTGAGTACATGGGTCCCTGCCACTGCTGTGGGACGTCAGGGTGGAGTGCCTGGCTCAGGCCTGGCTGTTGAGGGAGCAAAGCAGTGAATGGAAGAACTCCCTAGCTCTCCTGCTTTCTTTGTTATTGTCTTTCAAGTAAATAACGCTTAAATTTAAAAGTCTAGGTGCTGCTTTTAGTGTTGCAAAAGAACCGTTAAAGCAGGCAGAGTTCTTAAAATGAAGTGGGTGATCAGACTGCACAGCAGTATCTTTGATAAAACATGAAGTAGTGCTAATACTTCCTGTTTACCAAGCACCTTCTCAGCGTTAGGTCCTGCAGCAAAGGTTTGTATGTGCCTTGTCTTAAGTCTTACAACAGCTGTATCAGCGTGGTTGAAGGCTGTGCTTGGGGTCACATGGTTGCTCGGGGTCGGAGGCTGCTGGGGGGTTGGAGGCTGCATGGGGTTGGAGGCTGCTTGGGGTTGGAGGTGCTTGGGGTTGGAGGCTGTTAGGGGTCACACAGCTGCTCGGGGTTGGAGGCTGTTAGGGGTCACACAGCTGCTCGGGGTTGGAGGCTGTTAGGGGTCACACAGCTGTTCGGGGTCCCACGGCTGCTCAGGTAGAGCTGGCTGTGTGCATCTCATGGGGGCTGGACTTCTTCGCTGCCTCGCTGCGGTGCCTCTCTCTGTGCACCTCTGGAACCAAACTGAAAAGAGAGCATGTTTTTGCCTTGAGTCTGCAGTTTCAACCACTGACAGAAACCTTAGCGCAGAAAGAGGTGAGATTTCCAGGGTGTCGGTCTTCCCCTGGATTCGTTTCAGTCTTGTGTTGAGATGGAAGGGGCATGTCGGGTGCTCCTCCTGAGAAGGCCAGTGATCACCCGTTTCTGAAGCAGGCTTCTGCTCCTGGCCCCTGCATCACAGTCACGCACACCCACATGCCCACCACCGCCCAGGCTGGGGAGGGAGGGTGGAGGAATAACCTCCTGTCATCCCCTTTACTCCCTGCCCTTCCTCCACCATCACTTGTTCCTCTTCGTGCCTCAAAGATGGGCACAGGGGGCCTGGCATTGTAGTGCAGTGGGTTAAAGTGCCGCTCGGGACACTGAAATCCCACGTCAGAATGTCGATTCCAGTCCTGGCTGCTCCATTTCCAATTCAGCTCCCTGCTAATGCACCCGGGAAAGCAATGCATGACGGCCCACGTGCCTGGACCCATGCGCTTCACAGGTGAGCAGGATGGAGTCTCTCCCTCTTTGTCACTTTGTCTTTCAAATAAATACGTTAAAGAACAGACTCATTTTTAAATTTTTATTTGGTAGAGTTACACAGAGAGGAGAGACAGAGGGATCGTCCATCTGCCTGTTGACTCCCCAGGTGCCTGGAGCTAAGCCGATCTGATCTGAAGCCAGGAGCGTCTCTGGGTTTCCTGCATGGCTGTAGGACCTGTGCCATCCTCCGCTGCTTTCCCAGGCCATAAGCAGGGAGTCGGGTTGGGAGCCACGACGTGAACTGGCGCCTCTGTGGGATGGTGCAGAGCATGCAGACAGCCTGCTATACCACTGTGCTGGCCCCTCAAGTAAATACGTTAAAAAAAATTTTTTTTGCCCCTAAAAGATGGGTGTGGGATCTGGTTGACCCAGTGTGTTTAGTTACATATGCTCTAGAAACAAGTTCCTTAGTAGATATGTGATGTACGATACATTTCCCCCTATTTGCTGGTTATGTGTTCACCTTTTTTTCTTACTTTGTTTTATGACACAGTTTAATAGGCAGTGGGGTCTTCCCTCCCGCTCCCCTCTGATCTCCCCTCCAGTTTTACAGTGGGTGCCCTCCGTAAACTTTGACAAGTCCCTCATGCTGCCACTGAGGTGTCTCCCCACAGCGTATGCAAGGACGGTGTCGGATGTTCATCTTTCTCGTTGGTGTTCTGTGCTTCTCCTCCTGTGTGTCTCCTCCTTGCCCCATCTTGTTTTACTGTATGAGGCTTGGCCAGTTACAAAATGTGGGAGAACAGGAGGCAGCAGCCCCTCTGCCCACACAGACACACTCCCCTCCCTGCTCTCATCGTCACCCCGTCACTCACAGAAGTACCACGAAAGGCCTGTAAATGAGTTACGCTTGCAGCCAAAGTGATGCTTTGCCAGCAAGAATCCGACCTGGAGCCGAGTGTTGTCAGACTGAGCTGCCACCTGCAATGCCAGCCTCCCATCTGGGTGCTGGTCCCTCCCCCAGCTGCTCCATTTCTGACCCAGCTCCCTGCTAATGGCCTGGGCAAAGCAGCAGTAGGTGAAACTAGTGTTTTGGGACCCTGCCACTCACACGGGAAGCCTGGATGAAACTCCTGGCTCTTTCGTGGCTTTGACCTGGCTCGGCACTGACTGCTGTCACCATCCAGGGAGTGAACCAGTGCAATGATCTCTGTCTCTCCCTCTCTCTGGGTAGCTCTGGCCTTCAAAACAAATAAATACATCTTAAACAAACAAACAGACCCCAGCCTGAAGTGGGCAGCCAGGTGGGCTCCGAGCACAGTTTGCGTGCAGAAGGCCAAGCCTGTGCAAGGCAGGGGTGCAGGGTGGCTGAGCGGCAGGTATGTATGTGGTGGTAGTGCGGGCTGCCAAGTTCTGGGTAGGGTATGTTGCTTTGGCTGTGGCAGTGCCAAAGACTACATACACCGGGTCAAGTTACAGTCGCTGTGGGAACTGTGACCTTTGAGTTTCCTGGCTCAGCCGTGGAATTTCAGTTGCATAATTGTGCAACAAACTTGGATTTTCCCCCTTGCCCACTTTTCTCCCTCCTCCCTCTTCTTGCTCCTTGGAATGTAGCGTTTTGTCCCAGTGAATGAGCCTGTTAGCTCACTCCCCCTCCTTCTCCTCTTGAGCACTTGCCTGCCTTCTGCTCCTGCAGCGCATGTGCCAGCCCCGGCGTGTGGGAGGAGCGCCCAGGAGCTGCTTCTAGAACACAGCACTGGGTGTTCTATAGGTGAGCCCGCTGTTCTGCAGTGCCTGCTTCTGAGCTCACCGTTCAGTCTCCGGTGTGGCGGGAGCATCAGCCCAGGCGGTTCAGCAGAATTCTCCGACTTGTCTCCACATGAAAGTTGCATGCTCCCTGGGAAGCGCTCTTTGTCTCCTCTTCCAATGAACTGGACGCTAGCATTCATTTGCATTTGATCAGATATTGCCTCGGAGTGTATAAATGTTCTTGTTGTCTCAAGTGCTTTGTTACTCTCTCGATTGAGGTAGCTTGATGTCTCTTTTTCTACAAATAAGATTGCAAGTTTCCCCCCCCCCCTTTTATCTTTTCTTCTTTTGTGTTAAGAGAGACCCTATCCCCTCATACCCATGACAGCTGGGGGTTGGAGAGAAGGGGCCACAGCGGGGAACCAGGGAGTCAGAGCAGAGGCGCCCTGTGAGTGGCAACGGTGCTTGGGTCTCCCGGGCACCCAAGAGCAGGAACCATGATCCTCAGTAAAGGGGCTGGAGCTGGATGTGGGCCTCTCACACAGTGACTGTGGTGCCAATACCTGCCCGAGAGTTTTCTCCTGTGTTCTTCTGTTGTTTTTCTGAAAAACCTCTCCACTGAACACATTCACAAACGCCCTTCTCTACCTAAGCATCACCGTCTTCCCGTTTGTAGCTGGGTCCACCCGTTTGGGACCACAGACAGCGCAGAAGTCTTGCTCACGTTCTGTGCCTTTAGACTCGTTGCCTGAAACTGGCAGGCCCAGAGCCAAAGCTAAATGAGTAACTCTTCTAGAGAAACACAGGATCCAGGGACAAGCAGGAAGCGCGGCCTGGCTGGTGGTCCACCCTGCAGGTCTTGCCCCAGTGGTTGATGTGCAGGAAGCAAGTTTCGTGGCAAGGCTGGCAGTACCCTTTGAGTTCTGCTGAAACTTCTGCAGCCCGAGGCAGCACTGTGCTTTTTTTTTTTTTTTTCTCTCTCTCCTTTCTTTTTCCTTCCCTCAGCTCTCCATTCCTTTTTTGGCTGTCCTTGAAATGACTTAAGGCATCTTGGACTCTGAATCTCCGAGGAGAGTGGAGCAGGATTATTAGTCTGCTCTGTGGAATTCTGGATACTTATTTTGGGATCTTTGGGATATTTCCTTGTTCCTAAGCTCCCAGACTCCATGCTGAGAAGCAGTCTCTCTCCATCACTGGCCGGAGAGCTGGGAGAGACTGTCTCGTCTCATCTCTGCCGACTCAGCGGGTTGCCTACGGCCCTGAGGAGTGGGCTTCTCCCGAGTGCTCGGAGAGGACTTGCGTCATGCAGAGGGTTGCTGTCCGTGTTTGAAGAGCTGTTGGACCCAGTGAAGTAATGTGCGTGGAAGCCGTGCGAGCTGGGCAGGGAAGTAGGGGGTGCTGTGTGAGGTCAGCATGTAATTATTAATCAGACTTTCCCTAGGCTGCTCCGCTGCCCTGGGCTTTCCAGGGCTCACAGTCACAAGGGTAGCTGGAGTGCTTTCCTCCCTGGCACACTGGCACCTTGGAGGTGCCAGAGAAACAGACTTCCTAATGACTGTCTTTAGTCATTAGTCACTGAGGTGGGCAGTTGCCCTCGTGCACAGTCCCCTGGGTGGGCAGTCCCTGGATGGGCAGTTCCTGGGTAGGCAGTCCCTGGGTAGGCAGTTCCTGGGTGGGTAGTTCCTGGATGGGTAGTCCTCTGGGTGGGCAGTCCTCTGGGTGGGCAGTCCCTGGATGGGCGGTTCCTGGGTGGGCAGTCCTCTGGGTGGGCAGTCCTCTGGATGGGCAGTTCCTGGGTAGGTAGTCCTCTGGGTGGGCAGTCCATGGATGGGCAGTTCTTGGGTAGGCAGTTCCTGGATGGGCAGTTCCTGGGTAGGCAGTCCATGGGTGGGCAGTTGCCCATGTGGGCATTCACCTTGGTGGGCAGTCTCTGGGTGGGCACGCTGTCTCGAGCACTTGCTTTCCCCAGGCCGCTCACCCTCTGGCCTGCTTGCCCTCCCGCAGGCATCTGGTTGCCTTTGCACTGCTGTCCTCAGTCAGGCAGGCAGCAGGACCTGCAGGTTCCTCCTTTGCCAGCCCCTGCCCGTGTTGTTGAGTGCCAGCTGAGGGTGTTCCCTCAGGCTTCAGATCTGGCTGCCATTGGCACGGCAGCTAATCGTGGGGCCCACACCAGGTTCCTCTGGCTAAGTCAGAATTGTGGCTATCTCATTAGAGTGGCGGGTCATCATTGGCCTCTTAGGTTTTTGGTTTTGCTTCTTAAAAAGCATCGTATTTTAACACTGATATGAATATACAGTTCAGAAATGCAAACTCAGAAGCAAAATTTGATCATTTTCCCCTCACTGCTTTTTCCTGCCCAGGTCCATCACTGCATGCAGGCCCATTCCTGTCACGTGTCTAGCACACGACAGATTCTGTCAGGATCCTTAAATTGGAGGTGGTGGGAAGTCCAGTTGTCTTCTCAGGCTGTGGAATTTATTTTTTATAACTTAAAAATCATTTTTTAAAAGTTGTACACATTTATGGGGCTCTCTACATTATATGATATCTAACCAGAGCAAATCTATTTCTCCTTTTAAGCATGTAACATTTATTTTAGTGAAAACACGCAAGATCTTACGTTCTAGTTTTTAGCAGTTTTCTCAACATACTGTATGTTAGCACAGTATATTAACATTATCTGTAGTCACCCTAATGTGACCCCAGAATGTGTTACTGCTGTCCAGAGGGAACCTAGGACTAGTTATACAGCTTGTTCCCAACCTTCCCTTCTCAGCCTGTGGTAACTACCATTCTCTCTCTCTCTCATACACACACACACACATTATTTTCAAAGTGATTTATGCATTTGAAAGGCAGATTTAGAGATGGGGAGAGGGGGTGTTCCCAGATGCCTGCAGCACCAGTGGCTGGCCCAGGCTGAAGCCAGGTCCCTGGGCTCCTGCTCCGATATGAGAGCCTAGAGTCGTAAGCACCAGTGTAACTCGCTATGCCGCAGTGTCTTTCCCACATAGTTGTACTTATTTTAATTTTAATGAGGTCACTTTTTTTTTAAATAGATTCCATGTATGAGTGAAATCTGGTGATGCTTATCTTTCCGTGTGTAGCAGCTTCTTTTACTTCACGTGGTAGATGACCTCCAGTCCCATGCTTGTTGTTGCAGATGGCACTTCCATCCTTTTTATGACTGCCACTCCTTCGGATCTGCTTGATCTGCTCATCAGTGCATAGATACTTGGATGGTTTCCATCTCTTTGCTATGGTGAGTAGTACTGCCTGCCTGCAATGAACAGGAGTACAGATGTTTCTTTGATGGGTGGAGCTCATTGTCCTGCCCAGGATGAATGCTAATCCTACTTTTAGCTTTTCGATGAGCCTCTATACTGTTTTCCACGATGGCTGTATTAATTTCCGTTCTACCAACAAGGTACAAGCAATTTCCTCCCATCACCAATTTTTTCGGTAAGGATTCCCCTTTCTCCACTTCCTCACCAACACTTGCCATTTGTCTCTGGTACTACCCAGTGAGTGGGTACCCAGTGGGTACTACCCAGTCTCACCAGAATGAGATGTTATCTCATGGTGGTTTTCATTGCTATTTCCTTGATGATTAATGATACCGAAGGGTTCGTTGTAATGTGCCTGTTGGCCATTTGTATGTCTTCCTGCGGGAGAGGTCTGACTAGAGTCTGCTGCCAGTTTTTGTTGGATTATTGGGAGTTTTTTTGTTTGTTTTGCCATTTGGTTTTTAAAGTTCCTTCTGTTCTGTATATCAACACCTGGTCAGAGCTTCCAAATATTTTCTTCCTTGATGTAGGTTGTCTCTTGACCTTGTGGGTTGTTAGCAAGTAAGTTCCTGATAAAATATTATCATTAGATTTTTCCTGATTCTAAAGCTGAACATTTTCTGCAGTGACTTATTTATCCAAGATACATTTTGAATTTGTAAACAGAAATTTATTCTAATTTTTGATCATTGGACATTTGAAAATGTTTGTGGCCCCATGCAGATCTCCACATACCTGGTATTTCTTGAGCTTCCTTAGTATTCTTTTCATATATTTTAAAGATTTATTTTTATTGGAAAAGCAGATGTACAGGGAAAAGGAGAGAGAGAGAGAGAGAGAGAGAGAGATCTTCCGTCTGCTGTTCACTTCCCAAGCAACCACAGTGCCCGGAGCTAAGCTAATCTGAACCTGGAGATTCTTCTGGATCTTCCAGGTGAGTGCATCTTTGACTGCTTTCCCAGGCCACAGGCAGGGAGCTGGATGGGAAGCTGGGCCGCTGGGGCAGGAGCTGGTGCCCATATGGGATCCCCGGCACATGCAAAGATTTAGCCACCAGGCTATTGCATGGGTCCCTGTATATATTAATTTAAAACTGTTTTGTGGTCATATCCATTTGAAGAGTGTTGAACTAAAGCATGCAATGAATTTTTCCTACTTTGTAGATTATTAGTAGTTGCGGTAGAAATGCAAGGATCCTGTAGAAAATAAAATTAGAAATCAACACTTTGGTATAGTGAGTAAAGCTGCCACGTGCAGTGCTGGCACTTTCCATGGGTGCTGGTTTGACTCTCAGCTGCTCCACTTGCTATTCCAGCTCCCTGCTTACAAGCCTGAGAAAGCAGCAGAGGACCCTTTTGGGCCCCTGCACCAATATGAAAGACCCAGGAGCCTACCTCTTGGGTTTGAACTGGGCTAACTCTGGCTAATACGGCCATTTGGGGAGTGAACCAGCAGGTGGAAGATTGTCTGTAGCTCTTGCACTCTGTTTAAATTGGCCAAACACACACACACACACACACACACACACACACACACACATTTAAGAAACTAGAACTAGAAGGCAAGTTTATTTTGGTGTACATTTTTTTTAATGTGTGCATGGTCTTTTTCCAAAAAACATTTTCCTTGAACTTTTGAATTCCATGAACATTTAAGATGAGATTTAAGATTTTCATTTTTTTTTAATCGAAATGACTTATTTTCAATTTCATTTTCCCATTTCACGTCCTTCCATACAGCATGTGGAATATCTGCTCGTTTTTGGACATTGGACATTATCCTAAGCCTTTCAGAATG
Organism: Ochotona curzoniae; assembly: GCF_017591425.1. Lineage (NCBI taxonomy): Eukaryota > Metazoa > Chordata > Mammalia > Lagomorpha > Ochotonidae > Ochotona > Ochotona curzoniae. The sequence goes on from NW_024465464.1 coordinate 224,682, forward strand.
GCTGTCTACTGGCACCTGTCTTAGTGATGGTATCCCAGGTCTGCCTCCCATTTTACTGTAAGGGAGTGTAGCCTGAGAGAGTCTGCCTTGTCACAGGGTCTAGTGGTGGTGCAGGCCACATCCCTGCAGCTCTGGAGCCGTGACTTCTTGCAGACCAGCTGCTGGCGTCCAGGGGACTCAAGCCTTTGAGGACTGGGGCCCCTCAGCGGTGTGGATCTCAACCTCGGCCAAAGTCACCTGCCTGTTCTTGCTTGCCTGGCGTGCTTCCTCAAAGGCCTCCACACTCAGTTTGCTGCTGTATTTCTCGTTTGCTCACACTTTCCATCCCGTTCCTTTTCTCTTCTCTCTGCTGTACTTGGTTTTCAGCCCTGCGGGATCTGTGCAGATCTTTGAAACTTTCTTGGCTATAGTCGCTTGCTTTTACAAGCAATTTTTAAACATTATAATATGCAATTAGGCCAACATTTACTGCCTGGAATCTGTTAGAAGCATGTCCTGTAGCCTCTACTTTCCTGACCTGTTCTCACTGGGAGTCCTTGCCAGTGAGCCAGTTGTTGGCAGCGCGTGTGGGTGTGCACAGGTGTAACCAGACTTGGGTACTGCCCTGTGGCCACACGTGCAAATTCATAGAGAAGACCTCATTGGACACCAAGAGTTTGTGTCACTGATTTCTGAAATACATGCATTCTAGTTTCCTTTTTTTGTTCTTTTTTTCATGGGTATGGGAGAAATGTGTGTAGATGCTGTTGTAATGAACAAAATACAAATTCATGGAGAGTTTGAATTTGTAAGTATCTTTACAGGCAGTTATTTTCAGTCAATAGATAATAAAAATAGACTGCACTACATAAAGTTTAAAAAATTGTTAGTGGTAAGGAGGAGAGTCCTGGCAAGATAGATCAGTAGCTGTGACTGTACCATCACGTGGGGTCTGTTGGCACGCTGCTCTTTCACTCACATGTGCCCTTGGCCTCTGGGCTAGACGGTGAGCCCTTGAGTGTGGAACCTTAGCTACCCTCTGTGCCCCCTGGCGTGCCCAGGACGTATGTACAAATTAACATTTAGTCCTTAGAACTTACTTTCTTTATTCTACTCTGTTACATTACTTTCTTGGACTCTTTGCTTTTCTTTGTGTAGTTTTCGCCAATAATGCCACACCTCTAGCAATTCCCCATTAATTAATTGCACTTGCTTACCGAGTGCCACGCGCACACTCGGCATTAGGCTGGGCTGCGGGAAGACACGTAACTGGAAGAATTATTCCTTAAGTGGGCGGCACTTTAGAAATGCCTTCTCTGCTTTGTGTCTCAGAGATAACCCTGTGAATTCGGCACTGCTTTTAATCCCCATTTATGAGGGGTTAGCTAGGAACTGAGTGTGGGGGGAGTCGGGGTTCCGTCTTAGTCCGACTCCCAAGCCTGTTCTCTCAGGCCTTGTGTTACCTGCACCCCCTGTGGATGGCACGTGATCTTTCCCTGAGGAATTTACACAGTGCAGTTGACACTGTGTGACAGTCAGTCAGTACTGAGTAGTGCGGAAGTGCAGCGCAGCCCGGGAAGGGCTGGAGGAGAACAAGGCCTTTGTGAGGGGCGTGTCTGTCTCTGGTTTTTGAAACGTGGCTAGGAGAGCATTCAAACCAGTATGAACCAAGGCCCAAGTCTAGGATTGTGGAAAACGGGTGCTGGGGTGGTCCAGCCAAGGTGAAGGGCAGCATGTCTCAGGAAAAGGGGACTGAAGTTGGAGTCCTTGAAATCATGATATGGTTTGTGGGAAATACGCATGCGTGGTTTTCAATGGGGGCAAGACAAGATACAGTTTCTGTTTTAGAGTGATGAGGCTGGTATCAGACAGCAGATTCTTCTTTTTCTCTCAAGATTTATTTAAGTTTTTGGAAAGGCAGATTTACAGAGGGAAGGAGAGACAGAGAGGGGTCTTCCATCTGCTGGCTGCTTCCCAAGTGGCTCTGCAACAGCTGGAGCTGAGCCAATCCAAAGCCAGGAACCAGGAGCCTCCTCTGGTTCTTCCATGTGGGTACAGAGTCCTGAGGCCTCTTTCAGTTGCTGGTTCACTCTCCAATTGGCTGCAACAGCTAAAGCTGAGTTGATCCAAAGCTAGGAACCAGGAACCAGGAACCAGGAGCTTATTCCAGGTCTCTGACACAAGTGCAGGGTCTGAAGGTTTTAGGCTGCCCTCTACTGCTTTCCAAGGCCACAAACAGGGAACTGGATGAGAAGTGGAGCAGCCGGGATGTGAACTGGTGCACAAAGGACCCTGGTGCTTGTAAGGCAAGGATATAACCTTTGAACCATCGTACTGGGCCCAGATAGCAGACTGCATGGCAGGATGGTTGCCCTCAGACTGCTAATCCGTACTTCTTCTTTTCTTTTTTTTTTTATTAATTTTTTTTTTTATTGGAAAGGCGGATATACAGAGAGGAGAGACAGAGAGGAAGATCTTCCATCCGATGATTCACTCCCCAGGCGGCCGCAACGGCCGATGCTATGCCGATCCAAAGCCAGGAGCCTCTTCCGGGTCTCCCACGTGGGTGCAGGGTCCCAAAGCTTTGGGCCGTCCTCCACTGCTTTCCCGGGCCACAGGCAGGGAGCTGGAAGGGAAGCGGGGCTGCCGGGATTAGAACCGGCGCCCATATGGGATCCTGGGCGTGCAAGGCGAGGACCTTAACCATTGCACCACCGCGCCGGGCCCCGTACTTCTTCTTTTCTAAAGATGTGTTTATTTCAAAGTCAGAATTACAGAGGAAGAGAGAGGGAAGGAGTGATGGAGGAAAAGAGAGCTGGAGTGATGGAGGAAAGAGAGGCAGACAGAGACTGATTGCATTTGCTGTTCTACTCCCCAAATGATCAGAACAGCCAGGCCTGAGCCTGGAGCCAGGAGCTTCATCCGGGTCTCCCACATGGATGGCAGGAGTCCAACCACTTGGACCTTCCTTCCCAAGCCGTTAATGGGGAACTGGATCAGAAGGAGAATAGCCGGGACTCTAAGTGGCACCCACGTGGGATGTCATTGTCACAAGCAGCTTGACCCACCGTGCCATAGCACCAGCCCCTGATTCCTGCTTTTTCACTCTTCCATCCTGTGGATCTTGGAAGCTGCTGTCATCTCCTCTGGTCCTGGGGACAGATGTCATCAAATGTCTTCAGTGATCCCTTCAGACAGAGGATGGCCAGGGTCCTGTGTATCTACATGACCATGTGAGTTGGTTGACGAGACCGCCCTGGAGTGTGGAAGGGTGAAAAAAACTCAGAATGTAGGCCTCAGAGAGCTGGGTTTGACATCTGGACCTGTAGCTTACTAGATAGGCAAATGTCTAACCTGACTTCTTTTCTTCCCCCTTTGTCTGTAAATTGTAAACAATTTTAACCACATGTGTGATTGTTAAAATGCGACTAAGACTAAAGTACTGAGATGACTTAGTGCTTGCAGACTCCCTAGGAGCCGTGGTCAGCTAGCTCACTAACTGTGTGACTTGGGGCAAGTTACACAAACCTCATCTCCTCTCTTATCTTCCTTTTTTAAAATTGGCAAAACTGGGCTGTGGATTGTTCATAATTCACATGAAAATTGAGTAAGAGAAAGATATGTGTATGTATATATATGAGACTGTGTGAGTCATGGAAAAAAATGGAAATAAAAGTGAAGTTTCGAGAGCAGTCGTCCAGCTTTGCCATTGCAGTGACTGGCCTCTGACCAGCGTAGACCCTGAGGGCAGCAGCTCCCAGCTCCAGGCCTTGCACGCACAGGGGCGCTGGGCCACGCAGAGGGGTTCCTCTCCTCCATCTCTCTCCTCCTCTCTCCTTTCCTCCTCTTTCTCTCTTCCTCTCCGTCTCCGATTCTCTTCCCTCCAGTCCCTATACTTCTCCTCTTCCCTGCCTTTCTCTCCTCTTCTCTCTTTCTTTCCCCCCCACCTCTCAGATAATTAAAAATAGGTTTATATTATTGTAAAAATGTCTGAGATCCTTGTACAGTCTTTTTTTAATAATACACATTTCCATGAACTTTCCTTTTAAAAAAAGATTCACTTATTTGAAAGGCAGAGTAACTTGGACTTGGCACGATGGCTCAGTGGCTAAAATCCTCACCAAGCAAGTGCCAGGATGACATATTGGCACCGGTTCATGTTCTGGCTGCTCCACTTCCCATCTATCTCCCTGCTTGTGGCCTAGGAAAACAATAGAGGACAGCCTATAAAGGCTTTTGACTCTGCACCCACATGGGAGACCCATAAGAGGTTCCTGGCTCCTGGCTTCTGATTGGCTCAGCTCTGACCATTACAGTCATTTGGAGAGTGAACCAGCAGACAGAAGCTCTTTCTCTTTGTCTATCCTTTTCTCTGTAAATCTGACTTTCCAATAAAACTTTTAAAAAAACGAATAGCCAAGACTGGTCCAGCCTGAAGTCTGGGACTCGCACGGAGTGGCAGAAGCCTTCAGCTGCTGCTTTCCCAGGCACATTAGCAAGGAGCTGCGTTGGGAAGGGAGCATCTGGGACCCAAACTGTGCTCTAGTATGGGATGCTGGCCTTCCAAACGACAGTTTAACCCAAAACACTGGGCCCTTCCATAAACTTTCCTAAGGCTTCTGTATAGGCCCTGGTAATTAATAAATATAATTAATCAGCAGACAATAGCTGTCATTAGAGGTGTCATTATCGTCGCTGTCGTCACACCTTCTTCACGTGTGGGTGCCTTTGAAACAGGAGACTAAAGACTAGACCCCTCTCAGTGTGTGGTAAGAAGCCTTCCCCAGTCACCGTGAGGAGGGATGTGTGTTCAGGGCCTTTCCTGAGCCCTGAGATTGTAACCACGCCGTGCCAGTTCCAGGATCTTTGAGCATCCCAGATATTCCTGAGATGATCAAGTCGCTCTTTTCTAATACAGAGGAACTCTTCCAATCACATCTTTCAGGCACAGAAATAATTCTGCGCCGCTTTTAAACATTGAAAGAGTGAGAGAGAGGAGAGAGAATACACAGGTTCCTCTGGGCTCCGTTTGCTTGCTCTGTTGAAGGCTTGCCACTTCAGCGAGTGGGGCACTCTGGCCAGGGATGGAGGGTCAAGCCCTACTGGAGCCACTCGAGGATCCAAGGCAGCACCTGCTCTGTCTGTGCCCTTACCCTGTCCAAACCCAAACTAGCTGTATTTAGCTCTAGCTGGCCGCTTCCATTCAGTAGCCAGTCAGTACCTCATGGCTGCGGCTTCTAAACCATCCCAAACTCTTGTTTTTGAACCCAGAGTTCAAAATCTTGAGTTTGTCTGTGTAAGGCGGGTTTTGGTTTTCTTTGTTTTGTTTTGTTTTTTTCCCTTAAACTGAAATCATTGGACCTTGTCCTTTGTAGATGAAGTGAGAGTTGCTTTCTGAGAACTGGCTCATACTAGAAACCAGCTGGTTTTAAATTGTTGCAGATCTTTAAAGGGACAGCTTGCTTAGGGACCGAACTCCCAGCCACAAAGCCGTTGCATGTACGGATTCTAGCATGGGCTGTGACAGTGTGGAAGGAATCAGGTAGCAGTTGGCAGAGGTGCACAGATTTGAAAGCCCTCTCTCTCTTTCTCTTTAAAAATTATTCGGTAAAGAGAACAGATTTCATGTATTTCACTGATAAAATTCTAAGAAAATACCTGTACTCCAATCCGTCCCTCTGGCCTCCCCTCCTTCCTTTTTTTTTTTTTTTTTTCTTTTTCTTTTACTCCTTTAAATTTTGCAGTAACATACTTTGATTTGAATTCTTTTATTCTCAGTTAGGCTCAAAATCCTGTGGAATTCATCCCTTTTACATTCCTTCCCCTCCCCTCCCCCATCAGTGACATGCGTAGGCATGTTGCGATAATGGGCTGGTGAACAAAACCCAAATGCACACATGATGAAACAAATGTAAAAACTCACTCTTTGGGTTGCCCTGTTATTGGCAGCAGTGCCTGGTGTGGTGCGTGGCACTATGTCCTCAGCTAGCAGCTACTTGGTAAGTGGCTGGATGGCATTAGTGAGGTCTAAAGGGAGGGCCGGGCGCCAAGGGACACCGAGTGACAGAAGGACGTCAGACCTTCTGCAGTTTGGCTTCTCCTGGATTTCCTGCCGGAGCACACGAGAGGGTCTTTGCATTGATGGCCACTCTTCTCTTTCTCCTTGTTGGAACCTGTGCAGTCACACCGGTCTGAATACCCTGTTGCTGGCGTCCTGAGGACGGGCCTGTAGGACAGACAGCCCTCGCCCTGCCTTTGGCAAAGCCTTGGCAGTCTCTCAAAGTGTCCGACCCCACCACACGTTACAAGTGTGATGTTGGTGAGAGCACATCCCTGAATCACGTCTCTGAGACCTTGTATATAGTTGACCCTGAGCTGGTTGCCCGTGAGTGGAGAGGCTGCTTTTCCAAAGGCTGGAACTTCTATCTTGAAAGCTGATATTTAGTCCATGGGCTTTTATTTCGGTGTGCATCAAGATGTGAGGTGGAGATGACTTTCCTGGCACTCAGTGCACATGGCCATGTCTCCATGGAGACTGAGCTGCCCTGTGGCACTTTGAGAAGGAGGCGCAGGAGAGTTGAGAGGTCCCACCCTCCGTGCCAGGGGTGTGCGAGCAGCTCTTCAGGTCCCGGCTCACTGGCCGTGAGTTCTCGGATGCCCACACTGGGAAGGTGCTTCTTCAGCATGGCAGGCTGAGCCCTGCACCAGCCAGGCCCGCTGCATGTTGATGACTCCGGCCCTACTGCTTAAGAAGTAGGAATTGTCAGATTACCAAGCACAACGCCCGTATTCAGGCAAAACTCAGGGGAGCAAAACAGCTGTCTTTAAGTGGTGGGGATGACTGTAACATCTCACGGTGGGTTTCCCTGACAAATCTCCCTTGAAACATTACTGTTTCTAGAATGGTTCTAGATACAGTGAAGTCTTAAGGTGTAAAATCATTTGTTGCCCCTCTGCTGCTGAACAAGATACAGATAATAAGTGAATAAAATCAACACTCAAGTGCTGCGTTCTTCTGCCCTCCACATCAAGTGTTTACATTTATGTACATATATCCCTCAACTGCTTATCTCTTTCTTCAAAGAGTTTTGGAAACTTGCTTATCCCAGCATCTTTTTTTTTAAAGATTTATTTTTATTATTTTTTATTGGAAAGGCGGATATACAGAGAGGAGAGACAGAGAGGAAGATCTTCTGTCCAATGATTCACTCCCCAAGTGAGCGCAATGGCCGATGCTATGCCGATCAGAAGCTAGGAGCCTCTTCCGGGTCTCCCATGCGGGTGCAGGGTCCCAAAGCCTTGGGCCATCCTCGACTGCTCTCCCGGGCCACAGGCAGGGAGCTGGAAGGGAAGCGGGGCTGCCGGGACAGAACCGGCGCCCATATGGGATCCTGGGCATGCAAGGCGAGGACCTTAACCACTTGCGCCACCGCACCGGGCCCATTATCCCAGCATCTTAAACCTCGACTGTTGTAATCGATGCTCAGAGTTTACGAAGTGATTTTTTTTGTTTTCCTTTTTAAATTTCAGCGCCCACCATTGCAGTTCTCATCTGATGCTCTCTGGCGTCATGCCTGGGGGAGTGCCTGGGTGTGTCTCCGTCATCCGTGCGTGATAGCATTGCCTGGCTGTGGTTAGGGTTTCTGTTCTTTTTTTTCTTAAGATTTATTTTTTATTATTTTATTGGAAAGGCGGATATACAGAGAGGAGAGACAGAGAGGAAGATCTTCTGTCCAATGATTCACTCCCCAAGTGAGCGCAACGGCCGATGCTATGGCGATCTGAAGCCAGGAGCCTCTTCCAGGTCTCCCACGCAGGTGCAGGGTACCAAGGCTTTGGGCCGTCCTCAACTGCTTTCCCAGGCCACAGGCAGGGAGCTGGAAGGGAAGTGGGGCTGCCAGGATTAGAACCGGCGCCCATATGGGATCCCGGGTGTACAAGACAAGGACCTTAACCACTGCGCCACCACGCCGGGCCTTAAGGTTTCTGACCATCCCAGATCCCATGCTGCTCCTCCTGTCTGGCCAGGAAGGCTCACTTGTCTGCCTGTCCAATACTCCTCTTCCTCGCCCCAGCTCCCTGCCTGTGTGAGGAGAGTCCTGCCTCTCTCTGTGTTCCATCCTGGAGGGAATGTTTGTTTTCTGCTCTCACTTACCTCTCCCGGCCCTCGCTGCCCACACGGCTCAGGAAATGTCCCATTGCATTCGAAGTGTGTCGAGAGCAGGAATGATGGCTTACTTTCTGTGTGTCTCTTTCAGGGGTGGTCGCACATTGTGGATTTTAAACAGTTGGCAGACATCTGATCAACAAACTTACCACTCTTTTCTACAGCAGTTTGCCTCATAAAATGAGAGAAGCACTTTTCCACTTTTGTCGCAATGTGAATTTTTTTTTCCTTCTTTGCAGTTTCTTTCAGTTTGAATTCTCAGAAAATAGACTTATGAGTTTGTCTAGGAAAGCAACTCCAGAGGGTGTATTTTCAAAGATGAGCCTTGCACACGTGCAACATGCGTGTTGCCTTTCTTCCCCAAAGGTCAGGTCAAGGGGAAGAGGAATGACTATGGGGGTGTGATGTGGTAGTGCCGGTGGAGGCGGCAGGCGGAGTGGGCTGAGGGCATCTGGAGTGGGTGGCTGGTGGCAGGCACGGGCTTGGGGAATGTGGGGCTCCACTCATCAGGTGTTCCAGCAGACTTCTGGGAAGCAAGGGCCTCCAGGAGGGGCTTCTGTGGTTGTGACACCCACACCTGTCCAGTGAGCGAGGACTCATCAGAGAAAGTAAGTGGGCTGGGAAGCTGTATCTTGGCCAGTAACCTTGACATTAGATATGAGTGTGGAAAGACACTTCTGCCAGGGACTCATACCCCTGCAGGGCGAGGTGTCTGTGGGTTGTTGAATCTGTATTGTACCAATAGCAGGACCCAGTCAGGAAGGAGATTTCATATTCATGCTTCTGTTGATTTGTTCCAGCCCATACCTGTCTTTTGCAGTAGATTTCAAATTGGGACTAGCTCCACCCTGAAGCTGTGTCAGGTGATATGCAGGGGCGGGGCCTGGGATTAGCTCCACCCTGAAGCTGTGTCAGGTGATGTGCAGGGGCGGGGCCTGGGACTAGCTCCACCTTGAAGCTGTGGCAAGGATGCAGAGGGGCGGGGCCTGGGACTAGCTCCACCCTGAAGCTGTGTCAGGTGATGTGCAGGGGCGGGGCCTGGGACTAGCTCCACCTTGAAGCTGTGGCAAGGATGTGGAGGGGCGGGGCCTGGGACTAGCTCCACCCTGAAGCTGTGTCAGGTGATGTGCAGGGGCGGGGTCTTGGATTAGCTCCACCCTGAAGCTGTGTCAGGTGATGTGCAGGGGCGGGGCCTGGGACTAGCTCCACCTTGCAGGTGAGACGTCTCACCCAGAACCTTTCTGTTCTCATGCGCATCTTTTCATCTATTCCTGTGATGCTGACAGAATTATCAGCTTCTTTTTGCTAACCAGGCAACAGAAACTGAGTGTTTTTTTGAGACTGCATACTTCAGAGTCTTGAAGGCAGGGCAAGTATTGTATGACTGCCTTAACCTTTCTTTACAAGATCTTTCATACAACTATTTGTTTTTTTGTGTCTCTCCAGTTCTGCACTCCTGCCATGTTTATTATTATTGTTATTATTATTATTATTATTCTCAGAAGATTCTGTTCCTACTGGGGGAAGGGAAGCAATCCTTTTCTGTTTTATAGTGTTTATTTTCAGCTACTTGCAAGGCAGAGTAACAGAGAGAAAGAGGGGAATGTTACATCTGCTGGTCACTTCCCAGGGCTGAGCGAGGCACTCCACCTGGACCTTCTCGGGGAGTGGCAGGGGTGCAGCCATCGAACCATCACCACTACCTCTGATCATACATTCGCAAGAGCCCGGATCAGGAGCTGAGTAGCCCGGACTCAGGTACTTGATGTGGGATGCTGGTATCCACACAGTTGCTTAGTCTGCTGTCCCCGTCTGATTCACTAGCATTCATTAGCTAATTCATTAGCAGGATTTAATTCACTAGACCCTGCCTCCATCTAGCCCTTCTCCAAGTGCACACACCATCACCATCACGCCTGGTGCCCCTGAATTTTTTTTTTTTTAAGATTGATATATTTTTCTTGGAAAGGCAGATCAGACTTGCAGTGAGAAGGAGAGGCGGAGAGAAGGATCTTCCATGCATTGGTTCACTCTCCAGATGACCCCAGTGGCCTGAGCTGAGCCAGCCAGGAGCCAGGTGCGTCTTCCAGGTCTCCCACGCAGGTGCCACAAGCAGGGAACTGATTGGAAGTGGAGCAGCTGGGACACAAAACAGGGATTCCAGCACTTGCCAGGTGAGGATTTAGCCTTTGAGCTGTCACATCAGGCCCTGCCTCATGCATTTGAACTGTGACTTCCAGTAAGACAGGGCTAGCACTGCTTCAGTCCCTCCTTGTGGTCAGTTCTGGCCCTGCTAACTGGTGTGTGGTGGTGGTGAATTGAACTTGACCTCTTGGGAATTACGTCTGGCTTTTGAGATTGAGGCGGAGCCTGTTCTTGCCCCCCCCCCTTTTTTTTTTCTTTTCCCTAAATTAAAACCAAAAAAGGATTAAAAAAAAAAAAAAGAGGGTGGGGGAGAGGAAGAGACAGAGACTCTTCTTCTAGTTCACTCCCCCAAGTGTTGATTATAGCTGGTGCTGGGCCAAGCCAAAACTAGGGACCAGGAACTATCTGGGTCACCCACACACGTGCCAGGAACCCAAGCAGTTGAACCAGGATGTGTTGCCTCCCCCACGTAGTCACAGGAAGCCCGGTCGGAAGCAGAGGCATGACTCAGTTCTAGTCACTCTGGGATGGGATGCAGGCATCCCAAACACTCGTGTAAACACACAGACACACAGAGCGAGAGCAGGAGAGAGCTGCTTCTACTGGTTCATTCCTAAGTGTCGGTCAGAGCTAGGGCTAGACCAGGCTGAAGCCAGGCACTGGGAACTTAGACCAGGAGAAGAAGGAAAAGTGGTGGGATTTGATCCAGGCACTAGAAGCTTAAATCAGGAGAAGGAAAAGGGTGGGATTTGATCCAGGTACTTTGTGGAATGCAGGCATCCCCTTGTTCCAGCTTTTTTTTTTTTTAAAGATTTATTTTTATTATTTTTTTATTGGAAAGGCGGATATACAAAGAGGAGAGACAGAGAGGAAGATCTTCTATCCGATGATTCACTCCCCAAGTGAGCGCAACAGCCGATGCTATGCCGATCCGAAGCCAGGAGCCTCTTCCGGGTCTCCCACATGGGTGCAGGTTCCCAAAGCTTTGGGCCGTCCTCGACTGCTCTCCCGGGCCACAGGCAGGGAGCTGGAAGGGAAGTGGGGCTGCCGGGACAGAACCGGCGCCCATATGGGATCCCGGGCGTTCAAGGCGAGGACCTTAACCACTTGTGCCACCGCGCCGGGCCCTGTTCCAGCTTTTTAAAGAAGATGAGGATGAGGCCGAGGCTGTGGAGAGGAACAGAGGAAATAATTTAGGAAGGGAGACAGACAGAGCCAAGGAGAAGTTCTGTTTTCTCTTCTTCTGTCCATAATCCTTCCAGCAGTGTGCTTCCATTGTCATCATTCCTGTATGGGGTGTGTACCTAACTTCGCCTCTGAGTGCCCGAGGTTGACATTTTAGGGACCAGCACACCATCAGCATCGTGGCCTAAGCACCTCACAGTAACCCTGGCTGTGGATCTTACTGATGAGGGAGTGAACGGGAGGTGGAGGACGAGCCCTCCTGCACAAGTTCCTGGCTGCTTTAAAGGGGTTTGTGCCATAGGTTCAGTGTCCCTTACCTGCAAAGTTTTCTCTAGCTTTGGATTTTAAGATATTTAAACAGACCCCACTGGGTATGTATCCCTCGTAATGAAAATCTATCCAAAATCTGAATTGCTCCAGAATCGAAAACATTTGACGCATCATGTCAGTGCTCAGAAACTTGAATTTAGGAATACTAGGCCCGTGTTACAGCTGGTGAGGGAAGTCGGCAGAGTGGAACTGTTCAGGGTCCACTCAAGAGGTCAAACCACGCCTCCTCCCTGGGCTGATTTGTTGTAAGATTTTCAGCTTTGGGTGATGTAAAATACTTAATTCCTCCTGCGCCTTAACCTTCTGTGGGAGAGCTCTGCTTTTTCCTTAGTAGCATGGCTTGGCACTGAAGACACGCTGGCCAAAGCGATTTTCCATAAGCATGCGCCCTCTTGTAAGCTGTCCTGTTTCCACATGAGATTGGCTACCGTTTTTTCTCCTTCACTGTGTCCTTTAGTAAATACAACTTCATGTCAGGGATATTACATCAGTTAGGGTTATGTTCACTTGGAAATTGCAAAGATGGAAAGTTGGAAGTTGTCACCTTGTTGGTTTACAGCATGGTGGTGTATGTCCACTGTCTGGATTGGTAGTGGAGAATTTAATTTGACCCAACCCTGTAGTTTCCATCCTGAAAGTTACCCCATGGTCAGGAATGACTGCTGGATGTCTAGCTGTATTAGTTCTGTTTCTAGGGAAGTCATGGCCTATTTTCTGAGATGAGACCAGGTAATTCATATTTATAGTTTCTTTGGCTCACAGCTGTGGAATCTGGAAAGTCCAAAAGCTTGCTGCCAGCATCTGGTGACAGGCTCTTTGCTGCATCATGATGCCCTAGCCGAGGACAGCATGTGGAGAGCGCAGCCACCTGCTAGTTTGTCCCTCTGCCTCCTGTTGTAAAACCACTCCTGCTGTCATGAATGCCCTCTCTCCTTTAATCCCCTTCCAAAAGCTCTATCTACAAATAACACTGATGCATGAATTTGGGACTTAAGTTTATTCACCCATGAACTCTAGGGCAACACACTAAACCATAGGGGAGGAAATGGAGGAGGAAATGGAGAGACAGACGGAAGGTTGCTCATGTGAGGTGACTCCTTTAGAGAAGCGTTTTTGGAAGAAATATCTCAGCAGCCAGCACTTAAAGAACTCCAGGGAAGGCCGGGGAACGTAGTTTTGTCACTGGATGTATCACTGGCGCTGAGGAGTGTGGGTACTGTTCCTGTGAAAGAAGTGGTAGCTTTCGTCGGTGTAAACGTTTTGTGCTCTGTGTGGGTCTGCTGCTTCTTGCCCAGTCTTCTTTGGACATCAGGATGCGTTGAACATTTGCAATGAATGGTAGCTATTAGCCGTGATCATCTCCTTCCCGCAGCTCCACCTACTCCTTCACAATTTGCATTGCTGTTTCCAAATGCAGGCAGGCTGATCCCACAGTCTCAGGGAGCCCTTCAGGTGAAACCGTACTCGGAGGCAGTGGCACAGCAGGCCTGGGCAGACCTAGGGGATGGCTGTTGCTGGGTCTCGGGGCTCACGCCCTTCGCTCTCTGAATGTGCTTCTCTTCAGAAGCTGTGATATTGATATGCAGCATTCTTAGCTCTGCTGCTCATCTGGTTGTTGCCAGGCCCCAGAGAGGCTGCTGACTGAGCTGCACTGGTTGCACTGCATGAACTAGTACAGATCGGAGTGTGCAAAACCCACGTGTGTGTATGTCCCCTCTCAGCAGCTGCATCTCCTACAAGACCAGAATCACAGGACGAGAGACCCTCTTTCTGCTTTTTCTCCCCTTTTGCACGTACACATTAAATGGTACAAGTACTGTTTAATAGCCCACAGTCTTAACTGATGACAAAAATCTAAAATTCCTAAGTTCTCCATGCATTCACCAAATCCTTAGGAAAATTGGAGCCTCTGTCTGCTTTGTGAATTAGCCACCATTCAGCTCTTTTCCAGCTCGAATCTTCAGCAACTGTGGTGTTGGCTCAGGGTTTTTCAGGCATGATATCTATTTCTGCCTCCCACCCAGGCTGGAAGTGGTCCAGGAATTTGTCGCTGACACATTGAGATGCATAGCAAATGGAACTGTCAGGAGAAATGTTGGCGTTTCATCTCAGAACGCATTGCTTCTAGCAGAGGCTTGGGAAAGTGTTAATTTGTAAAAATTAAATGGGTCTATTATGGGCTGTTAGAGGGCGGGAGTGAGTGAGTGCATGTAGGACTGGCTCTCCCTGCTCACGTGGCTCCTAACAGGGCTGGATCTGCCTTGTGTCCCTGAGAACCACATGCTTTCCTGAGCAAGAGCACAAAAGGAGGATTCCTGTGGAACTGGCTTTCATAGGAACGAAGGGATGGGGAGAAGTGTTGGGGGGTCAGGGTGAATGCACCTGTGGTGGAAGGAGGTTGGAACAGGGCTACAGCACCCCTGTCAGACTCAGCCTTCACAGCCCCTGCCTGTGCCTCACACCAGGGAGATGCTGACGGAGGGAGGCAGTGGCCGGGGCTCGGGGAGGAGGTGATCTTAGCTGAGAGCCACCGCTGACCGAGAACACACTGTGAACCAGGCAGTGCCAGTGGCCGAGTGACTGTCATTTCATCCTTAGCAAGAATCCTACAATATAGCTGTTGAGCATCAATAGCAATCTATCAGTGTCAGTTCAATCAAGTCGGATAGCTTTATTAAAGAGCCGAAAAGCAAAGATTTGAATCCAGCTCTGCTTGACTCAGAACCTGTGCCTTTAAGCATTTTGGATTTTTGCTTCTCCGTTTCATGCGTGTGACCTCAAAGTCAGGAAATCCACGACCATGCTGTTCTTGCTGTGGAACGTTGCTAGTGTTGCTTCCTGAAGGTTTCTCATGGTCATGTAGCTTAGCTGACTTGTTTATTTTTTCCCTCTAGAGTCTGATTCAGGCCTTCTGGGTGTAAGAGGAGGTGAGCTAAATGGTTGTTGGTTTTTCTGCCTTCGGATCAGGGTCAGAACCTTCCTTTTATTAAAGAGGAAAAGGCCTGGGAAGCCATCAGGGCACTGGATGCTGAGAGTGGCACACTGGTGAGTGTGGGGTGACACGTTCTCCTCATGCCCGGGAGACCTGGGAAGCCATCAGGGAGGGCATTGGGTGCTGAGAGTGGCACACTGGTGGGCGAGGGGTGCCATGTTCTCATGCCCGGGAGACCTGGGAAGCCATCAGGGCACTGGGCGCTGAGAGTGGCACACTGGTGGGTATGGGGTAGCGTGTTCTCGTGCCCGGGAGACCTGTTGGGTGAAGGGTTTTGGATTTGATGTCTCCTGCTGAAGGTTTGAGGCTCAGTCCATATTGTGATTACCAAGGCTGTCTCTAAGTACCTACTGTGTGTCAGATGCCTACTGTGAGAGGCATTCTACAAGCTTTCTTCTAAGGTAGATGTTCCCCCTGATTCCAGAGCTTAGGAAGCTGTCCGGAGTCCTGCAGCTAGGAGAGCGAGAGCTGGCATTGAACTTGGTCTCCCGGGCCTGTGCTCCTTCTAGGGCTTCACACACAGTTGTCTTTGGTCATGAAGCAAGTTGGGCTGCGTTGGTTCCATGTGGATCGCATCCACAGCCCCAAGTATGACATACTCACTTGGGGGTGCAGCGTTTCTTTGACCTTCAACACATCATAAATGCTCAGTTTTTGTTGGTTGGTTGGTTTGTAGCATCGTATGATTCCTTTTCCTTATATTCACTTCTTCCCTCTTTCCATGGCCACTCCTTTTCTTCCCTGTCGCATAAAATGTACTCGGGCTGGATTCATTTGGCTTCCTCAAGCCTGGAATCGGGGACACACTTTAAAAGGCTGGAAGAGCTGGATAAAATGTGACGTTCTGAAGAAGGCACCAGTCTGCCTTGTGTTTCGGTTCATTTGCTGCTGCTCTAACAGAATACTGCAGACTGACGGAACCAATCCTGAACAGCAGGTTACTTGATTCACAGTCCCTGAGCCTGACAAGTCCAAGTGCATGGTGGCATCATGGGGGCTGGGGAGGGGCTTCGTGTGGGAAACACACAAAGGGAGTTATGCTAGATCCTTCCTCTGTCGCAGGTCTATTCTTCAGGGCAGAACCTTCATGGCCTGATCTCCTAAAGGACTGACTTCTCAGGCCCGGCGTGATAGCATAGCGGTTAAAGTCCTCACCTTGAACGCACTTGGATCCCATATGGGCGCCGGTTCTGATCCCGGCAGCCCTGCTTCCCCTCCAGCTCCCTGCTTGTGACCTGGAAAACAGTCGAGGACGGCCTGAAGCCTTGGGACCCTGCACCTGCGTGGGAGACCTGGAGGAAACTCCTGGCTCCTGGTTTCGGATTGGCTCAGCTCTGGCTGTTGCGGGTCACTTGCGGAGTGAACCTTCGGACAGAGGATCTTCCTCTCTGTCTCTCCACTCTGTATATCCGCCTCAGTGCCATCACAGTGGCAGTGAAGTTTCTGGAAGAGCTTCTGAGGGGATGTTGACCTCTCAAGCTTCCTGGGTGTGTCAAGGAAGCTCATGGATCTGGGTGCTTGTGATTTCCTGGGTGATTCCCTAAGGAAATGAAGGCACCAAGTTGAGGCTGGTCGTTGGGAGCTTTGGCTGCCATGAGGGGTAACCGCATCCCATCCTGGGGCACTGGTCCACGTCCAGGGGCCTGTGCTTCCAGTCCAGCTGCCAGGCGACACCTCTGGGAAGCAGCAGGTCATGACTTAGATGCTTGAGTTCCTGCATATATTAGGGATCTGGCTGGAATTCCACATTCCTGGCTTCAGCCTGGCCCAGCGCTGGAGTTTATAACCTTTTGGGAAGTGAGCTGGAAGATGGAGGATCAGTCTATCTCCCTGTATCATTCCTCCTTTCAAATAAATAAGTAAATTGTAAAAGCAAAATGCAAAGCTGTTAAAATAGCTCTAGAGAGAGGAGAGTGGAATATGGAGTTTGGACAGCACCTGCCCCTACTTAAAGCAGCTATTTCTAGGTCTAGATTTTAGATGTTCTAGATGGATTACTGACAGGTCATTCAGCTCGACCCTGCCCATTTTTCTACAATAAGGGAGATGAATCTTTGTCCAAATCAGTATCTCATTCAAGGACGTGTGATTCTCACGAGTCACTGGGTCAATGTGGAAATCTTATTGGCATCTTTCCAGTCAACTCCACCTTGGAGTGTTGTTTTTGAAGTGACTTTTTCCATTGCAGGGCACTCTAAGAAATGTAAAAAAAAAGGGGGGGGGGTTGAGTAGCAGATAGATCTTTTATGACTTCATGGCAGCCTCTAGCATTTTTTTTTGTTCTTCAACAGTCATGAACTTGATGTCTGATCTTCACCAGTCATCGTTTCTTCACTGTGTTTTGAGTTTGTCCTTTTGTGAAGTAAGTATAATAAATCCTAGAGATGTACAGTAGATGTGAGAATGAAAGGAAAAAGTGCCATAACTTTTAACCCAATAAAACCCTTTTCATTGCTGAATTTTACCTGCAATAGCAAGATAGATGCAATTCAGATTATGATTTTTATTTTGTTAGTTGTGGAAACAGATTTGGAGAGGTCATATAGCTTATTTCAATGCCAGCTGTGATTCAGATCCCTGTCTCTTGACTCTGAATCCGGTATTTCTCACTTTCGCACCCTGCGGGGTCATTAGGGTTACCTTTTCCTATAGCCCAGACGTTCTTCCCTGGTGGCGGAGGCACTTGCTGAGTAAGACCATGCAACTTGTCTGAAACAGCAGACAGAGGAAGTAGCTTAGCCAGGAAGCTGGGCCACATCAACCGTTAGCAAGACCACCCTTCTGGCCCTCCTGGGACATCCTTGTTGGGTGGCTCCCATAGGGTGGAGCTGACAGTGGGATTTCCTTCCCTTCTCATTATGGCTGGTGAGCATTTAAAAATGGCTCATGAAACATTCTTTGGCCAGACATGTGCCAAACTAGATGTTTGTGAACCTCAGACCATCTTCACCAAACAGTGAAGTAGTCTGGGCTCCCCATTGCACGACGCTGGTCATGTTACTGTCTTTTTTTTTTTTTTTTCAGATGGGCAACTAAATGCTAGTCAATAAGAAACTCTTCAAAGAGAAATAAGCTTTACAATTCCTGGAAACCAATTGTTGATGCTGTTTGGGAATGTCCTTACTTGTTAAAAACGTCAATACTTTACATTTGTCTTCTCCCTTCACTTAAAAAATACCATTTCATCTTTTCTTGATGACATTCTGCCGCACACATCTCCAAATTCTCCTGGATGCTCTCAAGGCTGTGTTTCTCAGCCACGTCTGCACGGTTGCTCTCAAGGCTGTGTTTCTCAGCCACGTCTGCACGGTTGCTCTCAAGGCTGTGTTTCTCAGCCACGTCTGCACGGTTGCTCTCAAGGCTGTGTTTCTCAGCCATGTCTGCATGGTTTTTACACCACCGCAGTCCAGGGAGTCTGAAGTACTTGAGCCCCTCATTGGTCAGCAGTACAGGCTTTGAGTTGGCAGAGTTTGGCAGAAACGTACTATCTGGACCTGCTGAGTTTGAGCTTCCCTGTGATGTGTGTATGTGCATACATGGAGCTTTCAAAAAGTTCATGAAAAGTGCATGCTTTGGAAAAACTACATGTGAATTGCATTTTTTTTTTCCAAAAAATCCCCAACTTGTATTAACTTGTCGTAACATGTCTAATCGGGATCTGGTTTGAAGCATTAAGAAGGAGATGTCAGTTTGTAAAGAGTCCTGTCAGCGCAACACGCATTGCACTAGAATTGGAAGTAGAAGCGAGTAGTAAATTGATGGTGAAGCTTTAAGAGTGGTAAAATCATTGGTGCGTTACTGCAAGTTTATGGGAATAATGCCCCAAAGAAGTAAGCAGTTGACACAGGGGTAACTCATTTTAAGAAGGGCTAAGATGATATTGAAGATGAAGCCCAGAGTGGCAGACCATCTGGGTCAATTTATGAGGGTTATCTTATTGGTGTACTAATTAAAGAGAGTTTTCACTAACAGAAGAAATAGCAGCTATCACTAAACGTGCCAGAGTTGGTTCACCTTACAGAATTCTGCTTAAAAAAAAATTAAAATGGAACAGCTCTTCAGTTCATGGGTGCCAGAACTGTTGCACCCGGATCTGCTGCAAATGAGAGCAAGAGCTTTCAATAGAACTTTTAAACAAATGGGATCAAAATCCTGAAACATGTCTTTGAAGAATTGGGACGGGAGATGAAACAGGGCTTTAATAGTACAATCCTGAGACAAAGCACAATCAAAGCATTGGCTACCAAAAAGAATGTGGACCGACTGAAACTCAAGTCAAGGGCAAGGGTTGTGATAACAGGTTTTTCGGGATGCCCAGGGTAGTTTGGGTATCCACTTTTTAGAAGACCGAAGGTCAGTCTAAGAAGGCCAAGTGCTTCACCAGAACGCCCTTCTCTGCCAGCACCATGCTTCTGCTCATTCAGGCCCTCAGAGAAGGACAACCTCGTGAGCATTTAGTTGGGAAGTCATTAAGTATTCACCTCCCTTTCCTGCTTTGGCTTTTTCTGATTTCCTTTTGTACTTCATAATCTTCGAAACACGCCTTCTGAAGGGCATCCCTTCTCTTTGATTAGTAATGTAACGAAAGACCACACCGACATGGTTGCATTCACAGGAGCCTCAACTTTTTTAGAGATAAATTCAATATCTGCCCTCCATCGCATATGTGTCTTGAACTTGAATCTTGTATTGGGAAATTAAGCTTATATCTTTTTTTTTTTTAAGATTTATTTTATTTTTATTGGAAAGTCAGATATACAGTGAGGAGGAGAGACAGAGAAGAAGATCTTCCGTCCGATGATTCACTCCCCAAGTGAGCGCAACGACCGGTACTGCACCCATCCGAAGCCAGGAGTCTCTTCAGGGTGTCAGGTCTCCCACGCAGGTGCAGGGTCCCAAGGCTTTGGGCCGTCCTCAACTGCTTTCCCAGGCCACAGGCAGGATTGGGAAGCGGGGCTGCCGGGATTAGAACCCGGGAGCCCCATATGAGATCCCAGGGGTGCAAGGCGAGGACCTTAGCCACTGCGCCACCGTGCTGGGCCCTAAAGCTTATATCTTTTATTTTTATTATTTACTTAAGTTGTTTTGTAGCAATCTATTTATTTATTTATTTGAAAAATGGAGTGACAGAGGGAAAGACACAGAGAAAAATCATTCCACTGCTGGTTCACTCCTCTGATAGCAGCAATGGATGGGGCTGAGCAGAACCAGGCACATGAGCAGCAGGGGCCCAGGCCTGCTCACTGTTTGCTGCTGCTTTCCCAGGTGCATTAATAGGAAGCAGAATAGCCAGGTCTCAAAAATGATGCTCTGCCATGTTATGCTGACATTGCAAGCAGCACTTACCCTGCAATGAATACCGGACCCTATTAATATGTTTTTTAAGCAACCTTAATTCTACTGTTTGATAAACTTTTTACACATTTTTTTTTTCATTTTGTTTGAAAGGAAAGCAGAGCTAGACATGTATTTTTTAATTTGCTGATTGACTCTCCAGATATCTACAGGATTCAATAGGCTGAAGGCAGGAGCCTGGAACTCATTCCAGGCCTCCCAGGGTGTGCACTGGCAGGATAATGGAATAGGAAGTGGAGTTGGGATGCAAAGCTTGGCTCTCTCATGCAGGAAATAGAGAGCCCACGTGATGGCTGAGCTGCTCCACCAAACCCCCATCCCTGTGTTTAGTCTTTCAGTTGACATTTTTCCGTGAGTTTTAGGAGTCTCCCTGTACATCCCACGTGTGCTCTTGATCCTTTCTTACATTACTTGGCTTCTGTTGTTTCTTTTCCTCTGCTTCACACTGTGGTCTTCTGCTTGGGCCTCGTTGTGGGATCTAACACACTCTTGGCTCAGGAGTAGGCACTGATCGATATCTGTAGATTGATAGCTTGACATTTATTAAACTTTGTCAGAGCATATAGAGGGTTGAATGAGAGATGTGGCTTGCACATTTCAATATTTAGTATGGAAAGTGCCAGGAAAAGTAAGAGAGGAAGCAATGAATAACTTGGATTGACCGATGAAGCTGGTGTTGGAGGAATGGACACAGGCTGTGCAGATGAATTCTGTGAACTCTGCTGCTTCCCGTCTGCGTGTCTGATTCCAGGGAAGTTAATGATGATCGTAGTGGTTAAAACAGCGCCGGGGGCATCTCGTGTGTGTGTGTGCTTCCTCTTCTTTCAGTTCCAGATTCTTTTTGTGGCACACCCTGGGCGGTGGCATGTGATAGCTCCAGCCAGGTCCTGCCCCAAATGTGAGTGACTGGGATTGAATTCCAGCCTCTTGGATTGAGCCTGGTCCAGGCCTGCAGTGGTGGGCATGTGAGAAGCAAACCAGAAGCCTGGAGAATTAATTCTTTCTCTCTTTCAAATAAGTAAAGCAAATAAAAAATTTCACTGTTGAGGGAATTGAGGCATCTTTCTGTATTTTTAATTTTATAATGGCAGGGCAGTGAAAAGGCAGGAATGAACAGAATTGCTCTCGGTTTTTATTGGTGATCTTATGAACACCTGTGTGTGCCAGTTACAGCAGAAGGAAGCTTGTACCTGAAATCTTAGAGCTAATCCAGCAAGCCCTTCTTTGCTACTTGCTTGAAGAATCTTTGCTCTGTATCCCCTGCTTTTGGAAAGCAAACGCGCCTCCCATCAGCGTGACGTTCCCACTGGTGGGCAGCCTTGCCCTCTGGAGGCTGAGAGGTGGCTGTGTTGGCCGGCGCAGGCTTGCCTGTGGGTGTGTGAGCTGCCAGATGAACACGTGCAAGCAGCCTGGGCTGGCCACGGAGAACAAAGACGACAAGGTCTGCCAACTCAGCCGTGTGGCATGGCTGCTTGGCCTGAGTCTTAGAAGGACAAAGTCTTGTGGACAGAATTTCCTTTCTGAAAACACATTCCTACTTTTTGTGATCCAAGACGTTTCTTCCCAGATTAATGCAAGCCCCCTCAGTTCCTACTGTTTGAACTCTGCAGTGGAAGCAGCAGTAGCAGACTTCTCACAGCCCCGCTTCCTGCCCCATGCCAGGTTCACGCACCCCAGCCCTGTGGTTTGCTGGAGGTGAGGGGGAAGGGTGTTCCTTAGGGAAAAGAGCAGGAAAGACCGCAGGTTAGAAGTAATCAGCTTGTCAGAACCTGCTCACTGTTCTCACATCAGATAAGTGAGCTTGGAGAGAGGAATTTTTTTTTTAGCAGAAAAAAAGTAAATTTATCCCAAAATATCACAACTAAAAATAGGCTTTTGCTGTACGTTTCACATATAGCACACTGCCACACTGCCTGGTGGTTTCAGATGTGTGGTTCCTGGTAATTCTGGAACACAGGTACTTGTATGTATGTATGTATGTGCCTATGGCCACTGCACACACGTGTGTAGGCGGTGCATGCCTCTGCGTGTGTGTTGGCACTCAGAAGACTCCCATTCCAGGTGCCCAGACCATCTGGATCTCTGGGGAAGCATTCTCACGGAGGCTTTGCCTAAGATATCCTTTGCACGGAGAGAGAAAGATGTGCCCCATTTACAAGGCAACTCCCTCGCAATGAATGAAAGCAATTCCCCCGGGTTGTGTTTGGACGGCAAACACCCAGCCCAGGACATTGTTTCACACAGAGACTGTGCTGCCTGGAGAGCAGAGGGTCAGAACGCGAGCTGTGCCACCTGTGGTAATGTGGGCTCCTCCTGTTAACTGCCCTTTCAGCCTTTCCGTTCTTTTAAGAAATAGGGATATCTCACCCCTTATGCCAAGGAAATTGAAATCGTCCTGCTTTTCATGCTGTAAAACAGGGACAAGAGGATTGACCTGGTCCAGTCTGGCCCCTTCTAGTGTCCTTGCAGTAGCCAGGGGGCTCCCTAGAAGCCAGACTGTGCTCCCCGAAGCACTCACTCTTCACTTCCTTCCCTAATATTTCCTGCCCTAGTTTTATAGGGAGGCCTTTTCTATCCTGATGTTCAAATAGGATTTCGAATAACTTAATAAGATTATGGCTTTTGTATGCCTCTGGGGCTGTTTCTGTCTTCTCCTGTAACCTGATAAAGTAGTTGTGCTTTTCCACAAACCGTGCCCACCGTGGAAGGTCCGCTCCACCGGGCAGTAGTTAAGCGCTCTTGTGGTGCTTGGCCCCCGTGACTCATTTCATTCCTTTTATCTTGGTCTGTCCGCTAAATATAGCCTTTTCTTTCTCCCATCCTTTCCTTCTCCAGCCTCTGGGCACAAGAGAAGCCTGTCTGGCCCTTTGAAATAGTGGGCTGGACTGAAAGCCTCTTTGGATGGCCTGGGTGGGGTTTCTCGGTGAAGCCCATGGGGCCTGAAGGAGTGTGTGCCCGCTGCCTTCACAGAGCCCCTTCCTCACCCACACTGCGGGAGCCCCTCATGCGATTCCTGGTGCTGTTTGATTGCAGAGAACCTGGATGTGTAAGTTAACTTAGTTGGGCTCTTCCTTTTGCTCTTACAGGTGCCTGTTGGGGGTTTGGTCCTGCATGGTGTAGGGTCAACTAGCCAACAGCTATGCTTAGGGAAGGATCTTGAGCGTGAGACCAGCACCCCAGGTGTCCTGTGAATTTAAGTTTCTATGTGTCTTAGTGAGTCAGGGCAAGAGGAACATAGGCCCTTGGGTGGTTTTCAGACACGCTGTCAGTTGGCAGGCTTCCTGCTCCACCCCTTATGGAGCTGGAAAGCATTGAGGGGACAGGAGACCCTCTTCCTGGGAGACTTGGGACACCACTGTTCAGGGAAAGGAGTCATACAAAAGGCCCTGGGTCTTTATGAAGCATGGACGATTGCAGTTGATAGCAGTCGGCCCCATAGGATATGAATTGAGTGTAGTTGGAAGCCAGTATCAGATCATATGTTTATTGCTTTAAACTTAGTTATACTGTTTTTTTGTTTGTTTTTTTAAATAGCAGAATCCCACTGCTTGTGAGTGAGGCATTCGTATTTATTGGCAATTGACAGGGTATTTGTCATTTCCAGTAAGTCTTTGAAATGCTAGTGATGTACAGTGATATTACAGTGCTTTCTTGGTGACTGTGAGGGGAACGCTGCTCCCACCTCCACCTGTTCCATGTCCCTTCACTATGGCATGTGGCATCACCGGTGCCTGAGGACCTAGCAGGAACACTTGTTCCAGTTAGATGCCGTTCATCCTTGATGGTCCATGACTGGGTGCTGTCTCGTGTCATTTAGTGCTTCGCTCTCCTCAGTTGAGTGTGAGTCCTGCTATCTCCTTGTGCCCCCATAGCCTGACTGGTAGACTCCCAGGAGGGTGGCATTCACCATTCCCGGAGCAAGCTTTGCATGGAATGTTGCCCTCATGGCATTCGCAAAGCGGAGGCCGGGTTGGCTCTGCTCTGCCTGCCTCTGACTCTATTGTTTGGGACTTCATGCGCTCAGATGGATGGTGAGATCACGTTAGCGTGGCTCTGCAGTTGTAAACAATGTTTGCTCTGTAAGTTTTCTCTTTCACCCCCTGCTGTCCTGGAGCCCTGTGACCTCTGCTCCTACCACCTCCTCTTCTTGCATATTCTAACCTTGGTTAAACAGTTTCATTCAGGATGGGGTCGGTTTATTCTGGGAGGAGAGTAGTCTGAAAATAACCAGCAGGAACCCCTAGCAGTGATGCACAAATAACAACTGTTTAGTTTCTGGGTGGAAGTCTGTTTTTTCACTGTGCAAAGTGAGGTTTATTTAAGAAAGAGAGAGAGAGAGAGGTCTCCTGCTATAGTGCCAGGAGGGAGCTCCAAAGGAGGAAAGACCTCTCTGGGTGGAAGTTTTAACTGGTCTTTTTCTTCTGTCTGCCACTCTCATTGTTGGCTTGGAATCCACTCGGAAAACACACACACAAACACACCCAGAAAACAGTGAATAATTTTCCTAAAACTCTATTGCTTTGGCAGAGAGCCTGGGGAAGATGTCACTGGCTGTGTCAGAACAAAGGCTTCCACTGGTGGGTTGGGGGTGGGGGTTAGGGACGCAGGTGCACTCCTAGGTGTTTCCTTACCTCTGCCAAGGTTTCTGTGCTTTCTCTGTATCAAGATTTTTGTTCCCTGCTTCCCACATTGTTTTTATAGGTTAACCTAGAAAGAAGGAAGAAAAACGCCACCTCACACCTGCTCTGTCCTTCGTGATTGGACCATGGCGGTGGTTGGTCTCAGACAAAACCTGCTCCACCTTCTCGGTTGATTGGTGGCTAATGATGTCATGGCACAAAACTCAAGCCGATTGTTCCCCCTGCGGGACAGGTCCAAAGCAAGCAGACAGCAGAGCTCTTGTTCTTTTGTTTCCTGCAATTCATAACTATCAAACAAGATGGGAAAAAGGTGGGGCCCAAGCCATGGCAGTGCATTGATTTGTTCTCTTCATGAAGCTCTGCCTCTCACCCCTTCCAGTTGGTCTTCTTACCTACGGGGGACGGGGGGCCTGGTGTCTCAGGTCAGTATACAGGCCCTTCTACACTGAAGAGATGTGAGTCATTCTGGCTTCGTTTCCTCTGATAAGAAACAGATAGAAACATTTTGAAATAAACTGTATTCTGCTTCAGAAAAAAGTACAAAGAATTGATTTTAGGAAAATAATTACTGTAAAAAAAAAATTCCACTCAGTTCCTTGCAGAGCTTGGGGCCTCTTCCAGCTACCAATATGCTTCCATCATGGTGGTGAGCTTTAGCCGCACCAGGTCGTGTCAGCTCTCAAGTGTGGACTAAGGAATAAGCCAGTTTTAGAGTGTTGCCTCTGATCTAAAGGGCCTAAGAGCAGGAGGTATTTGAAAGTTTACTCTTTGAGTATACTTGGTGAGGTCTGCTTCCCCTTGAAAAACAAAACCAACTAACCAATCGGGGTGGCTATTGATCCTGCAGGGCAGGGCATCTTGAGTCTCAACAGCTGATGCCCATTGTACTTGAACCCTCCAAGACTGTCTTGGCTATCAGTGTTGTTAACTTGGCTGAGCTTGACTCATCTTGGACTTCCCAGAAGGAGGACTAGGTACCTGTCATCTATAGCTGCCCAGGTCGTCGAGGAGGTAATCGTATAGGCCAGGCTTTCTGAGGGTGTCTCCGTAGCAGATAGCACCACCAGCAGGACCCTCAGGAAAGCTCTCCCTCATCAGGGATCCTGAAGTGACTGTCTGAAAATGGGTTAAGGTTTCTGAGTATCCGAGAACAGCCTTTCACTTACGATCATTGCAAATTCACGATCATGAATTTAACAGCTGTTTCCAAAAAGCCCGACCAAAAAAGCCCCACCACTGTGAATGCGAATGAAGGAGGTCAATGAGGTGTGAGGACCGCGGCCACCACTGGAGGGAAGGAGGACTGAGGCGGGGGTCTCCCCCATGCACAGATCCCTCCTTGGGTCGCCTGGGCTGTATTGACCCTTTCTGGGACACTCAGGATTTTGATTCGTGGGTGAGCGGGAATCTGAAGCCGGCCTGCCAGCCACAGCCGCTCAGGGTGTAGTTTTCCTTCACCCAGTTAGATTGCGCTTAATTCTGTGCTTCCCTGCAAGCATACAATCACCATGCTATCTTTAGACATGCTGTGGTACAACTTCCCCTCGGGAGAGACAGAAAATTTCAGCTGGTTTACATTTCCTGAACAAAGCATACCCGGTCAGAGATTAGGCACATCATTTTCTTGCGTTCTGTGGAATGTTACTCTGTTCTTTAGTTGGGCAACTGTCCTGTTGTTGGTGTTGCCTTAAGCTTCAGGCTAGCAGAGATTTGTCAAGGAGGTGTTTGGCGTATGTGGAAGGCAGAAGGGCTCTTGGAGGGCTGATGGACTCTTGGCTGTTCAGCGGAATGTGTGCTGCACTCCCGGATTGCATTCTGGGTCTCTCCTTTGCAGCTCCGGTGCGTGTTAGATTGAGCGGGAGGAGAGGACTTCACCTCCCCACTGCAGTGCTGTCAAAAGAGATGCTGATTTGATGGGTCTGGACGATCGTGCACTTATATAGTACTTTTAAAAATTATTTATTTATTTGAGTTACAGAAAAAGAGGGACACACACACACAGGAATCTCCCATCTGCTGGTTCACTGTCCAGATGCCTGTAACAGCCAAGGCTGGGTTAGGCCGAATCCAGGAGTCTGGAACTCCATTCAGATCTTCCACTGCTCCCCCAAGCACATTAGCAGGGAGCTGAATCAGAAGCCGAGCAGCGGGACACCTGCCTTGGAGGAGGCTGGTACTGCAGGCAGCGCCTTTAAGCCATTGTGCCACAATACCACAATACTGCCCCCTAGATTATTTTTGTTTTGTTTATTTGAGAGGCTGAAGTCCCAAGCATCGGTTCACTTCTCAGGTTTCTTAAACGGCCAGGACTAGGCTAAGCCCAACCCCAAACCTGAAGACTCAATGCTGGCCTTCCGCTTGTGTGGTGGGAACCCAACTGCTTGAACCACACAGTGAAGATTCTGCCTCCCAGAGTGTGCCTATGCCGCAAGCTGAAATCAGGAACCAGAGCTGAGAATTCACTTGATAACTCCACTGTGGACACAGGCCACTAGACAAAGCTGCCGGGCTAAATGCTTGCTCCATGGTAGACTCTTCGAAGTCCCTGGAAGGCTCTTAAGAGCTCCATATATACCCTGTGCAGATTGACCAAATAACTAAACTGAAAGTCTGCTAAAACTTATTTCCCTCTTCTGTCTCTCCTAATCCACATGCCCAAAAAGTAACATATATACAGTATTTTTAAAAATTCATGGGCCTGGCATGGTAGCCTAATGGCTAAGGTATTCGCCTCTCAATCGCCAGGATCCTATATGGCACCAGTTCCTGTCCCAGCTGTTCCACTTCCCTTCCAGCTCCCTGCTGTGGCCTGGGAAAGCAGCAGAGAACAGTGCAAAGCCTTGAGACTCTGCACCCATGTGGGAGACCCAGAGGAAGACCCTGGCTCCAGGCTTTGGATCAGCTCTGCTCCAGTTGTTGCGACCACTTGAGGAATGAACCAACTGATGTAAGATCTTCCTCCTGTCCCTGCTTTTCTCCACAAAGCTGCCTTTCCAATAAAAATAAAGAAATCTTAAAAAATAATATAATGTGAAAAGTTCTTGGGAAGCATTGGCTCGACAGGCTAATCCTTCACCTCCATGTGTCAGCATCTCATATGGGCATTGATTTGTATCATGCCTGTCTCACTTCCCATCCATCTCCCTGCTTCTGGCCTAAGAAGACAGCGGAGGATGGCCCAGATGTGACCTCCTAGAGGGATGGCAGGGTGCATGCCTGCCACTCGCCCTGGTAACACCTGTGCATGGCTGGAAGCATACATTTCTCCTTGTGTGGACGCTGCTCCTCAGCAGGTGCTTGACTTGCTGAGTGAGATGTTGACCATATTTCAGATCCTGCCCCAAGTGCCCCTAGCCTGTCATTGTTCCCCACTCCTGGCCACTGTGCATGTTGGCAAGGGACAGTGCTTATTCCTGCTTCTGGTTACCAGTACTGAATGTCCTTGAAATTTCGACAAGGGATTGGAGCTCTGTGCAATAGGACAGTAGATTTAATCTCTTCAGTGCGCAGTAGCTGTACCTCTGCCAGACTTCCATTTAGTTCTCTCACACTCTGATTGTTGAAGTAGAGTTGAGGACCAAGAAGCTCTTACTTGCTCCTAACACCCAAATCTTTTGTTCACAGTTTTATTTGGCAACACGGTTGGCTACCAGGTTCAAGCTCTGTGAACACACAGGATCCCGGAGGACCAACACGGGCCTCTAATGATATGTGTAGTATCGTGAGGAAGACACACCACCTCCACATCTGTTCATATCTGCTTGTGGAGCTGTGTTTGGAACCAAGCCCCACCGATCTTGGCAGTATGTCAGGATATTGAGTGATTTAAGGTTCAGAATGCCTTCCCTCCCCCTTGGGTGTCCCAGCTGCTCCACGGAGGCATCATTTGTATATCATTTTTGACATAGGGGTTCTTTGGGGGAGGTATTTTGATTTTAATTAGGGTATGAATATTGTATTCAGCTTGTCCGCTGGTCTTCAGTGGTCATCAGTTCTCTCATTTGTTCAGAGAGAATCATAAAAGTTTGTACAAGACTGTTTTGGGGAGGGAATGGAAAGGTTTCTATAAAGTGTCCCACACAGTACTTGGTAGGTAAGAATTCAGTGAATGATGAAAGTTACAATCCAACAAGTCTAACCCTCACTCTGGCTTTGATTGCTGCTGCCATCCATGACAGGTAGAAGGAGAATGTGAGAGGCAAATGATGTGCTTTGTTCACGGCGAGTGCCTTAGCAGCGAGACTAAGACGCGGTCTTCACTGTCAGGAACTCACGGAGGCAGAGAGTCAAGTGTAAGCTGGTTACTAGAGAAGCAATTTTACAGGTACCCTGACAAAAATCATTGTAGGATATGGTGAAGTTAGCAGTCTATTTTTAACGGCAGTCCATTCTTCTTACTCTCTCTCGCTCTTCTTCTTCCTCTTCTTCCTCCTTCCTCCTCTTCTTCCTTTTTGGTAAGCATGCAGTTAAAGATGAGAATAAGCTAGTCGTTACCCTGCAGAACTGACGGGTCCTGGAGGGACTTCTGTAGTAAAACAGGTACGGAGTGTGCATTTGGCCTCCTGAGTAATGATGTAAGGAAGCCATCGGCACCGTGCTGCGTGGTTCCAGACAAGTGTTTTTTTTTTTTTCCCTTTTTTTTTTTTCAACTACTAGGAAGGGACATTAGCATTTGCCTTCTATACTTATGAACTCGTGCGGTGTGAGGGGGATCATTTTTGCGAAGGTGCCGTGAGGCTCATGCAGTGCTCCCACACACCGTGTGGGTGGTTGCGTTAGGGATGCAGAGAGGAATGGCGTACCACCCTTGCACTTTCCGAATCAGCTAGAGAGGAAACCCACGATTGGATTCAATACTGAAAAAGGCTGTGTCCTCTTGTCGTTCTGACTTTGCTCTAAGTTACCTGCTTAAAAACCTTCCATGACCAATTGGTCTTAGGGCTTCTCCTAGTCCAAGTCACTGTAGCCTGTATGTTTCCTTTACAGAACCCATATTTTCAGCTTCTTTTTAAAGGATTTAATCTATCTATCTATCTATCTATCTATCTATCTATCTATCTATCTTTAAAGATTTATTTATTTATTGGAAAGTCAGATATACAGAGAGGAGGAGAGACAGAGAGGAAGATGATATTCCATCCAATGGTTCATTCCCCAAGTGACTGTAATGACTGGAGCAGAGCCAATCCGAAGCCAGGAGCCAGGAACTTCTTCTGGGTTTCCCATGTGGGTGCAGCGTCTCAAGACTTTGGGCCGTCCTCGACTGCTTTCCAAGGCCACAAGCAGGGAGCTGGATGGGAAGTAGAACCACTGTGATTAGAACCGGCACCCATATGGGATCCTGGTGCGTTCAAGAGGAGGACTTTAGCTGCTACACTATTGCCTGGGGTCCAGGATTTTATTTATTTTTATTGGAAGGTCAGATATACAGAAAGGAGGAGAGCCGGAGAAGAAGGTCTTCCATCCGCTGATTCACTCCTCAAGTAGCCACGATGGCTGGAGCTTAAGCTGATCCACAGCCAGGAGCTTCTTCAGGTCTCCCATGTGGGTACAAGGTCCCAAGGCTTTGGGCCACCCTTGACTGCTTTCCCAGGTCACAATCAGGGAGCTGGATGGGAGGCAGGGCTGCTAGGACACGAACCAGTGCCCATACAGGATCCTGGCATGTTCAAGGCGAGAGCTTTAGCTACTAGGCTACTGTGCCAGGCCTACACCCATGTTTTCCAATGCTGTGGAAATGTTTTTGCTTACTTGTTTGTTGTCTATATTCTCCCTCTAGCCAGGAAGTTTTCCACAGGCAGGCACTGAGTTTTTCATTCACTGTTACAAACTTAATGGCAAACAGAGGGCCCTATACTATACACTCTAACTAACAGAAGAAGTGAAGGGGGCCAGCTCGGTGGGTCTCCTTCCTGGGAAGCAGCTGCTTTGGAGATGGGCAGGTGTATGTCTCTCTGAGGGCTTCTCATGCAAGGGATGAAGAGTGACAGCCAGTGCGAGTGGCATGAGTGGCACCACCAGAGTGCAGGCTCTAAGTGTCACAGACTGGATTTCTGACTCTAACCTTGCCCCAGATGTCCCTTTCTGCCCTTTTTGGAGACCCCAAGCTCCTGGATTTAAGCTGCACATAGAGTTTGGCTATCCTATCCCTTCAAAAGGTAAAACTCAACCCTGGACGAACAAACTGTGTCTCAGGGAGTTAAGATGATAGCTTGCCAGGCAGGAATCATGTGTCCTGGTGTACTCTTCCTAAAGTGTATAACCCTGACTTGGGTCAGAAGCCACAGCCCAGTGAGGTCCCAACTGTCCACCAGGTCTTATGTCAAGTCGCTTCGTGCGAGGTTCTTCCTCAGTGTGTGAGGCAGAGTGAAGTCAGTTCATGGATATTGCTGGGGTGCCTTCAGATGGCTGTTCTCAGAGTACTGAAGAGATGGCATTTATTTAAAACATTTTTTAATATTGTGTCAGCATAGTTGCGTATATTCTGTAAAGTGCAAAAATCTTGAGTGTACAACTTGAATTTCTATATGTCTTATTATGTATGTCTCCAGCAGGGTTCAGTAAGGGGAACTGAACCACTGTGAGATTTTAGAGAGAAGAAAATTATTTCCAGAATCAGGTCTATAGAGCAAGGGAGAGACGGCGAAGGCTAGGAGGTCAGAGGGGGCTTTACAGCTAGAGTGCCCTGCAGTGCTGGCACTGATGGGCAAGTGATACAGGGACAGGTGAGGAGGCAGGCAGGTGAGCTGTTGGAGAGGGTCACTGGAAGACTCTATGGGCCGCTGCCTTCCAGCTGGATTCCCAACCGCAGTGCTGGGTCAGCCCAGGTCCAGATCCCAAAGCCGTCACGAACACCCTTCTGACTGACCTGTGTGCCCTGGACTTGGGGTAGTTTGTTCTTGATTGCAGTGTAAATACAGTCATGCCTTCTTTCGCTCAGCAGGCATCTGCTGGCTTCTTGTGTTGCTGAATGTGCTATGCAGTAGGCCTTCCATTCCAGCCCTCTGTGTCTTTGAATTCCGTGAGTTCAGCCGACCACAGAACAAATGGATCGTTCAAGAATTGCATCTCTACTCCCCAGCTATGGACAACTGTCTCGGTTGCCTTATACCTGAGCAAGTGCTTACACGGCTGCAGGAGAGCAGTCAGTATCTGTTGGTCACTACGTTAGTGTGCCAGCACAGTTGCTTGGTTTTTTTTTTTTTTTTTCATTTTTCTTTTTTCATTTGTTTAAAAGGTAAGCGATGAAGGTGGGGAACTCTGGGTCTGGACATACCACTAACGGCCCCTGAGTGGCAGGTGGGGGAGGGGACTGCAGCTTGCCTGGGGAGAAGCGGGATTATGTTGAAATGGAAGCAGCTGAGAGCATGTTTGACAGGGTAATGACTTCTGGAGTCTTCCACAGGCTGGGCCACTGCACTTGCAGATAGGCAAGGGAGCTGAGATGAAGTGGTCTGGGGGTCTGGGGGTACTGGAAGGCATGTCTGGCAAAGGCAAAGGCACACGTCCACGTGAGAGACCTGGGTTGGGCTAAATAGCATTGCCTGCTGCCGGCTGCTACATGCACAATCTGGGACTGGGAGCATGCCTGGCTGGGCTAGGCCACAGTACGCACCATCAAGTGTTGGAGCGGGGTGGGCCACACCAGACTGGGCTGTAGCACTCACCAGAATGTGAGAGAACTGGATCTGGGGGTATATTCTTTAGGAGACTTGTAGACTAGCATCTGTAAGACTGACACTCAGAAGTCAGTTTACATGCAGAGCTGGGGGTAGTGATGGCTGCCCAGGCTGGACCACAGATTTCACCTGACAGAAGCCCACCTGACACTCGTGGGAGTTTGGGCCTGGAGGTGGCCAGTCAGGGCCAGGCTGCACCCTCTACCGGCACGGGCAAAGGCCAGAACTGAGTGTAGACTATGCCAAGCAGGCTTATAGAACTTGCTGGCATGCCTGATATCCAGAGCTGGGAACAGGCCTAGTAAGGGAACTTTGGGAACTCTCCTACTAGGCTACAGCTCCTGATGGAGCTCATAAGAGCTGCGGCTGGGGGTAGGCCAGGCCAGGCAAGGCTGCAGCACTTATCGGTATTTGTAGAGGCTGGGTTGAGCCAAGATTCAGCACTTACTGGCACGCATGAGAGCCAGGATAGGGTGTGGGTCATGCCTGGCTAGGTTAGGCTACAAAATCCACCAGCAAGACTTGAGACCCAACATGCCAGGCATCTGAATTGATGGTCCCTAAGGATCTGTACAGTTTTACAGATGTCTTTTTTTTTTAAAGATTTATTTTATTTTTATTGGAAAGGCAGATATACAGAGAGGAAGATCTTCCATCTGATGATTCACTCCCCAAGTGAGCGCAACGGCCGATGCTATGCCGATCCGAAGCCAGGAGCCTCTTCCTGGTCTCCCATGTGGGTGCAGGGTCCCAAAGCTTTGGGCCGTCCTCCACTGCTTTCTCGGGCCACAGGCAGGGAGCTGGATGGGAAGTGGGGCCGCCGGGATTAGAACAGGTGCCCATATGGGATCCCGGGCGTGCAAGGCCAGGACTTTAACCACTGCACCATCGCGCCGGGCCCTACAGATGTCTTTTTAACTTGAGATGTATCATGGCCAAAGCTCGCAGTTTTCCTTCCTATGTAGGGTATAACAAAAGAAGTAGGAAATGGTAGTGGAATGAAGAAATTAGAAATGATTAGAAAACTAACACTCTATAACTTCCCAAAATACAACTGCCTAGAAATTAATATCCCACCTTGACTCCATTTAACCCCAACCCATGGGATGGTTTGACCCACGTGGAACACTCCAAAAGCCCTTTGGCAAAGCACAGTCAGCCTGCTTCACGCTCTCATGCTTCTCCCCTGCCTTCTCTCAGGGACTCCTGAATTTTATCTCACACTCAGAAACTGTGCGGGCTCCCGGGTCTCTGTGTTTGGACCTCCCACACAGGCGCTGGGTTCCAGGTCTTTGGGCCGTCCTCAACTGCTGCCCCAGGCCACAGTCAGGGAGCCGGATGGGAAGTGGAGCTGCCAGGACACTAACTGGTGCCCACACAGGATCCCAGCACATGCAGGGCAAGGACTTTAGCCGCTAGGCTACTGCACCAAGCCCCCACCATTCTTTTTAAATAGCCATTGGACATCCCCAAAAGAATATGGCACGTTATTCAAAATGGAACTCTTCCAAACCTATTCCTTCCGAAGAAAGCTGCTGTCCATCCAGGTCAGAATTCAGGTGCCAGCCTCTCTCATTCACTGCTTTTCATGGCTGAATAATATTCCATTTTAGCATGTATTGCCTTTTTTAAAAAGACTTATTTTTGTTTGAAAGGCAGAATTACTGACAAGAGGAACGACAGAGAGCTCTTCTCTCGGTTGGTTCACTCCCCAGATGATTGCAACAGCCGGAGGTAGGCTGACCTGAAGCCAGGAGATTTCCTCTGGGGTCCGAGGACTTAGCCATCCACCACTGCTAGGACATGAACCAGTGCCAATATGGGATGCCGGTGCCACTGGCACTGCAGAAAGCTTACACCATGGCATCCTCTCCAATATCTCACCTTTTTGTTTAAGCATTCATTCAACCAGCAATGGACACCTTAGGTGCCTCCGCCTTTGGGTGACCGTTGCTCTGAGCATAGGTCTGCAGGGAGATCCTAACACACGTGTGAAATTCCAATGCGTGTATTTCTTTCAAGCTGATCTTTCTAAGCAAATCTACCATCAGTGTCCTGTTTGTTACACTTTGGAAGCCATCATTTCCCCAGCAGCCTAACCCCTGTAGTTGTCAGCCCGTGTTGACAGCTGAGCAGGCCCTCGTCTCACCGCCACAGTTACTGTCTCCGCCTCCCGACACACCCCCACCGCCTGCTGCTCCAGGAACACACCACGCTATGTCTTGCACAGCCTAGAACATGCTTCCCTTGACTGCCCACAGACACCTCTGCCCCTCCGGCTCACCCCGCACCTCGTTCAGTCCTTGAAGGATGGTAGGTGATGGCTGGGCGCTCCTGCCCCGCCCACCAGTGCTTTAGCATCACCTCTGCTGTCACATCTCCCCTGAAGTGCTCCGCTCTTCCCTTTTGCTCAGATGTGTTTCTCTCGGGTTCTAGTCCCAGAGTTTAGCAGAGTGCCAGACGCACACACACATTCCAATCTCTAAGTAATGGATAAAAGTTCTGGTTTATGAACGTGGACTTGGAGTGCTCCAGATGTACTGGGAGACTTTTTTTTTTTTTTTACTATATATCTTTACATGATTTACCATATGCAAAGGTGGAGTGAGCATGTGTAGTCATTGAAATTACTATAGTACAAACAGATGAACAGCACCCCTAAAATTCTTTGGCTAAATTGTGTTTTTCAAGAGCGACTTTGGCCTAGTGGTTAGTACTTTCGCTATGGTGGCTGCTTCCCACATCCGTGTGTCTGGATCTGGTTTCCAGCTCTGGCTCCTGACTCCAGCTTCCTGCTCATGCAGATGCCAGGAGGCAGCAGGGGTGACTCACAAAATTGGGTTCCTGTCATCCACAACATTGAGTTTCTGCCTCCTGGCTTCAGTTCCAGCTAAGTAAGGCAGCTAGAATGTTGTGGGAGTAAACCAACCGATGGGAGCACTCCTTATCTCTCTGCCTCTCAGATAGACAAATACTTTTTTAATTTTATTTTTGATATTGTTCACGTGGTTGAGAGGGAGGTATGTGCATGTGGAACTCCGATTAGGATGGTGAGGTTTCATGTAAGGAGGGAGGTGGGTGGGACACATGCATCAGTTTTTATTTTCTGTCCTGTGTCCACAGGGGACAAGGGAGAGGGGACTGTTCCTTGCTGTCATACACATTAGCACCTGGAGATGGGGACTGGTCCTTTGATGACGTCTGATAGAGACCCCAATGTGGGGAAGAGTGTTTCGAGGATATTACTTAAGTGGTTTTAATCGTTCAGAGAAGTAGATTATTCTGTTGCTTCAGGGTTGAGAAAATCTTTCCAAGGTCTGTTGGTTGACCAAGTCCACGCTAGTGAATCCACAGAAGCAAGAACGTGCTGGCCAGAACTGTCCAGCGTGCTCTGCCTTCCCTCCTCTGATGAGGCAGTTGACATCCCTCACTTAGCCTAGATAACCTGGCTGTCATGTCCCCTGTGTGCATCTGGGCATGCTGTCCACCGTACAGATACCAGCCTGTTCCACACCCATCCTGGCTCTCCCAGTCTCCAGCAGGTACTCAAGCCTAGCCTAAGTCTAGCCTGCCCCAAGACCCAACAGGCCTGCTCCCAACCCTGGATATCACATGTGCTGGTGGGTGCAACCCTGCTTGGCCTGGTCTGCCTTCTCTCATGTTCTGGTGGGTGCTGCAGCACCAGCTGGCAAGTGCCAGGACTGGGTGTGACTCATGTCAGGCTGGGCCACAGTACTCTCTGGCAAGCAAGATACAAGGCTGGAGCATACCTGGCAGGGGAACTGTGGGTACTGCCCTGTTAGACTGTACTTGTTGCTGGTGGGGTGAGCACAAGAACCAAAGCTGGGGGCAGACCAGACTAGACAAGATGGCTACACCTGTCAGCATACGTTAGGGCTGGGTCTGGGGACTGGTTGGGCTGAACTGTGCCACGGTGTCCTACCCCCTGCTCCAATACTTGTTGGTGAGTACTGTGGCTTAGCCCAGCCTGGCATGCCCCCAGCCCTAGCTTTCACATGCAACAGCCGGCAGCGGCTAATGCTAGTTAACCCAGCCCAGGTCTCCCTTGTGGGCAAGTGCTTTTGCCGGACTCAGACATGTTTTCCAGTTCCCCGCCTCTCTAAGCCACTCCATTTCAGCTCCCTCGCCTACCTGCAAGTGTAGTGACCCAGCCCGTGCAAGACCCCCTAAGTCATTCTTACCCTGTCAAACATGCTCTCAGATGCTCTCACTCAACCACGTCTTCAGAACCCCTTTCCCTGGACAATCTGCAGCCCCCACCTGCCCCTATCCCTCACACTCAGGGGCCATGGTGGCTTGTCGAGGCCCAGAGTTCCCCACCTTCACTACTTATCTTAAAAAAAGAAAAGAAAAAGAATAAACAGCTATGTTGGCATACTGGTGTAGTTAACACAAATTTGGTATCAACCAGATCCAGAATGCCCACCACTGCTTATCTGGCAACAGTGTAACACTTGTGTACATACATGACAACTTAGGCAGTTGCTTATAGCTGGGGCTAGAGAAATTAAAAAAAAAAAAGAAAAGCAGCAGAAATGCTTGAAGGCCTAAGATTTAAACTACATACAGGTATGGTTGTTGAGTTCCCATGCTACTGTATATCAGTTCTCTGAGAAAGGAGCAATAAGTAACCACTTTTTCAAAGGCTTCCTCTGCAAGTATGCCTGAAACCCCTTTCTGTTAGCTGCTCCAGAAGTTACATGTAAATGAGAAGGCTCTAGAAAATGTAAAGATCTGTATAAACCAGTAAGGGACCAAAAAAAAAAAAAAAGAAAGACATTAAATTAAAAACGAACAAAAGATTTGACCAGATACGTGACAGGAGAGGGTTCATGTTGCCAAAAGCCTCTGAACAGGTGGCCGACGCATTAGTCATCCGAGCAGTGTCCATCAGAATCACAGCAAGATACAGTTCCACACTCAGAAGGATGACTAACGTGAAGACTGAGGAGACCAAGGGGAAACAGCTGGGACTCTCAGCGTCCGAGAGTGCACTAGCAGAGCCACTTCAAAAAACTGCTTGGCACAATGGTTCTGTAGCCAAACGTATAAATACACTCTTGAGAGAGAACATCCAACTCAAACGAGTCTGTGTCAACCAAGCACAAGAGTATTTATAAAAGCTTTGTTCGTAATACCTAAAACTGGAACTAATCCAGGTGAAGTTGCATGTAATGAAACAGGAAGAGGAGGAATAATAAAGCAGAGAGAGGAATTAAGGGCACACATCCTCCAGGGCCCACAGAGATGGTTTGTAGGAACCTCCTTCTGGGTCAAGTTTGCCCTATAATATGGCATCGTTTCTGCGTTTCACCTGCTTGCATCCTCTCTTCACACCATTTCTAGACGACTCGTCACACCTAATGTGCAGCAGTTGGCTTCCCTGTGGGTGATGCAGGTTGACACCATCCGTGGCTGCCTGCAGTCAGGGAGAGCACCAAATAGATGCTGTGGTTTGGTCTATGTGTGAGAAGCTCAGGTCCCCTGGGGGGCCAGAGGCCAGTGAGTTGAGTTGGTGGTTTATTCCGGTCCTCTAACTTCCCCCATGCCTTCCTGTGCATGTCCATCTCTCCCCCACCCACGCACCCACACCACTGTTTGATGTATTGCTCTGTTAACACTCCAGTTACAAAGTAAGCAGGGAATGTGGTAAAACCAGAATTTTGTAGTTTGGCCTTTCTTAGCAGTCCTGCCTGAAATCGCAAGAGAAGGTGGCACCTATTGTTAAGTAATGACTTCTTGTCTCCATGCTCTGGCTTCTTTGTCCTCTCCCTACTGCTTCTGTCCCTAGTTAGCTGGGTGATTGAAAATAAAGCAGCATACTCTTCCTGCCTTCCCCGCCACGTGTCTCTCTCTGTAGTTGGATTGCCATGATATGAAGCACGTGTGTTTAACCATCTGCTTGTTAGTGACTTTCCTTTCATGAAACCCTAAGTCTATATGGCAGCAGTGATGGTCTCGTCCGCTTACGCGTTGGGTGCCAGATCTTGGTGCACACTAGGCTGCTGGAGCACAGATGAAGGCTTGAATCTTGCTGTGTACCAGGAGATGTAATTGCCCTGCAGGAGAAAAGCAGAGAGAAGCATTGCCCTTTCCTAAGTCATCCCATGGTAATGTGTGTTGGTTCCTGCCGCCCCTACGCTTGTGGCTTGAGATATTCTGGGCTTCTGGTCAGATACCTCAAGAAATACAAGATTGCTTCCTCAAGTCTCTGTAATGGTAATGAACTCTTTGTAGTGCCCTGTAGCTGGTGCAGAGACTTGAATTAAATAGAAGATACTGGCTTTTCCCTGTAATATAAATGAGTAATGTCCCTAACGGTGTGTGTTTCATCTGTGTCTGGATTGGATACTGGTCAGCTTGGGTATGCTTGGTGAGTCTTGGTGCTGAGTCGTGGCATCTGCTTCAGCTATAGAAGCTACAGGGACCTCAGCAGAAGGGAGGGGGCAGATTATGTTGGCTTCCCTGGAGTTAGACCTGAAACCCCGAGCCAACAACTGACTGAGAGAGGGTCAGAGCAGTAAGTGACACTTTCTCATATTCCCTAGGGAGCACTTGGGCTCTCTCTGATTTTAGATTTCAGTCCAGAACTAGCCGAGGCATTTACCTGCTGTGTGCCAGAGCCAGGAGGTTGAGTAACAGTAGCCTTGTGCCTGTGACAAACTCAGCGTTGGAAAATCAAATGGCAGACACAGAACAACTTGTAACCTGAAACTGCTGCTAGACCACAATAGGGTACCTGAAGATGACACTGGCCGTCAGGCATTGGCATGTGGGGACCGGGCTCAATGTGGGACATAGAGTAGAACATAAGGCCCTTTTGGGTCTGTCCTAGACGGTCTCATTGATGCTGAGTTGGATAAAGATTAGTAAGTGTTTTGTAGTGAGACTTTGGTAGGTTTTTGGCTTTAAGCCCAGTATAGTGGAATTTTGGAGCTCAAAGAGCTCATGGCAGTTGGTTTTTGGCAATTGGCCTTAGACAGAAAAGAAATTAATGTTTTGGCTGTACTTCAGTACGCCCCTGGACAGGGTTGAAGGTCAAATCTAGGGCAGAGGGTGGCGTTAAGTAGGGGAAAGTTGCAAGCTCTGTATTTTCAGGACCCTGGCAGAGGATAGTTAGGGGAATTTGCAGTATTCCTTGAGCACAGGAAAGGAAGCTTGTTATTCCCGTTCTTTAAGTGTTTGATTTCCAGCAAAATGGTTCCATTTCCCACAGGAAGGAATTAGGTTTGCAGCTGTGGGAGTGATCAGGAATGATACCAAAGCCCCATAGCAATCAAGTAGAGCAGGAGGTTTTAGTGGTAGAAAATTTCCCTTTCACTGATAGCATCATGCCTAAGAACTGTTCTCTTACAAGCTAACTTGGAACAGAAAAAATATATATATATTCTACCACGCTGGAGCAGAATTAGCCTTCTAGATTTATTCTCTCCAAGAGAGTGACTGGGATTTTGTCTGTGAAAAAAGTTGAAAAAACTCATGGCCTGAAAGAGCTGGTCATTCCCTGACCCTTACGAAGGCTTGGAAATCTGGCAGGGTGAGTTGGTGTTCAGGCTGGAGTAAAGGGTGCACAGGTGTTTTAAAGAACATAGGCCCTTTTCTTTTGTTAGCCACCTGTCCCGTGAGACAGCTCTTGTCTCTGCTGTTCCTGTATTTCAGCCGGTCTGTTCAGATCGTGTCTCCTTGTACCACTTCCTCTCCTTCCTTAGTCATATCTCTCTCCAGGAAGCCTGCGGGGCATCTGGTCAATCTTCACCTTAATCTTCCTGATCCTTGGGCACTTCAGAATCTCAATCCCAACAGTTTACAGTTCTGGCATCCTGAAAAAAAGTCACATTTATTCTGGATGCGAATTGAAAGTGGTAGTCCTTCTCATGATCAGGGACCATGAAATGCCTTAGGAAACTCAACTTGGGTCACTTTCTTGTCCCTCTCACCTGCTAAATCAACAGCAAGTTAATAAAAATTACCCATTGTAAAAATAACTTTCCTTCCCTTTTAGTTCTCTGACATTAGACATCGTAGCTCAGGAAAGCCTTCTGTTCATTTTCTTCCCTCTTTCATGGCACCTGTTTGGTATCAACTTTCCCGCTAGCATCTGTGTGTAAGTACAGCTATAAACACACAAATTCCTCTTCCAACTCAATACAGTCATGTGAGCTAATGGGTTAGCAGGCATGGACATCATTCCAGAGCAAGCACTGAGCAGGAGGTGTGTATCAAGGAGAGAAAGAGCGAGAGAAAGATGATAGACTTTTCTGGGTGGAGGGGTAAAGTCAGTCTCAGTAGAGTTCGGAATGCGGAGTGGGCATCTCAGGCAGACTGGGCAGAGGGGAGGTGTAAGGCGACACTGGAATAAGCCAGGTTCAGGCAGCTTGTGAGAGCACAGTGGCTCCCAGAGACAATGATGTGTTTAGAGATACAGGAAATAAGCCAGTCGGAATCATGCCGGGCCTTTTGAACCCTACTGAGTTTGTATGATTCCCCCAAATCATTGGAGGGCTAGAACAGGATCAGACCTGCACTCAGGCAGGGACCCTCTGGCAGTCAGGTT
The DNA here is from genome assembly GCF_017591425.1 of Ochotona curzoniae. NCBI lineage: Eukaryota > Metazoa > Chordata > Mammalia > Lagomorpha > Ochotonidae > Ochotona > Ochotona curzoniae. Next base: position 265,729 of record NW_024465464.1, read on the forward strand.
GCAGGAATGGTTGGAGGGTAAGATCAAGGGGCTCTCATGCTAGGCCATACCTCTACCAAGAGAATGCCAGGAAAACGAGTCTTGTAAAACAGAGGTTCTACAAAGTCAGAACCAACGGATTGGATTGAGGGAGTAGAGAATGGAGAGGGATCTGAGATATGCTCAGGTTTCTGTTTGGTGGATGGATGGTGGTGACATTTGACTAAATGAGGGCTGTGACCTCCGGGGAGAACAGAAGTATTCCATTTAGGAATTCCATTTAGGATTTAGTTTGGTGCCTGTGGGGTATGTAGGTGCAGTTGTGAAGTAGCTCTACAGATCAGGAAGGTAAAAATGTAGGCGTCTCTTGTGATGGAGAGCAGCAGGTGCAAGAACTGGAGCGCCCTGAAAGAAGCCTCAGTGTCCTGGAGTTTCTAGGAAGCGCTGCAGAAGGAAGCGAAGGCACAGATTGCTAACGGCTGAGCCCCTGTCGGGGCAAGCATTTGGTCTAGCATCTAAGACAGTGGTTAAGATGCCCACATCTGGGTTCCGTGTCCATCTCCAGCTTCTTGCTAATGCACGCCTTGGGAGGCAGCAGAGTTCGCTCAGCTAATTGGTTCCTACCACTCACTGCCAGGCCCTGGATTGAGTGGCCTGGTTTTGGCTTCATCCACTGACTCACTTGGGGAGTGAACCAGCAGATGGGAACTCTCTTCATGAATGAATGAATGAATGAGTGAATGAATGGACCCAGCTCCAGAGCTGGTTGTGAATATCTGAGAAGTTAATCAGCAGATGGGAGCTTTCTCTCTGTTTCTTTGCCTTTCAAGTTAGTAATTTGGGAAAAAAAAAAAAAAAAAACCTTCTTGGCAATCTCAGTGGAGTAACGAAGACAGAAGCCAGATTGGAAAGAGTGAAAAGATTGGCAAGAGATGTTGCCTAAATGAAGACTCGGTGGCAGCCATTGCAGACTGCTCTGTGCTGCCGCAGAGTGCTTAGGACACACCGGCAGCCCACATTGGACTCCAGCTTCCTGCTAACACAGAGCCCGGGAGGCAGCAGGTGATGGCTCATGTAATTGGATTCCTGCCATCTACATGGCAGACTTGGATTGTATTCCCAGCTTCTGGCTCTGGCCTGGGCCTGTCTACAGCCATTGCAAGACATTCTGGAAGTGAATCAGCAGATGGCCGTATGCTGTGTGTGTGTGTGTCTGCCTGTCAAGAAAGTAACAAGTAGGTCTTAGCACAATAGCCTTGTGGCTAAAGTCCTTGCCTTGCATGCACCTGAATCCTACATGGGCACCGGTTCATATCCTGGCTGCTCCAGTTCCCTTCCAGCTCCCTGCCCAAAGCCATGGGACCCTGCACCCACATGGGAGACCCGGGAAAAGCTCCTGGCTTCGGATCAGCTCAGCTTTGGCCGTTAGGGCACTTGGGGAGTGAACCCATGTATAGGAGATCTTTCTCTCTGTCTCTCCTTATCTCTGTAAATCTGATTTTCCAATATTTAAAAAAGCAGATTTATCATTTAGGATGAAAGACCAGTATCTTCATGTCACACTTTCTCAAATACAAAGAAACAGCTACGTGTGTGTGTGTGTGTGTGTGTGTGTGTGTGTGTGTGTGTGTGTGTTTAAGTAACAAGTAAGTAAAAAAACCAGAATTGGTAGTTAATATGGTGGATAGGTGTTTGAGCATGTTTGGAGCCAGATTCAGAGAACACAGGGATGAGAGGCAGGGTCATTTGATGGGGACGGCCATGGGGGTGGAGAGCTGAGACAGCCTGGTGTGAGAAAACCAACACACGTTCTGTTAAAGGGTCGCCAGGGCCCACCTGTGTCCAGAGCCAATGGATAGATATGGTCGTACCAAGTGTGTATTGCTGTGGCTTTCATTTTCTTTTTCTCCAAAAGTACAAAACAGTTTTGTTTTTGTTTTCCCGTTTTCCATTCCGCTCCTAGGCTGGCATTTCAGGTTGCAAGCTGTCCATCTCATTTGCGCCCCGTCCTCCCGCTCTGCTGCATCACTGGATAGCCTTATCAGAGGATGATGAATAGCAAAGTGCACAATAACCCTTTGGGTCCTCTTTGTCATCCTGCCTTAAACCAAAAGACACTGCCCTTTCCAACACCCTGGAGTTTGGACAGCTTCAACCGTTTCCTGCCACAGATTTAAACACACATACACACTTGGAATTAGAACTGTCATGAGCCTTGCTTATCTCTGAGAAAGTGAGCTGGGGGCTGTCAAATACCATTTCAGAACACCGATACCACAAGCCTTTTCTAGGAACCAGCTTCTTTTTTAAGGGACAGTTTCTCTGAAACGATTTGGCTATCAGAGTGAAGCTGGCTCCAGGTCCTGGATCCTGTCCTGCTTTACTTGGCTGCTGCCAAGAGCAGGGCCTGAGCTGGGTCTGCTGGCCCGCCAGGCCTGTGTGTGTTAAGTCAGGACCAAGACAGGTAATGGCTGTGGACAAAGGGCATAACTCTGCTATGGGCAGAAGCCATCCGGATTCCCCACCCAGGATTTGGATCTGAGTACTCCTCCCACAAAATTCTGCCTGAATCCCCAGGACATCTGAGCAGGCTGGAGAAATTCATCTGCATGTCCATGCACCTGCTGTGGGCCAGGGACTTTTAGTTTTAGGTGCAGGGAATAACAGAAGTGAGCCAAACAGCAGAACTCTGCACCATGGAGGCTACGTTCTGGAAGGGAGAAGAACATTCAATAGTAACAGTGATAGAATATCAGGCTGTGGGAAGTCCACGCTGAGAAGCTGGTGTATGGGTAGACCTGTCGGGGCCATTAGATGCTGCCACCCTGGGAGGCAAGCTGTTGTCTCTGTTTGTTTTGTTCGTTTTTCACCTCTGTATCATTTCAGGAACCTAGAAAGTACTCAGCAAGAATAGATGTTCAGTGTTACTTCTTCAAAAAGCAAACGGAGCATACCCTACATCCGGGACCTGGGGAGGGTGGGAAATTGGGTGGGCCTTCTCCCTTAATACCCCCCTTTAAACATGAAGGAAACAATATGGAAATAATAATCTTACCCACTTCCCTATAGCCCTTGAACCTTTTTACCCTAATTGACTATGTAAAGATTGTCAAAAAAAAAAAAAAAAGCAAATGGATCTGGGAAAAGACTATTCTTAGACAAGCAGAACAGCAGAGGCTGACAGTGTGCTATGCGTGAGAGTGGCCAGTAGGCCGCAAGGTCTGGAGGGAGACCTGCAGGGCAGGAGGCGAGAGAGAGAGAGAGAGAGAGAGAGAGAGAGAGAGAGAGAGAGAGAGAGGTGTGGAGAGCTACAGGCCTCACGGGCAGTTCCTCACTACCTTGATGGGAGTCGGTTAATTTCATAGTAATACTGACATGTTTGCTTTTTCCACTCTTGTTTACTCTTGGTATACGGAGGAATCTTCTGGAGTTAGCCTGATACGTGATGTTGCAACAGCGGAAAGCAGGCGCAAATGTGAGAATCCAGCTGTCTGGAGCCAGGCATCAAAGACATTTACAAAGACAGAAAACATTAAATTTCTGTTTCGGAAGGTCTGTAATTGTTACTTAAAGAGAATTACCAAATATTAAAGAAAAGTTTTTACTCAGTTTTAATTTCATGCTTTTTTGGTCCCTGAACATATTTAAATGTGTGAAGATGTCCTGCGATCCAGCAGCAAATGAGACGGTTATTGGGTGCTGCAGACCAGTTAGAAATATATGCTTTTATTCTGAGTTGGGAAATCATGGGAAATCAAACCAGAGGAAATCAAGTGACTGCAGTGTCAAAGTCTTACTGGGGCTTGGAAACCAAGCAGCTTAGTCCAGCACAGGGAAGACGCTGTGTGAAGAGAAGACACCTTGGAAGTGAAAAGACACTGGGCTTGTGCTGGACCACGTGCATTAGTAGCTTGGGGCATATTCCAGTTAAGCTGTTTTGTTTTTTAGTTGGGGGCTTATATTCTACTAAGAATGATTTAGCAGTAAGCAAAAATAAACCATGTACCAGGCAGGGGTCTTGTAAAAATCATTGGGAAGATGGGTATTACAAAAAAGCTCTTCGTGGATTTCAAATTTATTTGTGCCAAAATAAACTTCCTTTTCATCTGTTTCCATGATTTATTTATTTTTGTTTGTTTATTTAGTTAGTTAGAGGCAGAGAGACCGTACGGAAGAAGCTCCCACCCTCCAGTTTACTCCCTGAGTGCCTCGAAGAGCAGAACTAGATTGGGACCACAGGTGGGAGTAAGGACTCGTTCCAAGTCTCCCATTGGGCGGCAGGGACCCAAGCCATCATTGCCGCCTCCTTGCGTTAGCAGGAAGCTGGAATAGGGAGCAGAGCTGGGAATCAGACCTCCCATATGGCCCCAACACCTGCTCCAGTTTCCACAAACTCCTTACAGAAAGTGTAAGTCAGCTGGTTACACAGCAGGGTAGGGGGAATAGAGAGTGGAAGGGGCAGGTGCCATTTCACTTAAGTTTTCAGGAAAGATTTCTCCAATAAAGTGCTGCCCGAACAAAGACGTGAAGAAAGTGAACAAGCAACAAGCCAGCCACATGTTCGTATGAAAAACAGCATCAGACAGGAGGATTAAGAAGAGTGGTGTCTGGGTGGACAGCCTGATGGAAGTATTGATGAGTTGGAGGAAGGCCAACCTGACATTAGTGCTGTGGCAGAGAGCAGTGGACAGGACCACTGTGGGGCACAGATACAAACGGATCAGCCCCAAGGATGATTCTGTAGTTTTTGGATTGAACACCTGTTTAGATGGTGGTTTGCCAAGATGCAGAACACTAAGGGAGAGGCAGGTTGGGAAGCAAGAGAGGGATCGTGGTTGTGTTTTATATTTGTTAAATCTGAGATGGCTTCTCAGATATCACACAGCAAGTGGTTAGCAAGTTCAGGAAAGGAAATGCACATTTGGGCATTGCTGGCTGTCCTGCATAGGAGGTCCTTAAAACCTTGGATTCATGTCTCATTCCTGGGCTGTGAAATGAGTAGTGTGGGGACTAGTGGGTTTTTTTTTTTAATTTTAATTTTTCATAGATACAATTTTGTAGGTTTAGGGATTCCCCCTCCACTTCCCTTCTCTCTCTCCCCATCATCTCCCCACCACTGTTTCCCACCATGTTATTACAACAGTATGGTCCTTCAGTACCAGTCACAAGTCCAACATTCGGCTCTTAAAGTACATCACGGCATTGTACAGCAATAGTAGGAGATCTGTCATTGTCAAGGCATGTTTAACAGTTTCATTGGAAATCTTCTTGACTCAGGAGTAGAGATGCATGATTTAAAAAAAATGAAATCAAATAGAAAACAGAATATTTCAGTAAGTGTCATTTTTTTAAAAAAAAAAAAAAAGTTTGCTTTTGTGCTGAGTTGGGAATTTTGTCCTATAAAGTTTTCAAAAATCGTATGAATATACGAGTGATAACCGCACGCCAAATCTGCACTCAGGTCACTGTTGACAGAGGACGAGGGCCCGGCGTGATAGGCAGGTATGTAGACTAAGAGACCCAGAGAGTGAGCAAAGTCAGGGCCATTTGACACACAAAAGTTGAGCGTGTATGCAAGATCAGCAGAAGATACAGCGAGGCAGGCAAGAAGAGGGTGCCCGGCTGAGATCAGTGCTGTGGGGAGATTGAGGAAAACTAGGATAAGAGCTGAGCATTGCGTCTGTCTGTGAAAATCATTCATGGCATTGATGAGATGTTTCTGTGGAGCCGTGAGATGGGATCTAATTGTAGCTTCAAAAGATGGTGGGAGAAGAGGAAGCCGTGATCGACAAGTATAGAGATTCTTTGAGGGAGTCTCGCTGTGAAGTCGAGCAGAGTAAGTTAGAAGGGATGGACACAGGACAGAATTTAAAGTCCTGGAACCGGCTTTATATCACAGCCGGTTAAGTTGCTGTTTGAGATGGCAGCATCCCAAATGAGCTTCAGTTCAAGCCCTGGCCACTCCAATTCAGATCCAGCTCCCTGCTAAAGATGTAAGGCCCTGAATTGGTAAGGATAGCTCATTTGGGTTGAAGACACTGATGAAGAAAAAGGGACAGGTTCAAGGGTTAGTGTGCTTGGCTAAGAGAAGGGGAGAGTAGGCAGGTGGGTCACAGTCCTTTGTCGTAAGTAGGGGAGCAGATGAGAAGGGCATATGCACTCAGTGATGGTAGCAGTATGTAGAAGAAGATGAAGAGGCTGAAAACTATGTCAAAAAGAGAGACGCTTGAAAAAAAAAAACGGACAAGAGTCTGTACATTGCAAGCAGATGTGATGCACCGAATGAAAAATTATGAGCAGAATGATGTTTGCTTTTCCACATAGAAATTGAGTCCTTGAGAAATTAATGCTTCAGACTGCTCAGATACTGCAGAACTACTTCATGAAGTAGGAAGTTGCCTGTGTGGTCAAGAGAACCAGGCTGGTTAGGTCATGTGGTCAGGTGCTGCCTGGCTCTGCCAGTTTATTCTGCAATTTCCACGGCAGCGAGAGTCCGCAGACTACGCAGCTGAGAATACTCCAGTTCTGTTCCAGGGTGCTCTGACAAGCCTTAACTGTAGGTTCTGTCCCCAGGAGAGAGGTAGTTAAGATGTTACAAGGTGCCTTTATGGGACCTTGCACCTTGTTCTGCGAGCTCAGCCATCATCTGTAAAGTACTTTTATTCCTTTGGAATCCTGGGGCCTCGGGGCCTTCTCTGAGTCCTGTGCAACGTGCCAGTCAACTTCCTTAGCTCTTTGTGCAGCAGCATCTCGTTGAGTAAGCACCTGTTGTATTCCTGGAACAGGGCACAACACGGACAAAATGAGAGCCCAGCATTGGCTTGGGATTGTCTGGTTGTGTTTTCCCACTCAGACTCTCCTTCCTCACGCCCGAGGAATTCCAGCAATGCTCTGATGAGTGAGGAGGCAGGTGTCATCTTTGGACCTCTTTGAAACTCGGCTCTGTACTCCAGGGAGGAGATAGGTTGAGCATTCCCTCCTGTCGCGCCATGCGTTTCTGCAGTGGATGGAGTGGCAGTAGATGAAGATGGCCTTGTAATGGACCCGTCGAAGGTGTTGCTGGATGGTCAGGGTGCTAAAGTGTGCAAAAGAATGCCAGCAGATAAGTACCGTACATGCTATTTTAGTTGCTCCACTTTTCAGCAGCCGATACCAAAAATGCCCATGAACTCAGGATGCCTTTTCTTCCACTTACGAAGGGTTACATTTCAAAGGAACAGATACAGCGATAACTCATGAGAGGAAAACGAATCGTGCTTTGTGATATCTTTGCTAAATTTACTTGAAATTGCATATCCACTGATGGATGGGCAGCTGTCCTTCTCACAGACAGGGTCCATCTGGATTCCTGCAGGCTGCAACTCTCGGGCAGCAGGGTACGGGGCACACATTTCAATAAGGTTTTGTTTTTCAAGTGTATTCATTATAGGAGAAAGGTATAGATTCAGAGTATGACTGTGATGCTCTGTGCCTTGTGCCTGTTCCGCTTTATGCTGCATTTCCCCTTTTTGAAGTGCAGTTTCCTGCCACACAGGATTCTAATGGGAAATGTTATTAGGGGTTCTGGCGCAATGACTCAATGGTTATATCTTCACATTGCAAGCACAGGCATCCCACATGGGCACTGGCTCATGTCCCAGCTGCCCCACTTCCCATCCAGCTCCCTGCTTGTGTCCTGGGAAAGCAGTCGAGGACAGCCCAAAGCCTTGGGAGCCTGCACCTGCGTGGGAGACCCGGAAGAGGCTCCTGACTCCTGGCTTCAGAGGTTGTTGTGGCCACTTGGGGCGTGAAGCAGCAAATCTTTCTGTCTCTGCTTCTTGCTGTAAATCTGACCTACCTTTCCAATAAAAATAAATAAATCTTAAAAAAGAAAGAAAGAAAATGCTATTAGGTATGGGGGCCAACACGTTGGCTGAACTGGCTAATCCTCCACCTCTAAGTACCTGCATCTCATACGGGTGCTGGTTCGTGTCCCAGCTGCTTCTCTTCCCATCCAGCTCCCTGCCTATGACATAAGAAAGCAGTGGAGGATGGCCCAATGCCTTGGGACCCTGCCCCCACATGGGAGACCTGGGGGAAGCTCCTGGTTGCTGGCTTCGGATCTGTGCTGCTCCCACACATGTGGCCATTTTGGGGAGTGAAACAGCAGCTGGAAGATCTTTCTCTCTGTAAATCTTCCTTTTAAATAATAATAATAATAATAATAATAATAATAATAATAATAATAATAAAATACATCTCTTTAAAAAATGGTTAAGTGGGAAGTGGTCTGTTCTGAAGATTGAGATACCCACGTCCTGTCAGAGTGCTTGGGTATGGCTCCTGGCTCTGGCTGTGCTGGTGCAAGCCCTGGGAGGCAACAGTGGTAGCTCAAGGGATTGAGTGCCTGTCACCACCGTGGGAGATGTAGTAGCGTGAACTTGAACCCCGGCCCAGTGCTAGCCATCATGTGTATTTGGGTCCCTGCGACGCACACAGAGAGATGAATGGGCTTTCGTAGCCTGGCTTCAGCCTGGCCCTCTTGGCCTCCCTCCCTCACTGCCAGCCTCACCCCCTTAACTCTCTGCCTTTCAAATGAAGCTGTCTTTTTTTACAGCAATTAGAAATTTTATGGCATGTGTATTTTTTTAAAAAATCACAATCTTTGTAAAATTTGAATTTAAAAAATTTGCAAGAGGGAGATTGTTTTTCTAGTTGTTTTCGAGCTTGCTTTCTGGGTACCTTGGGCCTTGGGACCAGAGGAGCTTACTTGAGAGCTGCGACAGACAGCGTTAGAGTCCACGAGGAGCTGTGTGTGGGTGACCCTGCCTGCTGCATCCCGAGGTGCAGATCTGGATTCCCCTGTACGCTAACAGCCTGGTCACCATGTTACAGAAAGACAAACCAAGACTCCAGGGCATTTTGGTGATTTGAGACCTCAATTTTGAGGTGAAACGCAAGGGACTCTGAATAACCTGGAGTGCATATTTTAACTAAGTGTGCTCCTAACCGCAGTTCCCACGCAGGCACTCCTTGCACCTGCTCCCAGGACCTGGTTAGATGGGTCATGCTCCAGGTGGTCTGGCAGAATAATACATTTATAGAGTCCACCTGTTGTGTTCATGTGAGTGCCGGGGAGAGAATTAATCACACTTGTTCTTGATCCTGTAATCAAGTGTGGTCCTCATTTTTAAAAACTATTTTCTCTTTCCTCTTTCTGCTTTTAAAGATAATTCATCCCACTCCTGAACAAAGACTCACCTATCCTTAAAGAGCCGGAGATTAAGTGTGCTCTTGGCCAGCCATGACTCAGTGACAACCTTTTACTGCTGTCGTAAATAGAAGCATGAACTCTGTTCCTGCGTGCACTTCATAGGCTGGCTCCCAGGCATGTTGCTCTGCAGCTGAGGACTGCACAAAGCCCCTGAGTCACTCACTGGTCAGCTGCCGCGAGACAAAACATTCAGGGAACTGTCGACCCACGGGTGCCCTGGAAACCTTGTATCACCTGCTCTTCCTTTTCCCTGCCCAAGCCCCTCACTTCCCTTTTCCCTTCCTTCTGCACCGTGGCTTTTCCATTGCTGGGCTTTCTGGCACATTTTGGCTAGGCTTCCTGGTCTGTAGGTTCCTGTGATTCTGAGTGTTGATTTTCCCAGGATACCTGTAATGAGCAGTGCGGAGCGGGTGGTCCTAGCGCAGCCAGAGGGAGCGTGGTCTGGCTTTGACCTTCAGGAACAAGGGAAATGGGGGCGGAGACAGGAATGGCCCTTTGACTGCCGTTCTTCCTGGTTGTAGGGAGTGAGTCAACGTGTTGGCCAAGTCCCCTTGCAAACTGAGACAGTCCCAGCACAGCCACAGGATAACAGTCACAGTCTCGAGTTGTCTTGCAAAGGAGGAAAAGTGAGGCCACCCAGGGGAGTTCATCTTGTGTAGCCTTACCTTGGGTGCCTGTCCCATTGTTCCAAGAACTAGCTGGCTTCTGTTCATCTGTTGTCATCGGTGCCCTGAAGCCCAGGCACCTAGTACTTCTAGGCTCTCTGCCACTCTCCAGGAACTGTGGGTAGCGCCTCTTGGTTGGGAAGCATTTTAAATCAGCAAGAGATCAGGGCAGCTATTAATGAGGGCACAAATGTTTATTTCACACAGAAGGCCAAACCAACAGAAGGACAGAATTCTTTTTCTTTCTTTCTTTCTTTTTTTTTTTTAAGATTTATTTATCTTTTTTTAATTGGCAAGCCAGATCTATAGACAGGAAGAGAGACAGAGAGGAAGATCCTCCATTCTCCCTAAATGACCGCAATGGCTGGAGCCGAACCAATCTGAAGCCAGAAGCCAGGAACTTCTTCTGGGTCTTCCACACGGGTGCAGGGTCCCAAGGCCTTGAGCCATCCTCAACTAGTTTCCCAGGCCACAAGCAGGGAGCTGAATGGGAAGTGGAGTTGCCAGGACAGGAACTGGCACCCATATGGGATCCTGGCATGTGCAAGACAAGAACTTTAGCCAGTAAGCTACCGCCCCAGGCCCAAAGGACAGAATTTTAAGGATATACATGCCCAAGACAAAATTTTGTGGGGAGAAGTTAGTGTAAGATGGGCATTTACAAAGCATAAGATGTTTACAAAGAGGTATTTGGGGATTTTAGGGTGTTGATTTTGGCAGGAATGTTGTGATCCAAAGTACCCTGAATCCGAACAAGAGGTAAAAAGTGTGTTTACATCACAGTGATGTAAGCAAAGATCAGAACAGATAAGCTTAAAGATTGACAAGCATTGTGACTCTTGTGGCATTTCGGCCATGGATACAGGTAGGTTCCTCAGGCCACCTGCCTGTCAGGTTCCAAGCAAAGTTGCAGAAAGCCCTCCAAAGAAGGTGAGAGGCAAACTCAGTATCTGGCTCTTAGTTTCTGTTCATTGGTTGGTTCCTGTCTGCTTTCTTCTGCCTTTGGATAATTGCATTTTGTTTTTTTCTACGCTTTCAAACTATCTTCTGGCTATCTGGTTTCTGAGATCAGCTTTGGCTCATAAGAAAAAGGCTGGATTTCTTTTTTTGAAGATTTATTTATTTCTATTTTTATTGGAAAAGCAGATTTATGGAGAGAAGGAGAGACAGAAAGATCTTCAGTCTACGGATTCTCTTCCCAAATGGCCAACATGGCTGTAGTCGAGTTAATCTGAATCTAGGAGCTAAGAATTTCCTCCTGGTCTCCCAAGTGGGGGCACGGTCCCAAGGCTTTAGGCCATCCTCTACTGCCTTCCCAGGCCAACTGGATGGGAAATGTAGTAGCTGGGACATAAATCGGTGCCCATATGGGATCCCAGTGTTTGCAAGATGAGAATTTAGCCATTGAGCCATTGCAGTGGGTCCATTCCAGTTTTTATTTCTGGACTCTGGGCCACATGTATATTGAAACAAACCATGATTATTAGTATTAGTGTATTTTTTAATAATCAAAGCCAGGATAGTTTGTTAAACAAGTGACATTTCTGAGATAGAAACCCAAGTCTGCATTCCAAGTAGAATTGCTGTCTTCAACTTGCCCTCCATGGCACGGAAAGAGTGCTGTATCTGTTGCCATGGAAAACATAATGGTAAATGGTGGCTCCTTGTATTCATTCAGTAGTTCCCATAGTGAATCCTAAGACAATCAACCATTGACCTGGTATAACCTTGCCGTATCTCCATGATGTTTGGAAGGAGGCAGAGACATATAGTAAGGGCTTTGTGACAGCACCCTGAGCCTCTTCCAGCTCATTCTGATCGTGGTCCCTGCAGCATGGCGTCCCAGATAACTGGTCAGCTTCTTGCTCCTGTAGCCTTCTTGAACACAGCCCACAATAACTCACTGCTTCCATCTCTCCCCACCTTCCATACACACTCCCTGTCACCTTTCAGAGTAAATCTTAAAGTTCCAGCCAAGTCATGCTTTTCACACTAGTGGTACATGGGCGGTGAGGAGTACCTAGTCAGAGGATCAGTGACACACTGCACCCCAAGAACTGCAGACTGGGAAAAGAGACATCATCAGTCTAACTGCCTCATCCCACACAAGCAGGTCAAAGCCTCACACGGCAAAGGGATTTATGCAGGGTCTGGCATGTGTGGGCTCAGAGCCAGGGTTGTGCGTGTGGCACTGCCCTGTCTCGCTCCTGCGGCTTAGTTTTAGTCTTTGATCCTTGGCCTCCAACCCCCCAATACTGGCTCTGAATGAATAAAACAATAATGAATAAAATGTGTCACCAAAAACAGTGAAACAGACCCCAGGGAGTGCATGGGTAATGGAGCACCCAGCTTGGCACCTGCCGTCTTTAGGCCTCTAGACAACAGGGATCCAGGAGGGCAGGTACATGGATGTCTGTGATAAGTGGGAAGTGAAGGCATCATCTCAGGTCTGTGAAATACGACTGTGGGTGAAATGTCTAATCAACCCTCCTGCTCTAACATGTGTGTCACACGCATGGCTGTTTGAGTCCCTTAGATACCTGCTGACTTTCACACTTCTGGGCCCTCTGTTTTCTTGGACTGCCCTTTGGTTCTCAGGCCTACCCTGTGCCGTTCCTCACCATCTTTTCAGAAGGCTCATTTTCCTCTGCCAGCCTCTTACAGCTTTGGAGCTTAAGCCCATGGCTTTTCTGTCCCCACAGCTCTCCTTGTGTTATCTACTTTTATAGCTTCAGCATTAACTGTCGACTCTGAGTCTGTGTCCCTAGTCCTCCCCATGAGCTTCACAGTCATACCAGAGGACTCGGTAAACACGTCCACCTAGGGAGCTCATATGTAGTAGGCAGGAAGGGGAACTCACTGTCCCACCCTCACAGAAGAGGACCCCTAGTCCTCATCTTTTTGCCCCATCACCATTTACTAAGTGGCCTGCGGTGGAAGCCTGAACATTACTCTTTTTACCTTGGTCTATATGACTCAGTCATTGGGCTGTGTGTTTTTGCTTCTTTTCCATTTCTACCACTTCTCTGCCTCGCTGTCACTTGTCCTGGAAGATTCAATTGAGAATCCTGCCCTCTTGCTATTTAGGTGCTATTCCTGTGTATTCCCCAAATCCCTTTTCCCCCTTTCTCCAGTGGCACTGGGTTGAGTACATTGTAGTCTTTGGCTTATGACTTTACCCACTATAAGATCTTTGAAAATAAGGACTGCCTTGCTCACCCTTCCTTCCCTAGCCTAGGCCAGGCCTGGAGTCCTGCGGTGAGCATTTGTTGAAGCAACGAATGGCAGCCCTGGAAACTCTACTTCGAGAAAGTCTGTCTCCTGAGAATGCATGTGTAGGTCCAGAAATGCTGATCATCTCTTTTTCCTTCTTTTTGTTAGATTAACGTGACACAGTCAGGAGGACTTGTACCGTCACCCGCCCCCTCTGTGGGGGGGTGCTGAGAGTGGGGAAGCATGGAGGAGAGGAAGCATGAGACCATGAACCAAGCTCATGTCCTCTTTGACCGGTTTGTCCAGGCCACCACGTGCAAGGGAACTCTCAGGGCCTTCCAAGAGCTCTGTGACCACCTGGAACTGAAGCCCAAGGACTACCGCTCCTTCTATCACAGGCTCAAGTCCAAGCTGAACTATTGGAAAGCCAAAGCCCTCTGGGCAAAGCTGGACAAGCGGGGCAGTCACAAAGACTACAAGAAGGGAAAAGCGTGTACTAACACCAAGGTAAGTGTTTGGCAGCTCACTGGCCCTGGCATCACTGATGGGAGACTTTAACCAGAAAGAGTGAATTAAGTAGAGATTACTGGGGGAGAGTCAGGCAGAGTCTAGCCACCACCTAACATAGGAAATTAAGCTTATACCCTGTCAAAACTTTGTGAATCCATTATCTATGTTCATTTAACTTCCATGAACCAGGTTGTAGTCTAAGCATACTTCGTATTTTTATATACTAACATTTAAAGCTTCAACTATTTAAAAAATGACCCTGAAATAAAGTAGTTAACAATGTTTTAATTTATTGTACTCCAAGTTGAGTCTCATGTTGTTAGGATACTGGTGTCACTTAGCAGGGGAGTAGCCAGGCCCTGTTAGCATCCTATGAACATGGCGTCATTCCTGGCATGTCAGCATAACAAATTGTTTCGTTCTCATTAACTGGTCAGTTATTATATTTGTCAACTTGAAGATTTGCCGCAAGCTTGAGACCACTTCACGTCTATATTGCGAATGTCTGTATTGGTAAGCAAGGGCCTTTTGAACAAAATAGTTCTATGACTATTTTCAGAACATACAGGAATAAGTTTTCCATGAAGCAGGTGGATTCAGACAAAGCCCTGGCATGCGCACTCACCTTTGCTGGAATAGGTTTAAGGAGATGGAAAGGTACATTTCCTGCTTTACTCCTTAATGAGGACACTTTTTCTGAGAAGTCTGGAAAAAGTTAGCAGACACAGAGATTTTCAGATGTAACTTGTTCTATCTTTTCAAGCTCCTTCATTTGCTCTGTAAGGATACCTGGACATTGAGGTGTGGATATTTATCAACGCAACTCAGGAAATATGGAGGCATGACTTTTGCATGAGTGAAAATCAGACTTCTTTTGAGAACACAAGGCTTGCAGAGCCAGAACCTTGTGTATTTATTCCTATACATACAATCCAGTTAAGTGTCATACCTAATTGTTTCCCTGGACGTTCAGTCTGGGATTGGTGATTTTTGAATTATTTATATCACATAAATCTTTGACTTTAGACAGTCTCTCCTATCCCCATTCCGCACCCCTAAAAAAAACTAGACCCTTTTTAGGGGTCTGAGGTTGTATGCAGTTAGTATCTAAGTCTTCTTAGAAGTCTTCCCCATACTCTCCTTTACTGATGGAGGTTTAGATTTGATTTTGATGTCGTTCATTGAAAAGGTGACCCACTTAAATATGTCATAGAGCTTTAGGTGTTACGGGCTGTCCAGAGCGACTTTTATGCCCACCACTGACCTTTCAGGTCCTTCTCCACACCATCACTAAATCTTCATTCAAGCCATTGTGGGTGAGCTGCTGTGGCCCCATAGCTTTGAAGGTTTCAGGGTAGAGGGAAAGTAGCCCATTTGGGGTTTTAGGGAATAGTGGTTGTGAGATCATGAAACATCTCTAGAAACGATTCTCAGAAAATGCTGCCATTGCCCTAATCAAGAAGTTGTTTTTCAGTGTCTCATCATTGGAGCTGGCCCCTGTGGTCTCCGGACAGCCATAGATTTATCCTTATTGGGAGCCAAGGTGGTCGTTATTGAGAAACGGGATGCCTTTTCTCGCAACAATGTCTTGCACCTTTGGCCATTCACCATACATGATCTACGAGGTCTGGGCGCCAAGAAGTTCTATGGCAAGTTCTGTGCTGGAGCCATTGACCACATCAGTAAGTATAACCAACTCTCTAGTAGGATTCCACCCTTAACCCACACGTTTGCTGAGTCGTAGGACAAGCGGATTGTCTATGGAATTCATAATTGACAGCCCAGCTGGAGCTTATAGAATCTGCCTTACAGTCAACACACTGTGCTTAGAATCAGAATGGCTGCTATGCTGTAGGTCTGGAATCTGGGACTGTTATCTACAAATGAAGAATTTGACCCACGGATTTCTAAGTTAACTCTTGGTCTCTTCTGCGTACTATCAGTGTAGGGGGCAGATACTGAAGCCGTGCTTTGGGGAACATGACCAATTTGGGCCTCAACTCTTTGGTGCTGTTTATGGTCCAGTAAAAGAAAAAGCCATGCACCAGGCTTTCTGTAATGTGAACTGATATGCATGTCCCAATAAAGAACACGTACTTTGGGGATGTAGGGCCGGGTGAGCCACACTTAAAGAAGCAGAGTGTAGCTTGATTGGGCAACTCTCATTAAGTCTACAGCTGAATAACTCTTGGAATAACTGTTGAAATCTCTAAATTCATCCTGGACCTGTGCTTTTCTGAGATCCCACAGGATGAATTCAAGTTAATGTAATCAGTGATACTGTTTTTGTGGCTCTAAGTGACTTATCTATCCAAAAAGCTTTTCAAGCAGGATGTGCATTTTGTTTTTTATTGATTATCATTAATGATTCCAAGGAAGCCTTTATCAAGGAAGCTTTGTGCTGGTCTCCTCCAGATGTGTCCTGTAAATACGATCAACCCCTGAACCTTTCACTGGAGCACCTGTGTCTGTTGGTCAGCCTCTGGCTGACAGCCCTCACATTCTGCTGGAGGACAAGGCACTCTGCCTGCCTGTTGGGCTCCCATTGGCAAAGCATCTTCAAACTCTCAGTTGTCTACAAAAATAAAAACGAGGGCTAGCACGGGCTTGACTGCATCTTGGGAGTGTGACTCAGAAGGGTGGTAGTTGTGGTAAGCTGGGAAAAAATAACCAAGATGACCCAGAGGAGGATCTACATGTGCTATTAGTAGTCAGTTACAGGCCAGAGGTTATGTGTGGTCTTGAAAGACCAAGGATCATAAATTCAGTGGATTTTTTTTTTAATTCTGCCTTCGATGTAGCAGGATTTACCCAGACTGAGAGGGTCTTAGATCAGGGACTAGATTTTTGTCTCTGAGTACCTGTTGTGGCAGTGTTGTCTGTCACCGAGCAGCACTCAGTGACCGAAGAGCACTGTGACAATGATCAAGATGTTCAGTAACTTTGAACCTTAGTCTGTAACTGTGGACCAAGTGCTGAGAGGGTGCAGCTGAACTGTGATGCTCCTTTCCTCATCTCAAATGGGCGTGTGGAGACCAAGGAGGTCAGAGGATGAAGCAGAGACACTGTAGACATCTCTGAAGCAGTGTAGCAACCCTGCATCAAACCACACCTGCTCATCGTCCACCTCTTGTGGTGACTGTCGCATCCTATCCAGATGGTAGATGCTGCTAGGAATGGGAAGGAGAGAATGGGAAGCCCACAATCCCATGTTGTCTCGGAGATTTTGTTTGCTTAGAACACCTAACCTAAAAAGTACAATTGCCTTCTCTCTAGAAGAGCTGTTAGGAAAGGAAGAAAAAGGTCATAGAGCCTGGCTTGGAAAATACCTCCTACTGCAAAAGGATTTGGAAATCTGAATAAACTGTGCACAAGTGGATGGATGGACCATGAGCAAGAGCTGATGCTGGCTGCTGTCTTCCCAGTGTACTTTCCCTTTATGTGCCATTTACATAATCTTTGTATTCATCCAGGCATCCGTCAGCTCCAGCTGATACTCTTGAAAGTAGCGTTGATCCTAGGAATTGAAATACATGTCAATGTGGAATTCCAAGGACTCGTACAACCGCCCGAGGATCAAGAAAACGAACGTAAGTTGGATTAGACAGATGAAGGAGATGTCCAAAGGGTGCCGGTTGGTGGGAAACAATGAGCTCAAGGGAGAAGACTATGAATCTCTAAGTCCTTTTCAGAATTAGTTCAAGGCCTTTTCCATTGGCATAGCCTGGGCTTCCACCGACCTTTGGCTTCATGGGGAAACATTTGATGTAGTGATTGCACTTGCGTCGCTGTACTATGGGAAGTTCTGTGGTAGAGCCGTTGCTTTGTGAGCCCTCTTCAAGGCCTCTTGCTTTCTGTCGTTTGAACCCCACGTTTTTACGCATGGTGTTTGGGGCTCGAACTTTTATGTACTCGGTATGTCTGGGTATGGATGTGTCAATGTGACAAAGACCTTGCCTTTGATCCACAGGGATAGGTTGGAGGGCACTGGTGCACCCCAAAACCCATCCTGTATCAGAGTATGAATTTGAAGTGATCATCGGCGGGGATGGCCGCAGAAACACCTTGGAAGGTACTGGTCTAGGGTAGCTCGCCTGGTTCATCGACAAGTGTAAGCGTGTCTTCCCTGCCCCTGGCATGAGTTGTATTGTCATCAGTCCACACTCCCAAGGATCTGCATGTGTACTCCATATTCGAATCAATGGCTGGTCCCACCTTGACACCTGGTCCGTGGCTCACATGGTACAGGAGATGACAGGAGATGAGCCTTATTTTTAGGATTCCTGCAGGATTTTAATCTCCATCTTAGTAAGGATTCCATTCCCCGCCCCCTCAACAACATACATACCTTGTTTTTGCAAAGGCCAGTCGATTTTGGTGATACAGTTTGATAGAGAAACATCTCATTTTCAGATAGAGAAGAGCTCGGCTAAATTGTTTGCATTTATTCTGCTTCCACACCGTCCCCGGGGGCTCGACACATCTCCCTCGAGCAAACCACAACCACCTCCAGAAATTTCTTTTCTCCCAGGATTTCGTCGGAAAGAATTTCGTGGCAAACTGGCCATTGCCATTACTGCAAATTTTATTAACCGAAATACGACAGCAGAAGCCAAAGTGGAAGAGATCAGTGGTGTGGCTTTCATATTCAACCAGAAGTTTTTCCAGGAACTGAGGGAAGCTACAGGTTGGTATAGACACTGCCAAGCAGAAGAAATCTCGATAAGCACCGCTGATTTTCTCTCTGGGTTCTAAATGGTGAATAGAAGCTGGGAAAGACTTGTAGAAGGCAATATTTAATATTTTTAAACACATCGGTTAAGGACACAAAGCCCCAAATATTTAATATTTTAAAACAAATCAATTAAGGACACAAAGCCCAAACACTCCCATCACTGAGAAATAGTTCGCATCCAGAGAAGTCCAGTGACGTTGCTGTGCAGTCTCCTCTCTGCTCTTTTTTCCCCACCTCCCAGTCTGTGTCCATAACCAATGCTTCCCGTGTCACTGGGCCTGCCTGGCATTCTCTCCGTGTCACAGTATCAGGTAGCTCTGGGTCCTGTCCTTGTGTACTGATTTAAAGTGCTGATTCTGCCTTCCACCAGTGCTTCTCTGTCCTCTAACCCTGCTGGAGTGCTAAGTCAGGGGACTCTATACAAGCTGCGGATACGTGGTTCCTGGTTCTGTGGAGAACCCAATGTTGGATATTAAGTATGAGTCTTTCTGAGCACCAGTTTAGACTGAAAGCAAGCCATGTGCTATGTCAGAATGAGATTGTTCCATGATAGGTTTTTAGTATATTAATAGATGTTTTTCTGTGACAAAATAAATGCCATCACTCCTTGTCTCCTTGAATTTTTCTTTTCCTATATTAACATACTTTTCCTTTTTTTTTTTGGTCATTTTTGTTTTGTTTCAGTCATTTTTATGTATCTTTAATTTTTAAAATTTTGGCATTATATAATTTTGCTTGTCTGAAAGGCAGAGGAAAGAGGCAAACATCTTTCCTGTGTTGTTCGTACCCCAAATGCCTGTAACACCAGGGTTAAGCCAGGACAGATCCAGAAGGTGAGAACTCAGTCTAGCTGTTCCTTCTGGGTGGCAGGGATCCAAGGACTTGAACCATCATCCACTGCCCCCCAGCGTGTGCTTTGGCAGGAAGCTAGAATGGTGAGTAATGCTGCTACCTAGACTGGCACTCTGATGTCGGAAGCCGACATCCTGGGGGGGGTCTCTGGGGCGGGCGGGGGTTTCATCTCTGACAAACTGCTGTAGTTCAAATTGCCCTCCGCATGTCTTTGGGTTTTGTAATTTGCTATGCCCACCACGGGATGCCAGGGATCAGTCATTGTTGATTTAGGATAAGATTGGAAGGTGTTTTGGACCAATTCTAGGGGACAATGATGAAGGGGTCGGAGTACTTGGGGGGGGCGACCCAAACCTTCGAGTGATATCAAGTCTTAAGCAAAATTGCACAGTAGGTGGAGTCTGCTTGGAGTAAGTCTGTTCCTGAGATGGATGGGCCTTGACAGGGCTGTGTGCCCGGTAAGAGCGGCCCGGGTGCCTGACGGCGCTGGCTCGCCCTCGATGAACTACGAGTCACATTGTCCTGGTAGATGCATGCCCTGCTGTCCATTGAGCAGGCCCGGCACGAGTCTCCCTGGCCGCCCTCTGCCCGGCCACGCTCAGCCCGTACCTCCACGTAGTGGCGGGATCGTGGGGGGCGCTTGGTGGTCGCAGGTATTGACTTGGAGAACATCGTCTACTACAAGGATGACACGCATTATTTTGTAATGACAGCCAAGAAGCAGAGCTTATTGGACAAAGGCGTCATCTTGCATGTGAGCAATGGATTTCTTTCAAACCTCTTTCTTACTAACTGTTTATCATAATCACCAAGAAAAGTTTTTATTTTCAATGAATTTTTAATAGAATAGAATGAAAATGAGCATTGGAGCCATTACCTGGGAACAGAATCCCTGATGTCTTCAGTTTAATTTTAAAAAAATCTTGTATTGAGGCCAGCATAGTGGCTCAACAGACTAATCCACCACCTTGTGGTACCAGCATCCCAAATGGGTGCCGGTTCATGTCCCAACTGCTCCACTTTGGTCCAGCTCCCTGCTCTTCACCTGGAACGGCAGCAAAAACAGGCAGAAGTCCTTGGGCTTCTGCACCCACTTGGGAGACCCAAGGAGCTCGTGGCTTCCAGTCGGCTCGGCTCTGAGAGTCGTGGCCATTTTGGGAGTGAACCAGTGAATGGAAGATTCTTCTCTCTGTAAGCCTGCCTTTCCAATAAAATAAATAAATAAGTAAGTCTCAAGGAAAAAAAAATTATTTTATGGAAAATTGTGAGTATAAACCAAAATAAAGCAATCAATTCACGTGCCTGTCATCTGGCTTTCACAGCTGTGTGCACACGGCCAGTGTTGTTTGCATAATTCCACAGCCATTGCATCGCACCAAAGCAAGTCTTAGTTCTCGTCCCTCACGTAAATACTCAATGTGCTAGCAGGTCGTTTAGTTTTTGATTTTAGTGGATTCTGTATAGGACGGGTGATTGGTCGGTTACTAAATCATCTTTTGGCATGGAGGTGGTAGATAGAACAGGTGGAAGGATCGGGGATAGAGGAAAGGTGTTATGTAAGAAGTAACTGGTTTTTACGGGAGTCTGACAGTACTGCTTTTAACATGGCAAAGATTAGTAGAGGTCCAGCGTGGACTTAGTCAACATACATTTAGGCCGTTTATTTATTTTTTAATAAGCAAACAACAAAGACTTCCTATGCACGTGCATCAGGTCCGACTCAGCCTTTTTTTCTAGCTAATTGGACGATGTGTGTCTTGAAATAGGAATCCGATGTCAGAATCCCGGGGCAGAGTTTGTTAAGGAGAACTTCTTATTAGGTTGCATTGGTTTGAATATAAGAATTACTGTCCCCCTGGGACAAGAATGATGGAGAGGCACCAGATGGCCTGATTTAGACCGCGACAGTTCCCACCAGACTCGTGTCTGCATGTCAGGGAGTCCTTGTCTCCGCAGACCGGGCCTGAGTCAGGGCATTGCGAATCTGAATCACAGTGCTGCCTTATCTGAGGGCAGGGTGATGAGCGAGCTGCTGAGCACGTGCGTGCAGCACAGAGCCGCCCTGTACCCAGGAACCGCGCTTCTTTATCACACATAGAGGTCCTGTGTGCGCACAGAGAGGCGACCCTTCTGCCCAACACAGAAGCAAGGCGCGTTTGCTGGCATGCTTCAGAAAACGAGTTCGTTGATTGCCCGGGGCTGTTATTTTCCCATAAGTAAGAAACGGCCTTGGAAAGTTGACCCAGCCTTTTAGGCAGAACCGTGCTTGTCAGTTGAAATGAAATGGGAGGAGCCCCAGGATAGCAAGACCTGGTTTGCTTTTCCTTTGTATTTATTTCTCTGGAAGGCAAGGGGTGTATCCTCTGCGTGTGTGTCTAACTGCTAAACCCATTGCAGCTACTTACTCCTTGCTGAACAAACAGTATTTTCCCCGACCTGCCTGAGTGTTTGTGCTCGCTGTTGAACATCTTGTAGTGGTAGCTCGGAGTGCCATCAGGGGCACTCGGAAACCACAGATCCTCCTTGAGGAGAAGAAAGAACTTGGCCCGGTGTGAGAGGAAACTTTAAGACAGAAAACAGGTTGTTTTCATTCCTCTGGGAGGGTTCTTCAAAACCTTCTTGGGAAAATGGAGTTAACAATTACATTTCTTTTCTTTTTTTTTTTTAATTAATTTATTTTTATTATAAAGTCAGAAATACAGAGAGGAGGAGAGACAGAGAGGAAGATCTTCCCTCTGATGATTCACTACCCAAGTGAACGTAACAGCCAGTGCTGAGCCAATCCGAAGCCAGGATCCAGGAGCTTCTTCTGGGTCTCCCACACGGGTGCAGGGTCCCAAGGCTTTGGGCCGTCCTCGACTGCTTTCCCAAGCCACAAGCAGGGACTTGGATGGGAAGTGGGGCTGCCGGGATTAGAACTGGCACCCATATGGGATCCTGGCGCGTTCAAGGCGAGGACTTTAGCCGCCAGGCCACGCCACCGGGCCCCTACATTTATTTTCATGCAAAACAGTTTAGAAATCCATGCATAGTTTTTTCACGATATGCATTTTCTGTGAACTTGGTAAGCAAACTCAGGATGTGGAAAGCACCGCCATTGCTTGGGGAGTCAGAGATGGGCATTCCATAATGCTTCGGAAAGCCTCCTGTGTTGTTGTCAATACTGCTGGTGCAAGTTTTTCCTCCGCCTCCTGGACCGCCATTGCTCCCGCCTCCACATCTTTTGGCCCCAAAGCTTTGAGCTCTTCCCCTGTGGGCGACAGGTTGTACATAACTGAATGTTTCCCGTAGCCTCAGGTGCCATAAGCTAACCAGAAGATACTGTGGAAGGTAACATAAGCTTTTTCAGCTTATAAGATGCCATCATTAAATGACTGTATTCCTATCTGTTAAAACTCCTTGGGGAAGATCCAGTGGCATCAGAGCAGTGTGCCTTGCTCCAAGTGCATGGAAAGCCCAGGAGCATATGTTTGGGAGAAAAGCCTGTGGTGCCTTAGAAACAGTCCCTGCCTCCACTTCCCTTGGTAATTTGTGTCAAAGATGAGGCTTGGGTGAAACCACCTTTGGGAAGGGAAAAGCTGAGACGAGGTTCTGTCTGACACGTGCAGCATAGTCCCACCCAGGTGGTTCCATCTTGAGCCTCTCCCTTCTCTGGAGACAGGACTACGCTGACACGGAGCTGTTGCTCTCCCGGGAGAACGTGGACCAAGAGGCTCTGCTGAACTACGCCAGAGAGGCAGCAGACTTCTCCACCCAGCAGCAGCTGCCATCCCTGGATTTTGCCATCAATCACTATGGGCAGCCCGACGTGGCCATGTTTGACTTCACTTGCATGTATGCCTCCGAGAATGCTGCCTTGGTACGGGAGCACAACGGCCACCAGCTGCTGGTGGCCCTGGTTGGGGACAGCCTCCTGGAGGTGAGTGGGTAGGGTGGCAGCAGCGGGTGGTGGATCGTTGGCCTGGTAGGAGAGGACTTGAATCAGAGGGGTCCCTGTCATGGAGGGACCCACCGGAGCAGCCCCCTGCATGCAGGTCAGGTGACAGGCCACCAGGAACCCCGATTTGCCAAGTGCAATGGGAGCCCTGTGGCTTTTCTGACTTCCCCAAAGCAGTACTGTGAACAGAAAACTGTTTCTTTGTTCCTTAGGTTGGTTTCTTTCTCTCTTAAAAGGTAATTCATTTTTCTTTGTTTTCTGTCTTCTTCGCAGCCCTTTTGGCCCATGGGAACAGGAATAGCCCGAGGCTTTCTGGCTGCTATGGACTCTGCCTGGATGGTACGAAGTTGGTCTCTAGGGACAAGCCCCTTGGAGGTCCTGGCAGAAAGGTAACAGGAAGTGACCGAGGGCAAAAGTCCCTCCTCTTCTCATTTTCATCTTTTCTTTTCTTTTTTTTTTCAAGAGATGTATTTATTTGAAGGTAGTGTTACAGCCGCAGAGAGAGAGAAAAGAGAGAGCAAGATCTTCCATCTGCTTGTTCGCTTCCTAAATGATCATAGCAGCTATTGCTGGGCTGGCCAGCAGGCAGGACCCAGGAGTTTCCTCCATGTCTCCCACGTGCGTGTATAAGGGCCAAGGACTTGGACTATCAACTGCTCTTGTTACCGGCACATTAGCAGGGAGCTAGATTGACACTAGAGCACCTGGGTCTCAAACCAGTGCCCATATGGGATGCCAGCACGGCAAGCAGCAGCTTTATTTGCTGTGCCACAGAACCCTCCCCCCCTTGTCCTTTCTTCATTACAAACATATTTAAGAGAGGAAAGGAAAGATAAGATCTTGTAAACTTCTAGAAACTATGGGGATTATCTAATCTGCCTGCTCTTATCCGTTCTCAAATTAGGTTGGAAGTGGCGCCTGGGTCTCATTGTATGTATCAAACAAAGGTATCTGCTTCCTTAATGATAGCAATAGGAGCAAGTATTTCAGAACAATGAATTAGATCCTCTTGTCCTTAAACCAGAAAGACCAAAATGAAAGAGAATTTTGAAGCAGAATTTCAGTTTTGAAAGTGACTTCATTCAATGGAAAACACCAGATTTCTTGTCTTTCTCAAACCCCTGGGCATCAGATGTTTTGAAGTAGGTTTTCTGTTTTTATTTTAAAGACTCATTTATTTTTATTGGGAAGTCAGACCTGCGAAGAAGGAGGGACCAAGAGAAAGATCCTCCATCTGCTGATTCACTCTCCACGTGTCCGCTGCGGCCAGAGATGAGCCGATCCAAAGTCAGGAGCTTCTTCCAGGTCTCCCAAGTGGGTACAGGATCCCAAGGCTCTACTGCTTTTCCAGGCCTCAAACAGGGAGCTGGAAAAGAAGTGTGGCAGCCAGGACAGGAACTAGTACCCACATGGGATCCTGACACCTGCAGTGCAAGGACCTGAGCCAGTAGGCTGCCACACTGGGCCCTTGAAGTAGGTTTTTCAAAATCAAATTAAAATCCTAGGATTTACTGATGTGCTACCTAAAACATTCTGGATAAATTTCATGACAGGTTCCTTATTAATATTTAATTTGATTATCCTTTTCAAAAAAAGAAAAGCAGAGAGGTGGAGAAAGAGATCTTTGATTCATTATTCCTTCAATACCGGCTCCAGCCAGGGTACCAGGCTGAAGCCAGGAGCCAGGAACTCCATCCAGGTCTCCCTGAATGGGTAGTGTTAAATTCACCAACCACCAGAGAAAGAATAACTCAGCCAATATATGTGTAAAAAGTTTAGATGGCCTTTATTTTGGGGAACCACGGTCATGGGCTTCCCTTCACCGTGAAGCAGACAGATGTGAAAGAAGGTTGCTACAAAGGAAGAAGAGCGTGGAAGAAACGTGCAGGGGCCTTTTTAAACAGCCCTTGACATGGAAGCCAAAATGGGGGTCTCCTCGGCCCTTATTTGGTGAGGGGGTTTTGGGTTTGTGCCCCTCTTTGGTGCAACAGTGATTACACAGCCTGAGGGGCCCACCAGAATTCCAGGTTTGGTTGGACGCAAACTCTGGCCTCCTCCAGTTACCATGGTAACCATCAGGTAGCAGGTACTCAAGCATTTGAGCCATCTGTTTTGTTGTTGTTAGTTTATTTATTTTTTTTTAACAAAGGAGTTCTTTATTTATTTTGGAAGTCAGAATTATAGAAAGAAGGGAAGAGATAGAGGGAAAGGAAGATTCCACTTACTCATTCTCTCCCCGGATGGCTGTGCTTGCCAGGATTGACCAGGCCTAAGCCAGCAGACAGGCACTTCCTGTAGATCTCTGACGTGGGTGGGGCAGGGGCCCAAACACTTGAGCTATCCTCTGCTGGCTTTCCAAGCCAAATGAGCATGGAGCCGGATGGAGCCGGAGCTGACAAGACATGAAACAGCACCCATGTAGAAGGCCAGTGTCACAGGCAGCAGCTTGACTGCTGTGCTACAACCCTGTCTCCCACTGAGATCTTCCCAGGGCTTGCCCATCCCAGCACCTAGGGCCCAGACTGGTGCTCACATCTGGATGTAGTGGTTCCAGTCAGTGGCTTAACCCGGTGCAGAACCATGCCAACCTTTCTCCATCTGTAATATTTTTCAAAATTAAATGTTGGAATTCCTGAATAAGTAAAAGCAAAAGACTACAGTAGTTGTCTTCCCGAGTTAGGCATTTGTCATTGCCTGCTGTTCTGCTTGGTGTTTAGCCAGTCCAGTGCTTGTGGAATTGCCAAGGTGCTGGGTGCGGGAAGAAGGAACCGAAGTGAGGAGACTGCTCAAGGATGGGCATCTGACAGAGACTTCAGAGGACCTGGTATGCGGTCGAAAAAACAGATACGTTAGCAGAGAGGAGAAGATGACGTAGCTCGTGCTGGTCGGTGCCCTGTATGGGTAGAGCACTGTGTGTTGTTGCAGGGAGAGCATCTACAGACTGCTGCCTCAGACCACTCCTGAGAATGTGAGCAAAAACTTCAGCAAATACAGCATCGATCCTCTGACTAGGTACCCCAATATTAACGTCAACTTCCTTCGGCCAAGCCAGGTAAGAACTTCCTGGTGTTCCCACGTACGGGCCCATTCTCCTGACGGATCAGAACCAGCTGTGTTGAATGCAAATACCAAACAGAGACACACTGTCAGTGGTGATTTAGCCATTTCCAAACCAGCAGGCGTAGGGCTGAGCTCCTGTTTCAAGCTGCATACTGTAGCA
The DNA here is from genome assembly GCF_017591425.1 of Ochotona curzoniae. Taxonomy (NCBI): domain Eukaryota; kingdom Metazoa; phylum Chordata; class Mammalia; order Lagomorpha; family Ochotonidae; genus Ochotona; species Ochotona curzoniae. Next base: position 292,093 of record NW_024465464.1, read on the forward strand.
AATAGCACACACTGGGGACGCAGGAGGCGTGGCTTTCCTCTAATGTTGCTGCAGCAACACTATAACCCAGGACCCCGTGTTTCTGTTTTTCAGAACTTCTTTTTTTTTTTTTTTTTAACCTGAAAAATGAACATAGTGCTAAGGGTACTTGGAAAAACTTTGAAAGATAAAAAAGAAAAACCCTCTCTCAAACTAAGCTACGATGATGATGATGACTCTGTTTTTGTACTAGTGAATTCTCAGAACTGCTAACGCCTCATTGAGAATGCATTGAGAATGACATCTTGGGGTCATTAATTTTACAGGAATGGTCCTGAGAGTGTGAAAGTGTTTGCACATCAGCCTCCTTGATAAATGAATATTAATTTGATCCTTCCCCTACTTAAAGGAAAGGCTAGGTGCTCCATATGCGTTTCTGATTGAGTCCCTCGGGAGGCCACCAAAGCAGCTGTTGGTTGCCTGCGGTGCCCAGCGGAGGGCCCGCATGGCCGGGTCACCACCTCATCCCACACAGAAGTTAAAAGCCTTTCTCTTCATCTCTGTTCACCTCCACCCCGCTTGCTTGCTCAGCCTTTCGCTTCAGTCCTTCTGGCCTTTTAACGTTTATCTTCCATCTTTCCAATTTCCTGCCAGGTACGCCATTTGTATAACACTGGAGAAATGAAAGATATTCACCTGGAAATGGAGAACCTGGTGAATTCCCGAACCACCCCAAAGTTGACTCGGAACGGTGAGTTCTGCTGATAGCCACGTTCAGTACTGGAAGCCTACTCAGAGAAACCTGTCCTCACACACACCAGGCTGTGACAGTTGTGCACAACTGGAGGGGACAGTGACAGGATGTCTCAGGGCTGGTTTTGCCCTAAGGACATTTATTATGATGTGGGAGGGTGATGCTGGCATCCAGTGAATAGAAACCAGGGATTCCATTGAACCTCCTTCAGAATGCACTGGACTGGTCCCAGCAAAAGCCGAGACTATAGAAACAGCTTATGCATGCATACAGATGTAGAGATGGGAGAAGGACAGGATAGAAGGACATACACTAAGGTTTGGGGAAAGATTTTATGAAGCAGTGGTGGCATAAGTGGGCCCTATGACATTGCCAGCATACAGTCAAGAGAACACCATTCCATGTTTTGTGTAGAATGAGGGACTCTGAAGATTGCTACGAGGGACTAGTGACAATGAGTACTCTCAGTCAACTCCACGTAAGACTGACCACAGAAGGAAATTCCAGAAGCAGGGACGAGTTAGGAATGCCTTGCAGCTTGGACAGGCCTAAGTCTGGCCCTGGTCCTGGGGTGGGAAGGGAAGCAGGCAGGAGAGCATAGCTGCAGGAGCTCGGAGTTTGGGGTGAGCTGCAGCCGGGCCCCACTCCTGGCCTGGGCACCTGTAAGGTGTAGCCCTCAGCAGCTCATTGGGCATCACTGAGCTTTGTTCCCCTTGTCTGAGAAAGGAGAGCAGCCGTACCTGCCTCCCATAGGATATGAAGATTGCATGACATGTGTAGTGTGTTCATTCTGCTGCCAGCCACTTTGTCACTGCCACTAATGCTTATGTGAGAGAGAGTATTGAGAGGCTGCCATGTGTAGGGAGTTGCCATTGAATGTCCTTTGAGGCAAGAGACAGATCTTTGTGGCTGAAGCTGCACCAATCCAAATAAGGCAATAGAGGCGGTGAGATAGCCTGAGTTCTGTTTGGACATTTTGAGTTGGATTTGCTGTGGCTGTGAGGATGGGAGTGAGGAGCCATGGGCAGTTGGAAGCATCTTTGTCTTCTCAGCTGAGCCACCCCTTTCCCCTCTTTGAAACAGAGGCCATGTCCCTGGTCACTGTTATCTCGGAGCCTGGAAGGTAGAAGTTGCCCAGATGGACAGACTCAGGAGGCATCTGAACAAAATTGATCTCTGAGTCAAGGGCTGGTACCGAGAGTACTTGTCTATGCAGATTCAAAATACATTTTCCCCGCGAAAGACCCAGATGAAGCTATTTAACTTGACTGAGTACACGCTGAATGTTTTTCAGGCATCTTGGGTTAAGGGAACAGACTTGCTCAGATGTGAATGGAAGTTCACAGATTTTCTCAAATGCCCCATACCGGAACTCTGGTGATGCCAATAAGAGAAAGGCATTTTGGGAAAGCAGTTTGGATTTTAGAAGATGTGTCAATGCACAGAAAAACTTGGAAGTTTGTTTGCCAACTCAGTTTTTCCAGAAGTGGTAACTTGTGACACAGGGTGTCATACTAGATCCAGGGTCCTTGGCCTTGTCATTATAGTCCTGAAGTGTTTCCCCATTTGGCAATTTAAAAGTGCAAAGTTGTGTTTGCTTCCAGCCTGAAGTGGTTAGAATGGAGCCTTTCTAATTTCATCTCGCCAGTGTTATTTTGCAAGGCCAAGGCTTCCTCAGCCAGATGCCAAATGCCTTTCCAGGAAACTCCTAGAACTGAGGCCACTGAGGGTTGCAGCTCAGGGGTGGCACTCTTGTTCCTTTCAGTGCCAGGCAATGCCCTCGGGGGCACTAGGCTCAGCGTGAACAGGTCCAGATCATCCTGAAGAGCAGCCTGTTGGGGGATGGACACTGGCCTCAGAATCTGGACAGATGGGTAGAATCTTACCTAGTGATACCATTACATAACCTTATTCCTCATCGCCTACTCCTTCCTTTTAAGAAAGAATAATGATTGTTTCATCCCTACCCTCCATTCAGTCACTTCTCAAACTGCCTATGTTCACTGACCAGGGGCCCGTACTTCCAGAAATAAGACACTATTGTTGTTTCAGAGTCTGTAGCCCGCTCAAGCAAACTCTTGGGTTGGTGCCAAAGGCAAACGGATGGCTATGCCGGGGTCAACGTGACTGATCTCACCATGTCGTGGAAGAGTGGCTTGGCCCTCTGTGCCATTATCCACAGGTTCCGCCCTGACCTGATGTAAGTTGTGAACAAGCTTTGTGTTTTATTTTGTATCTCCCAAGGATCTCATAGCACTCTGCTCTCCCCTTTTCCTAGAACAAGATACCTAGTGGGATACTTGGTCCAGAGGTTACATTATAGCTTCACATGTCAAGCATGATATAGTTCAAACCCAGGAATTAGCAGCCCAAGTTTTTTTTTTTTAATTAAAGATTTTATTTTCTTTTTATTGCAAAGTCAGATATACAGAGAGGAGGAGAGACAGAGAGGAAGATCATCCATTGGCTGATTTACTCCCCAAGTGGCCGCAATGGCTGGAGTTGAGCTGATCCAAAGCCAGGAACCAGGAGCTTCTTCCAGATCACCACGTGGGTACAGGGTCCCAAGGCTTTGGGCCATCCTCAACTGCTTTCCCAGGCCACAAGCAGAGAGCTGGATGGGAAGTGGAGCTGCCGGGATTAGAACCTGCACCCATATGGGATCCTGGCGTGTTCAAGGCGAGGACTTTAGCCGCTAAGCCACTACACTGGGCCCAGCAGCCAAGTTTTTTAAATCATAACATTCATAAGGTCAAAAGACTGGTTTTACTGCCCACTTGGGCCTGTCAACTTCAGACAAGAGAAACCTCGTTTCTTAGCCCCTGGTTGAAGTCTTCATTTCACCTCACTACCTCTGAAATGTTTTTGCTGTGAGGAAAGCTTACCTGGAACATTTGGCCCACTGCAGATAAATATGTCACAACCAAGAAAACAAAGGCAGTGCTTATGTCCATGGTTTATGATGGTCTATTGGCATTTTTTTTCTTTGTTTTGAAATTGTTTTTTCTTGCAGACATACTTTGTCAAGCTCAGGAAACTTGTGTAATATTACCCACCTGTACCAGTGACATCTCCTTTTGGCCATTCTTTGTTCACCTGTCTGCAGAGTCGGGTCCCTGGGATGACTTCCCATTGGCTGTAGTAACCAGCGCACTCAGAATGCCCCTGCAGGCATTCGTTAGCAAAGAGGCCAAACAGAAAGATACAGAAACTGGAGTAGAACATGTTGAATTGCCTTTGGCTGCCTAGCCTCTTTCTCACTTAAGGGCCCAGTTTTGTTTGTTGTGTTTTAATGATTTCCTAAGAATTCTGAATGACTCGGCTTGCTATTCCAGTAATGGTCACAAACTAATGAGGCAATAGCTTGTTTAAAACAAACAAACAGACAAACAAAGCACAAACCAAAAAAAAAAAAAAAAAAAAAACGAGCCTGCTCAGTGGGGATTCTGATTTGCTTGGAGAAAGGTAAGAGACCTCCAAGCACTCCTGTTCATGGCTCATCCGGAAGCTGAGAAAAGGTCAGTCAGGGCTTGTTTATTCCAAAGAAGGGGAGCAGCTCGAGAAAGATAATGGCAACAAAACAAAACAAAAAACTATGATGATACGTAGCATAGAACTGCTGTAGATGGTGAGCCAAATGGGATGGCGTTTGACATAGTGGTTAAGACATCACATGGGGACCCAGCGTGGTAGCCTACCAGCCAAAGTCCTCACCTTGATTGTGCCCTGGATCCCAGCAACCCCACTTCCCATCCAGCTCCCTGCTTGTGGCCCGAGAAAGCAATCGAGGATGGTCCAAAGCCTTAGGACCCTGCACCCACATGGGAGACCAGGAAGAAGCACTGGGCTTCTGGCTTCGGATGGGTGCAGCTCTGGCAGTTATGGCCACTTGGGGCATGAGATCTTCCTCTCTGTCTCTCCTCCTCTCTGTATATCTGACTTTGTGATAAAAATAAGGAAATCTTGAAAAAACAAAAGACACCACAGGGGCTTGCCCACAACCTATATCAAGAGTGCTTGGGTTCTACTCCGAGTCCCACTCTCAGTTGCACCTTCCTGCTGTTGTGTACTCTGGGAAGCAGCAGGTGGCTCAAGTAGCTGGGCCGCTGCTTTCCATACTGGAGTCCTGGTTTGAATTCCTGGCTTTGCCCTGGCTTTTGAAAAGTAGGCCTTTGGGGCCCGGCGCGGTGGCGCAAGTGGTTAAGGTCCTCGCCTTGCACGCCCGGGATCCCATATGGACGCCGGTTCTAATCCCGGCAGCCCCGCTTCCCTTCCAGCTCCCTGCCTGTGGCCTGGGAAATCAGTCGAGGACGGCCCAAAGCTTTGGGAACCTGCACCCGCGTGGGAGACCCAGAAGAGGCTCCTGGCTTAGTATCGGCCCGTTGCGCTCACTTGGGGAGTGAATCATCGGACGGAAGATCTTCCTCTGTCTCTCCTCTCTGTATATCCGCCTTTCCAATGAAAAAATAATAAAAATAAATCTTTAAAAAAAGAAAAGTAGGCCTTTGAAAAGTGAAACAATACGTGGGAGATCTTTTTGTTTCTCTCTTTTTGCCCCTTCTCTCCTGTTTGCGTGTGTGTTTGCACACGCACACACGCTTGCCTTCCAAATAATTTTTTTTCTAAGAAAGAGAAGATGGACCAGTGTTTGTTTTAAAGGAGAGCGATGAAGACAGGAATATGTGAGGTTTGCCAAGCAGGAGATGTCGATGGCTGGTTATAGAGAGCTTATTCCTGATGGAACAGACCAGCTGTTGCCCAAGAAGGTGTAGGGGAATTATAGAACACATAAAAGCAATGCGTAGGGAATTTGGCTGTGACTCGATGACAGTGACAATATTCAGGAGGAGTCTTCGTCGCTCAATAGCTCTGATCTGTGGAGAGGAGGAATTTTAAATACTTAGAATGCAGAAGAGTCAGTAGGTGAGTTAAAATAAGGACTGTCCAGTTACTCAGAAATGCTATTAGTCTTTACTCTGAATCGCAAGCTGAAAATATTTCTTGAGTTAGGAAATACTCATTTATCTAAATACTTGAGCAAACTCAGGAAATTTAGCAGTGGAAAAAATTTTTAAGGAAGGTTTAGAACTTCCCCTCACAGAAGGCTGAATGAGATTTATCAGAGCTGATTCAGTGTGTCAGCAGCAGGTCAGGTCCAAGGCCAGTGGATCTGATAGTCCCAAACCCTTGGGAGGAATCTGATCCCAACAGAATTCTTATCATCGTTGACCTTCATTTAATATATGACGATGATAAACAGGGTGCAAGAGAACATCTATAAGAGATAGGCTTTATTCTTGAGCTTACATTTTAGCGAAATCTATGTTACTGGAATAAAAGATTTCCCCTTCGATTGGGTAGGTCTTTAGTCGTTTCCTTTTGAGGATACTGTGCACGCCCTTACTGAAAGGGAAGGGACCCAGGGGCAGAATGTGCAGTGTGTACTCAGATGAGCCACGACACCTGCTCCCTGGAGTTTAGCCTCATATCTGAGAAGTGATGCCTCCACGACGCTGTGTTTTCTTCTTTGAGGGACAGTCACCTGTCTTGATACGCTTTCCTCATCCTGTTTCTCAGAGATTTTGATTCTTTGGATGAGCAGAATGTGGAGAAGAATAACCAGCTGGCCTTCGACATTGCTGAGAAAGAACTGGGCATCTCTCCCATCATGACAGGCAAAGAGATGGCCTCCGTGGGGGAACCCGACAAGCTGTCCATGGTCATGTACCTGACTCAGTTCTACGAGATGTTTCGGGACTCTCTGCCTGCCAGCGGTAAGGCCGGGTGAACACTGGGCCGCAGGGCCTCCTGTGCCCAACGCTTCTCCTCTTCCAGCTGCTTCCTTCATCAGTGTTGCTGACAGCACACCCAAGCTTCCCTTGTGTCTCCTGTTTGCTGTTTTTTCTCTTCTCTAGCTGTGTGGTCTTAGACGCTCATTCTTTCCCCAGTCTCTGATATGCTAAGAAGAATGTTTGACAAAGAGAAGCACTTAATAGATGTTGACCTTGTATTTAGTCTCAATGACTATTTTTATGTTGCTATCATTACTAACAGTGTTGAAGTGCACTCAGTTGGTGTTACCCAGCAAGGTCTCCCAGCTCCTGTACTCTGCGGCATTTCCTGAGCAGATGCACAGTTCTTACCAGGAACACCGGGGCGGCTTCCCACGGAGAGCCCTGGCATAGCAGAGAATGTGGCACTCACGTACTGAAACCCAGGACCTTGAGTCACTCACCTCTGCCTTCCCCTCCATCCTGTTCTAACCCGGAAGTGGCAGGTTCCAGCTTATGAAAAGCAAAAGTGCACCTATTTGTAACTGAAGAGGCTTGAGAGAGAAGTTATTTTTGTTTATGTGGATGTGAAAAGAAAAGACTTGGCATCCAGGCCCAAGCGCGCCCCTGCTTTATCATTTCCTCCTGGGAGCCACGTGCTTTGGACAGGGTCACAGACCCTGAAGCACTCCGAGGTGCTGTGAGCCTCCCAGCAGTGGTCATGGCTGGGCAGCACCCTCCAGCCTGTTGCTGACTTTTGTTGCTCTCCTCCACAGACTCCTTGGACCTGAATGCTGAGGAGAAAGCCGTCCTGATTGCCAGCACCAAGTCCCCCATCTCCTTCCTGAGCAAGCTTGGGCAGACCATCTCTAGGAAGCGTTCTCCCAAGGTGGGTGCAGGAGTCTTTCTGCCAGCTGCCAAGCTGATTGGTAAGGTGCAGTCATTGGAATAATGCATTTCTCTCCTCCCTTGGTCTAGGACAAAAAGGAGAAGGACTTGGATGGTGCTGGAAAGAGGAGGAAGACCAGCCAGTCAGAGGAGGTAGGATTCAGCTGGGGGTGGCATTCCTGATGCTTGAAATCCTTCCTGAATCACTATTACTCTACCTTTTGATATTCATCTCTTATGAAAGTTTTCTGTGGGCTCTTGCCCTAGTTTACTTTTCCAGAAAACACAGGGGGGAACATATTCATGTGTGCACTCGGGCCCTTCTGATGTCTTTGGGCTTGCACATTTGGCTAAGGGCGGTGACAACATCAACGTAAGCCTGGCCCTGTGTGCCGGTGTCTAGCTTACTCCCTTGAAGAGAACTGCTGAGCTCAGCCTAAAGCACAGCTCCCAGCCTCTGTGGCAGGTGTCTGGGGAAGGTGGCAGGAGGGTCCCCTGTTGCCAAGCCTGGTCCTCGCACGTTTGGTGTTCATCAGGAGGAACCTCCACGGGCCTACAGAGGAGAAAGGCCAACGCTGGTGAGCACTCTGACGGACAGGAGGATGGACATTGCCGTCGGGAACCAGAACAAAGTGAAGTACATGGCAACCCAGCTGCTGGCCAAATTCGAAGAGAATGCGCCCGCACAGTCCACCAGCATCAAGAGACAGGTAGATCCCTTCTCATCACACTTTCAGGTTGGGGTTCTGCAAAGGCCCACGTCTCAGGTCCGTGGATTCATGGGCAGGACTGATAATCTGGCCTTCCTAGTGTCTGGTGATGGCCAAGGTCAGCATCTTACAAGCCAGTCTGATGTATCCAAGGCTGAGTTATCCTCAGCACTCAGGTGTGAAGTACTGACAAAAGCAGCAGAGGAACCTAAGAAATATGTACCCACATTCGCTTAAATATGTATATACTTGTGCATACTACTATTTAGGTGGTGCGTGTATGTGGATTTGCACTTCTACTATCTGTACTTAAGTACATATTCACATAGACAAGTTTAAATTATACAAGATGTATATTGAGTGAAAATGCTGAAAAGCATAGTATAGTTAAGCCACTCCATTCCGTCACTGTCTTGTGGTATCTGTGGTCTTTTGTCCAATGCATTCCTCCGTCCATAGTTTTGATCATTCTTAGCACATACTTTCGTATCCTGTTTCTCATTTAGCTTTAGGCACAGTCCGTGCTGCTGCGCACTCCTGTAAGTATGTCCCGTGATGTGTAGGTGCCATGCTTTTCTTTACTCCTGCTCTAGTGTTGGGTGTTCCAGTGGTTGCTTACCCTTCCAAGATAAAATACAAAAATAAGCATTGTTTCAATGAAGATCCTCTTGGCTGTCACAGGTCATTTTCCTAGGATGTTATCAGGAATATGAGTATTTGGGGCCAGACATTGCACTCCTCAAAGTTGTCTGTGAGAGAGCTGGGACAGGAGCGTTGGACATGAGACGCTCTGTTAGGTGTCAGTCACTAAGGCCTTCTCAAGAGGAGGAGAGCTGGGATTTTGAGTTTCATCCTAAACGCTTCTAGAACATTCTGAGAACATGGGGACCCATGTTACATGTTCTCCTCCTTTCTTCGCCTTCTACACACTTGTCAGCCACTGTTCTTATGGACCAGGATGGTGGGAGAGACTGGCTCTACTGGGTGTCTGACCGCAGTAAACTCCTTCTTCCCGCTGGTCTTTGCGTATTAGTCTTTGCATCCAGCATTTTCACGCTGTGACCCACAGGAAAAACAAATGATCCTATTGATTGGGAAATATTGGCAGTTGCCCAGAGGGTCTGGAAGCGCCTGGTGGATTGCCCTCTCCTGGAGAAGGTGTCTCCAAGGCCAAGTTGCTTGATTTAATTGCAGGGGCAGGATTGGATTTCCGAATCAGAGTAGGTGATGTAAATTCAGAGCAATGAGCGTGGGCACAGGATAATCAGACTTGTGGCTTTTATTTCCTTATTTATGGTTTGGTTTTGTTTGTTTGTTTTGCTTTTCATTATTTTTTGGTTTGAAGGAAGCAAAAATTTCTGAGAATGAATTCTACCTCCCTCTCCCACAGTTTATACAAGGGTACTTCAAAAAGTTTGTGGAAGATGAAATTAAAAAGTAAGCTTATTTTGGTGCAGAAAAGTTTTTAAATCTAGATATAGTTTTTTTTCATGATATACGTTTTTCCATAAACATTATGAAGACCCTTTATGTGCATGGATTTCTAAAAATTTTAAAACAAAATAGTCATACCTCTCTCTTTTTCTCTGCTTAGCCTTTTTTTCTGAGATAAAAAGAGAGCTTCCCCATTCGCCTTCACTGCCCTGCCCACAGTGCCAGAGCCAGGAAGTCTGTCTAGATCTGCTCCGAGGGTGCAGGAACCCGGTAGCTTGGATTATCACCACTGCCTCTCCAGGTCTGCCTTGATGGGAAGCTGGAGTCAAGAGTTACAGCCCAGAATTGAACTCACACATTGTGATGTGGACCGTGAGCCTCTGAACCACTGGGCTAAATGCCCACTACAAGATAGATTTTATCTTTCCCTCATTTCTTCCATGAACTTTTATATATATAAAAAATGGCTTCGTAGATGTGTTTCTGTCCTCTATCAGAACCTTTTTTTGTGTCTTCTTTAATGTGTTTTATTTTGTTTTGTCTCCATGTCCTGTACCTCTCCCATTCTTGGCCTGTGTGTCACAGCCGACACAAGAGCGTGGGGTCAGCCATCCATCCTGCTGCCTGCCTGAGCAGGGCCGCCCTGCTCCCATCCCCCAGTGGAAACAGGTAAAGGAACTGCTCCGTCCCAACTCGGGGGCTGCTGCCCCAGGCCCCACCACCTTGCCTGCACTCCCGGACCAGCCAGCATCAGATGTGCGCTCGTGAATACTAGCTCACAAGGGCAGGGAGGCTCTGCGCTCATTTGAGCAGTGACTCTAGAAGAACACTTAGGATGTGAGGTACCAGCTGCAGCGACAGGCTGCTCATCTGGTACAGTAACTAGAGCACATGCCAAGGTACAGGGGTACATTCTCCTGCAGGGTTTTGCTGTCGTAATGCCTGTCCCAAGTTGATGACTTGGTAGCTGACACTTCATGAACATTAGGGGGTCAACCCTAATCCATCAGGGCTAAAAATCATAGCACCTCGAGTTAACACATCCGCTAGGAAAATATTAAGAACATAGTCTTGAGCTGTAACTTTTTTTTCATCCCCTGAAGATGTCTGTTGGCACTTTCTTGGTTTTTGTAGACATTTAAAAGACTCTCTTAGGAAATTCTCACTGAAGCCTTTGCAGGATCTCCTGGGAAAGCACCTACCCCAAGCAGTACAGACATGGACCGGCACCTGGTTTTTTAATGGCAAACCATCCGTGGGATTGAAGGCCACCATGGTTTTCTCCTGTGCCCCAGCCAAGCCAGTCCCTGCTGTAGGACTGGAACCCAGAGACTGAAGCCTGCTGGTGTCATAGGTATTGCCGAGGTGCTGAGACGTCAGTGAGCCAACCCCTACGGTGACTCCAACTGCCTCCTTGAGGGGCAGAATGGAGAGAACAGATTTCTTTCTAACCTTCCCACTAATGTTGTACCACATTCAAGCCAGAGCTTCTGAGGCTGAGATGGATCTTGGGAGCGATGCCCAAACATCTACCAATATAATCCAAACTTGCCCTTTCTCCTGAGCGGGGAGATCTTCTGAATGCATTTGTCAAGAATCTACTCGTGTTTTATTTTCTGACCTCTTTCGTGAAGTCTAGGCAGCAGGTGTGAGGTGTGATTTGAAAGGTTACCTTTAGCTGAGGATTTGTTGAAGAGATTTCAGAAACTCTAGACTCACAATATTCTTAGGATTAGGTTTTATTTTATTTAGTCTTAAAGACAGAGAGGGAGAGAAAAGGACCTTCCTTCCACTGATTTACCCCTCAAGTGGCTGCAGTGGCTTAGCACTGGACCTGGCCAAAGTCATGAGCCTGAAATTCCAGCTGGATTTCCTGGATGAGTGGCAGGTGCCCAAGTACTTGGACCTTCTTCCTCTGCTTTCCCAGGTACATTCACAGGAGCCAGATCAGAGGCAGAGCAGCTGGAACTCGAACCAGCACTTCAATATGGGATACTGGCGTTGCAAGCAATGGCTCAACTCAAACTGCACCACAACACCATCCCCTCATAATATGTTGAAAGGATGCCTGAGGTAGAAAAAAGGGTGAGGGAGATCAGGAGTAAGACAGCGACATGATGAGCTGAGGACTTCACCCATATTATGACAGAACCTCGAGCCACATGGGATGGGCCTGCTAGGAAATCACGGATCAGCAAACAGAACCTGAGGAGCCTGGCTGAGCTTGGGCCTCCATCCTGGTGAGGACTCCAATCAGCCTGTCATCTCATTGAGCTGTACTGAGGGTGCTGGGGTCTTGGTTTTTGTGGGACTGCTTCTATTTCTCCTATTTATCAAGTTTCCGGTCATCTCTAGTGTTTAGCTATGTTCTGCATAAAGGATGCAGTTAATCTGTTCAGCTTGGTATCTGGATAATTTGTGATCAGAGTTGGGAAGCAAATTCCTTGTAGACTTGTAGGGACAGCAGAACAGTCATTAAAGTCAAACGTGATTTCTGCAAAATGAGCAGCAGAGGTTATAGTAGACTAGCTGGACAGTGAACCTCAAGCAGACTAAATGCTGTTAGATTAATGTATGCCTTGGGTATAGGAAACTGGGATTTGTAAGCATATTGAGGAATTTTGACCCTTCTTAAGCCCATACAAAATATGTAATATTCACTTTCAACTTGCTGCTCAACTCTGAAGTCATGAGTTTCTCCTTCAAAATTTATCTCCTGAAAGGTAGAGTTAGAGCACAATACCAAGTGCTATAGAATTTGGGACAAAGGAACTCAATGGTGTCAAGGGCCTCTACTTCTCAGCCACCATAAAAGCTGGCCCTCTGTCTCCCTTGGGGAGTTGAGGTAGAGGGAAGAAGCTAATGGCATTGTGTGTGAGAGAGACTCACCTTGTGTTTCTGCTGACATGGTTCAGACTGACAGGAGGGCATGGCAAGCACAGTGTGGAAGAAGCAGAGTGAATAACAATCCTTTTGCCAGTGTTGTTTTTCGCTGTCCTGTGTAAACACCGTGGCCCTTCCCTTCCACACCCTAGCCTTTTGCCTTTTGATCCAAAATGCATGCAGCAATCAAATCCTACGTAGTAGCAGGCCTTGATTTTGACATACACTGTTGTGTGAATTTGAAACCAGTGGTGGAGCCATTCCACAAGTCTGATGATTCCCACAGCTTTCTTCAGCCCATTTCCACCCCGTCGCTCAGCCATTCCCTGAGCGCTGCCCCTGCCTGGCCTCCTACACATAGGAAATGGAGAACTCCGGAGGATACCCGAGCGTTTAAGAACATGTGGGTGCTCACACACAACAGAAAGTGTTCTGAGTCTTAGATGCACAAGGAAGAGGATGCATGGAGAGAAGCAGAATGTGAGCTGCTCAACTCTGAGCGTGCAACTCTACATGGTTTACAGATGATGAAATCGGCGTAACTTTTATGGCCCCTTCCTTCTGTTTGCTTATAGTTCTGCACAACCCTCTGACTGTGTGTATTAGGGGATTAAGAAGGGAAACAGGTTTGGGAGCTGATCACAGCCGGACTTAGCCAGAATAGAGGAGGGAGTGCCCTTTGCATGTGACTTGGCTAACTGGAAGGTGGTCTCTTCATCCCTCTTGCGGTGGCTGTCTTTTCTCTCTCAACTTGTAATCAAGTCCACCTCTTGCTCCCCCAGCTTCCCTGATGAACCCCATGAGCCTGGTGTTAGAAAGTGCTGCACTACAGATCCTAAGCAGCTATAGATTGCCTGCAGAATTTTTTGCCTAACAGCAACCAGAAGGCCCACATGAGACTGCAACCGGCTACACTCTTTGCCTGGAGAGTGATTGGCTGTTGAAAATGGAGAGGGCCACTGTCTCAACAATGTTCTCTCTGTTTGTGTCTGTTGGTATAAAAGCAACGGGAAAAGAAGCGCTCGCGGACCTGCCCCAAAAAAGTGATCACCCTCTCTCCTCCCCCTACTCCACTTCCCTGTCGGGTGCGTGCCAGCCACCAGGTATCTTCTTTGCATGTCCTCTTGTCCTGCCTGTGTCTTCCTGCCCGCCTGTGTATTCCAATTCGTAGCAAAAGCCACCTTTGGCCATCAGCGTAGTACGCTGTACATTCAAGTCCAGCCTGGGTAGTTTAGTCTTCTCTCACACCACAGGAACATGACTGCTATCACAAATTAAGCTGTATTTGTCACAGATTCAAGCACTAGGATCCCTACGGGCAACACATTTTTTATAAAAGCCCATTTAAAGCTGCATTTTCTCCTCCTGCCCAGCAAGATGCAATAAGGATGGACATGTGGAAGGTTTGCTATGTTCATTGGGCCCCTTTGGATTTTGAGCACTTGGCCTTTGGTTTCCCCAACTTGTTTCACTGTGTAGACTTTGCCATCCGGCCCTACTCGCACGCCTCCCAGGAAGACCATTGAGGACTCACTTGATAAAGTAGCTAACACTAGACATAGTTGATGAGGAAAGCAAGTACACTTACACGAAGTGTCTTTGTAGAATGGCATAGCCACATGAAAATAATCATCTTAAGAACAAAATTTATAGAAAGCCATTCTCTTAACACCTAAGGTGGCCTGTTTAAAATATGGCCACTGGCAATGTGTGTGACTTCAAACGCCCTGCCTGTACCCCCAGGCCTAAGAATGTGGGCGCTCATTGGTAACTGGGCTGTGCCTTGCCTCTATATAGGAGGCACAATAATGTGAATCTTCACCCAGATAATGTTCTAAGGTTTCTTTGTTGTTGTTCTTTTCACTGTGTTACCTCAGTTCTCACAGCAGCACGATGAGGCAGGCACTATTATTAGCTCCATTTGACACATGAAATGCCTGAGGCGTAGGTAGAGAGGCCAAATAATTTACACAAGGCCGCACAGGAAGTAATGGAGCCTGAGTTGAATGGGGGCCAGGGTGTTGTGTGACTCTGGAGCCCAAACTCTCCTCCTGACCCTGAAGACACATAGTCCTGAGTGCTGGGAAGCAGTGGCCATGTCAGGAGCCTTGGCTCCTGACTCTGCGGGGCCACAGGTGAACGAGCCCTGGACTGTGCACAGAATGGACACCACGGCTTCCCTGTTCCCACGGTTGCCAGGGTAATGATTCTAACTTTGAATCCTGCCAAGAGCCCGTCTTCAGGATGCCTGTCCCTCTCACCTGCATATTCCTATTTGCTGAAAAGGCTTCCAGTACACCCCCTTCACCCTCTAGTAAATTATACATTGATCCCATGTCCTAACCAGGGACCACACCGCACTCTGGAGTTCCTCTGGGCAGTTGTATGAGCCACTTATTCCAGCCAATTTCCATCTCCCCCTTTCCCCTAATGACTTATATGGAAAGGGCTCACCCTGCTAACTTGCCCCTTCATGTTTCACCTCTGATCTTACGCCACTGTGTGGAAGAAATCTGTTTGTTCCACCTTTGTACTAACCGTGTTGTTCTACTTGTGGCTGACCTCACTGGCCGTGCTCCAGGTTGCCCTTGGGTCAGGGGATTGGGGATGGGACTCGGCTACCTCCTGGGGGAGGGGGGACCTGGAGGGGCCGTGTGGCAATAGACTCTGATTTTCTGGCACTAAATTTTTTGCTGTCACTTAGTAGGTCTAAATGGAGCATCAGGATGGAGCTTAAGTTTCTATTTTGTTGCCAACAGACTTACAGGCATCTTCATGCTGACAATCGCGGCAAGCAGACTCCCCGCCATAAGAGGGTAAAAGAGCATGAACCCATGGCATGGGACGCTGAGAGGCAAAGAGCTGGGGCACGCTGTGGTGGGGGGGCAGCAGGAAGGGGGTGCGGAGGACCACCTCCTCTCCCCTTGCTTTTTGCACACTCTCGTCACTCAGCCAGGATGTTGGTGCTGACAGCGTTGACCCATGCAGGTAGCACTCACTGTAGAGCCGCCTTCCACCCAGCAATTCAGATGGGATGCTGATCCTGACTGTGAAGGGCCATACCCTTCTTCAGTCACCTTTCCCATCCAGAGCCCCTACCTGTGCCCTCAAAATATGTGCCAGGGCTAGAAATGCATCAGACTGTACAGGGGGAAGGTCAGGTCAGTGAGCAGGTGGCATTTGATCGCATCTGAAGGACAAATTCTTGAGAATCCAAGCTCTCGCCAGCATGGCGGTGGTCAAGTGTGAGGGAAGTTGATGGCAAGATGAGCGTGCATAATGAAAAGCTTCGGCTCATCTTCTCTGAAGGCGTAAGGAGAGACATTCCCAATTGCAGCTGACCATCGTGTAATGTGATGAAAGCAGAGATGACCCATTGAGGAAGCCTGCTTATTTTGTCCTTGGGCCTCTCAAGGCCTCAGAGTGAAGAATCCCACCCGTCCCTGGAGGTTCGTCCTGCATAAGGCTCTGTTCTCAGTTTATCCTCCCCGCACCTTTACTGCCTGAGAAAAGGAGTGGGGGGCTAAGCAATAAGTTAGGTCACTTCTCTGCTCCCTTACGAAGTGAATCGTATTGTCGCCTTTCTCTGCCCTCTCACCAGCAGTAGCCAGGGTGTGTCCTTCAGAAACCAGGAGTCAGGGGATGGGGCTGCCTTTCTTCACAGGCAGTGTTTCCCTAATGAAGAACCGTAAGCATTTTCACTGAGCAGGGATGTGCCCCATGTTTGGGGTGATTCATCTTGAATGATGATTTTTGAGAAAGCAGTGCCTCAAAGAAGGGACGTCTGTGGCCTGCAAGGGGAGGTTGGCAGGGAGACAGAGTCTGAAGCCCAGGGCTACTGTCCCCAAGGACAGGTGAAATTGAGAGCCATGGAGGTGATAAGATTTGCAGGGACCATTCGTTCCCAGCGAGCTCGTTGCTGGATTCTTCTGTGGAGGCATCCAGGTCTGATGCGTCTGGGCTGCATGCTGGATATTCTTTCCCCCAGGCGTTCCCTCTCCACTCATACTCCTGCTTGCGCACTCGCCTCCCGGTTCCACCCCACCTTCCACTCAGCCGTCCCTCAAGCATCCTCTTGGTTGCAACCCCAGTGGAAGGTACTATTCTAGCAGTCTTACTGGTCCTCTGGTGACCTATGGGGCCAGCTGCACCCAGCACTGTGCTGAGGGGCCAGGAAGCCTGCTGGGACCCTCCAGCACACTCCACCAGGGTACCAGACACCTGCCAATGCGCCCGTTGGCCCTACCAAGTGTCACTGAATTAGGACTAGGATGTCTCTTGTCATTACCTGGACAGATGCCTTGTACGTTCTCCTTCCCCTCCTGGGAGGAAGCAGTCACCGCACTTCCTCTGGTGACTGCAGAATTCCTTTTTGCACAGGTGCCCTGCCTAGGGATCCCCGACTCCGTCTGCTATGCTTTCTGCGTGTAGTCTGCAGAGGACTCGGGCTTTGATTTGAGTCTTTTGTTCCAATCATTGCTTGGGGTTCACTGGATTCCTTGGCAAGCAGAGCTTTGCTAACCAGTAGCAACAACAGAAAGGCTTCCACACAGGAGCAGCAAGCTTGCTCCTGATTTGCTGTCCCCGCCTCCTGTTGTTTGTACAGCTCACGGGGTTAGGGAGGTGGTGGCAGAATCTCTTTCCTTCAGGAAGTTAGGCCAGTGAGGAGCTCCCTGCACGGCACAGAGAACACACACAAGACCACCTGTGCCTGCAGTGCCTCCTGGCTGGTAGCATTTCCACTTGGCAGCAGATAGAGCCAGAACCCCAAGGATGAGAGGACAGGGCTGTCACGGGCATCTCACAGACCATATTCCAGAGCCCACTTTGCTTAGGGCAGGGCGAGTCAAAAGCCACTGGTGCTTCTGGGTGCAGTGTGTGTTCACAGAAGGCTTAGAGTAAGAGCTCCCAAGGCTGCCACATTTCCTCCTGTTTGGACCAGTGACTTGTAATGTTTCCTTTGATGTTGTGTTTCTCTCCACCTTGTATCTTATAGCCAGAGCCTGAACCTTCACGTCGATTTTTTGTCGACCAGTGGCGGCTCTCCCTTAGCCTTCGCTCCTCCAGCCGCCCCGCCTCTCCTTCCTCTGACTCCCTCCGACAGGTAGCATGAACTGGGACTTGGCAAAGTTGCATTCTCTCTCAGCCTCTACTCACTTCACTTTCGCCAGTGTCATCTGCCCAGGGAGATTTTGCACATCTTAACTTGGGCTTGTAGCCTGCAGGAAGCGTATTGCCTCTGTGTGTGTGTGCATATGGGTGTGCATGTTTGGCTTGCGGGTGAGGCCTGTGGGCAGACAGTGAGATTAAAGACGCTGGTAACTTTCGCTAGGTTATGTTTAATTCATCTGTTCTGCTAAAGTAAACACACTCTGATTTATTTAAACTATATCAATTATAGATCAACATTTTTCAGCCATTGACTTTTTTAACTCCACATGTCTTTGTGATGATAGTGTGTCACAAATGGTGAACCACAGTGTGATTAAATCTCTTAATTGAAGGGATGAATATGCATTATTCTGGGTACCCCTGGATATGTAATCATTTGAGGAATAAACCCTTCTTTCCCTGCAGAGGTACTAAACTGTTTTAGAAGCATTTATACAAATTGCAGGTTCTTACTGCCCTTGCTACTGATATGCTTCTTGTTGTTGATAACAGGCAACATAATACATGTGTGTGGAAGCGTGTGCATGTGTGTGGAGGTGTGTGCATGTGTGTGGTGTGCACTAGGATAGGCCTAGCGATTGCCACATTTCAGCTTCTTTTTAAGGGTGGAGAGAAGAAAACCACCTGCTCTTCATGCCAGAAACAACTACAACTTGAGTTTCACCAGTCTTGGGAGTGCTTGTCAATGTTACCACGCGGCTGCGAACTGAATGCAACCAATGCCTTTGCACGCAGCAACTTCAGGCTGTAACCGCTTGGTGGGGTGGTTCTGGTTGGAGAGAAGTGAGGACCCAGGACATGCCTTGGTGTCTTGGCCTCAGTTAGACACCTGATTCCACTTTCACTTTCTGCTGCAGGATGAAAGAAATGCAGTCCTATGCTCCCTCGGTGTCAGCTGTTAGCTGCTCAGCTCTGCCTGGCATCTGCCTGTTCTAAGCCTAAGCTTCTCTAAATGTCTCTAATGTAAAGAAGGTTTAGAGCTAAGAACTACTTGTTTTCTTGGCCGTTAATATAACCTAAGGAGGTAGTGAACAGTGGCATCAATCTTGAGAGATCATGTGCCTGAGTTAAGAGTGGTAACTGATTCCTCAGTGCCACCTGACCCAAGCAGGCATTGTTTTCTTGTCTGCACTTCTCTTGCTCCCAGAGTTAAAGTTAGCTGCCCCCTAAATACTTCTGCCTGTCTCTGCCCAGAGGTGCCGCTGCCCAGGTCCATGGCTTTGTATCCAAACCACTCCCCCAAGATGTCCTGGAGTGCATTTGAATCAGAATTAGAGTTAGAGCCCCTCAACCTTGGCCATGGACCTCCTGCTCTGTGTGCTTCCTCGGAGAAGCATCATGACCTGGACATGACAGCCAGCGGGACTTTGCCTGTGTTCCTAGGGACAGGCCACAACGCTGGGCTGTCTGGGTGGCCAAGCCAAGTTGGGAGCAGGATGGCTCACAGTGAAAGCTTGGTGGTTTTCTCCTGTTATTTCTTCAGCGTTGCCAAAGAGAGGATAAAGTTGGTGGGATTTTTGTTGCTCTTACCCTTCCAGAATTGAAGCACATTCTGACTTCTCAGAACTCACTGGGCGGTTTGTCCGCTTCTCTGCAGCTTGCGACATGATGCCTGCCTCAGTCTCTGAGAGGCTTTTAACAGCCATTTAATGTCAGTGGGAGAGTAGCTGAGAAGAATTCTAGCAAAGCGTGGAAGTGTTTGCCGCTTGTGACAGAAGTGATGGGTCAAGTATTCATAAAGAGAAAGGAGATTATCCCATGTAATACTAGAGCTGTGGACGTCTCTTAGCCCAGCAGAGACTCACCCTTTGTTTGAGGAATTAACTTGCCAGACCTTCTCCTCTACGCTGATACAGTGGTCTTTCTGGTTATCCACTGCCTGTGTGAGAATTCCCCCCTCCTGAATTCTTATTTGTAATTTGAGTGACTGAGATCCAGGGCCTCTCACTCTGTTCTGTTTGCCTGCATCCCGTCTTCTTAGCTCCCCAACTGAATGTTGCCCTCAAATGTGAAAGACGGTAATACCGCCCACAAGAAGATAAGTCCTCCTGCAGCTGTCATTGCTACCCATGTTGCCATCTCCGCGTGGACACTGGCACGATGTTTTGTTTTAGCAGTCTCCCTGCTTGTGGGCACTGTGTTGGCATGGTTTGTGGCTGCACTTTGTGTTCATTTTATACCTTTCAAAACATTTTTTTTCTGTCTTTAATTAATTTATTTTTCCCCTTCAATCTGGTCATTGTGTAATCTCCAATCAATAGAAGTATATAAAGATGTACACGGGCGGAGTGAGCTCATTGGCTGAGCAGATAGCCAATCAGCTTCAAAGGAAAGAGCAGCCCAAAACCCTTCTAGACAAGAAGGAACTGGTAAGAGACGTATCAAGGACACTGACTAGCTGGATGTAACGTAGCCATGGGAAATAAACACCATCTGTTCCGGGAAGCTCGATAGCTTATGCAGCCAATGCATGCCATGCAGCAATGGGAATGTTTATGCTAAGGTTGTCTGAATTCTGATAACTGAATTTCTAGGACTGCAATAGTTGTTCAGGATGCTATGTTCTATCTTCGAATCTCTTCATCTAGGACTACACTCACACACAAATGCACATAGAACCAGGTGAACACTGAGAATACAAGGGGTTTTCAAGAGAGTTCCTGAAAAGCATACATGGAAACTGCATGTATTTCAAAACTGTTTTTGCGTGTGAGTGGGCTTTGAACCTGCCCTTTGATCCCTGCATCCCACTTGGAGACTCTGGGTTCAATTCCTAGCTCTGTCTCCTGATTCTAGCTTCCTGCTGATAATGGAGGCCCAATAATGGCTCAAGAAATTGAGCTGCTTGTGATCCATGTAGGAGACCTTGAGCTCCCTGCTTCTCACTCCAGCCCTGGCTGTTGCTGCCATTTGGCCGTGAACCCATAAATGGAAGTTTCTTCTGCTCCTCGGACTCTTTGCTTAAATAAATAAGTTAAAAGCATATTTTTTGCACCAAAATAAACTTACCTTCTAATTCCATTTTCCATGAACTTTTGAAGTACTGTTGTATGTATATTGATGCTGTGCTTAAAACAAAACTATGGCAAAAGAGTTTGGTTTGATGATTATGAAATTTTACAAAATTGATTCCTTTATCACAAACAAACTGATATGGGATTCCTTGCGAATGTTGGTCAGTATTGCCTCAGAATCCACTCGGGCCAAAGGGTTTTTCAGAAAGCACAGATGGAACAGGTACCGCAGTGGTACCGCCACTCCTTGGAAAGCTCACAGCCCTGTAATACTCATATGCTTTCTCCAGAGCCGCTTGGTGAAGGTGGGTTTCGCCCACAGAGAGGGTGGTGCACCTCTAGGAGGAGAGCTCAAGTGAGGAGCCCTGCGCTGAGAAGCTCTCCTTCCCCCCTCGCCCTCTCCTTGCCTCCTGCAGGGTTCCATGAAGAAGGAGTTCCCCCAGAACTTGGGAGGCAGTGACACGTGCTATTTCTGCCAGAAGCGGGTCTACGTCATGGAGAGGCTGAGTGCCGAGGGCAAGTTTTTCCACCGGAGCTGCTTCAAATGCGAGTACTGTGCCACTACCCTGCGCCTCTCCGCCTACGCCTATGACATCGAAGACGGTGAGTCTGCTTGCAGTTCAACCCACGCTTAGAAGCCAAGCTCAAAAGTATAAGAACCTTGAAGCCCCTCACTGTGGTTTTCTAAGTGCTTTTTCATCCCAACCACCCTGCCTCTTCCTATCCATCTCCATCTCTTTGTTTTTGTTTTTTCGAAGATTCGTTCTTCTAAATATTTCCCCAGGTCACCAGCCTGTCTCATGGCATTGTTGAGTAATGAGAATGCCATTTCCCTGGATTCACAGACTCACTTGCTGTCTCACGTCATAGTAGGCAGTTGGGATGAAAGGTATCCAGTAACAGGTCTTTTCAGAAGCAGAATCACAGGTCCAAGGAAGTCACATGTGTTGCCGAAGGTCGATGGCAGGTTCTAACCAGATGCCAGGCGTCTGGGTTCTAGCTTTTACCTGCTGGAAATGGCTGAGATGTGCTTGCTGTTTCCTCTTTGCTC
The DNA here is from genome assembly GCF_017591425.1 of Ochotona curzoniae. NCBI lineage: Eukaryota > Metazoa > Chordata > Mammalia > Lagomorpha > Ochotonidae > Ochotona > Ochotona curzoniae. Next base: position 313,749 of record NW_024465464.1, read on the forward strand.
ACTCTGGCATTGCCATCTTGTCACCCCTTGCCTGGTGGATTCATAGTTTGTGACATGAAGCCTAAATCTTATCATGGTCCTCAAGACCTAGCTTTTTGCAAAATTTGCTATTACAAAGAAAGATCTTAACAGGGTAGAAGGTGAGTAATTAGGCAGACCGGCAGCAGAGCCTGAAAGATGTTGGCAGGCAGACTGTGAAGGCATTGGTTAAAGAGTGGGTGCTTACCTCACTGGATTTTTCTTGTGGCTTGAGTTAATATAATGCAATTAAGATAGTATGTCGGACGTAGTGTGTAGTAGGTGAAACTTAGCTCCTTTTTCCCATCCTAAAGGTGAGCTGCAATAGGTAGCTGATACTTCCTGTGCCATTCCTACAAGATGCTGAAGTAAGTGGATGGGAGGCCAGTTTACCAATAAGCAATGGAGAAATCAGGGTTATATAGGAAAGGAAAATAAAGCCTCATGCAAGCTTCAAGTCCCTTATCCTGATAGGTGATTTCTTCACTATGAGGCAGTTTTTTTAAAGAATTTTTTTTTTTTAATTGAAAAGTCAGATTTACAGAGAGGAGGAGAGACAGAAAGGTCTTTTGTCTGCTGGTTCACTCCCCAAGTGCCACAATAGCTGCCACTGAGCCGATCTGGAGCCAGGAACTTCTTCCAGGTCTCCCACAAGGGTGCAGGGCCCCAAGGTTTTGGGCCGTCCTCAACTGCTTTCCCAGGCCACAGGGAGAGAGCTGGATGGGAAGTGGAGCAGCCAGGATATGAACCAGCACCCATATGGGATCTAGGCACATACAAGGCGAGGACTTGAACCACTAGGCTATCATGCTGGGCCCCACTATGAGGCAATTATATGATGATGTTACGTAGGAGAGGGACATTGTATGAACAGGACATAGTACAATTTCCAGGCCTTCCTAACAGTGATTAAACTGTCTATTAAGGAAGCCAGAAAGGAGCCTAAAGTGGTGAATGGCTAGACTAACCCTTATCAGAATGGTCCTCTCACTATATTAATGGGGAAAGAATTAAGACTGGTTAGATAAGGGAACTAACTTTATTTGAAGGTAGTTCCAGAGAGGGAGGGAAACGCGAGAGTGAGAGAAAGAAATCTTCCATCTTCTGGTTCACTTCTCATTTGGCCATAACGGCCATGGCTAGGCCAGGGCAAAGCCAGGATTCCAGAGCTTCATCCGGGCCTTCCACGTGGGTGCAGGAGTGCTGCACCACAACTCCCCACGCCTTACACCGAAGAAAATGTCATCAGCTTAGTCCCTCCGCAGAAGTCCCCTCATCTGTCAGAGGACAGGTGGAGGAGAGGGAAAAAAAATTGTTTTTCAGAGGTGCCGAAATTTAGGCTATGCTTTATCCAGGTTATAGACATTTAGAAATCTACCTGAAGAAAAGACATAGATAAGAAAAGACAGCTTAGGAGAAAGGTAATAATCCAGGCATTGCTGTGGGCCCTTTAATACATATCACATCATTTTGTCCTCACCATAATCCTGTAGGGCAGCCATCTTGGTTATGATTTACAAGTCAGGAAACAGAGTTCAGAGACAGTGTAAGTGGCTTGTCCAAGTATACATAGCTGGTAACTGCTGGTTTGTACTGAATGACCTCTGCCATCCATTCCAAACTTAGTGATTCTAGTCCACTGTCAAGTACAAACTGTTAAAGTGAGATTCACGCACTTGAAAGACAAGTCCACATTTTGCCCAAGTTGCTGCTTACTCCTCGCTTCATTTCTTGTAAAGGCTGCAGGCTGCCCCCATCAGAGCTGCTCTTGTCGGGCCAAACACAGACACATTGTTGGTTGCTGCTGACTCTTAAGACCAAGACTTAATCAATGTGTTCGGTCTGTCCCCGTCCACGTGAGGAGCGAACCCTGGGTCCTGCGGATGGGCCTGCTGAGAGCTGTCCTCAGGAGGGAGGAGTCTTGGCACAGTCTGCTGCTCCCTTTCTGTTTCTGCTGCTGCCAGGCTGGTCTCTCAGTCTTAGCCCAGGCCCCTGGTCTCCCTGTCTCCACACTGCCCTATAGTGTATTTCCACAAGAGTTGTTAAGACCTCACAAATTCCTTGCCATCTGTCTTCCCACCCACTACGGCCTCTTCCTGCTGCAGAAAGCTTAGCCCATCCACCCCAGTCCTCATGCTCCTTTCCTGCTGGTCTCTTCCATGCCATGAGCATCAGGAAGCCATTATCACCTTGGGGACTCTGCACTGCTGTCTGTTGTCCCATAGTGCACTTGCCCCATTCTTCATGGGGTAGGTTTCTAGTCCCCCACATTGCCGCACCATCCCTTCTTCAGAGAGCCAATCTCAGACCACATAATACAAAGCAGCCACTCCCATTTGGCCATACAGCCTCTTGATTGTGCAGAGCCCTTGTTGCTGCCTGATACTCCTCACTCATATGTCAGCTGCTCCATCCAGACAGTATACTATCTACATGACCAGAGGGCTCCCAGTGTCCAGTAATGGCACGTGGCATCTGTTGGGTAAAAGAACAAATGGCCCAGTTCACCTCACTCTTGCCCTGTAGCCATCTGTTTAGTCCAAATCTCTTTTCCAGTCATGCCTCTAATTATGCAAATTCTTCAGTTTAGACCATCTAGAAAGCAGTCACTTGACTGCATCACCCGTAATCTATAGTTAATTCATAACATTAGCCTGGCTGGATTTCCGAATTGAGGCAGGCATCCTGCTATGGTTGCTAGAAGTACGGTCTCTGAGAGTCCTCCTAGTTCTGATCTTGTCTCTGCTATTTAGTGGCTAGAATACTTGGTGTAGTTTGCCTAGCCTCGGTGCTTTGGCTGGAAAAGGTGGATAATAGTTGTTACTGCCTTTCTTGGTTGTTTGAAGATTAACTGAGTTGAAATATATGAAGAAGTTAAAACAGAGTCTGGCGTATGGTAAACATTACAGAAAAAGTTAGCTCTTTTAATTCACCTAGAAAGCAAGAAGTAGAGATCAGTGTGGCATCATATGGATGCCAGTTCATGTCCCTGCTGCTCTGTGTCCAGCCCAGCTCCCTGCTGATGTACCTGGGAGAAGCAGTGGAAGATGACTCAAGTCTTGAGACCTTGAACCCAAGTGGGCAATCTGGAGGAAGCTCCAGGCTCCTAGCTTCAATCTGGCCCAGCTCTGGTGCTTGTAGGTGGCCATTTGGCCACCAGCAGATGGAAGCTCTTTCTCTCTCTCTCTCTCTCTCTCTCTCCTCTCTCCTCTCTCCTCTCTCTTCTCTCTCTTCTCCTCTTATCAAAACATAAGTAATTTTTTTTTAAAAAAAATGGCCAACTGTGTCATCAGGTTGAGTTTGGGAAGGACTGTGAGGAGTGACACTAATTGCACGGCTGCCACACCTACTGTGTGTCTTCCTTTGGCTTATCAGCCTGTCAGCTGGGTAGTGTGTTCTTTGTATTGGAGGGAACATATCTCACTAGTGAGTGGTTGAGACAGGAGGCACTAAGCTCTGACCTTGGTGTTGGCGTACTTTGCATTGTGTTGTAATGCCTTATAAGAGAAAACAATTCTCCAAAATTTTCCTGAAAATTATGTTTGTTAAGGCTTGTCGGACTTGCTTCTGAAGCTTATTCCTCTTCATGAATTTAGGATGTCAGATCAAGGTTGTATTTTAAGATCTGGAATTCTGCAGTAAGAAAAAGCAAATTAACGTGAGAAAAAAATAGAAGGAATGAAAGCAGCCATGACACTATAGTAAACAATAAACAAGATTCTTGGCTGCAAGTCATGGAGACCCAAGTCGGATTAAAGTTGAAGCATTTAGCTTTATGTCTCCCTCCCTGAGTGCCCTTCTCCTCCATCAGCCGTATCAGTCACCCAGAGCGGCTCTGCTGGGCCTGACTTTAGTCCCAAGGCAGGGTCCGTAATACACTCTAGCACTGTGGAACAGGAAGGAGACAGGCAATGGAGCAGTCTGGTCAGACGTTCACTCTGTAGTGCATGGTGCCAGCCACGGGTTGCTGGTCCCTGCAATGGTCCTCTGGGGTAGGAAGGGCTATTTCTTCATAAATGAGGTCTAAAACAGTCTCCAGTATGATTGAAATGCTGATACGCTCTGCCTTTTCCTATTGATTGGAGGCCCAAATTCATCAAAGCAGAGTGGCTTCTTACACATAATGTAAGGAAATGATAGCCAAACTGAACTCTATGTGTGTGTGTCAATTGTGGCTCAGCTTCCCTTGCAGTGAAAGTGAGGCTCTTTCACCTGCTGGCTGTCATCACGAGTGTCAGTATTCAGTAAGGACTTCTGTCTGGGGAGAATATGGCATGCGTGGCGACTATTGTGTGCAGTGCCAGAGACTGCAGACTTGTGGTTGAGTCATCAGTGTGCGGTCGGGGGTTGCAGGTAGAAGAAAAGAGAGTCAGTTCCTTTGAAGGAATAGAGTAAAAGTCTGTGGAGCAGAAGGAAGTTGCCTTCTCTTCTCTGTGGCCTCTGGCTTGTAGGTCCTGTCATTTGCGCTGTGCAATCAGGAAAGCTCGTCGGTCTGAGTCGCGGTCCCCGAACGTGGCGGATGAAATGGGACTGTGCCTGTCGCAGCCGTTTCTGTGAATGTGCAAAAGCTTTAGCTCTTTAAGTGAGGAGAAAGATGAATCAGGACAAAGAAGCGACCCTCTGGGTGATGACTGCGACACCAGCAGCATAAGAAAAGCCAGAGCAAGTCTTTTTCAACCACACTCCTTGTCGGACACATAAGGACCCAGTAAACACATACAGACATGGCTCAAAGTTCAAGGAACAGTATTTAACTCCAATGGTGCCACAGCACACTCTATCTCCTGCTGTTGCTTTCTGTTCCTTTGTACTCTTGGTTTAATAGGACCTGTCGTTTCTTCTTGTTTCTATGCTGATCCTCACCCAGTGAGGGGTCATACTCTATCATTGGGCCAGCACTGGCTGGCGGACAGTGGAAAAGGAGTGTGTGCGGCTCTGGAGAGGGGAGCAGTGGCAGTGGTCCCGTCGGAGTTAATGCCCCTCGCTGCCCCACCTCTTGCAGCCCTCACGCCTCCGCCCTGCACTTGCATTCATTCTTGGTTTCCCCCAGAAATGCTGTTCCCTGCTTTTCATGTGATCACGCCTTTGTTCTTCACACACACTGCCACTTTGTTTGTGGGCCCTGTCATGCAAGCCTCACATCTCCACTCTCAAAGGCCTTCACATACCCAGAGGAAAGGCAAAGGAGAGAGGAGGGCCCAACTCAGAGTTTACGGGGAGGAACTGGCCTCACTGGACGGGAATGCTGGCCTGGGGAAGGCTGGGATGTGCTTAGAGGAGGGGGAGAGGGATATGCTGAGACTGGGGAGTCAAGTTCAGAGTCAGTCTAACTCACTCCCCTTCCCCTTGCTCCTTGCTGCCTGCAGGTAAATTCTACTGTAAACCACACTACTGTTACCGACTGTCTGGCTACGCACAGCGGAAGAGACCAGCGGTGGCTCCTCTGTCTGCAAAGGTACTGGTCATCTGTTCTGTAAGTGGGGCACAGGTGGTGGGCACCAGGATGTGGCCAAACGGGGACCCACAAGGGCCTGGGCCAAGGCTGCGATCCTATTTAGGGAGGAGCTAGCCTCCCATGAGGGGCCTCACATGGGAACTCATGCAGACCTTCGCTCTGCTCACCCCTGCAGTGACATATGCCTTCGTTACTAAGCATCTTCCTGAGGAAAGGACTGCTCTACTGAGGACAACTTCCGTGTGCCTTTTCTCATAACAAGGGCCCTCAGGAGGAGGCAGGGCAACCCAAGGAGGGTCCTGCCCTGTCTCCTCTTTGCCCACCTCCCCCCAACCTTGGGTGTCTCTAGGTCAGAAGGAGTAAGAGCTAAGCCTTGCTCTCCACTCTGGAAAGGAACGTGACCCAAAGCTATTCCTCCTGCCAGGCCCTTAATTCCCTTGTCGCTTAGAAGACTTACCCACGACCTTTTTTTTCTTTTTTTTTTTTAATTGCGTGTTTATTTGAGAGACAGAGTGACAGACTAAGCTCCTATCTGCTGGTTCGCTCAGCAAATGTTGGAGCTGGAAGCGTAGTCCAGGTCTTCCACATGGGATGGCAGGAATGTGGTTAATTGAACCATCACCGCTACCTGCCCCCAGGAAGCTGGACTCACCCAGGCACTCCATGCCCTTCAGTGAATGATACGAGTGTCTTCAGCCAGTGTTAAGCAGCTGTCCTTCCCCTTTTTAAAATGGGAGCTGCCCCTTCTTCTCTCTCCATCAAGGTTAGCAGGGTGATTCCTCACTGCGTGGATCTCAGCTGCTGAGGGTGCGGGCTCAGTCATGCTTCCTTGAGAGGCTTCTGTCGTCTGCATAGGCATGCTGGGAACAGTATGCTTGGGTGACTTTCATGTGCAACAGATCGCATCATTGTTGTGCTTTGAGTGCATTAGAGAGTCATTCTCCTTTTCATTGTGGATTTTCATAGGAGGCCAAAGGACCCCTGCAGGATGGCCCCACTGCAGACACAAATGGACGGGCCAGCACCACCACCAGCTCGGCTGAGAGAACCCCAGGTAGCCTCACTTCCTTGTTCGGCTGGGTGGCGCGTCACTCTCTCGGCCTCTGTGACAAGGCCAAGGGGGTGAGCCAGCACTTCCAAAGCAACATTTCTTCACTTGGGCATCAGGTGACCCAGAACCCCCTGGACTCCTTTTTCATGTGCCAGCTACTTGCGTTCGGGGTACCCTTTCTCTATGGCCTGTCTGAGGTGCTGGTGCAGATCAGAGGGGAGTTCCACTGGCAGTCTGTGAGCCAGTAAGGCACCCCTAGGGGCAGTGTCCCCCGAGCTGTGGGGTTTGCTTACTCTGAATTTTAAAGCATTGCTCCTACCCCATCCTGCATCCCTCAGGAGACTCACTAGAGTGTTTGGTCCAGATCCAGTGTGGTTAAAATGAAATCCAGGACAGGCCGCCGTGCTCAGTGTCCCAGCTGGGAATCCCTTCCTGATGTCCCTGTGTAGGACCCCTTTCTCAGAGCATAGCGTTGTGATCCTAAGGCTCTGTGGTCTGGATTTGTGTTCACCTGAGCTTGAAATTCTTGCATCCCATTTCCTATTGACATATCTGGAGAAGCAATCACTGCCCTTCCGTTTGACCTGTAACCATTGTAGGGCATGTCTGATCTGAACACTTCAGTGCACTTGGACTTCTAATGAGGATCAGTCTAGTTAGCCCCATTTTAACAAGGACTCCCTGTGTCAGCAGATGAGTGACGCTACGTCTACCTCTGAAAACACGCTCTGGTCAGCAAGTTGCGGGACAAGGAGGGCTTGTGGGCACAGGGCCAGTTGTGAGACTTATATATATATATATATTGCTTTTTCCTTAAAACTGCCCTTCCCAGCCCTTTATAAAATTAGCCTCTGAGATACGTCCACAGTTCCACAGACTGCCTGGCTAGTCCTGATTGCCCTAAGACAACACTGGATTGTTCCCAACCCTGTGTACAGTGTGTACGTGAGAGAGGAAGACAGCAGGGCCATGCTTCTGAGATGCCATGTACTTCCTCTCACTCCAAGCAGATGTGTCCCAAGTAGCCTGACTTAAGCACGTAGAAGCATACAACCAGGGAGGAGTTAGTGTGGCATTTCTGTGTTGGGAAAGAGGAAGAAGTGTCCACTGGGCCTTCCAGTGAGAGATGTCATTAGTTCCGTGCTATCAACCACTCGGCCTGGGAGTGGGAGAGGTGCCCAGAGGCTGTGTGATCACCCCCAGTGCAGTGATGGGCAGCTGAGACTCAGGCGGCCCAGCTGGGTTTGGTGGACTCAGCCTCGGTGTGCATATGACGTTATTTCTCAGAGGAAGTTTGCTCTATGCTCTGCTGGTGGGACCAACATTTTACAGCCATATGCAAGCCATGACTTTGAAACTCTCCACGGCCTTCACGCCCCCTGTCATCTGTCTTCCTATAGGATGTACCACCCTTTGTAGTTTATTCTCAGAGCCTTGGAGGAGAGAGCAGGAATTGCTGGTTACAAAAAAATAATAATAATAACCCATGAGATCTCAGCAAAGACGGGGAGTTGACCCCATAGTGTGTGTACGTGTGGTCAGCTGAGAGCGCCAACAGGTAGATTTTCCAAGGAAACTGGATATTCAGTAAAGCAGCTCTAAGAAATTTAACTAGACTTTGGGTATCATTTAGAACATTCCTTAAAAACCATTAAACACCAAGTTCGTATTATCCCTGAACAAAATGAGTCTGCTCACTTTCCTGATTCAGGTTGCCATTATTCCTGTGAAATCAAAGAATAGTGGATTTCAGATTTTGAGATGCTCTAGAGAATTAAGTGCTCGTGGAGAAGCAAGGAGAGAACGTAAGAATTGGCAACATGGCTAAAGAACCAAAACCCCCGAGAAAGAACCCAAATCTGGAGGATGTGTCAGTTCTGATAGCTTTTGCTTCTGAGCCAGAACATGACTTGCCTCTTAAAGCACCCTGAGGTGCCCCAGCTAAACCCTCCAGTGGAAGGCTGGGGAGGAGTCAGTACTATCTTCTCCTGGAACTTTAAACTTTCGAAAATGACAGCTCCCAGTCCTGCACCTGCTGCGAAGCACTGGCACTTTCCTTGTAAGCTGACTTTGGCCAGGCTCTGCAGAAAAGGAGTAGACTTGAGTGGTGTTTTATTACTGATATATTTTCTTTTCTCTCCCTTGAAAGAGATTCCCTTCTACAAGCACCATACCAAAGCTTGGCTTAGTTTAGAATTTTTGTTTTTAAGGAGCTCAGGTGTTTAGGGAGACAGAATGTGTCAAGACAACACTCACTAACCCGGATGTGCATCGCACATCCTCCATTGCACTCGAGACCAGGAAAGGCTGTGAATGGTGAGTGTGACTGTGTTTGCCACTAGACCTTCCTGAACCCACATGCCCCAGGAGGGAAGAACTGGCAAAGCCATGACAGCAGTCAGCACTTCACCCGTCTGCCTGTGTCCTGTACCACCTCTTTAATGTTGTGGCATTTCTCTCTTTTCCCTTACTTTCCTTTCCCTCTTATGCCAGAATTACTGTCATTTCCCACCACCCCCCTGCCAGAAAAAAAGAAAAGAAAGAAAGAAAAGTAAAAGCAAGAACCCAAATATAAGTCACAAAGGGCCCGTGTTAGAGCTGCTCTTCCTGGCGACCTAATCTCTTGTTGTAACTGCTGTCTAACTTAGTGTTTGCAAGACGTTGTTTACAATATCTTTGCTTGTAATATGCTTTTACTAGAGAAGTCCTCCTTTCTGCTGTCAACCCTTGAAGTGTTTGATTTCCAGGCTTCTTACTCTTACTGCCATTTATTAGTGGCCCTGGCACAGACTTTCTTCCCTGGCCTCATGGTACCTGCCCTGACCTTAGAAAAAGTTTGAAGTACAACAGACAGGAAAAAAAAAAAAAAACCAGTTGGGAGGAATTTCCCATAGACGTGAGACCCTCCCTGTAGGGTTTACGGGTTCCGTCTTGTTCAGAGGAAGCCCTTTTTATCACGCGTAGGAAAGAATCCATCGCACAGCCTAGAGTGTGTGGGTGTCATAGGAAAGGAATGATGAGCTTTTCTCCTGAAGAGTTCATCATCTGGGAACATTTATGATACAAGCAACAGAAATGGGCAGGGAAAACATGTTAGTCATTTGTTGTCTTCAGAAAACTTACCTAAAAGGCTGCAGAATTACACATGACCCAAGTGGCCTGCTCCACTTCCCAGACACACCTTGCATGCTATTAGGTTCTGTAGTCAACGATTCCGAATGGGCCATGAAGGGATCCATTTCCCACACCAGCTTGTTGAGCAGCCAAGCTGTCCAGGGAACTGTAGTCAACCCTGACAGTTGGAAGTTAGGAGATCTTCCTGCTTCGCAAGTTCACCTTCCTTCTAGGTACTTCTGGAAAACCTTTTAGTAGAACAGAGAGAATTCTATAGCCCTTCTTACTGCATTGTGGTCAATGCTGATGTGTACATATTCTATAAACACCTGCATATTTGTACAGACATGCTTCTAGGGTTCACTTCATGTATATCTGGAGAGGTGTTTATTTATACACTGGACCTTAAGTGGTGACAGCAGAGCTGTTTCTCAGCAGCTTGGACACTGGACCCCAGACCCCTGGCCTACCTCAGGGCTCTGATCAGGACTGAGAGGGTGCGCCTTCGGCCCAGCATCACCTGTGCAGGTGGGCACTTGTAGAGCTGAGTCTCTGAAAATGAGCAATGCATACTCCACTGTGAGAGCTATTCAAGAACAAACCAGAGGTCTGTGGCTAGGGGCAACCCCAGAAACGGATACTTCCCCCCTGCCTCTGGCTTTTGAGTTCCTCTCTGGGTTCCACCAGCTTTGTGTTTCAACTTTGTTCTGTCTTTTGGCGTCTATGATGTCCCTGGCAGTTCTCTACAGGACATTAAAACATTCTCATGCCCTCCGGAAAGGGCCCACCATGGCCTTGAAGGTCTGCCCAGTGACTTAAGGGATTCACTTTTTTCCTGGGCCACTCAGCTTGAGGGGAGCAAGAGCAGGGAAAGGCAGCAAGCCAGGTCACACAGCAGCGATGCAGAGAAGCCAGAGCGAGGGAGGACTAGCTGTGCCAAGGAACACGTCACCTGTCCGCTCTGGCCTTCCCTGAAGCTTTTCTTTCTGCCCCTGTTTTTACCCTGTGCCTTTGTTTCTGGTGTGTTTGTGAGTTTTTATTTAATTGTGTAACATTGTTTTTATCGTTACTGTGAAACCAAGGTGTTGTGCTTTTAAGTTTTTTTTTTTTTTTCCTTTAAGAAATGTTCCATTCTTATTGAAGAGAATAAATTCCAAACAATATTCAGGTTTCTGAGTTTTTCTTTCCCTTCCCTTTTTCCTGATTGGAGGGTGGCAAGGGGGAGGCTCAGGCAACTCTTGGGAGCAAGCCACAAAGTGGTTATCCCTGAGGATGCCTGCTCCCGGGCTGGAGTCTGCAGAGCATACACAGGTGCAGTGGGAGGCCCTGCTGCTCATCCCTGATATGTAGATTGCTGTTAACTGAAGGGTCCCATCAGGACCTGGCATGGGGCAAGGTGTTTTGCTTCCCAGCAGTGGCACATATAAAAGAGCACCCACGTGGCACAAATCAGCCAGCTGCCACTCAGGACCTGGTGATAGAGAATCTACGCCAAGCCTGTGTCTACAGCAGGTGCGTGGGCCCGGGCCAGGCTTGTTTCTAACTATAGCAGGCCACCAAGGGCAGCTGGGGCCAGTTAGGTGGCTCAGGCACAGAGGTGCCCTCAGGCAATGGCCTTACTTTTGGTGACGTTGCAGGTTCTGTTCTTCCCCACATTCTCCCAAGCCATCTTTACTGGGACCAGCTAGGCCAACCAGTTGTTTCTGGCGACTCTGAAGCCTGAAGAGATAAGGTGTACGAATAGCAACAGTTCCCTTCTCTCACACTGCTGACTTGGAGAGTGTGCTGACCACAGTGGCCACAGACCTAGCTGCAGGGCCACAACAGTCCTTGGTGGGTAGAGAAATCAAGACTGCCCCTGCTGGGCTCTGAGAAACTGAGTGCTCTGAAATTGACAACGCCTACTGGCCTGTTCCGTCAGAAACCTGAGATGCTGGGGCACCCAGCTCCTGGGCATTCTCAAGATCCATGAGGCCCCTGTTGGGCAAGGTTTGCTTCCCCACCCGGCTTACCGCTGTGCCCTGACAGGCAACCACTTCGTATTAGTTATCAGAGTGTTGCTGGTGCGGTAGTTAGCCCGTGGGAGCGTCTGCGTGGCCTGTCAGCCTGTTCATGTCCTTTCCTCTCCTGCGTAAGTCTGTGTGGTCTGCAAAAGGCTGATAAAGAAGTGCAGTGAGGAGGTGCAATGAATTGATGAGTCATCTTTGATAAGAATGCAGGCATACATGCTTGCAGTTTTCAAATTGTAAACCTTCGCTGCCTTGCCGGCTGCCAGCAGTAAAGGGTGGCGAGCCACCATGATCTGACAGTTGGCAGCCGCTGAGGTTCTGTGCCACCATTGTGAAGACCCCAGAGAACTCCCTTTGGGACTCAGTTTCTTTCTGAAACGAAATCCATTACTTCTCTGCCTTCTCTTAAGTTCCGTAGCCATTTCCCTAATTCATACACTCGCTGGGTAGAACGGTGTAACAGGCCAGGAAAATGGGCCACTCTTTCGTATGAAAAAATAGAGCAAGGTGATGTGCCAGGTCCCACAGGTGTCCCTCCCGAGGTAGAGCAGGAGACAGATGCTTCGATGAGAACTATCTCTGTGTAACGGTGCAGCAGAGGTTTCAGGAAGCACCAAGTTCCAGTCCCTTCCACGAAGTTCTACAACCCCAGGACTCCAGAACCATCCCTCACCTTGCACCTCACAGCCAGCCTCTGCAAGTGCCAACAGGTCTCTCAGTCATCATGAGTGAGGAGGAGGGAGTGGCGTTGGCACTCCTGCTAGGGTGAAGTCATGGCACTGCTGAGTTCCTGTCCGTATCACTGCCCAGGATCTTCACCTGTGTTTGTGTTGGCTGCATACGCCTCTGTCTTTACAATCGCTCCTTGTCCCCACACCACTTAACGTCCTGGGAGAGTCTTCTCCACAGAAATACCTTCCCCACGCCTGGAAAGGGAGGAGGGCCTGCAGGCAGATGGAATTCTCAATTACTTCCGGGTTTCACCAGTCACGTGAACAGCACCGTCTCCCTTTTACTTCCTGCAAGCCAATTCCCACAACGCTCTGCATAAACAGCTATGAATGTTTTCTGGATATTTCTGAGGCACTTTCGAGGGTCTTCAGGAAGGACAGTGGGCAGGAAGTTGAGTCACTGTCAACATCCAGACCCTCATTCGAACCACTCGAGCACAAGCTTGCAGTGTCTGTCCTTTACTTGGCAAGGTGCACCTGTAGGCTGAGTGCTCTCCGCAGGTGAAGTAGACTCATGGCCCTTGGCACTATAAAAGGGGAACATCTGGAATATTCTTCAGTAGAGAGGGAGTCTGTGGCCCCAGCTCTGCCTCGCCACGGACTCTTGGGGGTCATGCTAGGATAATTTCTAGAAAAATCTGACAATTTGGCCTTTTATGTTTGCTTCACCTCCGTTCTTTTCTGTCCCTCGCCAAGCAATGGTGATTATATTTTAATAGTGTGGCACTAACTGATGCCCCTGTTTCATGATTCTCTAAAATGTTAGCATTGTTCCCATCTTAGCACTATTTCCTAGTTAGTTTAACCTTTTTTTTTTCAAGCCCTTACCTGACACTGTCTTTCATATTTAAATAAGATTTATTTATTAAAAACACAGAATGGCAGACAAGGAGAGACAGTGACGGAGAGAGCAAGATAACCCATTGTAGGTTCACTCCCCAGATGTGGAAGCTAGGTCAGACCAAAGCCAGAGTCAGGAACTCCACCTGGTTCTACCACGAGCTTGCAGGGGCTCAAGCACTTAAGCCGTTCTCTGCTGCTTTCCCAGATGCCTTCGCAGGGAGCTGAACCAGAGGTGGAGTAGCCAGTACTCAAAACGGCACTGTGCTACAGGAAGCAGAGATGTCTGGCAGCAGCTTAAGCCGCTGCGCCTCCACTCCAGCCTCTTGCACTGTTAGTGGTTGTTGTCTATGAAGTAGATCCATGACTTCAGAAGTAGTCAAGGTCCTAAGTCTAAGATCTTCTGTAAGTCTTGGATACCATATGTCTCCCTGTTCCTGTGCTTCTGCCAGCATCAGTTCCCCAGAAAAGGTGAACCCCACCGCTCAGGTAAGAGTTCTGTGCTCTCCTAGGGACAGGTGCTGCGGAAGGAAGATAGTTCAGCACTACTTGGCCAGGGCCAACACTCAGGAAAACCCTGGCTGTTTACTGTCAGAGAACTAATGAAGGATGTTCTCTGGTTTTGTCAAGGTCACTGAAGCCAGGAATGCTGCAGGAATAAGTTCCCGAGAAGGGAATCCAGCGGGCATCCGAGCCTAGGTTCCAGGAAGTGTGAGTGGATGGGCTTCTCTCCGAGAAACATTGTTACCTCTGATAGCTTACTTATTTTGGTTTTCCTATTTTCTAGAACTAAGAATGTAGAAAGAATTTGGAAAGAAAGCAGTTATAAAATTTGTTTTTGACCACTTCACCTACGAAACACTGGTCAATAGGTTCTTCTTTTAAGACTTCCTAGAGTTGAGTCTGATGTAAGCTAACCTAAACTAGCACCTGCCTTCCGTGTCACTGGGTTCCCCTTCTGTAGGGAACTGGCGCTGGGAGAAGCACCGTAACTTTGGGTCATGGGGTGCAGGGAAGATGACTCCAGGGAAACCCAAAGCTGACAGAAGCCTTTGGAATCTGAGGCCAGGCAGCGGCAGGTGCCCCAGGTTGTCGGGGTGGGGCAATCCATGGACTGAGCAAGAACCAGCAGTCATCCTCTGTAGTGCGGAAAACACTGAACCAAGCGCCTGTCTGTAGACGCAGCCGGGAGAGGCCTCTTCTCTACGGAAATATTGTCTTCAGGTCAAAATAGAGTGAAGCATGAGGTGCGCTGACTCTGTTGTCCCTGCTCGTCCCCTGTGATCCATGCTGGTTCATTTGCTGTTGTAGCCTTTGCCATGCTAACTCATGGGAAACAGTGTCAGGAGATGCGCTGTGAAACAAATCCAAACAAGAAAACTTACCAGCAGAGCACTAACCCTGCGATCATAAAGTGAATTGAAAATACATTGTTGAAAAATTAGGAAAAAAAAAAAAGACAGAGGGAGGCAGATATATTCTTGAAATTGCATCTGTGAAATCTGTTCTCTTTTATGTTAGTACTTAAAAAGTATTTTAAAAGGAAAAGGCACCCCCTTACTAATAATGGGTGCAGAGTCAGGGTGGCTCTGAACTGAAGGTGCGGGGTGCCGTGCACCCTCCTATGCCACAGCTTGCCTGGTGTGCTCGCCGTGGTCTGGACAGAACAGCACTGAACGAACAGAAGGACATGTGTGTTTAGCTGCATAATTCGGTTTCCTAAACCCGCATGAATGTCCTGAATCAGCAGTGCGTGTGCATTCCATTGTTGTCACAGTTTGTTTGACAGCAATCCCAGGAATGCACCTTGGGAAACCTAGTAGATGAAAAAGTAAAGTAATCCATCACCAACATATGAAGGGAAGAAGTCCAAAGGATTTGAGGACCAGAATAATAACCATCTAAATTAATCATAAATAATACGAAATAAACTTTCAGCTGTCTTCATATCAACTCTATTTTTTTTTGGGGGGGGGGTAGTCTAAAATAAAATCAAGCCGCAGGTTCTATTGTTGGAAGTGAGCCTGGGGCAGCCCCTTGCTCTGTTGTTCTGGGTAGACACTTACCCTGCCAGCCATTGGAGGGTGGGGAATTATTTGGGGATGTTTGTTGTCCCCCAGGTCCCACTGTCATTGCTTCTAACATGTAAACCTGTTGGCTTTTTTTTTTTTCCTTTACCATCATATTTTATTATGCTTTTTTGAAAGGCCCTAGTGATAATTGAACTTACAGATTTTACACTTGCTGCTTACAGCCCTCATGAGCAGCTACCTGCTGTGGCCTTTTACGAGAAGAGGGACAGGATTTTATAACTCTTTTAGAGCCAGAACATCTGTAACACAGCAGTCTAGAAATACCTATTCAGCTTTGTGCTGCGTTAAACTCAGCTTTAAAACTAACTTGGGCCAAATGTGCCTGCCGTTCCACAGGACAATTTTGCTTTTACTGTTGTCAGGGGGGCAGGCACAGAAATGCTTTCAGAGAGACTCCTGAGCGGATGGGGGCTACAACGGACTTGGGCAACGCAGGCCACTTTATGGAAAATGGGAAGAATTGCCAGCACGTGCTCATCAGAGGACTTGGCTGGATCTGAGCTCATATGAATCTTGAGAACAGAAGGCGTTCATCGAGTCTTCCTTCTGCCTCCTTTGAGCATGACCTCTCTAGGCCCCAGCTTCCCCTTCTATAAAATTCCAAAACATTAAGGTGGAATCCCTTCTGTCTACTCAGTAAGGTTATTTGTACAAAGCCTGCGTGGAGCTTGTTTAGTTGGAAGTATGGAGGGATTCTACGTGTGGTTACCGCTGGTGGGGATTCCTGGAACACTCAGAGTGAGAGAATGGGTGGGCATTGTTTGTTCGTGTCTGACGGTCTCCCACGCTCGTTTGTGCTTGCTGATTGGTGGTGAGGCCTGGATGGCATATTGGCATGTATACCTAACCTATAGCAGAGTAGACTAGCAAATGCCCGGCATGCATGCCAGCTCTTTTAAGACATCATTAAATTTCTGCCAAAGTGCATGGCCAAATTTAGCATTACTTTTTCTTCAGCCTACATGGATGTGATGTGAAGTAACCCACACACTCCATGACATCATTCACTGTCCAAACAGGAGCATAAACAGTCTTACTTAAGGGTTTACATTAAGCTGAATTCTTAGCATCTAACCCAATCATCAGAAGTCTGGGTGAGAGGTGACGTGCTTTCTCTTAGGTTGAGCCAAGGCTTACGCCTGGTTTTTGCATACACCCGACCCCACCTCAGTTATACCCATGGCTGCTTTGCAGGCAGGAGGAGGGAGCCTATTTTTGCCTTGAAATCGGTGCAGATGAGTGCTTTGGGGAAACTGGAAAATTGAAGCTGCTCTCCCGCTGCTGCTGGATTTCTGCAGCATCCCTCCTTGGATAGGGTCCTGAGCCTGGTCAGCGCCTCAGCCCAACAGCCTTTATTCTGAATGGCTATCTTCTCATGTGGTACCTCACTTCCTACACACTCAAGATTCTTTTCCAGACACGACTCTTAAGCAGGTGAACACAGAGTATCATTCAGGAGGGCATGCGTAGCAGGTGGTGGTTGTGGGCATCGCTGGAGGCTGTGTAGATGTACCTGGTCACTAGACAAGAGTCTCTACTCATCTCTCCACCACCTGCTTCCCAGCCCCTCCTGCCATACAAACTTGGAGACCTTCTGTGGACAGGTACCCACTCCTCACAGGAAGCCCTGCTAGGCACATGGAGGGTGATGATGTGAGGCAGGAATGCCCTTGTCATCAGGGACTTCCTTTCTGCACGCAGCTTTTGTACTTGCAAAGTGTTTAGTGCCCTCCTAGGATGAGAAGATCACTGCGGAAGGTATCACTGACATGAGCTTGCTCAAGCAGAATCTGCAAAAGCAGGCGAACCCAAGGGCGAAAGAGGAGGAAAAGCCCAGCTTGCCAAGCACAGGAGGCCTGTCTACCTCCACCTGAAGTGGAGTTGTAGGCTGCTCAGCATCAGTGAGTGCCCCTTCCCACAATCACAGATAATGTTCATTGTGACTCAGGGAGTGTGGTCTCCCCAAAGGCATGGAGTGACTCATTCTGCTGTTATTTTAGGCTCATTAGTCCAGATGGCACTCGCCTTGGGTGGATTTCGCCCTGCCCACTTTCCAAAGCAAAACAGCAACAATGAGAACTAACTTCCAGGCTAATTCTTGACTGTCAACTCAAGTCAGTTGGGGTCCAGCCTTTTACATACCAAAGGGGAGTAGAGCACTGGACCCAGGGCCATGTCCTAAATAGGAAACTGTCTCTGGGTCAGACAGATGGCGTTTCAGAACAGCCACGCTCACCATGAGCTCATCCCCATATCCCAGTGGATGAGGCAGCAGCGGAGTGTGCAAACTGTGTCATTTCCAGCTGGAGGAGGAAAGCAGCCGAGTGAAGGGTAGAGCCCCCTGCTGCCTTGCAGTGGCTGGGGCTCTGTGTGAGGGAGGATGCCTGGTTTCTCAGGGGGACTTGTGCGTGTTGGTGAGGGTACTGATTTGGGCAATGGGTGCTTTTGACAGACTTTACCGTGAGTTTGGGGGCTCAGCTGCATGTTGCCAACCCAGTGACACCCCATTAGCTTTCGCCATCCTTAGCACACCCACCCCTACCAGGACCTCTTCTGGACCTGGCCCCAGCTTGGCTCAGGCCTGGCTTGGGGTGGGCACGAGGGGACAGCAACTGAATCAGCTAATCTCTCTTAAAACAGAAGTCATAGCACAAATATCCAGTAAATATTTCTTTTATTTATTTATTGGAATGCGAAGTTACAGAGAAGAGAGAGAGAGAATGACCGATCTTCCTTCCACTAATTTACTCCACAGAGGCCCGCAACAACCAGGGCTGTGCCAGGCTGGAGCCAGGAATCAGGAGCTTCGGGGTCTCCTCCCACTCAGAGGGCAGGGACCACTTGGAGCATCTCTGTTGCTTTCCCAGGCACATTAGCAGGGAACCGAATTGGAAAAGGAACAACTGGGACTCTAATCGTATCTCCATATAGGATGCCAGTGTTACAGCTTAACCGATTATGCTGCAATGGCAGGCCCATATCCAGCAGTTTTTTGATCAGAGAAATAAAGGGAACTCTAGAAAGGATCTCTGTCTTCCACAATGGCAGGAGAATTTCTGTCCTCAGACGGGCCAGTCATTTCAAATCCTAGTGTTCCTCCCCACTGGCGTTGCCGCCATTGACACTCTGGGACGGTGGATACATGGTGACATCCTTGCTGCATGAGAACACAGGCTTCTCCAGACCAGAACTCTCGTGTGTCTTGTCACTGGCACAGTGCCTCGCTGGAGCAGGTGCCCAGTGAGTATCTGTTGCATTGCTGACTAATGGATCCCTGTGGCTACTCCAGTTACAGAGAGGAAAACAGGGTGGAAGTCAGTCTCTGCTGAGGGCATTTTTTTTCCCCTGATGTCCTCAGAGATTGTCCCCTCCTAGTCCTGGGGCAGAAGGGATGGGATGAAGAGCTGCCTGCTGGGTCTCTGGGAGGTTACCATCCACACCCTGACACCCTTCCCGAAGTCAGAGGGATGCAATTAAAGGCTTCTGGCAGCTCCCGCACATCAGCTGAGAGCAGGTTGACCTGCTAGGAAAAATATTTCTTCCAGGATGATATATGGGGCTCATGCAAGCAGTGACTGTTCCAAAACAGAATCTCAGGGCAGGCCTAGAGTCTTTTTCCTATTTAGGATGCAGCCCAGATCCTAGGAGCGTCTTCCTTTTGGTGTGTGTGAAGCTATCACTGCCCTCCCTGTGACCTGAGCTCTGTCCTCCCTGACTTCAGAGCCGGCCTTGGAAATGACTCCCAGTCTTTGAGCCAGGCAGTCCCTTGTTGGTTGTTCTCTCATACCTAAGTATGTGAAGTCAAGGGCCAAGGGGGGGGGGGGTCTTGGTCGTGAAGCTGCTCCAACTGGCTAGAAAAGGGAAGTTGAAAACATTTGTGGGGGAAAAAAAAATGTTTCTTTTGATGTACAAAAAATTGTTTGACCATGCATAGTTTTCCCACGCTGTGATTTTTTTTCATGAATGTTTTACGGACCTATCTGTGCATGGGTTTGTTTTTTTGTGCATTGAAACAAATTTCCCTTTTAGTTTCATTTTTCCATGAGTTTTCTTAAGTATGCCAGTACTTTTAATTTCCAGATCAGAATCCGGCAGCTGCTTTTTATACCTTTTTCCCCTACAGTGTCTTTGCCAAACTCTTGCATTCGTTGGTGAGGGATGGGGCAAGGCTGGGAAAGGAGATGGATGCTGCATCTGTCACAGGGTTTTGGGGTCACCCTGCCCTCCCCACCTTCCCCACTGGTACTTCTGCTCTCCTGTTTTATCATGCCCATCTGGCTCATCTGAGGGATAGTCCCTTGCTCAAAACAGAGACAAAAGGGTGCTGATTTCATTGATCTACTTCTTTTTACAAAATTTCCGTAGCATTTTGAGTTTATATACTGCGAATGCTTGATGTTGAGTTTTGGATCCTTGCCAAGTGTCCCCTGAGTGTCACCTTCCCTTCGGACAGATTGGCTTCCCTGGGTCCTCGTCCTTGCTGGACGTCCCAGGCTGGGTCACGCCTGGAGGCCTGGAACCATGGAAGCCACTCAAGCCCTTCCCAACTCAGTTTTGACAATGTGCAGTGAGTCATCTCTTAAAAGTTTGTGTTGCCTCAGTCTTCCTCTGTCTGGGGGACTGGTGTCTGAGTGAGCTGAACGCTTCTGGTTCTTTTTTGTTGGTTGTAGCCAAGCACAGGATGAAACCAACATTCCTTCTTCCCAAGGGCCCAGGCTCTGGGCTTCGACTGCCAACTGCTGCTGCTTGGTGGCCCATGAGACTGCAGAGCTGGCAGGGAGAGCCCCAAGAGAAATAATGCCACGTGGAGGACAAGCATCTGTTCTTACAGGTGTCCTGTTCTCTACTCCAAGGCACTGGTGCAGCTCTGTGCCCCTAACCTTATAGATTCCAGTGGGGAGGTGATGATGGTATTAAAAACTCCCAGTGTGGAACACAGAAGGGGACCCTAAGAAAATGTATCCTCACTTCATATCCCATGTCTCCAGAATGATTGCTTTCGTCCTTGGATTCAGATCTCGACTCTTGCTCTTTGGTGCTTTCTTAATGTCCCTGAACTTTGGTGACCTCAGTGAGAGGATGATAGTATTAGCTCCACAGAACCTTCTCCTAAGCTGGCTTACTGCTCATCCCTTGGGTGGGCCCTTGGCCTTCGGATGCACGCCCATGGCACTGCCTGCCTCCACCCGCCACAGTGCTCCCCCCAGGACTCTCTGCAGCTTTAGAAGAGTAGCTGGTTTTGATCTGCGGTACTTCCTGAGGTCCTAGCAGAATTTCTCGCTAACACTATGTGTTCCCAACTAAAAGCAGACCCCACTTCTAGAGCGATGTTCTACCTGAATGCGCTTCTTCACTCTACGTTAGAATTACTTGAGTTTGAATCAATGAGTGTGACTGATTTGTTTTCCCGAAAGTGATCATTCTTTCTCTGTTTTTGTTTTGTTTTCTTCTTCTTCCTTTTCGAGCTGAAAGAAGTACTGGTTTTAGTTGGTTTGTAGAGACACAGAGCACACTCCAGTGGTCTGTGCCTTAAATGCCCACGATAGTTAGGATTGGGTCAGGCCAAATCCAGAGGTCAAGAGTTGAATCCGCATCTCCCATGGGGATGACAAGAATCCAGATACTGGAGCCATTACGACTGCCTCTGAGGCGGGAAGCCGCAGCCAGGTGCCGAAACCTGGAATTAAGCTCAGGTACTCCAGCATAATCTTCAGTTATCTTAACATGTTAACTCTTAGAAGTTCAGGTTTTGGGGCCCAACAGTTAACATACCATTGGAACGTCCACATTTTGTATCAGAGTGCCTACATTCAAATTCTGGCTCTGCTTCCAATCCCGGCTTCCAGCTTATGTATGCCTTGGAAGCCTACAGGTGATGGCTCAAGTACTTGGGTCCTTGTATCCACATGGGAAATCTGGATTAAGTTCCAGACTTTTGACTTTGACCTTTGACCTGGCCCAGCCCAGATGCTGTGGGTATTGGGGGGGAGGGGAGAAAGCCAGAAGGTTTCTCTCTCTCCTTCTCCCTCTTTCTTTCTTCCTCCCTACCTTTCAGCTAAATGAGAAAAGAAAAGAAATTTTGGCTTTTATTCCATATCGGTAGAGTTCTGGAAAGCTTATGCTTAGGTAATTGTTGTATGTGTCTTTAAAACAAAACTAGTCACTTATCTTGGAATCTTCGAAAGGCAGATTTACAGAGAGAAAGACAGAAAGATCCACTGTTCACTGATTCACTCCCCAAATGGCCCCAACAGCCAGAACTAAGCCAGTCCAAAGCCAGGAACTTCTTCCGGGTCTCCCACGCAGGTGCAGCGTCCCAAGGCTTTGGGCCATCCTCAACGACTTTCCCAGGCCACAAGCAGGAAGCTGGATGAGAAGTGGAACAGCCAGGACATGAACTTGCACCTTTATGAGATTCCAGTGCATGTAATACAATTATTTAGCCACCGAGCCATTGTGCTGGGCCCATATGTCCCTTTATGATCTGCTTTCTATTTAAGGGCAGTTGTCAAAATGCGATCAGAAGAATCAAATTGTGGTTTCATCAGGGACTCCTTAGCTTTATCCTCTTTGAGTCAGTGGGCTTTGGTAAGGAGCAAGAGAACACAAGATGAGAGATGTCAAAAATGAGCACCTGTTAGAGCCTGGCTGGGCGGTGGGGGGAATGTCAACTTGAACTTTACCAGCTGTGCCCCAACTCCTTTTTCCTGGAATCCACATCAATTCTGATCTTCCAAATGCCCTACCTTAGCACCACCATAACTTCCATCGCTGAGCTCAGAGCTCACTGCTGAAGATTAGAGCAGAGATGTCGTAAATGACACCTCGAGGGGCAAATGGGCATGGGCACAAGGCCCAGGAAAATCCGAGGTTTTATGTTCAGACCGCATCATTACACCTCTACCTGGGTTGCATGAACGTGGCACTAATCCTGAAAAGCTTCTTTTGTGCCATGTCTAAGAGGCTGAAAGCATTGAATCTCATGGAAGTGCTGGACACCAGAACATTATGTATGTGGCCTGTTAGGCCACAAAAATCACATCACATTTGTTTCCACTTCAGAACTTCAATCAGCCTTTCCCTGGCGGACCACCTGGTACCCCAGTGTAGCTTGGTATCATGCTGTGTACCAAAGCCCAACGTTCTCTCTCAGAGCTTAGAATGTCACAGAAATCAGTGACCTGCCCTGGTCAGTATAGGTTCTTCCTCTTTGTCACTTCAAGTCTGCTCTCCTGAAGTCAAAACGCAGCAGAACTCGTGTGTGGGGTCTTGGCCTACACTGCTCTCTCACCCATCTTTCTTTGTCAAATCCGTGACATCCCTGTGCAGGAACACGCACAAACTTGGTGATGAAAATACGACTAACCATCAGTATGTGTTTCACCCGTATTTGCTGCACACTGCTGATACGCTAAGCCCAAGGAAAGGAGGAAGGCCGAGGTACCCATGCCCTTCCGTGAGCGTATGCATGTAATTTCACTTGGCACTCAGAAGTCCCTAGACAATGACCTTGATCTCTCCTTTAAAGACCAGGAAATACACTCTGAGTAGTTGCACAGCTTTTCTGGGCTCATTCAGCCAGTCACTGGTGGAATCTAGCAGGTAGTACAGTGGAAAGACTGAAAAAGAAATGCTTGTCTCCTCTGGCCAAGCTCGAGACAGGAAGGAGCATCCGGAATGACAGTAAGAAGGGCAGTCAGAACTGCTGCAGATCGAAAGAGAACCTTTGGTTCAATGAGAGTTTGGGTGTCCCCCAAAGGGCCTTGTGTTGAGCGCTTGATCCCCAAATCTTTTTGTGGGATTTTGTTTATTTGGAAGGCAGAGTGGCCAAGGGAGAGACAGCATTTAGAGATTAAAATCTTGCATCTGCTGCTTTCTGTTTAAATAGCTGCAACAGCCGGCTGGACCAGCCCAAAGCCAGGAACCTAGAACTCCATCGTGGTCTTGAGAGACAAAGACCTTCCGTCTGCTGGTTCACTCCCCAAGTGGCTGCAATGGCCAGAGCTGAGCTGATCCAAAACCAGGAGCCAGGAGCTCTTCCAGGTCTCCCATGTGGGTGCAGGGTCCCAAGGCTTTGGGCCATCCTTGACTGCTTTCCCAGGTTACCAGCAGGAAGCTGGATGGGAAGCAGGGCCCATATGAGATCCTGGCACATGCAAGATGAGGACTTGAGCTGCTAGACTATTGTGCCAGGCCCGCTGAGTATTTTTTTTTTTTTTGGTAGAAATAAAATACTAAAAGTAATAAAACACTATATTGAAATTGAAATACAGTGTTTTAAGGTTTTCAAAAATGCTTGCATCCATAGTGGTACTCAAAAGTAGGATAATTAGAAAACATCTGTGATACCAGAGCAGGAATGGTAGAATTTTAAGAAAGATCACCCTCTTGGAACCAGAATTGTGGTGTAGTGGGTACATTTGCACCGCCTCAGTGCTGGCATCCCATATGGGCACAAGTTTGAATCCTGGCTACTCCACTTCCAGCCAGCATCCTGCTGTTGGCCTAGGAGAACCAGCAGAACATGGCCCAGCTATTGGGTTCCTGCCACCCACCCACATGGGTCCCTGGCTCCTGACTTTAGCCTGGCCCAACCCCAGCTGTTGTGGCTATTCGGAGAATGAAGCAGTGCATAAAAGATCTCTCTCTCTGTCTCTCTTGCTCTCTCTTCCCCCACCCCTGACCCCTTTCAAATGAACAAACAGAAAGGGAAGAAGGCAGGAAAGAAGGCCACCATGTTATAATGCAGTGCACTGACTCGGGGTTGTGGCTGGGTTCTCAGAGCACTGGGTGCGGGAGCTGGGAGCCGGGCATCACTTGGAGGCAAAGGGAGGAAGTTACTGTGGGGAACGTGTGCCCTCACATTGGAAAGATGGGTGAGACCGCGCCCCCAACCCTTGCAGTTAGGCTCGGTCCTCTGCTTTCCCAGAAGGGTGTAGCCTCACCCATAGGGTGTCCCTCTTCAGCGCACAGTATTAGCTGTGCATCCAACTGTGGATACAGTAAGTCCACAAGGCGAGGAGCTCTGCAGAACAGGAGCCAGACGATCTCAGACCGAACCCCAGGTCTGCCTAAGAGATGCCAGGCTCTGAAGAGAAGAACCGCTTGAGAGCTAAGTCAGAGTCTCCATCACATTCCCAGTCGGGTTCTCTCTTCCCTTGACCCGGTTGGGGTTCCAGTGACAAAGCAAGTGAACACCGCTTAGCTGGAGAAGTAGCCATGGCCAGGCAGGCTTCTTCCTGCTGCTCAGTGAACTTCTGTCCTCTCCCAACAGCATCCTTTCCTGACCTCCACAAATCGCAGCGTTTTTTGAGTTTCCATCGCCCCTTGGTTATTTCCCAGAGAGGAGGGTGGTCACCTCGGGGTGCTCTGCGCTTGCTCCTCCTGTCGCCCGATTCCCCCAGGAACTCAGCCGAGCTTACGGGTGGATTCTAGGAGCAGCACCTCTCCTGTCATCCTGTGGCCGTCATTCAGCCTCAGACCTCGGCCCCTCTGTTCATCTTGCAGGGTCAAGCGTGAACGGCCTGGAGGAGCCGAGCATTGCCAAGCGGCTGAGGGGCACCCCTGAGCGCATTGAGCTGGAGAACTACCGCCTGTCCGTGAGGCAGGCGGAGGAGCTGGAGGAGGTGCCCGAGGAGACGCAGGCCGAGCACAATCTGAGCAGCGTGCTGGACAAGGGCACTGAGGAAGATGTGGCCAGCAGGTAAGTCTGCCCAGGAAACAAGCTTACCTGGGGGGCGGAGGGGAACAGCAATTTGTTATAGCTTGGGATCCAAACCAAACTGTCTCAGCTTGATTCTTGGCTCTTCTGCTCACAACCCGTTAAATACATTCTGTGTGCCTCTGTTTGGGAATGAGATGAGTACCTTTCTCCCAGAACCCACGAGAGGGGTAAGCAAGCTGGTTGCAGTATATGCCACAGTGCTTTGCGTGTGTAAGCACCTGTACGTTACTCAGCCATGGGCCGGTAGGCATCCTGCCCACCGTGCCCTTGTCCTATCCTGCATGCAAGAACTCTGCCGAATGGGCAGCAGTGCGTATTCATTCTCTTAGAGGTAGGAACACTGATGGGGACTAAAACTCGAGCCAAGATTCAGTCAGCTTTCCTAGGTGTAAGCCAAGAGGCTAAGGGCCTCGCATCTTTGTCTTTTTAGCCGGGAGGGATCGCACCCATTGGACTTAATTCACAGACTCGGTATTTGCTGAACATCTACCATGTCCCTAGCGTGCTGTAAGTCATTAAGAAGGTTAACAGAAAAACACTAAGCCACAGATTTCGCCATCAAGCTGTTTACAAAGCCATTGGTGGGATGAGACTGAGGCGTGGGGTGGACAGTAAAGTTAAGCAGTGGCCGCTGGGGAGCAGTCCCCACGGGGGAGCACCGCAGCCCAGTGGGAGGCAGTTTACCCCCAGTGTACCCTGCAGTCCTGGGGAGGCCACTGTGCCTCTGTGGGCTGCTTTTGCTCTCCTGTAAATAGAGGGGCAGACAGGCCAACCCCAGTGTTCCGTTCTGATTAACCAATGGGGGAGGGGGAAACATACTCCCAACCCTCCCCCCACCCACTCCCAACAACCCAGTGTCACAGCTGGCTTGTGTGCCAGAACCTCCAGGGTCCACGCACAGCAGCCGGAAGTGCAGGGGAAACCCGTGCAGGGTGCGGGGGGAGCAGCCCCAACAGGGCAGCTTCAGGCTGATGCTTGAGAACATCAGAATCCTGGACCAGACTCCTCAGTCTGCGGTGATGAAAGGAACACAGGGGAATAAAGAAAACAGAAAGTGGTTTCTCATTGTTTTAAGGCCCAAGAATGTTTCCCTGAGTGTGTTTGCTGGCCACTACTACTTCCGGCTGCGTTCCACCCCCTCAGCCTTGGCATTGGATGTGCCCTACAGGAAACAAGCACTTCTCAGGCTGACCCCGGGGCGCAGCTCCCCCCTGCTACCTGCAGTCCCATCGTTGTCACATATCTCAACAGGTCTGGTCAGAGCACCCATGAAGGCTGCACCCACCCTGGTGCACTGCAGGGAGGGGCCGCTGGTGGCGGGGGGTGGGGTCCCAGCTTGTTAGGAACCGCTGGCAGAGGGATGGCTTGACTTGGGGTGAGTAGGGCTCAGTACCGCTTCAAGGACCATCACAGCTTTGCCTCGCCAGAATTGATCAAGTGTGAAAGGCAAGGGGCAGCAGGTGGCTAGCCCGGGCATTCCCAGAAGGGTAGAATTAGAGCATTTAGAGAAGGGTCAGCAGCAGCATGGGATGGGCACCTGTCATCTTTGCAGTGCAGGAAACTTCCCCGTCTCACTTAAATTTGAATCTAAAAGCACCATGCGATGCTCTGCGGAGTGACAAATGGCCTCTCAGAAGCAGAGTCCCAGGGAGGCAGGTGCACTGGGAAGCTGGAAGATGCAAGAACTGTACCCCATATATTTTTTTCTTCTTCTCTGTAGCACCAAACACACATGGCTGTGTACCATTTTCAACTCTTGGTTCTTTGATGGGTTGTTAGACTGCAAGATGAAAAACAGTGTAGCTTTTTTTTTTTTTCTCTTTAATGATTTGGTTTATTTATCGGAAAGGTGGAGTGACCAGACCTGGTGCAGTAGCTTAGTGGCTAAAGTCCTCGCCTTGCATGGGCCAACATCTATATGGATGCTGCTTCGTGTCGCTGCTGCCCCACTTCCCATCCAGCTCCCTACTTGTGTCCTGGCAAAACAGTCAAGGATGGCCCAAAAACCCGGAGGAAGACCTTGGCTCCTGGCTTTGGATCGGCTCAGCTCTGACTATTGCAGCCACTTGGGGAGTGTATCATCAGGGAAAAGATCTTTCTATTTCCTTCTCTGTGTAAATCTGACTTTGCAATTTAAAAAATAAATTAATTAATTTTTTAAAAAAAGGCAGAGTGACAGAGAAAGATGAGATATAAAAAGATCTTCATCCGCTCTCCCCAGATGGCTGTGACAGTCTGAGCCTGGAGTTTCTTTTAGGTTTCCCCTGGGGGTGTCAGGGCCCTACGCACTCAAACCATGTTTGCACTGCTCTCCCAGGCACATGAGCAGGGAACTCTAGGGAGTTCGCAGGTGTCTGCCACAGGAGGCCACATGCCTGTTTTAGAACAAGGCTTTGGTGCAACCAGCATTGTGGCAGACCCAGGAATTCTCACACTGCTTTCCTGGAGCAGGTGGGTCAAGTGCCAGAAAATCGGTCTTGGCTCACACTGGCCACATTCTGGGCCATCGGAAGCAGACTCTCCACCTCCGCCCTGATTGTCATGGCACCGAGGCGTTAGCTGAGCTCTGGGGCAAAGCCTGCAATCATCCACGTTGAAACAGGTGCCCTGGTGATGCTGTGGTCCAGAGACTGCGCTTTTCCAGATTCTCCCGGTGACAAATACTGCCTGGCAAGCATGCGAAAAATAGTGATTCCTGGGCCCTGCCCTGCAGAAGGAATTGTTGGGGTGAAGGCGGGGTGTCTGTCTGTGATGCCCACCCAGGTGAGTCTTACCACGGGGTTCCTGGCGTCAGTTAGACAAGGCCTTTAAAGCCCAGCCTTATCACAGACTCTCAAGGAGGTGGGGCTGTCGTCTGGAGACCTGGAAACTGAGCGTCCGTTCTCTGTGGCGAGACCAGTTGGCCAGGTCACACAGAACTCACCTTGGGATTTCACCATCATTTCTCCCCCGACTGCCTGTGCTGAAGAACTTGGCCTGGGAAACGCAAGGGTTGGGTGCAGCCCCGGTACCTGACTGCTGATGCTGCTGCCCAGGTCTGGAACCTTACCTCCGGTGAAAATAGCACCGTAGGAGAAAGCCACTCCTTCGAGGCTAGTCTTGTCTCTGCTGCGTCCTCTCTGCCCGCCATTCCAGCAGTCAGCAGTGCGAGCGAGGCTTACTGAGCAGGGTGCTGCTCCCAGCCTGGGTTGCATTTGGTTAGGCAAGGAGTGCTGAACAGCATCTGCCTTCCAGCCACCTGCTTAGCACTGGCACATTCACACGGTTTGTGCAGGGGACCCAGGGCGTGGCTGGGCAGGACAGAAGAGCACAGTCTGTCTTCTTGAATGTACTCCCCCAAGGTACTCTGCCCCGTTTGCAGCAGAAACTACTTGTTTGAAGCCCCATGCTCTCCACTTGCTGAGGTCTGGTCCAGGCAGCCAGGAGGTCAACCGTGACCTTCATCCTGAACAGTTGTCAGGGGGTAGAGAACCCTCGTGTAATTGGAAAACCATGAGAGGGCACAGCGGGCATGCTGTGGGCACAGCTAGGAATCCTGCCTTCTTGCGTACGTGGGCTGAGGTCCTGAGGCTCCCCTGAAGGCACTGGTAGCTTCACCCCGGAGTGTTCTGTAGCCAGGTGAGCCAGTCCGCACGTTCCACGCATCGTGGCAGGGCTGGCAGCCCTCCCTGGCACTGCTGCTGGGTGCTGTCCTCTCGCTGCCTTTGCTGGGACTGAAGCAGAGCAGATCCATCTTATTGTAATCTAGTCTACATGCGTCCTGTCTGTTCCCTCTGCCGGGCCCTGGCCCTGTCGGTGCCTCGATCAAAAGACACAGGAAGGAAAAGTCAAGGAGATGCTTTAAGATGCCGGGTTGAGTATGGCTAACAGCAGGAAGGGGTCTCTGCTGGATCTTGTTCCAGCTGCAGGGAGCGGCACCTCGTGATGGAGGCTTCGCCAGGGCAACCGGCCTGGCTTTCATGGTTTGTGAGCCTGTCTTGGCGGTGCTGGGGGCACAGCAGCCCGACACCTGCTCTCAGGAGCACTGCGGTACCACACAGGGCAGTGCATCGTTCCCAGTGTGAGAATGAACACCTGTTTGGACAAAGAGGATCTTGATGACCATGTGTTCTTGCCCTCACTCTCCTGGGAGGCTCGTCTTTCCGCCCAGAGCTAGAAAACCAAATGGATTGTCTACACTGTTTTATTTTTTGTTTTGTTTTATTTTTTTTCCTGCTGTAGGCATCCTTCTACTTGAAAAGTTTCCAGGCTGGGGCCCGGCGTGACAGCCTAGCAGCTAAAGTCTTTGCCTTGCACATGCTGGGATCCCATATGGGTGCCAGTTCTAATCCTGGCAGTTCCACTTCCCATCCAGCTCCCTGCTTGTGGCCTGGGAAAGTAGTCAAGGACGATCCAAAGCCTTGGGACCCTGCACCCGCGTGGGAGACCCAGTAGAAGCTCCTGGCTTCTGGCTTCGGGTTGACTCAGCTCCAGCCGTTGCAGCCACTTGGGGAGTGAACCATCGGACGGAAGATCTTCCTCTCCATCTCTCCTCCTCCTCTCTGTATATCTGCCTTTCTAATAATAAATAAATCTTTTGAGAGAGAGAGAGAGAAAGGAAGGAAGGAAGGTAGAAAAAAGAAAGAAAAGGTTCCAGGCTGGACCCCAAGGGGTCTGTCTGGGTGCAGCCTCCTCCCCTAGCATCCTGGTGGTCACCCCCAAGAGATTCAGGTGCTGGGGGCCATCAGGCAGCGTCATGGACTCCCATGCGATAGGGCCTCGGGTGGAGCAGTAGACAACCCCTGCCAGAGGGCGTCCATCTGCCTCGGCTCTCCAGAGGGCGTCCATCTGCCTCAGCTCTCCAGAGCGAGTCCCGAGGCCTCGGGAACAGGCTTAGCCCGGGACCTCTGAGGACAGGCAAGGCGTGTGTTGCTCTCCCTGCCCTCTTGCTCCTTGAGCAGCCGGAAAACCAGCCCGGGGGACGGAGCACAGGGAGGAGATGCCCTGTCCCTGTCCCAGATGTGCATTCACTGGCCTCAGCAGCGACGCACGCATCCTCATGACCTGGCATGGGAGGACAAGGCCGCGTTACACACCAGCCCTCCTGCACGAGGCTGCCGTGCCAGGCAGCTGCTGTGACGCCTAGGGCCTCCTTGAACAGGCCACGGGCGCACCCAGGCCTGGAGGAGGGACAAGGTGGCCTCCCCTGTGCCTGCTGATGGTTTAAGACAAGCATAGCAGCATCTTGATCCTTAGTTCCTATATGTGCGCTGGCAAATGGGAAACTGGGTTACATTCTGTACTAACAAAAAAAGTCATGCTAGGACAGATGTGATATCAGTAAAAAAAATGTAAAAATATTCAGAACCCAGATGCCAAGTTGTCCATGGTGCAGATGCTTTGTAATTCTCTGATTGGCAGCGATCACACACACGGATACTTGGGGATGCTATTGGCAGTCTTTGGAATCCGTGCAAGTCGTAGCAGGACTCAGTGTGTGCTGGGGAACTCGGCCTTTACTCCTCCCGTCTCACTGCGCTTTGCTGCACGTTCCCCGTTTCTTCCACCTCCTCTCACCCTTCTCTTCTCAACTCCATTTTTTTTTTTTTTTGTATTAAGATGTGTTTATTCATTTGAAAGGCAGAGTTACAGAGAGAGAAAGACATACCTCCCAGCCACTGGTTCACTCCCAAATGGCTGCAGCAGCAAGGACCGAGCCAGGCTCAAGCTGGGAGCCAGGAGCTTTCCTCTGGGCCTCCCTTGGGTGCAGAGACCCAAGGACAAGGACCGTCTTTAGCTGCTTTCCCAGGGGCATAGCAGGAAGCAAGGCTGGGACTTGACCTGGTACCCGTACGATGCACCGTCACCACGACAGCCATCTAGCCGCAGTGTCAGCCGCGCCCATCCTCTAGTCTTTGAGATCGACTGCTGTCAGTTGAAACATGGGAGGAGCGCGGCGAGCTGGTTCCTTTCTGCTTAACACAGTGCCCTTCGGTTTCATCCATTTCGCCCCCGGTTCCAGGATTCTATCCCTTTTTTATGGATGAATCAATATTCTGTTATATAAACACTACATTTTCTCTTATCTGCCAGTGGGCACCTTGGTTGATTCCAGATCTGGTTGCTGTGAAGAGTATTACAGCAAGCGTGGGAGAGCGGATTTCCCTGGATAGGACAAGTTCATTTCCTTTGGATCTGTATCCAGAAGTGGGGTAGCTGGATCTGCTGCAGTGCCGTAGGAACCTCATTCCTGTTCTCCACGCAGACTACACTCACTTGCATTCCTACCACCAGCAGCATGCAGGGTCCCCTTTCCTCTGGATCTTTGGCAGTGTATGGTAGCTTTGGCTTCATTGGTGATGGCCATGCTGAGTGTAGTTGGGAAATATCTCACTGCAGTTTTGATTTGGAAGTTCCCTGCAGTCTAGTGACATTGGGTGAGGTGGGGGTAGTTGTCGTTGTTTTGGTTTATCTTCCATATGCTTGATCATATGTGTATCTTCTAGAAGATTCCTACGTAGGGGCTGGCAGTGTGGCACAGTGAGTTAAGCAGCTTCTGTGACACCAGCATGCCCGATGAGAGCGCAAATTCAGAGCCTGACTGCCCCCACTGACGTACTATGATGTCTGAAGAGGCGCCTTGAACTTGAATTTGCTGCCTGCCCTTCTTAGAGCTTCTCCCTGCCATCCTCACACCCTGCCATGTTTGTGACCCGCCCAAGTCAAGTAGGAGCTTTTACAGCCCATAAAGCAGATCAGGTGAAAGCAACTCTGAGCCCAGTGCACAGTCATGAGTTCATATCACGAATCCGTTGCCCCGTGTGTGTGCTTGAAGCCCGTTGATCTTGGTGTGTGCCAGCCTTGCTCTTGCCTCATACGGGTGCAGGTGGGTCCTCACTCCAGCGCGTGTGCCTCCTTCTGCCCAGCCAGGAAAGGGTACCGGCCCCTTCCTCCCTTTGCTCCCTTCCTGCTCAGCAGTGGCCACCGACTGTAGCGTGTAACTTTCTGCTCACTGTAGTGTGCCCTGCTTTCCTTACAGCAGTTCCGAGTCTGAGATGGAGGAAGAGGAGGAGGAGGAGGAGGAAGAGCCCGGGCTGCCCCCCTCCGACTTGGGTGGTGTCCCCTGGAAGGAGGCGGTGAGAATCCATGCTCTTCTGAAAGGAAAAAGTGAAGAGGAGCTGGAGGCCTCCAAGACCTTCGAGCCTGGCAATGAAGAGGAAGAGGAAGACGAGGAAGAAGAATATGAGGAAGAGGAGGAGGAAGAGTATGACGAGGAAGAGGAAGAGTCCAGTGAAGGTCAGAACAAAATCTTTTCTCTTAACCCTAACCCCATCCCACGTGCAGTGGTCTGTTCCGTGTCAAGCCACATGGGCACAGCCCTGCCTGCCTCCCAGGCCCCTGGGCAACGCCCATTGGCAGCGGGGGCAGCGTCCGTGATACACACTGTTTGAACCCAGGAGAAAAGAAGGGCCAGACCAAGGACTTCATACAAATCGCATCTCATCCTCATTTGCGCTGGATTTTGACAAAGAAGGGAAATGGAGTTTTCTAGAGTGTTCCCTGATTCCTGGTCTCGGGTTTGATGGCCATCAGGAGCCTCCGCATCCACAGGTCACTTCGGGGATGACATGCAGGGTATCGTTTCGGGGCCCATGGCCATAGCAGGCGCATCGTGGCTTCAGTGTTGAGTCCACCTGCTCTGTTCTGAGATAGCCTCTTGGCGTGGACTCGGGAGTTTTTCACCCTGTCCCTCTCTCTGTCGCTGTGTGACCTCGAGTGGTGACGCTTGCTGTCCTCCCACTTCCAGCCACTGCAGGCCACCCTGAAGTCCGCTAGGGATGAGGAAGGAGACCTGCTTTCTGCCAGGATGACGGAGGGCAGTGCCCTCTGCCTGGAGCCTGAAATGGCAGAGAAGGATCGACAGGTCTTCCACCTGCTAGTTCACTCCCCAAATGGCCATAGTTGCTGGAC
Source organism: Ochotona curzoniae (assembly GCF_017591425.1). Classification (NCBI taxonomy): domain Eukaryota; kingdom Metazoa; phylum Chordata; class Mammalia; order Lagomorpha; family Ochotonidae; genus Ochotona; species Ochotona curzoniae. The sequence goes on from NW_024465464.1 coordinate 346,734, forward strand.
TGGGCCAGGCGGAAGCCAGGATCCTGGACTCCCTTCCGGTCTTCCACCTGGATGGCAGGGACCCAGGCATTCAGGCCATCTCCTGCTGCTATGTAGGCTGCCAGCTTCAGTATACAGGTCGTAGCTCAGCCCACTGTAGCAGCCCCCGGGCCTTTGCAGTTCTAAGTTCCAGTTTTTCCTGACCTTGGTCAGAAGAGCAGCTTAGCTTCTGGATGGCGCTTGTCTGGGCTTCAACCAGTGTTGGCTGTCCTGTACCTGCTGCCCTATCTCCCTGGAGCCCGTTTTCTCAGGCCTGGGAGACCTGCCCAGACATGGCTCGGTTCCGGAGCTGGGCCCCGGGAGCTCGCCCAACCCCATTTGGAGACAGCAGGCCTGAAACTCAGGGTCAAGTTGTTGCCTCCGGCTCCATGAGGGCCTTCTCCCTGTCCTCCTGCTCTCTTGCCCCGAGGCAGAGCGAGGGGCAGAATCCGCAGGCAGCTTCCGCTCCTTGCTCGGTCAGCTTGGCCACTGTGCGAGAAGGGGCCAACGCTAGCTGGGGCCTGAGCGCGCTCCTCGATGCTGCGTTCAGGGCCACACTGGCCTGAGCTGCCTCTTTCTCTCCATCTCATGGCTAACGCTGCTTCGGGGTTTCCAGTCCCAGCACAGCTTAGGGTCAGGGATTATTCCCTTTTCAAGGGAATTTCTTCCAGATTCCCCTCAGAAAAACCTCATTTCCTGGACTTGGGTCTAACAGCAAGACCAATCCTGTAGGGAACAGGCTCTAATGTGAGAAATACATACCAAGCAATGCAGCCAAGCCCTGCGAGTGCCCAGCCCGTAGGCCATGTGTGCCAAGCCCTGCGAGTGCCCAGGAGTGCCCAGCCGTAGGCCGTGTGTGCCAAGCCCTGCGAGTGCCCAGCCCCTAAGCCGTGTGTGTCTGTTGGTGCTGGCAGTGAGAGGCACCACTGCCTTTCTCTGAAGGTAACTCAGCTCTCTCTTCTCTCCCTCTGTCCCCCTGCGGGGGTTCTTGATGCTGTCTGTGGGTGTGTGGCTCCCCCTGCTGTAGAAGGGGAGTATTGCCCCTGGGACAGAGAACTGCTGCAAGGCCAGTGGCTCCAGCGCCTCTCAAAGGAAGAAGACACGGGTACACAGAAAGGTACCCACTGCGCCCCCTTGCCCACCTTCCACCCTGGCACCCTGGCAGCCGTCCGAAAGTTGCCTGCAAGAGCAGGTCCCGCGTGAAAGGATCTGTGCTTTGTAGAGCTTTGCATGTAGCTAGCCAGGCGCCCGACCCCAGGCCCTGAACCCAACCTTCAGATTCAGGCAGAGTAGCGCGGAAGGCAAAGGAGAGACAAGTGGAAGGGCAGAAGCAGCCTTCTCCACTGTGGCCCCCACCCCGCCCCTGGGGAGCCTTCTCCAGGGAGACCCCCACCCAGCCCCTGGGGAGCCTTCTCCAGGGAGGCCCCCACCCAGCCCCTGGGGAGCCTTCTCCAGGGAGGCCCCCACCCCACCCCTGGGGAGCCTTCTCCCTGTGGCCCCCACCCTGCCCCCAGGGAGCCTTCTCCACTGTGGCCCCCACCCAGCCCCCCCGGAGCCTTCTCCAGGGAGACCCCCACCCAGCCCCCGGGAGCCTTCTCCAGGGAGACCCCCACCCAGCCCCCAGGGGAGCCTTCTCCCTGTGGCCCCCACCCCGTCCCCGGGGAGCCTTCTCCCTGTGGCCCCCACCCAGCCTCTGGGGAGCCTTCTCCAGGGAGACCCCCACCCAGCCCCCGGGGAGCCTTCTCCAGGAGAACCCCACCCAGCCCCCAGGGAGCCTTCTCCAGGGAGACCCCCACCCAGCCCCTGGGGAGCCTTCTCCCTGTGGCCCCCACCCAGCCCCTGGGGAGCCTTCTCCAGGGAGACCCCCACCCAGCCCCCGGGGAGCCTTCTCCAGGGAGACCCCCACCCAGCCCCTGGGGAGCCTTCTCCAGGGAGGCCCAGCTTCTCTTCACAGAGGAAAGCACCTGCACAGCCCCAGCACCTCTGTCTGCACACAAGTGCTGTGAGCATTGCCCAGAGTGAGGAAGTGATGCTGGCTCCACACGTGTTAACGGGAAGCGACACATTCCTACGGAAAGGGAGTCATCCTCTTCCCCTTGTCGTGTTCCCTCTGCCTTGCTCCATTCTGACATGTCCGTGCTGTTTGATGACGCTGTATCTCAGCCTCGTGGAGCCCCCCAAAGCCTGATGCAGGGGTCTACAGCCCCAGTAAGGAGCCAGGAGGGGTGGCACTCTGAGAGGAGTGCATTGTGGCAGCCTGCACATTGGGCACCTTTTCCACTGCCAGAAGTCAAGAGTTTATCCTGATCATGCCCAAGGTCAAGGTTAGATGATCCAGAAGGTTGATGAGGGAAAGGTGATGTGCGCTCCCTGGCTCAGGCTCCCTGGGCGTGGCCTCAGATCAGGTGGTACCTGCTCTTGCTTCCTGAACGGTCCTCCTGCCTCCCTTAGCGTGCCCGCCCTCTGACTTGCTAACCCAGTGATGTGGCATAGTCTGAGCACTGGTCCTCCCCCTACCCCCTGCCAGGGGGCATGCCAATCCTGGGGCCCTGCCAGCAGCGGTCATCCCGGGGGCTCCCGGGCAGTCATCGCTTCCCTGAGGACCCCGCTCTTGTGTTCAGAGCACCGGGTGGGGTTTGGCGAGCAAGCTTGCAGTAGACAAAGCAGACAGGACTTGGTCTTGCTCCTCCCATGGACTCGCCAGGCTGTGGGCGTGGACAGAGACGGTGCTGCTTCCTTGCCAGTCGCGCCTCCCTGTGCTCACCTTCTGCCGCGGGTCCAGCATGCCACGTGAGGCCTGTGGCGGAAGGGTGCTGCTTTCTCTCTGAAGTGCCCCCCGAGTCCATGCCTGCCCTTTGGCAGCTGGCTGTTTGATGACACAGTGGCCTGCCCCCTCCCACCTTTCTCTTGTCACTTGGCTTGGCTCTGGAGGGAGGTAAGCGCTTTGCGGTCAGCAGGAGTCGCGCACAGCGGAGCCTGCAAATGTCAGGCAGCTCGGGGTGCCAGCTGAGTCCTCGTGACACCAGAGCAGTGGCCCTTTGGAAGCCGTTTGCAACCTGCACCTTGGCGTTTGGAGTAGGGCTGCGTGGCCTGTACGCAAAGTTAATGCTGCAGAGGATGCCTGAATGACTAAATCACACCGAGAGACTGCAAAAGGCGTGCATGTGTGTGTGCGTGTGTGTGCGTGCGTGTGTGCATGCGTGTGTGTGCGTGCGTGTGTGTGCGTGTGTGCGTGCGTGTGTGTGCGTGCGTGTGCGTGCGTGCGTGTGTGTGTGCATGTGTGTGCGTGTTCTCACTGTTTGCTTCCTTCTGATCCAACCAATCCTAGCGAAGACTGTAACTTTTCTCTCTGTTTCCTTTCCCGTGGTGTTTCATCCCCTTCTTCCCTTGGCTGTTTTCTCCTCCGTCCATCCTTCCTTCCTCCTTCCTTCCTTCCTTCCTTCCTTGTCTCGTGCACCTGCTACGCTAGTCGGGAACCAGAGGCTGCAGCAGATGAGAATCCCAGCTGACCCCTTGGCAATCCAGGCCGATGTACACTGGACGCACATTCGTGAGAAAGAGGAGGAAGAGAGAAGGGTGCCAACCTCTGACTCCTCTACTTCCAGAGGTAACCCCTTCCTCACATGCAGGGGCTCCGGCGTGTGCCCACCCCAAAGCACTTTCCATCCCGGCTACCCTATCATTGCTGCCCAAGCCCTGCCTGTCAGGACCAGAGCCACCTGCTGAATCAGGAGGGGGTAACAGAACCCTGACGTCTGTCATGCCAACAACTCTCAACTCCCATTTGAGGATGTGTAAAGTTCAAGAGGCCGTGGGCTGCTTCTCTCCTGATGCGCGGCAGAAAAATAAGCATGACCTGGTGGGGACCGAGGATTTGCTGTCTTTCTCCCATGTGTCTAGGCGGCGCCACTCTTCCCGATGCTTGACCTGCCAGCGTGTGTGTGTGTGTGTGTGTGGATATAGGGGGTCCAGGGAACATACTGGAAGGAACATGATTTTCTGCCAAGGAGGCCTCTAAGATGTCAGCTAAGATGAACTACGTCCCTAGGTGGGGCAAAATAGATCCTACCCTGAACTTCTTGTGAGAGACAGCAGTTGAAGGAGGACAAGCAGCCGAGCATTGCAGGAGGTGTGGTCGCCATGTCCTTCTCCCCGGGGAGTCCCGGGGGTCGTCAGCTTCGGCCTGTCCTCACAGGCCACACTCCGCACTGGCTGCCCCACACCTCCCAGCTTACACACAAGGACCAAGTTCCCTTGACGGGGGTGGCCACTGCCTCCTGAAGCAGCATCTAAGAGCGGTGCTCTCCAGCCCCCAGTCTCCACCTGAAGCCGTGACTGGCCTGTGCAGCCCCCGCAGACGGGAGCGAGGGCCCGCAGGAGGGGGAAGGCCCTTCCTGTAGTTGGCCCATCACACAGGCCGGCTGCAGGACTGCCACCCCTCGCTGGTGCCAGATGGGCCTCTGTCTGCCGACGTCCCCGGAAGCTCTGCTCTGTTCTGGACGTCAGGGCTGACTCAGCCGTCCTCACTGGGAATGCTGATTGCTGTGTAACTGTATTTATCGTCTGTTTTAAATTCAGTGCCTGACCTTCCCTCCATACGCCGCGCAGCAGTGCAGGCCTGGCTGGAGACAGTGTCCGGAGGTAGTCTGGTGATGTTTGCTCTCTCTCCATTCACTGCAACTTCCTTCTCTAGGCAGCTCTGCTGGGGCCCTAACACTAGGATCTCGGTCCTGTCGCTGGTGCATGCGAGGGCAGAGCCAGAGGCGGGTGGGGGCCGTGCATGCCTCCTCACACAGGCAGCTCATCCCTGCATGGACCAGATGCGCACCGCGGGTCCCCCCACTGCCATCGAGGAGAGCAGTAGTGTAAACAGGACAGAGACTCGCTTATTCTAGTCATGGACAAGGGTGGGGTTCAAAGGCGAAAGCTGAAGGAGCAGCGTGTGGGTGTGAAAGTGAAGGAACGAGACAGCATTGCACAAACCTGCCAGAATGTTAGAGAAGGAAACATACAACCCGAACCCCAGGCAAGAGCAGGGGGCTGCTGGACACTGCCCACCGAGGGTGGCAGGGTGGACTGGGAGTGACCAGTGCTGACGGCAGCTGGGTCTCCAGGCTGAGTGGCAGATATCCCCTTCAATTCTCAGGCCCATAGTTTTACAAACCTTACATGTCCTCCCTGGTTGTTTCTGGAGACATCTTTCTCCACAGGAGGCTTTTAACATTTGGACCAGAGCAGTTCCTTGCATGGCCTGATGCTTAACATCCTTGGCTTCAGGCCCCTAAAGGTCAGGGCAGCCCTATCCCCACCCCAGTCCTTACTGTCAAACGCTGCTCCACATATTAAACATGACTGAAAACATGCACTGTCGCCCCCTGGTGGACAAAGGCCATCCTGGGCTCCCTCCTGGGATGGACAGGATTGGAGTCCTGGGTCTTCACCACCTGGCTTTTACCAACCCAACCATTGTCCTAGAGTAGCCACACGCATAAGGTAAGAGGTGCCTTCATGTGTGTGGCCTACTGCGTGAGTCGTCCAGTCCAGCAGAGCCTGAGCCATCAGCTCTGTGAGCAGAAACTGCTGATCCTGCCTTCTGGTTAGCGAGTGTCTGTAGGACCGGGAACAGGGTGGAGGCGTGAGGACTTCCCAGCTGGCAGCTGACACAGGTCAAGAGCTGAGGGCCTTGGCGATTCCTGGCTGTCGTGGCGTGTGGCTCATCAGTTTGCGTGGCAGCTTCTAGCACTCTGCGCTCCATCTTAACCCGGACTTAATCACCTGATTCATCCCTCGAGCTGCGTCCCTTTCAGCATACGCTGTGCTGCGTTGACATTGCCCACGTGTTTGTTTTTGATGTATTTGATGACTGTTTCTTTCGAGGTACCCCCCCGAGGAATGTAGACTTCTTACACTTCTGACTCAACAGCAGGTGCTTGGTGGCACCGCAGGGCCAGAGCGCCAGCCCTGGGACCAGGGTCATCAAGTGCCAACTGAAGAACCCTGCGTAGTGGGGGCTTTTGTGCATTCTTCCAGTTCCCTTGCCAAACCAAGTGTCAAAGTGCCAGCTTGATGCCCAAGCCCTCACAGATTCATTCAAGCAAGCGAGTCAGGCACAGAGTGTTCTCTCTGCAGAACAGGGCTCAAGTTCAATCCCAACCTCCTCAGACATGGTGCCCCTGCTGTTGTCCATGGGTCAAGCTCAAGTTGAGCAAGGGGCACAGAGGAGGTGGCTGCCCGTTGGCGGGAGCCCTGCTTGCGCCTCAGCAGTCCCACTCCTTGGAGTGCGACGAACCACCTTCCTCGAGTGGCCACCAGCAGTGTCACCACACCACAGTCTCTAACCTGTGCGAGTCTGTGGTCACACTAGTCTGAATGCGCCCGGTCTCATCCGATCTCAAACCCGTGGGAATGCAGGTGGTGGCTATCCTCCTGGTGTGTTTCCCAGCAGATGTCATCATCAGGAAAGCATCCAAGCATTGCCAGCTCCATGAGCTGCTCTGGCATCTCACAAGGGTGCCTCGAGCTCCCCTCTCCTTCTCTGTCCACCCACCACCACCACCACCTAGTCATTTTAGAAGTCCCCCTTGTCAGTCCCTGCTCCTTGCCCGTCTCTGCCCGTAGGAGCTAGTCACGACCCGACTGTCACTGTGATCTGACCTTGCTGCCACCAATTCTCTGTCCTTCCCTGAGATGTTACGGATGCAGTCAGTGGTCAGCTCAGAAAGAGGAGGCAGTCTCTTTGAGAGGGTCTAACCGTGGCCTGGCCCACCCCTCTCGTTTTCAGCATGCCCTTTGGCCTGTTGCTATGGCCCCATTCCCCTGCCAACCCCTTTCTCCACTGTGGCCATAGGACCTTGGCTCCTGGACAGGCACACCAAAGCACGCCTGTGTCCCCAGGTGAAGCTCTTTAGGAATGCCTGGAGCGTGGCTGTGCAGACCCCCAAGGGAAACCCACAGGAGCCCTGGCAGATGAGTCGCAACCATGCGTGCGAGTTGCAAGTGTGCGGAGGCTGGGGCTGGGAGCGGGAATGAAAGAGAAGCAGCTCAAGGCTGTCAGGACTTCACGTCTGCTTGTAGCACTGAAGGGCTGCCCTGGAATCCAGAGAGTGCACTTCGCCTTGGGCCTTGTACTTTGAAGCAGAATCCCTTGGGTCGCCCCCACAAGGAGCTGTCACCTCCACCAGTGGGGAAGGAAGGGGCTGCCATCCTGTCCCCTGATCCCAGCACTGTGACCATGTTGACCTGAACCGTGTGGATCTCAGCTTTGTCTCTGGGTGGCAAGGATTGGGGGTGTCCTCAGCTTGTACTGCCATGAGGACTAAATGACTCAGGGCGCATCAAGTAGTCAGCGGAAGGAGACTGGACAAACAGCGTTTTCCTTTTGTGTCTGCAACCTTGAGGCTCCCAGCCGGCAGCCCCAGGAGGAAGAGGGAAGCAGTTGGGCCTTCAGTGGCTCCTCTCTCGCCCTGGGCCCCTCCAGGACCAGGAAATGCACCCTCCTGCTCCCGGGGCCTGGAGGTCCTTCCGAGCACCCACACTGTTCTGAGAGAGCTCTACCAGCCCCCCACCTTCTCATGGCCTTACTCTCTCCCTCCTGAGAAAAGCTGCACCTGTTTTCCACCTGCTAAGGCAATCTGTCTCTCCATTGTTTTCTCTCTTTCTTTGAACATTTCTGATTTACAGTCCCATTGGATGAGAATGACCTGGAGGAAGATGTGGACTCAGAGCCAGCAGAGATAGAAGGGGAGGCGACAGAGGAAGGGGAGCCAGGGGACACTGGTGCCGAGCTGGACGATGGTACGGAGGCCCAACCTCCCCTCTCCTCCATGGTGAACACATGTTCCCCAAGAAGGGACACGGCCAGAGCGGCTGCAATGCAGAAAGAGAAAAATCTACTCTAAGGCAAAGCCAGGAGCATGGGGCTCATCCATTCCATCTCTGGCTCATTCTTTTAGTCTACCTGGTTTTACCCACCCCTGGTCACCGCGTGTCTTAGCCTGCTTTTGTTGAACTGTGGTCATGACCCTAAGCAAATAGGAGGGCTTTGTGCAGAGTCTTAACACAGAAACTGATCTCTGAAAACTGGGGACAGTGAGATGGTGTTTTAAGAATAAGACTGGTTGGTTGGGGAAAGCAGAGTGGGGAGTTTAGACCGTGGCTGTGCTGTCAGGGTGGAGGCCAGAGAAGGGCACAGGAGGCGAGGCTCAACAGCCACACCACCTGTTAAGACCTATGTCATTGGTATACAGATAAAAGGGAGAGCCCCCAGGCTTGAATGAGGCAGAGTGGCCTGGGTCCACGTGCTGCGAGTCAGCAGAGCATGCGGCCAGGTCTCTAAGAAGATGGGAGGGCACCAGTGGGCAGTTTCACTGCGGCCACAGGCTTGCCTCCAGGTCTCCTGTGGCAGCGGCGGTTAGTCTGACGGGAGCATCCACCCAACCCTGTGCCCTCCCCTCCCTCTGCCAGATCAGCACTGGTCTGACGACCTCCCATCCGATGCTGAGACGGAGCTGCGTCTGCGGCGCCAGGCCGAGGTGGAAGCCGACCTGGAGCTGAGAGTGTCGGAGAACGAGGAAGAGGCAGCACCTGCGTCGACAGAGCGGCAGGAGAGAGGTGAGTCCAGGAGCAGCAGCTTCCAGAAGTCCTGCCACATCCCAGCAGAGCAACCCTCACAATGACCGGCACATCCATGCTGCTCAGATAGCCCACAGCCGTGGCAAGGACCCGGCTACCTAAGCCACTGGCCACTCTCTCCTGGGACCTGCCAGAACAGAAAGCCGGAGTCGGGAGCTAGGGACAGGAATCACACCAGGCATTCCCACGTGGACCACCCAGCCCACCCCATCAGGAATTCTGTTTCCCCTCCATCCACCTTCCTTATGTGTTCTGGGCTAGGAAAAGCAGTAAGTCCCTCCATCCTGGCCCCAGACACGGGGTGCACACAGAATGCCTGCGGCTCTCACAGAGCTGTCTGAGGGGTGCTAGGAGCGCTCTGGGCAAACCCAGGACCCCTCACCTCCAAGAGGATGTGTCTCTCCAGAAGTGCCAGAACCTCAAAGCTCTCCCCAGCCCTCTGCAAGTAGCTGCTGGCCAGCACAGCCCTCCGGTGAAGCAGCTAGAAGGAGGGGGCCCTCTGGGCGCGGGGGCTCCTCCTCAGTCCTTATGTCCTTTTTTTTCCAGCTGCCTCCCAAATCTCCAGCCCCATCCGGTCCCCTCAGGAACAAGCTGTTCCATGCAGTCCAGTCCACAGCCCTGTGGCGGAGGTATGTTTGGGGCTCTGCCGGGGTGGGGCAAGGAACTGCTGCGTCCACACAAGGGTGCCTGGGGCCTGCAAGTGAGATAGCCAAGACCCTATTCATTGCAAGGAAGAGGCCGAACATGCCATGCGTGCTAAGTGGAGATGAAGCAGGAACAGCAGGGGCAGGCCTCCCCAGCCCTGCGTCCACCCCAAGCCCATGCCACTCGGTGCTGCCCACACGGCACACCGTAAAACCAATGCATGTTTAAATGACAGTAGTAATATTTATGAGACTACTGCACATTTTTCTTAATGTTATGTTAAAAGCGTACAAAGATGGAAAATGAAAATTGCATCCAGATTTCCGCTTGTGTGGGGACCACAGGCAAGAAGCTATGTGTATGGTGGCAGTGAGAACCGTGGAATTCATCGCTGGAATTCACACAGTGCCATGCGCTAACTAGAGGGCAGGGCGCAGGAGTGCAGCGGGGCCTCAGCTGCCTGACTGGGTCTGAGGGCTCCCAGGAAGCACTTGACAGCTGTGGCAGTCTGTGAAATGGGGAGCTTTATCCTCCGAAGAGCCGGAAGAGGCTTTAATAGTCTTTACGAGTTTTGGGCTTCCTGGGAGGAGCGGTTGGGTTGTAACACACCCTGTGATGGGTGCTTATTTCAAATCCTGTTACCATGCTGTCCCTCTCTGTTCGTGCGGGAGGGGGGTCTTGGCAGCCTCAAGTTTGCTGGCTGAGCGTGAACATGGCATTGCTTAGTGTCTCCAGGCCCATGTTCACCTGAATGGGCAGAGAACACGGCCTATGTGCCACATGAACCGGGCCAGGAAGACTCGGACTGTTGGCACTAGGCAGAGTAAAACCAACACCCAGCTCAGGAGGTGGGAACCGTCCCCCTGGAGCTGTTCCCGTCATGCCTCACAAGGAAATACGTCCAAGGGGAGGAGGCCCTGGGAGAGAGCAAGCCCCTTTGGGGCTCCTGCTGACTCCTCATACCCTGGGTTCTTCAGTGGCTTCTCTCTCCCTTTTCTGCAGGGACCCCAAGTCACACCCACCCCAGCTGCCACCACAGTGCGATCTCCCAGCGAGCGCTTCTTCCCCGAGCCTTCCCTCCCCCGGGAAAAGCCCCAAACAGAATCACCCAGCGACCACAAAGCTGGGCTCTCCCCTATCCGATCACAGCCAGTGGCTCTGCCAGAAGCCAGGACACCTACCTCACCCGCCAGTACCCAGCCCGTGTCACCCTTGGTACCCCCCTCGCCCTCTTCCACCCAGCTCCCCATTTGCTCCCAGCCTCAGCCAACCTCGGAAGCCACCATCCCATCCCCCACCCAGTCCCCCATCCGCTTCCAACCTGCCCCTGCCAAGACCTCCACCCCTCTGCCCGCCCTCGCCACGAGGAGCCCCGGTGACACCAAGGGCAGCCCTTTGGCTGTGGACGAGGCCCTGAAGCGGAACGACCTGGTGGAGGAGTTCTGGATGAAAAGCGCTGAGATCCGCCGCAGCCTGGGCCTCTCGCCCGTGGATCGGAGCAAGGGGCCCGAGCCCAGCTTCCCCTCCCCTGCCTTTAAGCCGGTGTCCCTGAAATCCTATTCTGTCGAGAAGTCCCCTCAGGATGAGGGGCTTCGTCTTCTGAAACCCCCACCTGTTCCCAAAAGGCTGGGCCTGCCCAAGTCAGATGGCGACCAGCCGTCCCTACTGACCCCCAAGTCGCCATCGGACCGAGAGCTCAGGAGCTCCCATGAGGAACGCAGGGACCTGTCCAGCAGCTCGGGCCTAGGCCTCCATGGCAGCTCCTCCAACATGAAGACCTTGGGCAGTCAGAGCTTCAACACCTCGGACTCCACCATGCTCACTCCACCTTCCAGCCCGCCCCCACCCCCGCCCCCCAACGAGGAGCCCGCCACACTTCAGCGGAAGCCCTATCAGCCCAAGGAGGTCGGGCCCAAGGCCTCCATCATCCCACCACCTCCACCTGCCCCGTTCATGAGGCCCCCCCGAGAGCCCGCCCAGGCCCCCAGGGAAGAGGTCCGGAAGTCCTTCATTGAGAGCGTGGATGAGATCCCCTTTGCTGACGATGTGGAAGACACATACGATGACAAGACGGAGGACTCGAGTCTGCAAGAGAAGTTCTTCACCCCGCCCTCCTGCTGGCCCCGTTCTGAGAGGACCCCCCAAGCCTCCGGGGCCAGGGAGAACGGCCGGCTGCCCACCCTGGAGCCTGGGGCCGTGCCTCAGAAGAGGACCTTGCCCTTGGTCTCCCCAGAAGCCAAGGAGCTGGCAGAGGAGCGCATGCGAGCCCGGGAGAGATCTGTGAAGAGCCAGGCGCTGAGGGATGCCATGGCCAAGCAGCTGAGCAGGATGCAGGACATGGAGACGGCCATCGGGGCCTCGCGGGCCCGCAGAGTGCCCTCCACGCCCTCCCAGGGCAAGGAAGTGGCCTCCAAGTCCCCCAAGCGCCTGATCCCCAAGGGTTCCGAGGAGCCGACCCTGAAGCACGAGGCCACCAGCGAGGAGGTCCTCTCCCCGCCGTCGGACTCCGGGGGCCCAGACGGCTCTGTCACCTCATCCGAGGGCTCCAGTGGGAAGAGCAAAAAGAGGTCATCCCTGTTCTCCCCCCGCAGAAACAAGAAAGAGAAGAAGCCCAAAGATGAGAGCAGGCCGCCAGAGAAACTAGGCCCCGGTCTCCTGGAGGAGGCGGCCGCCAAGCCCAAGTCCCTGTGGAAATCTGTCTTCTCTGGGTACAAGAAGGACAAGAAGAAGAAGAGTGATGAGAAATCCTGTTCCAGCACTCCTTCCAGTGGCACCACTGGGGACTCGGGGAAACACAGGATGTCCCCCATCGTGAGAGCAGGTGCGTCAGCAGCCAGGGGCCCAGCATGAGAGCAGGTGCGTCAGCAGCCAGGGGACCGCTGGGTAGCACGTGGCGGGACGAGTGCATGCTCAGGAACTCACATTTATCTGCTGCTGCTGTGGCTCCACCAAACATGTTGCCATTGAAACTGTGCACAGGGCACTTGCACGTGGGAAGCCTTCCTTAAGTCCCATTACTCCCCAGCCGGGCCAGGTTTTCCTTGGTACCAGGCTGGTACTGCCAGGAGGCACAGAGCACCAGCTGTTTCCCACCAGCTCTGCCTCCCCCCGCCCCCCCAGCTCCCTAGTGCAGGAGGAGACTTAGCTAAAAGGAAACCACACCTCAATTCCTTCTCTACCACGTGAATGTAGACACTGGCACGAGTCGGTGTGGACGACGGCTGGTCGCCATCCTCATGCAGCCCTTCCTGTCTCTGCCCACAGAGCTGCAGCTCCGGCGTCAGCTGAGTTTGTCAGAGGACTCTGACCTGTCCAGCGATGACATCCTTGAGAAGTCCTCGCAGAAGTCCAGGCGAGAGGTGCGTGGGTCCCAGTGAGCTTCCCCGGGGCCAGCAGTCCCCTGCTCTGTGCACTGTGGGTCTTTGATAAAGTGGAGGACATGGACACAGACCCCCAGCCAGGAATAGGAAAGTTGTCCCTCCTCTGATTCCCCCCTAGATACACAGCCCCAGTGTCCACGGAGCTCTTCTCTTGGGCCTGGGGCTGTTAGCTTCTATGGCAGGGGTTCCAGTGTACAGTTTTTGCAAAAAAGACCTGAGATGTTCCATACTCACAGCCTCATTTTATCTACAGGAAACAGGCTGGCTGGCTTGCTTCTTTTTTCCCCTCTGAAATCCCATGTGCCATAGCAGCCACCAGTGCCCGGAGGGGTGGCGGAAGGGGCAGACATCGCCAGGGTCCTGAGGCTGGGAGGGAGTCATGAGGAGTGGCCCCACTGTCGCAAGTTGAGCAAGGTGCCTGTCTGCCCCTTCTGCTCAGCTCCCTGGTCCGCTGAGGAGGATGTGGGCTGCGGAGGGATCTAGAAGCCGTGGCTTCCCACAGGGGTTTATTCAGCCTTTTGATTATCAGGGATTCTCCAAACTTTGCCAGGTGGGGTGGAGTGGGAGGAGGGAGAAGATTTCATTGTGTCACAGAGGTAGCGATTGAATGGGAGCGAAGATCTGGAGGCCCCAGAAGCAAGGCAGCGGCGAGCGAAGGCAGAGCGCCATGAGCTCTTCTGCCCCCTCACACTGTCCACAGTGTCCAAGTCCGTCCTGCCTACTAACCCCCGGGGAGTCTTGGGGGCCGGAGTGAACCCTTGCCTGTAGCCTCTTCCTAGTTCCTTCCGCCCTGCCTGATCCGGTGGGCATACGGGGGAGAGTTTACCTGTGAGTCATTCTTGATGCATTCATCCCCGTTGGCCATGCCAGCTTTGGTCCCTCTCCCAGAAGGGCATTTAGAGACCTCTTGTCCTGTTAACTCCTGTTAATACTTGGCCACAGCCGGGGCACATCCCCCACCTGGTTTCATGTGCCTCTGTCAGGCACTTGCCAGTGAGCTTTCCAGCCAGAAGCGTGGTAAGGAACTGATAACTGCCACTGGATTCTTGCGTTTGGTCCCTAAACATCCCAGCCTTGGGGCAGGTGCTGCTGTCGGGGATCCTGAAGGGGTCTGTGATGAAGGGAGACTGTGGACCAAGGTTCCCTTTGCCCCAGGTATGAGCGTACAGATCTTCAGCCAGTGTGTGTCCTGTTGCTGCTCCTCACTGTGGCCTGGTCCCTCTGCCGTTGTGCAAAATCCCGAGTGGCAGGCAGCTCATATTGGCTGTGCCTTGGCCACCAGCTCGTGAAGAAACCTCATTGACCACGCACTTCCTGGGGTTCAGCAGACGTGAGGAGCATAGGAGCTTTCGTTTGCCCACCCCCGTCCAGGTGAACAAGCCACAGGCCCCAGCCACTGAGGCCCAGAACCGGGGGACCTTGGAAACTCAGCAGTGGCAGAATCATTTGCTGAGAGTACTGTGTGGTCTCAAGACACAGACACTAGTGCAGGAAAGCAACCAGGAGCAGACACTACGCGAAAGAGGATGCACCCGTGCACCGTGTAATACATGTGCAGTGAATGTGAAGTTCCTTGCGGGTGCCATGATTATGTAGGGAGACCTCCTGGTTCTGAGGGCAGCTGTGCTGTGGTCGTGATGTCTACAAGGAAGTCCGAGAAAAGAGAGTGGCACAGAGAGAAAGGCACCTGGTGCCCAGATCCAGGTGGAGGATGGTCAGATGCCCATCATCATCCTCCTTAACGTTTCTGTGGCAACAGTGAGATGGAAAGTGAAAATGGACTTGACTAAGGAGCTAAGCCTCTGGCTGCCCACACCAGCCTCTCCCGGCAGAAGCACTGTGGCCGCACAAAGACAGAGGGGAGTTCCCTTTCCTGGGTCAGACATCTGTGAGACAAGCACCTGCATAGCATCGTTAGGAAGAACAAATACCATTAAGAGTCATTTCCAGTTTTATCTCAAATGTCTCTTGTAGAAAAATTAAAACAGTACAGATTTTCACTTCCACATCCCCTGGAGGAAAGGTAACTTGTTGGCCCCTTTGGTACCTCATTCTACAACCAATGGGGCCATTTCTTAACCACTGTGATCCATAGAGAGCTTTGTACTGGCTCTCTGGCAGCCCCTAGGCCCATTCCACAGCAGGCAACATTTTCTCTGTGACCAGCCTTATGCTCAACTCATGTGTGCCAAGTTGCTGTCAACTGCAGCCATGCATCAGAACCCGGAGAAGGCCAGTGCCCCCTCCACTTTCAGCTTTTGCATCAGCCACAGGTTGAGATGTTCAGCCATCTGAGGTTGTGACCTCACAGTCCCTTGTGAAGTTTTCACATGCTACGTAAGAGAAGCATCTGTCAGTCAAAGCTGACCCTCCTCTTGCACTTCAGGGAAGTTCATCTTTCATGAGTTGGGATGTCTGTGCCCAACGGGAAGCAGCAGAATCCACTCTTCTCCAGGCCGACATCCACTCGGTCCCCGAGATAACAAGACCTCGTGTTGCTTCCCTCCCTGTCTCTCTCTCTCTGCCTTTTAGCCATGTGTGTGGCAGCAGCTGCAATCTCTGTTGCAGGCTTGGTGAGTGGCAGGAAAAGGGTCAGCATGGTTCCCTGAAAAAAACTGTTGGTGACTAGTAGTCACTTCACGACATTTCAGTTCCCTTTCGTGGGGTGTAATCAAGAAAGGGCCCTGGTCTCCAGTGCCAGGCAGCCAACTGTGGGCCACGTGGCCCTGCTCAGGAACAAGGCTGGGAGAGAGTCTCCCTTCTGCGGGGAGAACGTGAGGATGCCAGTGCTCAGCTAGGCTCTGTGTCTGAAAACGTAATGTCCTACTGCCCACCCCAAGAGCATTCAGCAGGAAGAAGTAGCCATGGATGATGGGTATCGAGCCCAGTGGTTAAGCTAACGTTTAGGATATCGGAGTTCCTGGGTTCAAGTCCAGGCTCCACTCCTGATGCCAGCTTCCCAGGACAGAGTTTTGCAGGCTTCACGCAGGTCTTTGTTGACATGTGCAGACCCAGATGGAGTTCTGAGGCTCTGAGTTGAGCCTGTCCCAGGCCTGGTTGTCACAGGCATTTGGGGAGTGAATCAACAGATCAGAGATACTCTTTCTCGCTCTCCCCCACCCTTTTAAATAGAAAATAAATACATACAAATGGCAAAAGTTATGTATTTTTAAATTTTTCAGTAGGGAGTGATTAAAGGTAAACTAGCATCTTTAATCATATGTTGATATGCAGGAAGATGGGAGCGAGAGATTTGGAGGTGCTAAGGAAGTGGGTGCTGTGTCCTGTAAGCCCGGCCTGATTCAGTAAGGGGTACTCGGACACACCGCCGCCAGGGTCTTCACACCTGGGTTCTGCCTCAGGCAGTCTTGTGTGCCAGTGTGAAAAATGCTCTTGTGTTTTCAGTCTTGTGTTTTAAGTCTCTCCTAACTGATTTTGTTCTATCTCCATGTTCTTGGGTGTTTTTTTTTAATTTTTAAAATAATTATCATCATTACTGTTCTGTCTTCTGTTGCCATCTCCTTAAAAGTCGATTTATGTGCCACACGCCTTGGCATTCAGGAGATCATTTGAAGCAAAGGTAGTGTCTCTGTGCCAATGGCTGGTTCTCGTTGCATGCCTGTCTGTGATTAACCACCGGGCAACCCCGGCCCTGCTACCACGTGCCCACTAACAGTCCCTAGGTGCATGGAGCTGTGCAAACACTAGCAGCAGGACCTTGTTGAGCTGTGTCGTGAGCAACAAAGAGGACAAGACATCCACCGTGTGCTGGCTGGGGTGCATGTGATGGTTTCACTCCAGGTGCCCATGTAGAGGGCAGAGCTGCCCTTTGGGACTGGGAACCACAAGCAGGGACAGCTCTCCAGCCCCCAGTTCTGGGGTCTGTGACAATCCGCAGGGCTCTTGAACACTGCCATGCTCCTTAGGGACACCTGCTTTGCTTTTCAGTTGACCTCTGACGTCCTCGAAGCTCCTTAAGGTGTGCCTGATGCACCACCAAGTAGCATTTGAAAGTCTTCCTTTAAGGTCTATGAAAGTTTCCCTGTTTTCTTAAGAGGCAAGAAAGAGGGTCCTGCCGATTAAGGCCTGCACCCAACATTTGCTTCTTTGCTTTGCACAGTGTTTATCCAAAAGCACCTGACACTCCGTGAGCCAGCGATGCCCATGACTTAGCAACTGCTCAGCAGGGCAACTTCACTTCATGACAGCCCTGGCCAGCCTCTTCCTTATTCCCCTCTCATCAGCAGCTGAGTCCCCCTGCAGGCCCCAGAGCCCACAGTTCCTTCTCCAGTCTGCAGTGCCTAGTCTGAAATGGACATATTGCTGCTTTCTATACTAAAGATAGCACTTTTCAAAAGAGTATATGACCGTCGATCATCTGAAGAAAGTCGCTTTT
Organism: Ochotona curzoniae; assembly: GCF_017591425.1. NCBI lineage: Eukaryota > Metazoa > Chordata > Mammalia > Lagomorpha > Ochotonidae > Ochotona > Ochotona curzoniae. Next base: position 363,804 of record NW_024465464.1, read on the forward strand.
GACACCAAACAAGAGGAGGCTCTGAGTTTTTCTCTTGTCCTTTGCCTTAGAGCCTTCCTAGCAGCCTGTGGCTTGGGGCAACATTTCCCACAAAGCCTGCAAACCAACAGGCAGCCTCATGTGAGGAACACGGTCCCCATGACAAACAGGGCTGTGGCCCTTTGCCTCTGAGCTTCCCAATGACCAGTCCCACGCAGCTGCCCGTGCCTGTCACAGAGGGGACACGCCTCACCCGTGAAGTCTGGCTGCTTGTCTATCTTAGGGGCACCAGCTCCAAGCCGGGGGTAGGAGGGGGTGGGCAGTCTTCACTGTCACCTTGCCAGGGTGCTGCCCAGGCCCGTGTCACCATGCCTGACCCTATGTGGACTGAGGAGCTCTCTTGTTCTCTCCAGCCCAGAACCTACACAGAGGAGGAACTGAATGCTAAGCTGACCCGGCGCGTTCAGAGGGCAGCCCGGAGACAGGCCAAACAAGAGGAACTGAAGCGACTGCATCGAGCTCAGGTAAAACCATAGCAGGTGAGCCATGCCACACACGCACGTGAGCGTCCAGAGGCAGCGTCCTCCCCCACCTGGCTGCTCCTCCTCCTGTAACAGGGAAGGCAAAGACAGCCTCGCAGGAGCCACTGGGACATCCTTGTTGGCTGACACATGACAGCCCCAAAGGATGCTGGTTGACTTGATGCAGCTCCAAGTGCCCATCTGTGTGGAGCTGTTGGTGAGGGAAGAGCCACACGGTGATGCCTCAGTTCCACCGTCATCAGACACACTCTTGGAAATCCGGTGCCAGGGGCCAGTTTGCAGCCTGTCAGTCTCTGAGGGGCCTGGGGTTGCGTGGGGAAAAGTCAGCACTCTGCTGCCCATCCTGACCCCCCCGTCCTCAGGCCTTACCATTCCTAAACCATTCTAGAGGGGAGAGAGGCTGTCAGAGACAGCCGAGGCAATGGACTCCCAACCCTTGCTAGGATGCTCACAGACTGTCGGCATGCCCATCGCCACTCTGACTGCCTCCAGATGCCTCACACCACACTCTGAGCGCGATGCCTTTCATGTGTCCACGATCTGTCCTGTCCCCCATCCCTTGGCGTTTGGGGTTTCATTTTCCTCGCCAAGCCTGGAGCAGGGGAAGCTGGGTGCTGACACTGTCTTCTTTCCTGCAGATTATTCAGCGGCAGCTGGAGCAGGTGGAGGAGAAGCAGAGGCAGCTGGAAGAGAGAGGAGTTGCTGTGGAGAAGGCGCTGCGGGGCGAAGCAGGTACCGTCCAGCTGCTTTTGGGAGGCGACTGTTGTGCAGGAAGATCGCTCTCTGAGCTGGGCTAGGCTTGCATTGCTTTACCTGAGTTCAGCTCCTTTTCCAGCAGGATTTTCTAAGTCCCTGCTTCACTGACATTTGAGGCTTCCCGTTAGGCAACAAGAAAATTGCCTCTGTTTGGGGCAGCCCTAAGGCCTAGGCCTTTCTAGCCCATGTCACAACCTGCCTCTTCCCTGTAGGATGAGATCTCCATGCCCGCCATGTGTCAATGGAAAGCACTGGGCTCCCTCCTCCTTTCCCATCCCATCCTTCTCTCTAGGAATTACTGGGAATGGGGGGCAGTTGTCCTACAAGGAACCATCACAGAACTGCACTGAGCAGGGCCTCTTCCTGTCTTCAGTTCCATGGGTTCCCTCCTAGCCGAGGTGTACGAGACAGTGAGGCCCCAGAACTACGCCACCCCTGGTGCGTGCAGGGGGCACATGAACAGCCAGCTCTGATGCACTGAATACCAGTCACCCAAGCAGAGCTGGAGTGGCTGGGAGGGCTGCCAAGTGGGTGGCTGCCTTTCCTGGCAGAGAAGAGCTTGGAGTTGTGGGACAGTCACTTAACTTGTTCTGCCAAGAAGCCTTTGAGTCAGCTCAGCCCGTTGGGGCTGATGTCTGATCCCTGGTTCCCAGGACACAGGGAAGCTCAGTTGGTTTAGGACCGTGAAACCTCTGGGCCAGATAACGGTAGCTCCAACTTCAGACATGACGAGACTGGGCTCTACTTTCTCAAACATCCATGAGTCTCAGTTTAGTCTCTGGATAGAGAAGCCTCCAACTTACAGGTTGAGCATTGAACTTTCCAGGGCTGAAGGAAGGTGGTGATTACCTCCTACTTCCTCGCTCCTGTCTGACAGAGGGGAGCGGGGGTGTCTGCCTTGACAGACAGCTGTCTGTAGAACCGGAGAAGTGATAAGAGACAGGCAGGAGCAGGTTGGCTGCCACCATCTGATCTTACCGACTGATGGAAGCTGACCAGTGGGCTAAGTTCATGGTTATATGCTCAGTGTTCATGATGAATCGTTACTGAATCAAACAGGACTGAAATGCATGCAGACCCTTTAAGGTCTAGAAATTGGCACTTTGACTCAGTGATAATGCTCAGGTGAAGAGATGGGGGACGGCAGGGGTTGAGGTGGGGGTGCGTAAGGAAGATGAGGGTGGGATGTCCCTGGGCCGCAGGTGTCTCACTTTCAACATGCGTTGAAAGCTCAGACCACCAAGAAAACGAAAAGCCTGAGCCACTTAGCATCCAGTAAGCCAGGAAAACTGGGACTGGACACACACGTTCTTCTTCTCTTCTAGCAGGCAGTCAGCCCATCATCATTCCTTCTTACCCTTCTCCCACCGGTCCTCCTACCAGGAAGGAAGGGCACGGGGGAGGGGGTTGTCCCAGAACGTAGTCACAGTAGCTCAGCAAACGTGAGCATCTTTCTGTCATGAGGAAAGAGGAGGACCTTCTGCCCCTCTTCCTCACAGGGTTCTGAGATTCAAGTGGCTGCCCATCAGGGTGGAGGGCTTCCATAAAGCACTTGAGCACCCACTGGCTGCCATGCAGTTTGAATCCGAGACAACCCCTCACTGCTCTTACAACAGATCGCGTGATTGACGCTGCTGCCAAAGGGCCAGAGTGTGTAAGACTGGCACAGGGTTTTGTCAGAATTCTTTCTGGTTCTTGATAAGCTTTAGCCTCCGGTCTATCCTGGACCACAGTGCTCTGAGCATCATGACACTGGTAGACGGGCAGTCACTGAAGACAGTGCCAGCGTGTCTTTAACAGCTCACCAGTAAATCTTAGGATATCTACATTTCAATGTTGTGGATGGTGCTAACTTAAGAATGGATCAGTAGTATTTTTTTTTTCCACGGTTGAATCAGTAATAACTCTAACAGGATCTCAGATTCTTTGTACATATATATGTCATTAGTTTTTATTTTCATTTTCTCTGAAACGTAGAAAAAAATCTCCTGTCTGCAGGTTCATTCTGCAGATTCCCACAACAGCTGGAACTGAGCCAGGCAAGGCCAAGGCCACTGGTTGGCAACTCAAACTGAGTCTCTTGCGTAGATGCTAAGGACCCAGTTACTTGAGCCCACCACTCCTAGCACTTTTGACTTTTTTAGGAAGCCTGAAACCTAACTAAGAAGGCAGGCATTGAATGCTGGTTTGACATGCCTGCATCTTCTAATCAGAGTGCCAGGATGTTAGTCCCAACACTGCTTATGTTATGAATTGAGCTTCCTGCTAATGCGTAGGAGGCAGCAAGTGAAAGCCCAAGTACGTTGGCACCTACACAAGAGATCTGAATTGAGTTCTTGGCTTCTTCCTGTGTCCTGGCCCAGCCCTAGCAACTCTGGGCATCTGGCATAATGGCAATAAACTAGCAAATGAAAGATCCATCTCTTCCTGCTTCTCAACTAAAACTTTTGGAACGTGTTTGTAAGTTGGATATTTGGGAGATCCCTGAACATGTATTGGAGAACCTGGATGTTCCAGAGAAGTTTGAAGCCTTTGCTATGACCTGAGACCTGTCCTCCCCCTCACCTGTATCCAAAGAGGATCCATCCTGGTTTGGGAGATGAGCCTCGTTAGCTCTGATAAATATGTCCCCATGATGCATTTGACATGTTCGGAGCTTATAATAGCTCCAACCGTAACAATGTGTTTTCAAATGCGATGTTTTCCTTTCATGTGGCATGCCAAGGTTGGTCCAATGCCAGGATGTCCAGGAGTCCCGTTCTGCCTTGGCTGATGTCATCTTTGAGGCTGACATGTACACCTCAACTGCATCCCTCTCCTTGCTTGTGCATTCCCTTCATTCCTCTTGCTGGTCTCACTGCACCTGGCTAAGACTGAAGAAGGTAGACTCAGCTGAGCCTGGGAACCTGGAGTCCTCCCACAACACAGCTCAGCATCCCTGGGGACCTTACGTGGTGTCCTCAAACATCTCTGCAGCTGAGGGCATCAGGCTGTAAGCCGATCTACCCCAAGATCCAGTGTGGGCTGGTTAATGCCTGCTTATCAAAAGGCTCATGTATACCCAGACCATGAGAATTAGAACCTTCTAGCCTGGGGCAGAACCAAAATTTCTATGTTCTGGTCCCGGGGCACCTGCGAAGCTGTTTGGGATCTGGAACCTGCCTTGTTCGTGAGTCAGAGAGCCTCTGCAGGGTTGCATTCTCCCTTCCCAGTGATTCTACTTTGGAAAGAAAGATTTCCTTTGGAACCAAAGGCTGCCAAGCATTAGCCTTCGTTGTGTGAGGTTTGGAGAAAAGGGGACAGTGTGGCAGTCAACTTTGCTGTGCTGCGTGCATCTTTGCAGTTGCAGGGAGATGAGGGTCCCTCGTATTCAAATCCAACCCCTCAGCAGTTGCCAATCTTGGCATCTCGGGCAGGTAGCGAACACACCATACCTGCTGGGCAGCTCAGGAGCTGAAAGGAGTGCTGTGCCCCGAAGCCTTGCGGACAACAGTCATGGGACGAGCACTCTGGGAAGGGCATATTGCATGTTCTTAAGGAGAAAGCTGGCGCAAGTCAAGAACCCTCACAAGGAACGAATTCTCGTGCCACAGCCATCCAACAAAATGGGTTCTGCCAAGAGGTTGCCGAGTCACAGTGGGAGGTGTGGCCGGTCACCCGTGTGGATATGTGGGCGAGCTCTGACTGCAATTTAACCCCGAACCTGGGGGTCCTCAAAGAACTTTTTTAGATGGGACCTCTTTAATGTTCAGTAACTACGGAAGTAAGTAGTCCCTGATCTGCCTTTGAAGTTGCTTCAATCTTAGAGAGGGTTGAATCCCAGCAAGGTCAGACTCCCTGGCAAAGCCTGCTGCCCTAATGAAGCAGAGGTACACACGGGAATCACATTGGTGTAGGTGACTGACCCCTTCACCAGCGGCCCTAGCTAATCCCCTCTCCCACCACGCAAAGGTCTACAGGTGGAACGCGTGCATACCTAATGAGCCCTGAGGGACCCAGAGGGAGTGCACCTGCATGTACCCAGCACTTGGAGCCACACACTTCCAGCTGGTCTTCTTTGCCCTCCTGTTGTATCTCGGCGTGTTTCTTTTGCTTCGTGTCATTGATTGCTTTGGATAGATGGGACAGGAGGCTAATGTGATTGAATAACTCTCTTCATCAATTCCTTGTTGTAGACTATTGGGGAGAGTCTTATTACAGTGACCTCATCGACTTGCATCTGGGTGGTATGTATGGCAGCCTCTGTTGCTGACACTAATCCCGTCGATCGCCTTCCCCACCTGCTCTTCCCAGTCCCTGCTCCTGACCAAGGAAAAAGCAACCTGATAATCATGGCATAAGCACAGACCCTTTTCCAGCTTGTCATGGGGGCAGCATGCCAAATCCTCAGGGAGATTTGAGAATTTCACCTGCTCCGTTCCCTTCAGCCGGGCCATCTGCATCCTAGTCTCCTTGATACGATTTGATTGATGGAAAGCAACACAGCAATCCGTGTGTGTGCGCGCGCATGTGCACACAGGCACATCCAAATCCAACATGGCTTTTCCCCCAAATCCCATCCCTCGCGTTGGGGGGCGGTGGTTATCACACCGACTTGGGGGCTTGCGGCCAACCAGACTTCCACAGCCGAGTGTGATGGGCTCAACCTCGAAAATTCACCAGGCTGGGTTGCAGTTCTCCCAAATCAAGATGCATGGGAAAGGCTTCCCCCGTTGTGGTCTCTGCCCAGATCCACCGAGCCTTTCACAGAGCTTCTCCCTCCTCTGTCCTGGGCCTGAAGACAAGACCCACCTAAGGCAGAGTTTCTCAAAATACGATCCCTGGAGCAAGCATCCCCCGTGAAAGATCCCAAGTGCAGATTCTCAGGCGCCACCTTCCAGATCCTGCGCTCCAGTTGCCTGTGTTGCGAGGTCACTTCCAGTGTCTCTGATGCCTTCGAAGGTAGAAGGACCGCTAGCTTAAAGGAAACCAGGCTGTGTGCGTTCTTGCTGTACAAAGCTCACCATTTGTATTCACTTACAGAAATGACCAATCTTTGAGTCTTATCTCTAAATTTGGGGGCAGTTTTTCTCCCGGGAAGTTTCTGTCGTGTGAAGCAGAGTGCCATGAAGCCAACGCTTGGTATAACCACGGCCACTCTGGCACATTCTTTTCATTCCTGTGTCAGACAGCCTGGCCTCTTTGTCATCCCTTGCAGACTCCAGGCCTAGCAGTGGTCTTAAAGCAAAGGAGTAAGCAGAGGTAATCCTCCCATGGTTTTACCCTAACCACAACCTTCTGGCCCATTTATTAAAAAAAAAAAAAAAAAGAAAGGAAGGAAGGAAGGAAGGAAGGAAAGAAAGGGAAGAAAGAAAGAAAGAGAAAGAAAGAAAGCAAACCACAACCCTACTCCTATACCATATATCCTTGAGCACTGCCTGCCCCCACCCCCCACCCAATTGAGCTGGGGCTCCCGGCCTCCTAGGATAGGCTGTGTCATGGCTGATCTCTGCTCTCTGCACCCCAGCCCATGCTTTTAAAGATTCCCACTCTATCAGAAGCTCTGTCAATTTCCCAGCACCTTCAATTATTCAGGACTTGCACACTCAGGGACATTGCTGCTGAAAAAGGGCTGTTGCTTACACTCCATTTAACAAATGCCATTCCCCATCTAATGCCCTCGAGTCCTTTCCCACCTCCTCCTAACACTTCCAGGGAATATGTATGTCATTTCTAGATCATTCTAGTAATGTGAAAAGATGTTCTTTGAATGCAGATCCTCCTGAAAGGAGCTGTCATTGATCATACTTGCCCTTCCCTCCCAGCTCAAGATGCTGGCTCTTATCACACTGATGGTCTTGTGTGTGTCTTGTCCACTTTTTTTTTTACTCTCATTGTTCAAGTAAGAGAACATTGTAGACTGTGTCACCTCTATGTCCCTGACCTGTAGCCTTTTGGATTTAGAATTCCAACAATTTGCAAAGAGAAAAATGAAATGAATAGAAAAAAGAATCTCGGTGTATCTTCTGAAATACAAAACACCCCACCATAACCCCTGCCACTGGGTTCCCATAGACTCCTCACTTCACCTTGGTCAGCCCATGATGGCTTTTACATAAAATAACTTCCTTGGGGGTTCTGCCGAACCACGGTGATGCTGTTGGCTGTCCTCCCAGCCAATGCGGGACAGACACAGTTCATTCTAAAAGGTGTCACAAATGTGCTGCAAGAAAGAGCAGGGGCTTGCTGGGCCCCTGGAGGAAGATGTGAGCGCCAGAATCAGAGCCCTCTTCTCCCTTTGCTGGTTGTTTCATTTTTGGAAAACTGGGTAATAGTCATTGTTTAAGAGAGAGCGGGAATCTGGGACCTGCAATACAGAATACACCTGCTCCCCTTCCTTTGCACCCCCCCCCAAAGACCACAAAGAAGCCTCAATCCTGGGGCCTGCAATACAAATTATGGCTGCTCCCCTTCCTTTGCACCCCCCAAAGACCACAAAGAAGCCTCAATTCTGGACCACAGCAGCAGTCTTCCTTCTAATGTGGGTGAGACAGAGCTGCAGCCAGCACTCGAAAGCGCTGGGAATTCTGTGTCCCATCCACAAGTGTCCAGACTCTTGACCTTGGCCCTGTGTCCCCCGTCACACTATATTACCTCAAAGAGATCTTTCAAGATCTTAAAAAGGCTCTAAAATCTCTATTAAATGACTCTCTCGGAGCCAGAGAGAATATCCGAAATCATGGTTTCCCTTCCTCACATAGCTGGACTTTGAGATTTCAAAGTCATTAGAAGAACTCCTAATGTCCCTTGGGTCAGCGAAGGGCTCCTAAGGGCGGGTGTTTGATAGTTAAGAAATCGGGACACTTGCATCCCATATGAAAGGGCCTGGTTCAGGTCCTGGCTGCCCTGCTTCTCATCTAGCTTCTGCTGTTGCATGCCCTGGGGAGCCCTGGTGATCGGTCAAGGACAGGGTTGCTGCCACCCACTGGACAGGCCCAGATTGCGTTCCTGGCTCCTGGCTTTGGCCTGGTTTTGACACTGGCTGTTGTGGCCATTTGAGGACCGAATCATCGGGTAGAAGACCTCCGTCTCTGCCTGTCAAATTAAAATGAAAACAAGTAAATAGCATGCTTAAGAAAGAGAGTGGGGAAGGTCCCCAAGTGGCCACTTCTCTTTCTCCCCTTTCCCCAACTCAGCCCTCCATGCTCTGTTGCACTCGGCTGGATGACCAGAAATGTAGAGAAAAACCACATCTTCTGGAAAAGCTTATGTCAAAAATACTCTTCACCTCTCGATTTGTGTATGTCAAAGGAAAATTGAGAGAAGGTGGTGGAGTGAGAAACGTGGCGAGAGAACAGGAGCGTCATCTTATTGCTAGGGACTTAGGTGGGAGGCACAGGTGACCCGCCCCAGGCCTGACCTCTGCATCTGCTCTTCCTGCGCTGTTGCTTTGCTTCATTTCTCCTGATAGATTTGTTTGTTGTCCACCAATCTGAGACTTAGACTCTGTTTTCACTTGGGAACATTGAAATCCTTGACCCTTCCCAGCATCCCTGAGTGTATGAGTTCTCAATTTTTTATGCAATTTTTTTTTCTAAAAAACCTTCATTTTCTTCCCAACCTAGAGGGCCATTGTGTAGAGAGCTCTCAGAGTATGAGTCCCTTCTCAGCCTGTGTGTAGGCTAGGGTGCTGTCCCCAACGACCCTGCCCTATAGGGAGGCCCACCCACCTCGACCGCCTGTCATGGGCACAGGCATAATCTTGGCCACTGAGTTGTTTTTTTTTTAAAGATTTATTTTTATTATTTTTTTTATTGGAAAGGCAGATGTACAGAGAGGAGAGACAGAGAGGAAGATCTTCCATCCGATGATTCACTCCCCAAGTGAGTGCAACAGCCGATGCTATGCCGATCCGAAGCCAGGAGCCTCTTCCGGGTCTCCCACGCGGGTGCAGGGTCCCAAAGCTTTGGGCCTTGCTCGACTGCTTTCCCGGGCCACAGGCAGGGAGCTGGAAGGGAAGCCGGGCTGCCGGGATAGAACCGGCACCCATATGGGATCCCGGGTGTGCAAGGCGAGGACCCTAACCACTTGCGCCACTGCGCCGGACCCAGCCACTGAGTTTTGAAATGGACTTCATTCCAGCAGTGTAGTGTTGGTGTTCGCCAAATGGGTGCCTTGGGTCGGGAAATTGGAATAATCAAGCATAATCACAATCATTTTTCAGTCTTCGTAAGAAGACCCTCTTCCTTATTCCCAGACCACCAAGAGGGTCTCCCACCCCTAGACACATTGCCCTTTGAATCCTCGACAGCTTTTATGGTAGTTTGAGAATGGGCATGGTAGATAATATCTGGGTGTTTCTTAGGAAAATATGGATATAAATTCTGTCATTTGTACAACATGTTAGATTAAAGGGTATTGTGCCAGTTCTAGGTCGCTTGTCATTGCTAAGGTGAGAGTGTGAGAAATGAAAAGTTCACTCAGGTAAGTTGAGGGTCGTTCAGGGCTGGCCCAGAGATCCTTTGGCAGGAAATTGAACCTTGAAATGCAACTGAGAAATGAGTGTCCCTTTCCTCAGAGCATGTTGTTGAGAGGCCAAAAAGAAGTCAGAACCAGAAAACAAAGTTTTTTGTTTTTGTTGGGTTTTTTGTTGTTGTTGTTGTTTGTCTGTTTGGTTTTTTTGCATGTGCAGGGTTTTCCTGAAGTATAACTGACAGAGAATAATCTAACTGGCCGTTGTGTAGATTTATGTATCCGAAACCAGATGTTATCACAGGGAAGATGTATGGAACCAATATCCAGCTGATAAAAGGATGCTATCCACAGTGTTTCTAGGCTGATTCCTTGGAATTCTGCATTTTCCCACGGATCTGCCTTCATCAGTAGTTGCTTGCCTCAGGAAACGTCCGCTTTCCTCCTAGTGTCTCCGTATGTGGTACTAGACTGCTAAGAGTCCAGGACCTGACCAAGTGTAGGGACTTCTGAGATCAGGTGGTGATGCTGACTCACTGTCCTGACACTCGCTCTCCTGGGCGCTGGCTGCAGAGACCCTGCCACTTCGGGCCTGTGCTGAGAGCTCCACTGTCTAAGAAAGGGATCCTCTTGGGATCTGGCTCGTGGCAGTGCCAGATCCTAAGATGAGGCAGATCTCCAGGGCTACCTCTCAACTCCAGAGCAGTGCCTTCGTCATCTTCCTTTTCACCCAGGAATCTGGGTGAAACCTGGGTGAGACAAATGCAGAAACTTTTCTGGCTACAGCTGTCCTCGTCTTTTGCATCCAACCATAAATTCCTTCCTGCTTTGGCTCTTAAGGAAATTGCAGGGCTGGCATAGTGCCTGGAACAGCTAAGATAGTCAGTAGACGTTTCACGCATAACTTACTGGTCTCTCACATTGTCTTTTTTTTTTTTTTAAATCCTGTAATCCTTATGTGATATTCCTAATGATTTGATGGTTGAGAAGGCCAACTCCCAGTCCCAGATGTTGTACTTTCCAGGTGTTTCTGTGGTCTAGCTTGACAGGACTTGCCTCCCCACCCCGTTTCCCAGCACTTGCCAGCTGATGTTGCTGCAAAACCCAACCAGTGAATACAGTCTCCCACTAACCCAGTCACATGCAGGCCAACAGGTAGTGTAGGTCTGCCCAGCCTGGTCTGTCCTCAGTCCCAGCTCTCATGCTCACCAGCAGGAGCAGTGGCCCAGCAGAGAAGCCCGCACTGCCCCTCTGCCAGGTTGCTTCCCACCCCCTGCCCAGGTCTTACATGTGCTGGTGGTTACTACAGCCTGGTCTGTCATGGTCCACCTCACCCTGGCATTCATCAGTGGGTGCTACAGCCGGGCCTAGCCCAGCCTGCCCCTGTTCTAGGTCATGCTGGTGGGTATTATAGCCTAGACTGGACTGCCCCCAGTCCTGGCCCTAATGTGAATTGGCTGGTGTTGTGTCCTAGCTTGGCCTATCCTGTACCCTGTCTTGGTTCTCAGATCTGCCAGTGGGTACTATAAACTGGCCCAGCCTGGCCCCCACCCTCCACCTGCCTTCAAGGTATATATATATATATATATTAGTGCCCATGTAAAATCCTGTGGATTAAATCCTTGTTCCAGGCAAAAATGAATCCAGCTGTCCCACCCTGCCACCACAGCACATGACATCCCTGGCAGTACTGGGCTGTGAATGGAGTCTTGGTCCCTCTGGGTTTCGTCGTCACATCCCAGTTCCCTGTAAGGAAGGCATAAAGTCTTCTCTGCCTCTTGGACTCAGAGCCAGGGCTCCTGGGATTTTGAGTAACAAAAAGATTGACACAGGTTTGGTCTGTGTCTCAGGTGAATGTCCATGCTGCGTCATGAGAGTTCACTTATTTTTTTCCAGCTACCCAGGAGGTTCAGTCAGCCAGCCAGTGGGGCGGGAAGGGAGGATACAGGAAGTTAGAGTGAGGCATCTTGGACAAACGGTTTATGAAGAAGAATGGGAGGCTTTATAGAAATAGAGGAAGAACAGAAAGTTCCTGGAAATGTGTATTATGAGAAAATCAGACATGAATTTCAAAAAACTTTTCACACCCAACATTTTAGTTTCATTTTCCATGAACTTTTTGAAATACTCTCATTAAAAAAAGGGAGGGGGGGCGGGAATGGGGTCTAGTCATAAAATTGTCCACTGTTTCTCACACCCTGCTCGCCGTCCTGCGCCACAGTAGCGACAGGGCATGGAGGGAGACATCAGACAGGCCGTGCGGAGCCCTGAATCCACAGTCCACATGCGCTGTCCCTGCATGCGCTGGGCCTGTGTGGAAAACTGGGGGGAGGGCAGGCTGCATCTGCTGTGATGTGATTAGAGTCTGTGTCAGCATCATGAGCTTCGTCAAAGAGCCACCACTGCTCAGCTTTGCCATGGCCTCTATGAACCTATGAAAGAGGGCAAGCTCTTCCTTTGAGAGCAGGAAAGGAAGAAGGGTTTTGGGTGGGGGGCATGAGGGGAGACTTTGCCACACTTGGCTGTTGTGCTTTGCACGCCCTGGTTAGCACTGGGGGTGCGAGCGCCCCTCCATCCAGCCACCCTGGACCCTATGAGGCCGGAACACACTGAACCTGGAAGGCCTTGTCCATCCTTGTTCCATGCACCACACTGGAAAAATGAGACATGCCTCTCTCCGGGATGCCATCCTGCTGCTTTTCAAACTTTAGTGGCCTATGTCCCCTGCCTCTACTCAGGGCAGGAGGGTGCTAACAAGCCACCAAAAGGGTACGGGGTAAGGTCCCGTGTCAAAAGAAATGGCTTCAGAGGTACAGAATACACCAGGGGCCCTCCAGACCTGCTACTAAAAAACTTCCAAGCAGGAACAAATTCTGGGGAAGCTCAGAGGTGAGGCCCTGCATGCAGAAAAGGCATACCTGGTTTGAAGAGATGGAAACCAATTACCCTCACAAAAGAAGAAAAAGAAAGAAAGAAAGAAAGAAAACCAGAAGTGACTTTCCATAGGCTTCACAACATCTTTGCTTTTGGAGCCAGCGAACCAAATCATCTATTTCTCACATGTCTATAAAAGGCAAAGAAATTTCTGTTACGATCAGCGCCTTTGCCCCTCACCCCTCCCCACCCCCGTGCACGCTCATTTCAGATTCTAGTTGGCTGGAACTCCCCTTGTTTGACCGGTTTTTCCCTTCCATCTCATCTTTAAAATATAATGTTGACCGGGTGTTGTTTCCTGCTTAGCAAAGTTGCATTCATGCACCCAAGCACACAGGACGCTCTGCAGCAGAAAGAACTCACAGAGCGTCAACCGCAGCTCGCCTCGGGAGAGCCTTTGCCTGCTGCCTTCTGTCTTTTAAGCACGTGCTTTACTTGATTCCCTCTTTTTCTGATTCCATTTCATAATTTCTTCTCTGAACAGTCTGTTATCTCGAACTATCTGTGTCAGAAAGAGCACCTGGGAATCTAGCCTGCAGAAAAGGAGCTGAGGTTGTATCTCGTGGTGTCCAGAAAGCAGATAGCCATTTGTTAACACGCACGCAGGCACCTGCTTTGGTCCAGACATTGATTGGTCGTCTGCTGTGTCACTGTCCCTTGCTGCTGAGTGTGGACACCGTCCTGCTGTGTGCTGAAGTGTACCGTTAGTCCCAGGAAGGGTCAGAGATCGTCTGCTGAATTTGTAAGGAATTCGTCCAAGGATGGTGAGCCCCAACACAGTCTGGACACTTTGAAACCAAGTTGCTGCGATGGAGAGCTGTGTTAAAGCACATTGCTTAAGGGAGAAACCTCTCTCCAACGTGCAAATGCATCGGCTGCCCGTGATCATGTGTCTTTAGGACACTAGGTATAAGCAGCTTTTCACACACTGTCTTTGGCGCTAGTTTGGAAGTTCTTCCCGAAACCGCATTCATGACGCACAAAGCACTATGCGAAGCACCGCGGACCCCTTACAGCACGATGCCGGCATATGTATGCAGTGGCAAAATAGAACGGCCTCTCAACCAGCTGTCTGTTTGGCCTTTCTGTTGTTTATTCAAACCCTGTTCTCATCCCGATCCACCTGCTCAGCCCTTATCCCTGCGGTCCAGGAGGCTCTGTCCTTCCTTGAGCTCTGTTGTCTCCTGTGTGTGCGCCTATGGTTCTGTGATGGTCCCTTGCTCAGATCCTCCTTCCCCTCTCCCTTGAGTCGCCAACAGGTCCTAAGGTGTCTCCCTCACGTGGACTGTCCTCAGTGGCCCACCCGCCCCCCCCCCAGACCATCCGTATTACTGTTTGGGGCATGTCCTATCAGGTTGAGAGTCCCAAGGTTGACAACCCTCCTCCATTGGATCCCCGGCCCCCACAGAAGTAGAACGTAGGTAGATGCTTAGCTGTCCTGGGACATGACAGGCAACAAGGACACGGATTGGCAAAAGTCACATTGGTGTTTGTACATTTCCTGCAGATTGTCCTGGCCCAGAATCCAAAGCAATGTTCAATATCAGATCCCTGAGTGCCCATCCCAAGATTGAGGTCCTGCCCCTGTATGCTCAGAGCTCCATTCTCTAGGAGTGGCAGTCTGATGGCAGCAGCCCTTCCCTGCCCCAGTCTGTCCGACACACGTCTCTGTGTTGGCACCCTAGACTCTTTTACATATGCTGGATCGGGCACCCCCACTTATGACCTGTAGACCTAAAAGCAATGTTGGCCGCACATTCAGTAGTCTTCCCCAGGTAGGCAGACTCTCCAGGGGCTCCGGGTGTTTTTGAGGAGGGAGCCCAAGGCCTTGAAGTCCACTCACTGTGTGGCAGAATTCCAGTGTCACCACCCCTCAAGAAACAAATAGAGGAGGAAGGAGAAGCCCCTTGGCCATCATGAAAGAAACGTGTGTGGCGCCCTCTGGCAGAACCCACCTTCCTCTGCTAGCCTCGGGCAGGTGCCCACAGCAGGACATGCTGCCCCGTGCCCCATTCTGCTCTGGTTCAGTTTCATGCTGGGGGAAAAAAAAAAAAAAAGAAAAAGGACTTAATTCATTTGTAGACTTTGTTTCCCCTTGTTTCTGCTTCTCCATTTCTTGTATCTTTTTTTTCTTTTCCTCCTGTTCCATTCTTTTTTTTTTTTTTTTTTTTTTTTGGCCTTTGTCCTCTACTTTTTTGGGTTTTTTTTTTTTCTGTTTGTTTCACTTTTCCTTATGCCCCTCCTCTTCCTCTTCCTCCATTGCTGCTGCCTCCTCCTCTTCCTTGTTTGGTCCTTTTTGAAGTTGAGCCCAGTGGCGGGACTCCACGGCGTAGACCTCTCTCCTTCTGCCCTTGCTGTGTCCAGGAAGGTAATGTAATCTCGCCACCTCATGCCCACTGCCTCGGAGGGGTCGTAGCAGCGTTAGTCCAACAGGGAGCAAGCCAAACCTTCTCTCTCTCTCTCTGACGCGCAGTAGCCCTGTTACAAAATGTCATGCATATGCGGCAGTTTCTTACCAAGTACAGTATCCCTTCGACTGTCTGAGGGAGGATTGGGGTTCAGAGTCACACCGGGGAGCTCCAAGTCTGGGCCTCTCCCAGCTGCAGCCACGCTTTCGGTAGCATTGCCCCAGTGTCCATAAGAGGGGCCAGGCATGCAGGTGAGGACCCTCCCACCTGTTGGTGGCACTATTTGTGTTGGCGGTGTCAAGGAATACTGTCCTTACGAAGACAAATAGCCCCAAGTTCTTTTCTAGAAAAACCACTAAAAACAAACTTCTCCACCTTGTGTCTTGCTGAGTGTGTTTTGTTTTTTGTTGTTTTAAGTTTGTCTGATTTGAAGTCTGTCGTGGTAATGAGACTTGTCATTGAAAAGGCATGTGGGCAGGGGACGGGGAGTGTGTCCATGACTAACCCTTGCTAACCTCTGACTCTGCTCTCCATGGCTCTCACGTTTGACTCTCACCCACCCCCACCATGTTCCCTTGCTCACTGGCTGTAAATGAGCGTCACCCCCCCATAGCTCATGAATGGTGTTCAGGTGTCTCCCAGTGGAACTCTTGTGTCTTCACACACGGGGAGGTGGGAAGGAGGACTTCCTGGTGTGCTTGTAACTGCCACGCGAGACAGCTTGCATGCCTCGGGACTCCATCCTCATGGCCACATGGGCACACTGTGCAGAGACGCTCCGGAAGGAATGCATGGAACTAAGCTACAGGCCGCTTCAAAAGACCCAAGTCTATTGGAGGGGGTGAGGAGACCTTGGGTGCCCAGACACACAGGCAGCCGTCCACCCTAGCACGCTGGACAGGCCTTCAGGGAAGGGCTCAGGGACAGGATAGCACCTTGGGAGCGTAGTTGCATGTGCATTTGGGCCACAGTGCTGCTGCTAATGCCATGCTTGTGTGAGCACGGTCCATCTCTGCCTGTCCAGAGTAAGGCCACTAGGTAAACACTAACCGGCTTCAACCCTGTGTGTGGCAAGCATACACCACCGCAGGAAGAGATGTGTTTCTGAGTCACATGTTAGGAGGTGCTCCTCAAGGGGGAGAGTGCACGCAACAGTGTGAGAGCTTGATGCTCAAGAGGCTTGGTTTTGTCTCAGCCAGGCTCGGCCAGCCAAGGGACTCACAACGGAGGGAACTTGGCAAGGGTCCACAGTTCACCACCTCTTCACCTGAGGTCCAGGGATGGATTTCAGGAAACCCAGGAACCCCCTGAAGTTTCGTGCTAAATTTTTGGATGTGTGCACATCAGCATTGCCATAGGAAGAGGACCTGCATGGGATTAATCGTTAACAGTTTGTCGTCAGAAACTATTGGCAAAGTTACCAACACCATCTGTCTCTTAGATAGGACCACGCTTCTGCCTTCTGCTCTCACGAAAAGGAGCCTGGTACCACTTCGGGTAGTTTGATTCATCGGAAGCTCCTTCTCCATCCTCCCACTTTGGTTAAGCCCTAGTGGGGGAGGCCACGCCCGATGGAAACTGAGATACCAGGCGGGGTGGGGGGGTTCGTTTGGGGCAGCAGCCACCAAAAACTGCTATTGGGTTTCAATCAGAGCAGGACGTAGCCACCTTTCTCAGCCTCTTGGTGAGACACCTGAAAATCGTCCGTGGGTGTCCTACACACACCAGGCACCCTTCATTGGAAGCTTGGTAGGCTGCAAGTTAAGATGAAATGTTGGGGCATCAACCTTGATAGGCCAAGGGAAGAACTAGCCCAAGTGAGTGTAACTCAGGAGGAGGGCCAAATACAGTTGCTAGGGTGATGTTTGGCCCTGCTTGTTCACTGACTTCCTCTAAGGGACAGGTGCTGAATACAGTTAACTGAACGAAGACAAAAAATGGGGGACAGGGACAGACCAGTTTAAGAACGAAAGAAAACCACTGAGCAGGAGAGGTGAAGAAGGAATTAGTCATTGGTGGGGCTAAGGAAGACAGAGGGAAAGCCTAGACCCCGTTAGGCCAGGAGGTGGGTGTGAGCAGAGTCCTTCATTCTCTGCGCCCTCCCGGATGTAGGCAAACTTTGGGCCTGGCTTGGGAGTGTTCCGGCAGCATCTTGCTCGGCTCTCTTTGCACATTTGCCTCAGTGTGATGATTCATGGGCTGGGGTGGACGGCAGATGCTCCCCACAGCCTGACACACGCGCTCTCTTGGCAGGCATGGGCAAGAAGGATGACCCCAAACTTATGCAAGAGTGGTTCAAGTTGGTGCAAGAGAAAAACGCCATGGTGCGCTACGAGTCGGAGCTGATGATTTTGTAAGTGGCCCTGAGTCAGGGGTTCCAGCCAGCCCCCTGCCTAGCACACGGCTATTTTCATTTGCCCCCAAATCATCTGTTCCTTCTTGTCTGTCCCTCTCCTTCTCTCCCCCTAGTGCCCGGGAGCTAGAGCTGGAAGACCGACAGAGCCGCCTACAGCAGGAGCTGCGGGAGCGAATGGCAGTGGAAGGTAAGTGGAGCCAGGAGAGGCACCTGCAGGAGGGATGGGATGGGCTAGTGCCTCATGCCCCTTCATGCCAGCTGTCCTCTGGCCCACTCCCAGATCACCTGAAGACCGAGGGGGAGTTAGCAGAGGAGAAGAAGATCCTGAATGAGATGCTAGAGGTGGTGGAACAGAGGGACTCTTTGGTAGCCCTGCTGGAGGAGCAGAGACTCCGGGAGAAGGAAGAGGACAAGGACCTGGAGGCTGCCATGCTGTCCAAGGGCTTCAGCCTGAACTGGTCCTGAGCCCCGGGAGCTCACGCCTTGGTCTGTCGGCTGCATCTGCCTGCCTGGGATGCATTCTCCCAACCCCCCAGATCCCAGATCTGGGAAGGCCTGGCACTTCATGGGCATCTGTACTCTCGCCGCGTGCCTCCTGAAAGTGGGGTCGGGTTCCATGTGCTGTGGGGAGACTACAAGCAACAGTGTTTATCTGAGGCTGCTCTGCCTCCTCGGAAGATGCTCATCCAGGCTCCCCAATGGAGAAGAGAGAGAGAGAGGAGCCTTTGCGTTTGAAGCAGGAATAGGGGAAGCCATGCAGTCCCTGAGGGCGCACCGCCGGCGCCTGCTGTTCCGCAGGCCCACACGGTAAGAGAAAAATGCTGCTTCCTTGTGAAACCACAGCCCCCCACCAAGTGCAGCTGTCTTCCTCATGCTCCTGGTAGCACCACCAAAGAAATGAAATAAAGAACCAAGCGAATGGAGACATGAGAGAGGAGCGACGGCCACCCCAGCCCTGCAGTGCAAGCAGAGGAGCAGGCAGGCCCCAGAGTCCGTTATGCAAGTTAGGAGGTGCGGGATGGGTCTGTCCCAGTCCTCACACCACACACTGGACCCCAAGTGGCCAAACGCCCCAGGCTTCTCTTGGCTATGGCCTGAGACCTGTGGATTGCTGCATTTTGCTTTTTAGTTCACAACCGTTTTTGACACTGGAAAGTACTGACTTTGGGGAAGCGGGTTGAGGCCATACATTTCAAGCCCCTAGGTGACAGGCAGGCATCGTCCCTGCTTAGTGCTTCCCGTCGGGGCAGGAGGTCACCTTTTTCCTTGGCGTTTTTCCTGTGTTTGCACATTGAAATGAAGCTGACGACCCAGCAAGACGCTCAGCCACTTCGGAACTTTTTTGTCAATTAACTTATTTTTTTTTCACATTCCAATAAATTTATTCTGTAAAAACAGCACATTTTTGTTTGTTTGTTTGTTTGTTGCAGTAGATTTTTTTTTACGGAAAATCTCAAATATCAGAAGGATATTCCAAGGACAAGTATAACAGGATTAATATAATAGAAATTATCCGAAGGTGTTCATCATATAAGCTGGTATAAAAATTAGTAAGATTCTCTGGTATCCAAAGGTATTTCAAAAATTTGATGGAAATACTCTCATAAAATTTTCCCCAAAATAAACTTTTAATTCCATGAACTATTTGAAGTACCCTATACCTCTAATAATGGTTTATGGAATTTTTTTCAGTATAGTAGTTGTTTCAATTTTATGGCACAATTACGTAGGGTCTGGGATTCCCATCCCCCGACTGATTTTCCCCATATTGTTGCAGTAGTATAGTTCTTCATAAGGAGTCATAAGTGCATCAGTCTGTTATTTAAGTGTGCCCTGACAGTGCTGACACAGTGTTAGACAGCCCAGCATCCCATTGTCCAGATATGTGCAACAGTTTCATTGGGAGTCCATTTTTGCTTTGGAAGTAAGGACAAATATTACATTGTCTCTTCACATCTGGATGTGGTAATCTATGTTACTGCATCACTATATATTCCCATCAATGAGAAGCCATGAAATAAGGTCAACAACAGATATGAAGTAAAAACAAGAAGAAAAAAAAAAATACAGCATCATAGAGTCAAAAAAAACGTACCACTGAATAACCAATGCAGAAAGAAAACACAAAAGCCTAATTTGCATGATAATTCTCTTATATTAGAGAATATATGGTATTTGTCCTTTGGGGATTGACTTATTGCACTGAGCATACTGGTCTCTAGTCGGGACCGTCTAGTTGCAAATGGTATGACTTCATTCTTTTTAATGGCTGAGTAATATTCCATGGAGTAGATGTACCACAGTTTCTTCAACCACTCCTCTTTGGACGGGCATCTGGGTTGTTTCCATGTCTGTGCTATTGTAGATTGTGCTGCTGCAAATATAGGATTACAGACCCCCTTCTCACATGCAGATTTCATTTCTACTGGGTATATTCCTAGGAGCAGGATAGCTGGGTCATATGGCAGGTTTATTTGCAATTCTCCAAGCACTCTCCATCCTGATTTCCACATTGGTTGTACTAGCCTGCACTCCCACCAGCAGTGAAGGAGGGTGCCTTTCTCCCCACATCCTCGCCAGCAGGTGTTGTTAGTAGAGTTCTGAATGTAGGCCAGTCTCACTGGACTTAGGTGATATCTCAGCGTGGTTTACATTTGTACCTCCCTGACAACTAGGGTACCTGAGCGTCTTTTCATGTCTGTTAGCCATTTGAATTTCTTCTTTTAAAAAATGTCTATTCGCTGAACACACTGACTCCTGGGGGGAGGGAAGTTCAACAGGCCTCCAGGACCACCCCATTGTGGAGGTTAGGAGGGGTTTTTTTTTTTTTTACCCACACAGGTACCTGTAGCCTGGCGGCATGGATCCCCCCCAGAAGGGCCCAGGCACCAAAGGTGCTGGGCGAAGCCCCTTGGGCCGCTGGGCAGCACGCCCTCATGGTTAGAGGTCTTGATTTACAGAGGGGTAATAGGATCACACAGGTAGTAGTTAGAGATGACCTGTGGGAATTTTTTTAAGAGTTACTTATTTTTATTGCAAAATCAGATATATACAGAGAGAGGGGAGGAGGCAAAGAACAAGATCCTCCATCCGCTGACTCACTCCCCAAGTGAACAGCAACAGCCAGAGCTGCGTCAATCCAAAGCTAGGAGCCAGGAGCTCTGCCAGGTCTCCCACATGGGTGCAAGATCCCAAGGCTTTGGGCTGTCCTCGACTGCCATTCCAGGCCACAAGCAGGGAGCTGGATGGGAAGGAAGCAGGGTTGCCAGGATTAGAACTGGCACCCATATGGGATCCAAGTGCGTTCAAGGCAAGAACTTTAGCCACTAAGTCACTACGCTGGGCCCTACCTGTGGATAAGTCCATGACGTGTTATGTAAGTTGGGGACTGAGAGAAAATTGGTTTAGAGGGGAAAACAAGAGTGGTGCGTCTGATAGTAGAATCTGTGGGGGCAATGTGGACTCACTCCTGTGGAACTATAAGCTCTGCTGGCTTGCCTAAGAATGGCAGGTGGGAACAGGCTTTGCTGGGGAGCTAAGGGGCACCTCAGATGGGTTGAACTTCCCACTGGTGAGAATAAGAATAAGATTGAGGGAAGCAGGCATGTCTGTCAATGGCTACAGACTCACCGATCCAGGCATGCAGTGGGACTGTGGAGTGACAGATCAAGCTGGACTCAAGCCCCTGTACCTGTACTCATGAGAACCAGGTTGCATGTAGAACAGGCCAGGCTAGGTCTTGACTCCAGCTGAATTATGTGAAAGCTGGGCCTGGGACCAGGTAGTGCTGGGCTGCAACATCCGTCAAGAAGAACCAGAGTGGGTGTGGCCGGTTGAACAAGGCCACTATTCCTGTCAGGACAGGAGATGGACAAAGTTAACCTGGGCCAATGACCCACTGGCGTACATGAGAACTGCCACTGGGAGGAGACTCGATAGAGGAACTTGGGAAACTCCTTCATTGGAATGCATCCCCTGCAGGTGAGCGTAAGAAGAAAAAGGAACAGTCTAGACCATGCCAGGTATCCACCTGCATACGGGTACTTGTCAGCATACATATGGGTCAGGTCTGGGGACAGATCAGTCTAGGACAGCACATAATACCCACTGGCAGATCCAAGAACGAGGGTAGGGGGCAGAAGGAGCTAGATCAAGCCACAACACCAGCCAGTTCACCAGGATAACAATCAGGCTGGGCTGGGATAGTCTGCAGCACCCACCAGCAGGAGCTGGAAACAAGGGGCAGACTAGACTAGGTCAGGCTGCTGAATAAGATTGCAGACACTGGGTCCAGCAGCATGGCCTAGTAGCTAAAGTCCTTGCCTTGAACACCCAGGATCCCATATGAGCACCAGTTCTAATCCTGGCAGCCCCACTTTCCAGCCAGCTCCCTGCTTATGGCCTGGGAAAGCAGTCGAGGATGGCCTAAAGCCTTGGGACCCTGCACCCATGTGGGAGACCTGGAGGAAGTTCCTGGCTCCTAGCTTCGAATCAGATCAAGTTCCGGCCATTGGGGTCACTTGGGGAGTGAATCATTGGATGGAAGATCTTCCTCTCTATCTCTCCTCCTCTCTGTATATCTGATTTTGTAATAAAAAAAATTTTAAAAAAAGATTGCAGACACTGAGGTGAGTCGAGTCATGCCAGCCTGTGCTCAGTGGGGGCTAGGTACGTGAATCCCAGGGACAGGGGATCTGACAGAGCTCGGGTAGTTTGAACTCAGGCCATGGGGCCCACATGTGTGGTGTGGGATGGGTTCCTGAACCCTAGGGACAGGGGAAAATGGTGGGGTGTGGGTCGATGGCCCAGATCCTGGGGCCCGCCTACTAGGTGGGTGCTGGGTTTGTGAGCCCCAGGGGAGGGGATCTGGTGATGCTTGGGACGCCTGGCCTGGGTAGTTAGACTCACCTGCAAGAACATGTCCCGCTTAATGAAAAAGATGGAGCGGTGGACACTGGCCCTATTGTAAAGGGAGAATATGGCAGCACATTTGGGGCTCTGGCAGAACGGAACAAACTGGACAACAACCACAAACAAACGGTGACAGCCAAAAATAGGGTAAGGATACATTTAAACACGGAAAAATATTAGCCAGTGTGAAGCAGAGAGGGCACATTCCAGGAAATAAGAGAGGACAGAACAACAGCAGAGGGGCACCTGGAGACTGACAGATACAGGAAAGCAGCGGGCACAACGGTGTGGTGTTGCGGTGACTGATACTCCAGCAGCATTCAGCAAATGGCGAACTGAATTCCATCGGCAGCCAGAGCTCCACCAACAACCAGGTGGGAAGGGACGTTACCTGGGAGATCCGGAGGTGAACCCAGACAAAGAACTGCCCATCTTGCTGGCCTATTTGATTTGACCAGGAGCAGAGACAGAGCAGCAGATCCCAGATGGGCGTTGTGAAATGGATTTCACAGCCCAGTCGGCCAAATTGGGCACCATATTGTTTAAGGAGGCAAGGGCTATGGGGCAGGACTACACGTGTACTGAGCTAGGAGTGATCTCATTTCTGACTCGGTGAACTGCAGCAATGTAGCATCTGACAGGTTCCATCAGACAGGTCTGTTATACATTAACTGCTTCCTCATCCAGTTTTGGACAGTTGGCATAACTGATTTGTTGGCAGCACTGATCTTGTTGACACATGCTGACTGTGAAAATGGCGTCTGAGCTCTGTAGACTTAGTGCATGCTAAGTCTACCACTGCCCCTCCTGACCTCGGAGCCCTTGCCCTTGTGCAAGATGGTGACTTAATGGCTCACTGATTGAACATAAAAATCGACTTGTGGACGTGTAGGTAATACATCCTAGAAACCTGCTCTAAGAAGAATCCGCCCACCGGAATTGCAATGACCAAAGATAAAAGTAGAGACAGAGGCACAATGAATGTTACTGAAGACTCCAGCAAAGGAACAAAAGCCTCTACTAAACTCAGAGTTAACTGAAGAAGACGTTGAGAAAACGGGAGACACAGAATTCAGAAAACTCATTATAAAACTTCCGACCAACAATGAGACGCACATAATACAGCTAGTGCCTGGTGGGACACTGGCATAGATCCAGGGACGTTGACCATCAGATACAGGGACCACACAGACCCTGCAGGATGCGAGGCTGGTGCTGTTTTACCTGTGAGCTCAGCTCAGTGCAGTTATCTAGAAACAAGCCCACTCCAGGTCGTCCCTTGATATCCACACTCTCGGCCCCACTACACAAAATGGCGCCTGGTGGGGGCACTGCTGGAGAATTGGGGACTGCTGGCTTTCAGGTCCGTGGACCACACAGACCCTACAGGATGCAAAGCTGGCGCTGCCCTCCTTGTGGGATTAGCTCAGAAATGAGCCCACTGTGGGCCGTTCCCTCAGCTCTGCACTCTCCCCCCACAGCCCCCCAGAAAGGAGCTCCTGGTCTATGCTTTGAGTTCGGTCCTACCACTGTTCCACCCCCTGGAGTCCCTGACTCTTTTTCCACTCATTGCTGGGCCAGAGTATTCAGCAAGATCGGCAGGTTTCAGTCTGCAGTTGCCTCCCGAGCTCCCTGTGTGAACCCCAGCTCCCAGTTGGCTGCCACAAGAGCTGAGCCGTGGCTGCCACTGGATCCCTGGCTCTCTCTGGGGTCCAGATCACTGCTTGCTGATCTCTGATGAGCTTTCTGTTCACTGCAACGCCATTCTGCTGTCGCTGCCACTTCTCCGTGTCCAGGGGGGTCCCACGTACCCCTCTGCCAGCTGCCTGACTCCTATGTTTCCCTGTAATCTGCTGCTTGTGCTTCGTCCTGTCTGATGATTTCCCATCATCCCAAACGTATCTGCACCCTATGCTGCAATCTTGCCTTTCTGCTTTATGGATATTTTTTTAAGATTTATTTATTTTTACTGCAAAGGCAGATTTTACAGAGAGAAAGATCTACCATCTGCTGGTTCACTCCCCAAATGACCACAACTCCAAGATCTGAGCTGATCTGAAGTCAGAAGCCAGGAGCTTCACCCGGGTCTCCCACACGGATGCAGGGTCTCAAGGCTTTGGGCTGTCCTCGACTGCTTTCCCAGGCCACAAGCAGGGAGCTGGATGGGAAATGAAGCAGCCAGAACACAAACTGGTGCCCACATGGGATCCCAGTGCGTACAAAGCAAGGATTTAGCCAGTGAGCCATCGTGCTGTGGGTGAATATTAACTGTCCCAATTCTGGTTCCAAACAATAATAGTTCTTTTTTTTTTTTTAGTCTTTACTAAAAAGTAAGGAGTTCATCTGATCCAGTTTGAAAATGTACACACCTTGAGAGATTAGTTCAAATTGTATTAGTACTGGGGAGAAAAAAAAAAAAAGACATGGGCTTTATGTGGATAATACAAAAAGATTAGCATCCGCTTGAGGGCAAGGGTTTCTCCCGCCATTCACACACCCACAGCATCCTCTGTCGGTTCCTGAGTTCCGGAACCAGTTCTGCGCTGTGTTCCTGCTTGGTGCTGATGCAGGCCTTAGCAGGCAGCAGGGGTGACTCCAGTAGATGGATCCCTGCTCCCACAAAGACGACCTGGCTTGAGTTCCCAGCTTCCAGATTCAGCCCAGCCCATCGCAGGCAATTCCGCTCTAAGCCGTGAAACAAATTCTGCTTCACTTTCTGATCATCTTTAAATTTCAAGAAAATCAGTTGAACGAATGGGCATTTAGCCTAGCAGCTAAGACACCCACATCCCAGGTCAGAGCGCTCTGAACCATTCCCAGCTCTAGCTGGACCCCGGGTTCCTAGCCTGGAAAGCAGCAGGTGCTGGCTCAGTTAACTGGAGTCTCGGACTGTGTTCTTGGCTTCTGTCTCTGACCCTGACGTAGTAACTGCACCCCTACGGACATGAATTTTGAGACATCTGAGCTGTCCAGCTACCTGTTTCTAACACACAGCAGTTTACAATTCAAGCTTACACGTGACCTCAAATCTGAAGGCCAATTTGAAATTTCTTCTTAAATAAACCAACACTACGTACCTTGGACTTTGTTCCTGGTTCTGTTAAACAGGACATCCCATCTGTAAGCATAAGGCTGAGTGGTCTAAAATATATTAATTAACACTTCCCAGGGTAATGGGGAGCGGTGGGATAAAGGCAGGAAATTGGGTGATCATTACTGCCTGGGGATGCCAGCTACGCGGAGTCTGCAAAACTTGTTACACTTTGTGGTTAGAGGTGATTTCATTTACCCAAATACGATGAAATTAAGTAGCTAACCTTGAAACAGACTAAACTATTTCTTTCCAAACACAGCAGAGGGACGGTGAGTAATATCCAGCAGGGGTTGCGTGACCATGGGGACCACAGGCTGACTCACATCAAATACGAAACGTGGGTACTTCAGGAGAGCTCAGACATGCAGTGGAAAGACTTTTGTGTTGGTGCTAAAAACAACAACAACAAAAAGTTTTTGAAAACGGCGCAGTCGTTTTGTTTCTTGCGGTTTCCTTTCATCGGCGGCCCTGGGTGTGGTCGCGGGGTCCTCCGCTGGCTGTTGAAGTTCTGTTTTCTTTGGGCCCTCGGCACTGCCTTTGTTTTCTTCCTGTCTGTGGTCCTCCTGGTCTCCTGGGGACTCCCAGGGGCGTTGGGGGTGGATTTCTCTGGGGGCGTGTCTTTTCCCAGTTTGCACCTGCATGCCCCAGCACCCCTTCCATCCTCTCGGCAGGCCCCTTGACTCCTCTGCTCGGTTCCAGCGGCCCTGGATCGCATCGGCGAGGTTCCTTCCTCTTCCCCCACGTTCCCTTTCCATTTCTGACACTTTTCTAACTTGTCATTTCAGTCCTTTTGTGAAGAAAGTCTTGGGGCCCAGATACGCGGTTTCCTGGAGGGCCTGAGAAGACCGGATGCTAGGCAGGAGGCCGCCCCCACGGTGCAGTGGGGGAAGCGGCAAGGGCCCAGCCTCCCTCCCCACTGCTGTGCACCCGCCCTTGTCCACCCGCTCCTGAGGCTCTCTCGGATCAGGCAGAGACTGCAAACAGCCCTTCACCATGGCCAGTCCTCACTGCGCTGCAGCTCCGCCTCCACCTATGGCTTAATCGCTAGACCTGGCCTGGGTTCACCCAGGAAGCAAAAGGCGTGTGGCGGGGGCTTCCCCCAGCACACGAGTCCTCTTCTGCTTCTTTTAATTCATGAAGAAGAGCAACTTCGTGTCTGCTACCTGCACGTGGGGACAACCTAAGGTCTCTTCGCAATACCGACCAGATGCTTGTACCACGCAAATTCTGGACTTTTCACAGTGTAATTGACCCAATTGGCATCAGGGAGCAACCCCAGACTTGCGTGACTCATTACTCGCTGCTTCTCTTCCCCCTCCTGTCGTCGTGCCTGGGCCACTAGACACTCACTCCTCGCCTCTTGTGCAGATTCTGCTCATCATAACCTCAGGCAGAAATCCAGGGGATGCAGGGAGCTTGTCCAGCCAGCCCGGAAGTGCCAGTCATTCGTGCCAGGGCAGTCCAGAGGGGGTCCTCGAGGCAGCTCCAGGTGAGAAGGGACTGGGGCAGCAGGATGGAGGCCTGGCAGCTCTCCAACACTCCTGAGGACAGTAGAGGTCAAGGGTCCGTGCTGACCTTGGAACCTGCCAAGACCCACGCTGTGCCGCAATTTGAACCTTTGTTCCAGCTACGAAGGAGCAAGGCGCCTTACCTCATTCTTCATTTTGTTCAAAAGCTGCCACCTCTGTCCTGGGGGCCGTTGGCAGCTGTCACAGCTGCCACCTCTGTCCTGGGGGCCGCTGGCAGCTGTCACAGCTGCCACCTCTGTCCTGGGGGCCGTTGGCAGCTGTCACAGCTGCCACCTCTGTCCTGGGGGCCGTTGGCAGCTGTCACAGCTGCCACCTCTGTCATGGGGGCCGCTGGCAGCTGTCACAGCTGCCACCTCTGTCATGGGGGCCGCTGGCAGCTGTCACAGCTGCCACCTCTGTCATGGGGGCCGCTGGCAGCTGTCACAGCTGGGGCGTGGCTTCCTCTCCATTTTCACATCCTGTCCTATGGCAGCAGGCACACAACACTCCTCCCAGCTTGAGCTGGACTTGGCTCAGGACCTTCGATGCCTCCGTATCTTTTTCCTAACTCCCCCTCCTCCTCCCACTGGCAACATGGGCTCCGTCCCTTGGAGTGTCTCCTAGCCTCTGAACAAGGAAGGGGGTTCCAGCTGTGACTTGCACAGACTGTCGCCGTGGGCAGCCTCAGCACGCCCGCGACATTCCCAGCTTGCTACGAAGGAAGGTGTGCGCAGAGCAATTTGAGAAATCCACAACGCTGGGCCTGGCGTTGCAGCCTAGCAGTTCAGCTGCTGCTGGTGAGGCCAGCTTGTTCTTGATCCGGCTCCCTACTACCATGCCTGGAAGCCAAAGATGACCCAGGCTCTCGGCTCCTGTCGCCCATGTAAGACATCAGGGGGACTTCCTAACTCCTGGCTTCCGTCTGGACCAGGCCTGGCTGTTGCAACCATCAGGAGAAGGACCAGCAGATGCACAATTCTCATATACACTCTCTCTCTCTCTCTGCCTTTAAAATAAAATTAATACGTAACCTCTTTTAAACTAATACACAGTGAGGGCCCAGCGCAGTGGCGCAAGTGGTTAAAGGTCCTCGCCTTGCACGCCCGGGATCCCATATGGGTGCCAGTTCTAATCCCGGCAGCCCCGCTTCCCTTCCAGCTCCCTGCCTGTGGCCTGGGAAAGCAGCCGAGGACGGCCCAAAGGTTTGGGAACCTGCACCCGCGTGGGAGACCCGGAAGAGGCTCCTGGCTTCGGATCGGCATAGTATCGGCCCGTTGCGCTCACTTGGGGAGTGAATCATCGGACGGAAGATCTTCCTCTCTGTCTCTCCTCTCTGTATATCCGCCTTTCCAATGAAAAAATAATAAAAATAAATCTTTAAACTAATACACGGTGGTCCCCCACTCACCTCTCCCAACGGTGTTAGGACTTCGGGTTCTACTGAACAATTTTTTTTTAAGCTGAAGCTCTCATTAACCAGTCATTTCCAGATGATTCTAGCACTCTCCAGACTTGCTGCATGAAATAGCTTCCAATTCTGAAGGCACATGCCACTCCCGGGCAGATATTCTTCCCAAGATTGAAGTCTTCCAGCGAAGACAGAGGCAAGGATAGAATTACATAAGGAATGCCAGAGTTTCTTTGGGCTCAGACACAGAGCTAAACGGATCAGCCGTGTTCAGCCGAGGCAAGAGGCCGCCGGAGCTCGGGAGTTGACGGTGCGGAGTGGATTGGCTGGCCAGCAGCCCCCTGTGGGATCCAGACCTTGCCCAAATTTCGCTGGGCCGTTCCAGAGGAGCCATCATCAAGCTGATTTTGCCCAGAAGCAACAAACTGTTCATGCAGTTGAGGAAGGAGGAAAGTTTGGGGTGGTTTTTCATCTTTAAAGTGGTAACTGCTGACCTGAAAGGACAGTTAGCCATTTAATGTGCAGTACTTTCTTTTTAGCATGTATTTATTTTTTATTGGAAAAGCAGAGTTACAGAGAGAAGGAGAGAGAGAGACAACCATCTTCCATCCACTGGTTTACTCCCAGGTGGCCACAACAGCCGGAGTTGAAGCCAGGAGCCAGAAGCTTCACCTGGGTCTCCCATGCGGGTGCAGGGTCCCAAGGCTTTGGGCCGTCCTCGACTGCTTTCCCAGGCCACAGGCAGGGAGCTGGATGGGAAGTGGAGCAGCCAGAATACAAACTGGTGCCCAGGGGTGCCCAGTGCTTAAAAGGCAAGGATTTTAGCCACTGAGCCATTACGCCGGGCCCACAAACACTTTTTTTTTAAAGATTTATTTATTTATTGGAAAGTCAGATATACAGAGAGGAGGAGAGACAGAGAGGAAAATCTTCCATCCAATGATTCACTCCCCAAGTGAGCACAACGGCCGATGTTATGCCGATCTGAAGCCAGGATTCAGGAACTTCTTCCGGGTTTCCCACACAGGTGCAGGGTCCCAAAGCTTTGGGCCTTGCTCGACTGCTTTCCCAGGCCACAAGCAGGGAGCTGGATGGGAAGTGGAGCTGCCGGGATTAGAACCGGCACCCATATGGGATCCGGGTGCGTTCAAGGCAAGGACCTTAGCCGCTAGGCCACGCCACCGGACCCCAAACACTTTTTTTTTTAAGATATAGAGTAAGTGGCACAAGTGCCTGGCTTCTGCCAGCACGGAGTGCAGGCTTGCAGGGGATCTAGGCATTCATGCCCAGGCAGGCAGAGGGAGCCTGGCGATTTCCACACCTGCTGGGTACCAGGTAGGGTGGTGGGTGGAGGGGAGAGCCCAGGTTAACGTGCTGTTCTGGTGTGCTGGTGGACCCGGTGTGGGGAACTGTTCCCGGCTCTGCACGGCACCGCAGCTAACAAGTCTGAGGCTCAGCTTTCTCCCCTGTGACACGGAGGGTCAGTAACACCTCTGCACACAACACGGCTCCAGGCTGAGGCTCTGTGTCACCTGTGAGAGGCACGGGAGAGGCACAGCAAGCACTAAGGGAGAACATCCACGTGGGAGGCCAGTTTGTTCCTTCCGCCCACAGGAGCTGAGACCTCTGACTTCCGCCCAGAGACGCACCCTGACAGGAAGGGGGCTCTGGGAGGCAGAGGGGCCACACCGCCTTGCAGGGTCCATTGCCACATTCCTGCGTGCGCAAAGAGCCTCCAGGGACAGATGACACGAGAACACTCAGTGGCCACCAGGGGCTGTCCCTTCCCCACCCCTGGCTGTCCACCTCCTTCCCTCTGTGATGGAAACTGACATGAAAATGCTGCCCCATCTTTTTTGAGCAACCAAACAAAGGAGCTAAAGGGGCCCCACTGTGGCAAAGTGGGTGAAGCAGTGGCCTGCGTTGTTGGCATCCCATATGGGCGTCGGTGTAAGCCTTGGCTGCAGCACCCTGTGAGTGTGCCTGGGGAAGCAGCAGAATGCCCAAGTGCTTTGGTCCTCTTCTATGTGTGGGAGCCCCGGGGGAAGTTCCTGGTTCGTAACCTCAGCCTGCTCCAGCCCTGGCCATTGCAGCCACGTGGGGAGTGAGCCAGCAGATGGAAAATCTTTTTCTCTCTCTGCCTCTCCCTTATGTAACTATGCCTTTCAAATAAATAAATGAATGAATTTTTATTTTAAATGTTTTTAAAGGGGATAAAAGGCTTGTGGAGAATCGGGGTGAGCCCTGTCCGGGCACACAGCTCTGCCCACCACTGCTGCCTTTATTGCCCACTCTGTGGCAAGCTCGCACTGCAGGGACCAGCAAGGGAGCAGAGGGGAGAGGACTTATTCTGCAGGTCCTGGAACCCTCTAGAGTCCATCTGATGGGGCACTGGGTGCAGAGGTAGGCCAGCCTGAAGGCTTCTCATCTCCTGGAACAGGGGACACAGAAGCTGTCAGAGGAGGGGGTCAGCCGTCAGAGGAGGGAGTCCACAGTGAGGCCAGCCTGGGGGCTGCCTGCCCAGGGGCCAGCCTGTGGCAGCAGCTGGGCTCTGGGACATGGGGCAGGTGGATCTAGAAGGCAGGTGTCCACGGAGGAGACCACAGACACTGCTGGAGGAGATGGGAAAACCTTCTCCTGGGGAGACCCAGGCCTGGGAGGACGGATCGACTTAAACCTTACGCCGCTCAGAGCCGCACAGCCTACTGAGCCACACTGTCAGACCAGGATGGGCGCGGTGCTGGCAAGCCACAGGCTGGCTTGGATTCTGCGACCTTAACTCAGCACCTGCCCCATCGGGACTTCCCTGGGGCTGGGCATGGGATGTGAGCTCAGGACTCATTCCTAAGGCTCGAGTGGCCAGAAAAGCTCCGAACGGTCCCTCCCAGGGCCTGGGTGTGCCTCGGGGATGGGCAGCAGTTCTTCTGGTCTGGGTCATGGCTTGCTGCGGTCCCTCATCCTTCTGAACAGGTGTATGCCAGCTGTGGCTGCATTGCTTGATTTACAAGGTGATTTGTTACGGAGATGTTGTTGTGCTTTGGGTGTTTTGTCTCCTAAAGGCTGACAGGTTAAAGGCAGGGTCCCCAAAGTCTTACAAGAATGGTACTAGCGGTCTGGAAATGGAATCCAACAACAAGAAGGCCTTGGGTCTGGCATGTGGCCCAGTGATTGGAATGCTGCTGGCGATGCTGGCACGCGCATCAGAGTGCCTGAGTTTGAACCCCTGCTCTGTTCCCCATTCCAGCTTCCTGCTGAAGAAGACTGTGGGCAGCAGGAGGTAGCTCAACGGGATGAGTCCCTGCGACCTTCATGGGATTTCTGCCATGTGTCCCAGACTTCCAGCTTTGCTTCAGCCCAGTTCAGCTGCTGCGGACGTGCCAGGAGTGTCAGTGGATGAGAGCGCGCTCTCTCCTCTCTCTCTCTGTTTCTCTGCCTTTAAAATACATCAAAAAGGGTCCGGCACAGTAGCCTAGTGGCTAACGTTCTGCCTTACAGGTGCCAGGATCCCAGGATCCCAGGATTCCCCACCTCCAATCCAGCTTCCTGCCTGTGGCCTGGGAAAGCAGTCGAGGACGGCCCAAAGCCTTGGGACCCTTGGGACCCTGCACGTGTGTGGGAGGCCCAGGAACAGGCTCCTGGCTCCTGGCTTTGGATTGGCTCAGCTCCAGCTGTTACAGCTGCTTGGGAGTGAATCATCGGATGAAAGATCTTCCTCTCTGTCTCTTCTCCTCTCTGTATATCTGCCTTTCCAGTAAAAATAAATAAATCTTTTTTAAATTAATAAAATAAAATATGAGAAGTAGGACCTTTGGGAAGTGATTAGATTATCAGGGTGGAGCCCCAGGGTTGGGTCCTGCTGGGGCAGAGGCACACTCTCCTTGTTGTGCCATGCTCTGTGCAGCCGGGAGATTCTGCCAGCAAGAAGCCCATCTCTGGGGTGGTGCCCCATGGCATAGCGGCCACCTGGGCATTGGTGTTCCATACAGGCACGAGTTCAAGTGCCAGCTACTCCACTTTCTTTTTTTTTTTAAAGATTTATTTTTATTATCTTTTTTTTTATTGGAAAGGCAGATATACAGAGAGGAGGAGAGACAGAGAGGAAGATCTTCCATCCAATGATTCACTCCCCAAGTGAGTGCAACAGCTGACACTATGCCGATCCGAAGCCAGAAGTTCCTTCCAGGTCTCCCACGCGGGTGCAGGGTCCCAAGGCTTTGCGCCATCTTCGACTGCTTTCCCAGGCCACAGGCAGGGAGCTGGATGGGAAGTGGGGCTGCCGGGATTAGAACCGGCACCCATATGGGATCCCAGATGTGCAAGGCGAGGACCTTAACCACTGCGCCACCATGCCGGGCCCTACTCCACTTTCAATCCAGCTCCCTACTAATGTGCTGGCAGAGAAGATGATGGCCCAAGTGCTTGGGCTGCTGCACCCACCTGGGAGATCCAGAAGAAGCTCCTGGCTCCTGACTTCATTCAGGCTCAGTTTTGGCCAGTGTGCCCAACTGGGAAGTGAACCAGCACTTGGCGGTTCTCTCTCTGTGTCTCTCCTTCTCTCACTGCAGCTCTGCCTTTCAACCAAAAAAATAAAATAAATCTAAAAAAAAGAAAAAGGACATCTTCAAGAGATGCCAGCCAGTGAGGCACCCAGTCTTGGACTGCACACCCTTCCGTTGTCAGCAGCTTGTCTTAGCAGGCTGCCATTAACCTGCCAGCGTTAGTCAATGCCAAGGTCAGAAACACCTCCCTGGGATCTGCCCGGAGGTCAGTAAATCCAGAATGCCACGTGGCAGTGTGTGGGGGTGGGGATGCAGGAATTGGTCCCTGCTCCACGAGGGAGCAGCTGGACAGTGACAGCTGGAGGGTAACCATGGACATTTACGTCTTAAGTCCCAGGAGACACAGGCCACCCGTCGCTGTGAAAGTTCTGTCACCTTTGCTCTTGCACTCTGAGAATCATGTGGATTTCCAGCAAACCAGTGACTTCCTGGGCGGCTGGTCCCGCTCCTCAGCCCTTCTCCAGGGCCCGGGATGTGTGTCCTGCCTCAGCCGGAGTGCGACCCATCACAGTGTCGTCCCTGGCTTTGCTCCTCCTGTCAGGGCGCACCTCGGGACAGGCTGACCCCTGGGGCCTTGGAGAAGAGTCCTCTCGGAAGTGTAGGGGAGGTCAAGGCCAGGATGAGGTTGAAGCATTCTAGCCAGCGAGTACCCTGACCCCTCTCCACATCTTGATGGGTGGGAACGGCTCTGTGGGGCTGGACCGTGCACGGGCCACTTGAGGCCCTTTTCCATCATGCTGGCATTTCTTTATTCAGGCCACCCACTGCCTCTGTGTCATCAAGTTAGGTTCCTAATTTTTTCACCCTTGATCAGACGGCAGGGTTTAGACATTTTTTTTTATATAGAATTGGAATTTTTTAAAAAACAGTTTTAGGAATACTGTCACCCACTAGGTCACACCCTGGGACTGAAGCCACCAGGCTCAGGAACTCAGGCCCGTCTCCCCGCAACCCCAGGCTTCAAGGACACAGCTGTTTTTCTCTCTGCCCCCTGGGTCCTTCAGCCATCCGTGGCAGCGTTTGGCTTAAATCCCAGCTTCCTGGGGAAATGCTGAAGGCTCAGGGGTCAGCAGAGCCCCAGCTCCTAGGGTCAGTTGCCCTAGGTCTCTGTTCCTGGTCCTGGGAGATGTGAAGGGGGCCCCCGGGGGGCTGTGGAAGTTTTCTTATGCAAAGACACATGGGAAGAGCAGTTTGAAGAAGCCCACTTTCAGAAGCTCTGTGTCTGAGAACAGTGGATTAAGGGGAAAATGCCATGCTGTGATGATTTTGTAGTAATTTGACTATAAATATAAAATACAAGTAAGGGGTGGGGGTGCTTGACTTACTGGCTAAGCCACTAGTGAAAAAGACATTTGCATTCCACATCGGAGTGCCTGGGTTCGATGCCTGGCTGAGCTCCCAACTCCAGCAAAACTCGGGAGGCAGTGGTTACGGCTCAATTACGTGGGTCCCTGCCACAAAAATATGGAACTAGTGGTGGGCATTTGCTACAGTGGTTAAAACATCGCTTGGAACATGTGCACTCCATATCAGACTGTCTGAGTTTAGGGCCAAAGATGTGGCACAGTGGGTTAAGCCATCGCTTGCGGCACTGCCATCTCACAAAGGTCCTGGTTGGAGTCCTGGATGCTCCACTGTTGATACAGCTGTCTGCTAATGTGCCTGGGAGTGAAAGATGGCCAGAAGACTTCGGTTCTTGCTACCGACATGGGAAATTTCAATGGAGCTTTGGCTTGACCCAGCCCTGGCTGCCGCAGTCCTTTGGGGAATGAACCAGTAATTTAAAATCTCTCTCTCTCCTGGCCTTTCTGTAACTCTGCTTGGTATATGTATATTAAGTACGAGGGTTCAAGTCTCAGCTCTTGTATATTAAGTACGAGGGTTCAAGCCTCAGCTGTGCCGTCAGTTCCGGCTTACTGCTGACAGGTGCTCAAAGGCTGCAGGATGTTCTGGGAAGTGAACCAGTGGATGGAAGATCTCCGAATCCAGCCTTTCAAACAAGTGAGTACAACTGAGTAAGAATTTAAGACAAATAATTTCTAGATTGTTTTGACAGTAAATAAATCTTTTTTTTAAAGATTTATTTTTTATTATTTTTTTATTGGAAAGAGAGGAGAGACAGAGAGGAAGATCTTCCGTCCGATGATTCACTCCCCAAGTGAATGCAACGGCCGATACTATGCCGATCCGAAGCCAGAAGTTCCTTCCAGGTCTCCCACATGGGTGCAGGGTCCCAAAGCTTTGGGCCGTCCTCCACTGCTTTCCCAGGCCACAGGCAGGGAGCTGGAAGGGAAGTGGGGCTGCCGGGATTAGAACCGGCACCCATATGGGATCCCGGGCGTGCAAGGCGAGGACCTTAACCACTTGCGCCACGCCGCCGGGCCCTAAATAAATAAATATAAGCGATGACATTCATGACTAGGGCCAGAGTGCTGTTTAATCCAACATGACACTGGTGTACAATGACGGCATGGTCTTCATGATCTTTTTATATAAAGCATGTGCAGTTCTTAACATCAGCAGTGTGGCAGTACGAGTTCATTCAGTGCTTTGTGATGTGGGTTCAAGTCCCAGCTGCTCGGCTGCTAGTGCAGCTCCCTGCTAATGGGCCTGAAATGACAGCCCCGGTGCTCACACCCCTGTCACTCAGGTGGGACGCTAGAATGGACCCTTGGCTTCAGTCTGGCACATCCATTGCTACTGTCCAAAGAGGGACAGCAGCTAGAGAGGGAACCAGCAGCTAGAGAGGCTAGGCCTCTCTCTCTCCTCTCTCTCTTTCTCGCTCTGCCTTTCAGATAAATAAGTAAACTTTTTAAAAAGTATTTAGTCTTTTAAAAAACTCATTTTATTAAAACGTTAATTAGAATATAGGTGAGGAATGCAAACTGTTGGCCTTCTGCTTGTGGGAAGATGGTGGAGGCTGGAAACCCAAAGCGTCCAGTACCATGAAACACTTGTTCTGTCATCACCTGCAGAGCCAGTCCCAGGGTTGTGAGTGAATCCCTGCTTCTCCTGGCCCTGGCATGGGCTCTGCAAAGGTCCCAGGGTGATGGGGTGGCAAAGCCTGTGCCCAGGAAGGGCCATACCCTGAACCAGGAAGCCAGAGTAAGGGAGCCAACTTCAGATCCTAGGGATGGCCTTCGCACAAGCACTGCCACCGAGGGCTTGGACCGAGTGATCTGAGTTGCTGACCTTCCAGATGGTTCTACCATTTTACAACTTCTTCCAGCTGTGCCTTTGGCTGGAGGGAAGAGGCGGGGTTGGGGGCATTCAGCAGTTCATGAGAGCGAACAGAGACAACTGGGTCCAAGCAATTACACGTCACAGCACAACTTTGTTGGCTGAGCACCGAAAAACACAAGACTTTGGGCTAGAGGGAGCCAGCTCTGAGGGCACGGGGGAACCTCAGCCTCATGCTCACCCCTTCATCAAGGTGCACATGCTAGCTTCAAGGGAGGGGGTGCACATCTACAAAGTCCTGGTCCAACCATCTCCACTGATGGGCAGGTGTTTGGCCTGGTGCTGAAGCTGCCTGTGTTACCTGTATCCCACATCGGAGCGCCAGGGGCTGTTCCTGACTCCAGCTTCCTGCGAGTGCAGGCCCTAAAAGGTGATGGTGCTGACTAAAGCAGTCGGGCTAGCTGCCACTTACATAGGAGCTAGAGTGAGGCCCCAGCAATCGGCTTTGGCCCTAGCCCAGCCTCGGCTGCTGAAAGAATTCAGCGGAGCGAAACAGCATATGGGAGCATCCATTATCTCTCCGTTCTCTCTCTCTCTCTCAAAAATAATAATAATAATTTCAAAATTATTGGTAGATTATTCTCCCATGGATCCTGCAGATTTTGGACAGAAGTCAGGAAGGAAGAGTATTTCCTGTGTGTACACCAGCCATGAGCTTACTTGGTTCATTCCCTACCACTCTTCCTGCAGGCGGGCAGACCCTCATGCTCATTTCAGGATAGCTGAAGAAGTAGCACTCAGGGTACTCCTGAGGAACTTTGCCCGGATCTGCAGGATGTCACACCTGCCTACCTAGAGACAAGTGTGACTTCTAGTCTTGGCAAGCAGTAAGCCGTCACTGTTGGAAGGAGATGAGGATATGGGTTTGTGCCTTAGCCCGGCTTCTGGGCCATGGCTGGCCGTACCTGCCCTGCTTTAGAACTAGCTTTTCACTTGAGTTCAAAAAGAGTACCGGAAGGCATGAAGAGGAGCTGCTGTTCCAAATGTATTCATGCACACGCGTGTACTGGAGGTACTGCCTCTCCTGCCATCTTTGTCCTGGGAGTGGGTGACCCCCTCGGGCAGAGGCAGTGGCCAAGGCAGCCTACACAGAGAAGCTGGCACTCCAACTTCAGTATTTAGTAACACAAGGTGGGAGTTGGTCTAAAACGCTGCGTGGTGAAGACCAGCACCAGGAGGTTGTCTGTTGGGAGGGCAACGCAGCCCCTTTGCCAATCTAATTGGCTCCCTGGATTGGTGTGCAAGCTACTTTGTATGCTCATTGGGTTGATCATCCAAACACAGAATCCAGAGGAGGAGGCCTCAGAGCACGGGTCAGTCTGGCAGCTGCCATGCTCTCTGTCTTAAGCTCTTTTGACTCTGACTTGTAAGAAGGTACCAAGAGGAGTATCAGGGTTCAGGAGGGATTTGGAGTCATCTTTGAAGAAAGAGTAGTGCATTTGAGGTGGCCCTACAGCAGGGCTGTTGATATTGAGCTCTTCAATAACAGTAGCAGGAGAAGGCAGTGTGCATCGGAGAAGCAGGGAAGGAGGCATCTTGAATTCATCACCACCCATGTTCAGGCCGTCCAGGTCCTGCCCATGGCAGGGGCCGGTAGAAAGTGCCACTCAATCCCAATCAAAATCCCAATAACATTCTTCTCAGAAATAGAAAAGAAGATATAAAAGTTCATCTGGAAACACAAGAGACCACGAGTAGCCAAAGCTATCCTGAAGAATAAAAATCAAGCTGGAGGAATCACAATTCCAGACCTCAAAACATACTACAGAGCAGTGGTCATCAAAACAGTCTGGTACTGGTACAGAAAGAGAGAAGAGCAATGCAACAGAATAGAATCAGGAGTAGGGAGCCCACACATGCATAGTCAACTAATCTTTGACAAGAAAGCTGAAAACAATCCAGGGGAAAAGCCTGGTCTATTCAACAAATGCTGTTGGGACAACTGGATAGCAGCTTGCAAAATAAAGAGGCAAGATTGCACCTGTGCAGGCATAAGTTAGAGTGCGTGAGGGTTGGTTGAGCTTTGCCACAGCATCAGCTGGCAGAGGCTGGCACAGGGGGCTAATTGTGTCAAGTTAAACTCAGAACCACCTGGAGAGTGCATAATCAGGGAGTGGGAGTGACCTAGAAGGGAACTAGTGGGCACCTCCCTCTTGGGTTGCCACTCCCACTGGACAGCACGAAAACCAGGACTGGGGCAGGGGTGGTAAGACAGAAAAGTACCCACTAGCATGTGTGTGGGCTGGATAGCAAGTTGGTTGGGTTGAACTAGGCTTCAATGCTCATTGACATGTACAAGAGCTAAATGGGATCTGGGACAGAACCGAACAAGTCTGCGGTACATACTGGCAAGCATGGGAACCAGGGTAGGGGGCAGGTCTGGTTGGAGTCATGGAGTCGCCCCGACTAGGCTGCAGCTCCTACTGGTTTGTGAGGGCCGAGTATGAAGTGGGCAGGATCAGACTGGACTGCAACACCCATTGGTTCATGTGGAAGACAAGGCTGGAAACAGAACTGACCCAGCAATTGCAATGACCAGCATAGGCATAAACTGATTGGGGTGATGGACTGTGCTGGACCCTGTATTGGCACACACACATAAAAATCAGGTCTGGGATCATGTCAGACGAAGTTCCTTTGGGGATCCCACCAACTGAACTGCTGATCTCAGAACCCCAACCATGAAGAGACCGTGTCAGCCAGTGGATTCTGAAGAGATTTCATCGTGCTTGGAACGGCGAGATTGGCAGCAATTCAGAACTGTTGAACTATGAGCAGGACCCTCGGAGCATGCCCCACATCGGGGACCTGGGATGGGTGGGAGGCTGGGTGGGACTTCTCCCTTTGTTTGTTTCTCCCCTGACCCCAGAAACAGAAAAAAAAAAAATTTAGTGTGGAAACCATGATCTTACCCACTTTCCTGTAGCCCTTGACCCTTTTTACTCTAATCAACTACGTAAGAATATAAATATATATCTATGGAAAGATTAAAAAAAAGAATGAAATTGTGCAATTTGCAACTAGATAGTCCCAACTAGAGACCAATATGCTCAGTGAAATAAGTCAGTCACAAGAAGAGAAATACCATATGTTTTCTCTAATACAAGGAAGCCTTCATGGTAATTGGAATGTATAGTGATGCAGTAATGGAGACTACCATAACCAGAAGTCAGGACACACTGCAACATGCATCTCTGCTTCCAAACAAAACAGACAATGGGATGCTGGACTGACTGACATCGTCTGTACCAGTATAGTCGAGGCATACTTACCTAGCAGACTGATGGAATCGTAACTCCTTATAAAGAGTTGTGATGTTACGGGAAAAACCAACTGGGGTTATGGGAATCCCAGACTAAACATAATTGTACGACAAATTTCAAAAATGAAAAGAAACTGCCAGTCAACATTTTTTTTTATTTTTCAGGAAATGGAAATTACGGCTACACATTGTCCATCATATTTGTATAATGAAGTGTCACCCTGTGTCTCACAAAAATACACAATAAAACAAAAAAAAAAAAAAGTGAGTACCTCTCAGTAACGACAAACACCACTTGCTGTTCCCACAGACAAGGGCCACCACCCAACTTTTCTTGTGGGAGTCTGAGGCCATACCAGACTCAGTCATGAGCTGGGTCATATAATTCTATCCTCTTCTTTTCTATAGATAATGTACACATTTGTGCTGGCCAGGCCTTCCTTCTTTCTGGATTAACGGGCAATGTTTGTGTGGTCAGAAGCTCCAGGAAGCAGTGGCTGCGCTCCACAGCTGTGCCTCCCAGCGGCTGTCTGGCTGGACAAGTGTCAGCTCCACACACTCGTTCCTGCTCCTTCCTGTCCTGCCGAGAGAAGCATGGTGCCATGGGGCTCTGCTCTGTGAGTGACGCTGAAGTCACAAATGCCCTTGGTGGTCAGCACCCAGAGATGGGTCGGCGATGGCGGGCACGGGCCTCGAAGGCTCCTTGCAGCAAAGCCACAGGGGCTGGCCAGGGTTGTTCCTGTTCAGCCTTGAGGATGATTCCAGGCTAAAGACGGCCGTTTCAACGAATGTACTGAGCGCACCTGGGACATTGAAACATCTAAATGATTTGGGCCTGGACACCGCAGACCCCAAGCCATTGGTCAGCTATGCCAAGAGCCAGAGCCCAGGCAGCTGCAGCTAAATCCAGGACCATGGGGCCACTTGAGCGTGGAGATCTTTTGAAGTTTTTTGTGTTCTTCGGAGAGGCGGTGAAGGCGCCTTGTGGAGCCGGGACTGAGGACAAGACAAGCAGGAGGAGGAAGGACAGAGAGAGACGCCAAGGACCGCGAGGTCTGGCTGCAGCGGGCGCGCAAGCGGGAGGTGTGGCTCCTTGGAAGACAGACACAAACATGCTTGAAGTTTCTCTGCTTAGAAAAACATCCTTGCCTCAGGTTTGTAACTGCCATAGAGAACAATGCAGGGGCGTTTTTGTCGTCGTTTGTTAGGAATTCGGGAAGACGTTGGCTGTGCTCGACTCTGGAATGAGAGTGCAGGATGGCGGACTCCACGCACCTATCTCCCCCGGGGTCGTTTGTGTGTTCCATCACTCGGTGACCCTTTGTCAGTGCAGCTGCTATGTTGCTGAAGGTGTTTGGCTCTCGTCCAAGGAAGAACAGGCAGGTGACCATTCTCACAAGTCGACACGTGACTGACTATAAGACCTCAGAATCCACGGGCAGCCTGCCTTCTCCTTTCTTGAAGGTTCTGCACACCGAGAACTTCCAAGACCAGATGTGCTGTTCCCTGCCGGAACAGTCGAGCATGGTACACGACCTCCCGCTGCGGCTCTGAGCCTCTGTCAGGTGTGGGGCCTGCCCGCCGTCTTCTGCCTGTGTTACACGGATGGATGGCGTGAAGCCGGACCTCATCACAGTGGAAGCTTTTAAGTCTCTGTTTCTTCCAGAAGCTTCCAAGGGCTGGTCGAGAAGATTCCCCAGAGCATAGAGACACTGGAGAAGTTGATGTCAACGAATGAGGTTCAAAGTAATACTTATACGTGATCTAAAGACTGCTTTTCTTTCCTTTCTATTATTTATTTTTTATTTTTGTTGGAAAGGCGGATATACAGAGAGGAGGAGAGACAGAGAGGAAGATCTTCCATCCAATGATTCACTCCCCAAGTGAGCACAACGGTCGGTGCTGTGCCAATCCAAAGCCGGAAGCCAGGAACCTCCCCCAGGTCTTCCATGTGGGGTGCAGGGTCCCAAGGCTTTGGGCCATCCTCCACTGCTTTCTCAGGCCACAAGCAGGGAGCTGGATGGGAAGTGGGGCCGCCGGGATTAGAACCGGAACCCATATGGGATCCCGGGGCGTGCAAGGCGAGGACCTTAACCACTTGTGCCACCGTGCCGGGCCCTGAAGACTGCTTTTCGTGTGTGTTACCCATCCATTCCTTTTAGGACAGCAATGTGCTCTGTTTTGTAAGTTACTCTGGGGGGGGGGGGGGCGGGGATATGAATTGAGATAAAGCAATAAACTATAAGAAAAAAATTTTAAAACATACAAATATATGAAACATGGAGAATACAGATAACGCTTCATATGGGAAAATGATCTTAAGCCATACTCCAAAAGCACAGGCTCCAATGAGGGGAATAGGAGGGTACAAGAAGTCAGCTCAGGGCTCGCTTTGGCAACACATATACTAAAATTGGAACGATTCAGAGAAGATTAGCATGGCCCTTGCGCAACAAGTCAGTTCAGCACAGACTGCCACAGGCGAGATTGAAGGCATAAACAGGAAAGACAACTTTACCATGCCTAAAAGCAACAAAATAACAGTATCTGCTGCCCAAAACGTCAGGCAAAGACCCTGGTGAGCAAAGCAGCAAAGGAGCAAAGGTCCTTTACTATGAGCGTGGGCGAGACAGTGATGCCCTCCGGTCATCCGTGGAAACATGGAGGAAGGGCGGGCGGCCACTGCAGCACGGCAGCATCCATGGAGGAAGGGCGGGCGGCCACTGCAGCACGGCAGCATCCCACAGCAGGAACTGGTGAAGTCCCTATGACCCACGTCTGATGCTGCTTTCTGCTAACGCGACTGGAAAAGCATCAGAGGATGTCAGAGATCCTGATGGAATCCCCGGCCCGGCCCTGGCCACTCTAGCAATTTGGGCAGTGAACTAAAAAAAGAACTTTCTCTCAATGTGACTCTCCTCTCTGTTTCTCACTGTGCCTTTCATACAAATAAAAAAATACACATATTTTTAAGAGAAGTTTATAGGAGCAGACATTTGGCACTAGGCTAAGACCTTACTTGAGATTTCTTATATCAGAGAGCCTGGGTTTGAATTTTTGCTCTCAGTCCTGTGCTCCTGATGATGTGTTTTCTGCTCAAGCATTTGACTTCTGCCACCCACGTGCCAGCTGCACATGAAGCTCCTGGGTCCCGGTTTCGCACGAGCCCACAGCCAGCTGCTGTAGTCATTTGAACAATGAATCTGCAGCTGGGAGCTCTCTCTCTCTCTCTCTCAAGTAAATAAAAAAGCTGAAAAATATGGCCATTTTGCTGCAAAAGATTTCTGGAATAATCCTTTTTTAATAATCTTTTTTCCTTGCGTGCATAGATTTCAAAAAAATTTTGCACCAATGTAAGTTTCTTTTAATTCCATCTTCCATGAACATTTTGAAGTAACCTGTGTGACCCTGTGTCCCCACATTGTCCCGTCCTCCTGAGCATGAAGGAAAACTGCATTTGACAGTTTCTTCTGTATGACGCCGGGCCCTCCAGCAGGAATGTGGCTGGCCGGGCTGAGGGCATCAGCACCAAGTCAGTTGGGCGTGAGTTCCGTGCCCCGGCTCGGTTTTCCCCTACTGGACATAAAGGACTCAGAACAGCAGGGACAATGGAAACAGTCCAGCTCCCGTAAGACCAGATGAGAAAACACCTTTGAAGCTTTTTTTAAAAATACTCTCTCTCTCTCTCTCTCTCTCTCTCTCTCTCTCTCTTTCTTTGAGGGACAGAGAGAATGTTTCCATATATGGTTCATTCCCCAAGTGCCAACAAGAGCTGAGGCTGAGGCTGGCTGACACCATGAACCGGAAGCGTCATCTGGGTACCCCACATGTGTGCCAGGGACACGGGTACTTGAGCCACCATGAGATGCTTGGCAGGGTGCATGTGGGTAGGCAGGTAACTAGGGCCTGACCCCGGGGAACTCTGGTGTGGCATGCATGTCCCCAATGTTCTCTTTCTTTAAAGCTTTATTTATCTGAAAGGCAGGGTGTCCAGAGAGACATGCAGAGAGCTTCAATGCAACGGTTTGCTTTCCACATGGTTGCAGCAACCAGATGTGAGCCAGGCCATAGCCAGAAGCCAGGAATTGCAATTCAGTTGCCCAGGCCCTTGGGCCGTCTCCCACGGC
Source organism: Ochotona curzoniae (assembly GCF_017591425.1). Lineage (NCBI taxonomy): Eukaryota > Metazoa > Chordata > Mammalia > Lagomorpha > Ochotonidae > Ochotona > Ochotona curzoniae. The sequence goes on from NW_024465464.1 coordinate 407,339, forward strand.
TTTCCCAGGCAAATTAGCAGAAAGCTGCATTGAAAGAGACACAACAGGGATTCCTGCTGCACCGCAATGCCAGCCTCCACCCAGTGTGCCCACGCACCTTTGGCATCTGAAGTCTCTGAGACCGCAGTTGGTCACCGCAGCATGTCCGGCATGGCCGTCTTGGAGATGCTCCACGCAGATCTCCACCCCACCAGGAAGTAGTTCCGCAGCAGGGGCAGGGCAGTGACGCTCAGAGCCTCCCTCTGCAGTGCTGCTGCGGTGGGCTGTCCAGAGCCTCCCTGGGCAGAGCAGGAGTGTAGAATCTCCGCTGAGAAGCCTTGTGTCTTCTGGACATCATGGTTGCGTTGCCGGCTACCTTCTTTCCTCGCCCAGGGGGTCACCTGCACCGTGTTCTGAAGGCTTTCCACGTCCAATTCTGTTTCTTCCTCTTTTTATAAGATTTATTTATTTTTATTGCAAGGTCAGATATACAGAGAGGAGGAGAGACAGAGAGGAAGATCTTTCGTCCTATGATTCACTCCCCAAGTGAGCGCAACAGCCAGTGCTGTGCCGATCTAAAGCCAAGAGCCAGGAACCTCTTCCAGGTCTCCCACACAGGTGCAGGGTCCCAAAGCTTTGGGCCTTGCTCAACTGCTTTCCCAGGCCACAAGCAGTGAGCTTGTTGCAACCCATGCAGTGTAAAAATATATTTTTTTAATTTATTTATTTTTGTTTGAAAGGCAGATTAGGGAGAAGAGAGACAGGGATAAAAAGCTTCCATCCAACTGGTTCACTTTCTGACTGGCCCCAATGACCAGAGTGGAGCCAATCCAAACCCAGGAGCCTGAAGCTTCCTCCAGGTCCCTGATGCAGGTGCAGGGTCCCAAGCCGTTGGACCATCCTCTGCTGCTGTCTCAGGCCACGAGCGGGGAGCTGGATGGGAAGTGGAGCAGCCGGGATTAGAACCAGCGCTTCCAGATAGAGGGTCAATCAGTGAGCCATCGTGCCAGTCCTGCAATGTACTTTTAAACATTTTATTTTATTTTATTTTATTTTATTTTATTTTATTTTATTTTATTTTATTTCATTTCATTTCACTTCATTTGTTTTCTTTTCATTTTAATGTGAGATACAGACACACAGACATCTTCTGTCTGCCAGTTGACTGCAGCAACTAGGATTGGACCAAGCCAAAGACTCCTGGAATCCAGAACTGAATCCAGCTCTCCCATTGGGGCAGCAGGGAGCCGAGCACTTGAGCATCACTTTCTCCCTCTGGCGGTACACATTAGGGGGAAACCGGGTCAGAAGAGGAGGAAACAGGACTCGATCCAACACACACCCAAGGGCATCTTGACTGCTGTACCAAGTGCCCACCTGGCAATACACTCTTTTTTTTTTTTTTAAGATTTATTCATTTTTTATTGGAAAGGCAGATATACAGAGAGGAGGAGAGACAGAGAGGAAGATCTTCCGTCCGATGGTTCACTCCCCAAGTGACCCAACAGCTGGAGCTGAGCCAACCCAAAGCCAGGAACCAGGAGCTCTTCCGGGTCTCCCACACAGGTGCAGGATCCCAAGGCTTTGGGCCATCCTTGACTGCTTTCCCAGACCACAAGAAGGGAGCTGGACTGGAAGCAGGGCCGCCAGGATTAGAACCGGCACCCATATGGGATCCCGGGCGTGCAAGGCAAGGACTTTAACCACTACGCTATTGCATTGGGCCCGCAAAAACGCAAGACACTCTTTTAAGCAAATGACATCTGTTGTGGAGGGCAATGTATGCACCCTCTCTGATCCCACAGGAGAGAGAGCTGTGGGTTATGCCATTTGATCTTCCCGCACCAATTTTCAACCCTGAGTTGTCCTCACTCAAGAATGCCCAGAGCCAGGCCCAGCGCAATGGCGCAGTGGTTAAGGTCCTCGCCGGGATCCCATATGGGCGCCGGTTCTAATCCCGGCAGCCCCACTTCTCATCCAGCTCCCTGCCTGTGGCCCGCGAAAGCAGTCAAAGATGGCGCAAAGCCTTGGGACCCTGCACCTGTGTGGGAGACCCGGAGGTTCCAGACTCCTGGCCCAAAGCTTTGGGACCCTGCACCCGCATGGGAGACCCGGAAGAGGCTCCTGGCTTCGGATCGGCATAGCATCGGCCCGTTGTGCTCACTTGGGGAGTGAATCATCGGACGGAAGATCTTCCTCTCTGTCTCTCCTCTCTGTATATCCGCCTTTCCAATAAAAAAATACATCTTAAAAAAAAAAAAGAATGCCCAGGGCCATCTGATGGTCAGATGACTCGTAACTTCAGCAGTCTGTCTATTCTCAGTCTTGAACTTTCAAAGTACTAAACATGAACTTCAGACACTATGCCCCTGGCCTTTACCTTGTGAGCCTACATCTGGGAGGGAGTCTAGTCTGGAGGGTCAAGACCAAAGCCTGGAGAGGCCACTTCACCCCAAGGTTTCAGGGAGGCCCCTTGCCAATGCCCCGAAGCTGGCTGTGTTCTGGGCCTGAGGGCCCTGCACAGAAGAAGGAAATGAGGGTTGACTTTTGCCCTTGACTGTGGGACAGGACAAGGGGGGGGGGTGCTAGAGGAATGTGACCTAACAAGGAACCCAAGCAGTGAAAGGGGACAGCCAGTGCCTCCCCTGTGCCAGATAGTGCAAGGAGAAGGTAGGCCACATGCTTGCTTGTGACTGCCACTGCAAAGAGTGACTCAGGTGACAGAGAAGGCTTTGTCACGGTTGTGGGGCTAGAAGTCTGAGGCGCATGCACAGGTTGTCTTCGTGCAGGTCTCTGTCTGAAGCTCGCCAAGCCTCCGCTCCACGTCGCCTGCTCATCCCTCCAGGTGTGTCTGAATTCGCAGCTCCTCCTGCTTGCACCGTGTCCGGCTAGGAGCCACCCTGACCTTGACACCGCCACCCAATGCCTTCTGTCCCATTCTACAGGCACAGTCTGGGCCATAGGGGGTCAGGACACCGACAGGTTTTCAAGCAACATTTTGAAAAAGGGCTCCTTAAAGTGCCAGCCCCTTCCTGCCGCTGCAAAGAGGGGAGGAAAGCAAGGAACGTGGGGTTTCATGGGTGTTGAGTCCAAGGGCCAAAAGCAGAAGTGACGGGCCTCGGGCCTCGAGGGAAAGTGAAACAAGGACAGATTCTCAGGTTGGCTCAGCCAACCACACCTCTCTGTTCAGCCTCGGTTTGGTTTTCACTGAGAAGAGCACCATTTTTTCTCGTGCGTACGTTTTGGAATTCAGGTATAATTTTATGTAGTAAAACCCCTTGTAGTGGGAGCTCGGAGTATGGTCAGAAGTATACAGCTGTGTCAAACCACCGTGTGATTCAAACATCACCTCCCAACCTTACCTCCCAGCGCCTCCCTCCTCGTCTCCGCGCTCTCTGATCTGTTCTCGCAACTTGCAATTCTGTCTCTGCCAGAGGCAAAATCCTAAAGATGGTATTTGGTCTGGGAGATCACCATCCAACATCCACTGCCTCCTAAAACGCCTACCCAGAGGGCAGCACTGCCGGGCTCTCTTCCACCCGGGGGAGAGACCTGATGTGTGTTGTCTTCTCCTAACTTTGGCCTCACCCAGCTGTTGCTGGCGTTTATGAAATGAATCAGCAGTTAGGAGCCCCAGTTCCCCAACACCTTTTGTCTATTCCTGTCTCTGTCTCTCTCAAATGAATAAATCTGGGGGGTGGGGGGAGCTCTTATTTAAAAAGAGAAACAAACAAAAAAAAAAGTGCCCCCTCTTATTTTACCAATGCTGCTTAAAGACTTTGAAGCCCGGAGTGACATTGAAACCACAGACTGGGGCTCTGGGGCTCGGAGGACTGGGGGAAAGCCAGTCTCCCTGCACGCCAGAAGGTGTGTGACAATTGCAAACATGACCAGGAAGCAAGGAACGCGGGGCTGTTGACGCAGGTCTCACAGCAGGCCGTCCAGTCTTCTGCCAGCCCCTCCTGCCTGAGGGACTCCATTCTTGGCCAGCGTTCCATCGCTCCCACGGACTCACTCTTCAGCTTTACTTAATATCTGCTGATTTTCTTCACACATTTGCTCTATGTGCTATGCACCAAGTCAAGAGCATGAAGGCAGCTGAAATACAAATGCACGCACACATAGTTCAGGTTGTGCTGTGTGCAGAGGCATGGGGGGGGGGGCACGGGAATTGAAGCGGAGGAACAGGGCGCTGAGCACGTAGGAAAAAAAAAAAAAGAACTCTGACTCAACTCCTCCTGCTGCACTCCCCCAGCACAGGTCACTGCTGGCAGGTGTGTGCGTTTTCCCCCCACCCACGCACCGAGTGAGCAATGCTACAGTCCCAGACCACAGCCATACCTCCACTGATGCCTCGGGTCCCCCAGGTTGAGAGCTCATAGCCCAGAACGTACCCCTTGCCAGCCAGCCACCAGTCTCAGACCACAGGGAGTTTCATTTGTGTGTGTTACTAAGCAGCTGCAACTCGGAGTCCCCAAAACCCCCTCCATGGAGCAGGTTCATTTGCTGGAGCAGTTCACAGAACTTGGGGAGGTAACTGTCCGCCTGTCGTGGAGGTTAGCAATAAATTACAGCCGACGGGGAAGGGCACGGGGTATGGGAACAGGGCTGCTCTCACTGGGCAACCCACTCCCTAGCCAAGACCTTCTGTTTTTGTGGAGTCTGATTGAAACACTGACCATTGGTGACCTACTCAACTTTCTTTTTAAGATTTATTTTTATTTTTATTGGAAAGGCGGATATACAGACAGGAGAGACAGAGAGGAAGATCTTCCCTCAGATGATTCACTCACTCCCCAGGCGGCCGCAATGGCTGGAGCTGAGCCAATCCGAAGCCAGGAGCCTCTTCCAGGTCTCCCACGCAGGTGCAGGGTCCCAAACCTTTGGGCCATCCTCGACTGCTTTCCCAGGCCACAGGCAGGGAGCTGGATGGGAAGCAGGGCTGCCGGGATTACAACCGGCGCCCATATGGGATCCCAAGCCTGCAAGGCGAGGACCTCAACCACTGCGCCATCACGCCGGGCCCTGACCTACTCAACTTTTCGTCTTTCTTCCTTCCCTGCAAGCTAGGGACAGGGTCGGGCTCCATCTCCATGATTTTCACCTTTTGGGGACCAGCCCCATCCCAAAGCTGTGGGGGAGGGGGTGGCTGCCAGCCCTCTGCCGACTCAGCAGGACATTAACGCTTTGAAGATTCCAAAGACTTAGGAATTGTCCTTCTGGGAAGGCGAATAAACACCAAGCAGATTCCACCGTATCACACCGTATCCCTCCCTTCGTGGAGGGATTCAAAGCGTGGAGTGACGTCAACTGAGCTTTCCTAGGAAGAGACAGGGCATCCCGGCAAGGTGAGGCAACCTGCAGGAGGCGTCTACAAAAACAGCACAGCAGGGACAGGCTGGGGGCATGGCTGTGCTGAGGTAGGGACGGCTTCTCACGGGAAGCTGGGAGAAGCCGAGGAGCTCACACAGTGGTGGTGGGGATGCAAATTCAATATCCCCACCACAGGACCCAGCAGCTCCACTCCCAGGCATTATAATCAAGGGGCCATAACAGCGATCCATACCAACGTGTTGACGGCAGGACTTCCCTAGCAGCTACTGTGGGTGGGGTGGTGCTCCGGACCAGCTCAGAAGGAACACGTGACTTCTATTGTAGGGGCTGCAGATGGTTTAGGAGGTTGTTCAGATAAAGCTAAGTTGGTGTCTGGGGTAGAGCAGAGAAAGTGGGAGCCTGATCGCCGAACGTTTCCTAAGCATGTCCAAGGAGAAATTCTTTCTAAAAGTAGGGGTTCCAGGGGCTAGTAGCACATAAGAAAGATGGTATTGCAAGTACCTGCAGATGTGAGCGCTGGGGGCAGCAGGCAGGACTCCGCTTGGAACGGCCGCATGCCCTCTCAGAGTGTGTGACTCTGAGTCCCAGCTCCTCTCCCTTCCACGCTTCCTGCTAACGCAGCCCCTGACAAGCAGCAGGTGGCTCAGGTGCGTGGGTCCCTGCCAACCACATGGGTGACCCAGATTCAGTCTTCAGTTCCTGGCTTCCGACTGGCCCAATCTCAGCTGTAAGGTCTCTTGTCTCCATCTCTTTGTCTGAGAATAGCATAATTATTCATACCAAAACACTTGAACTGCGGAGAGAAGAGCAGGTGTACGGCTTAGTGCTTCCAGACGCTTGTTTAGACGCCCGAGGGCTGAGCTCAATGACCACCTCTGGTCCTGACTCCAGCTCCCTTACTAACACGAAGCCCCGGAGGCAGTACTGGCGTCTACTAACTCAGTCTGTGCTAACTGTAAGGGGAGACCTAGACCAAGTTCCCACCTCCCGGTTCTGGCCTGGCCCAGCCAAGTACCTTCTACTGCAAGCCGCAGAGGGAACAGTAGATGGGACAGCTCTGTTTCTCTCTGAATAGAGTTCTCACTGCTCTGTTTCTGACCCAGCTCCCTACTAATGCAACTGGGAAGGCATGGTGGGGGTGGGACGCCCGTGTGTTGGGGTCCCTGTCACCCATGTGGGAAATCTGGATGGAGATTTCATTTATTTGAAAAGCAGAGCAACTTGGAGGGACAGAGGAAAAAGATCTTCCATGCATGGTGCACTCTTCAAATGGTTGCGAGAGCCAGGGCTGGGTCAGGCCCAAGCCAAGAACCCAAAACTTGGGCCAGCCTCCGTAGTCTTCCCAGGCCCATGAGCAGGGCCGTGGAGCACGAGTGGAGTAGCTGTGTGTTAGCTTGCTTTGGTACAGCTCTTTTCAGTAGTGTTAGCTCTTTTAGTTTGTTGCCACAAACCCAAGATGTCAGTGACAGCGAGGAGGTCCCTATTTGGCGCAGTGGGAAGCAGCCCCGTGGGAGGGTGCAGAGGCAGTGAGAGCCAGGGGGCCAAGGGAGTTTATGGGGGAAGGGGATGGAGGGTGGGCCTCCAGGGAAGGGGCCGCAGGGATTTGTGGGTGTAGTGGCCCCAGGGGACTGGTGGACAGGGTTATCGAGCATAAGGTCACAGGTAGAGGTGACAGGGCATTGCTCGATACAAAGCCGTGGCCACGGCAGATTGGCAGGGAGCAAATTTTGGAGAGGTACAGGCGAGCAAGCCTGAATATGTCAGGACTCAGGGGAGGTAAAACAGCATCAGGTCTGAAATAGTGGGGGTCTTCCTAAGCTCCGGGCTTGAGTCACTCGTCAGTGTGACTAAAACCATGGTTCTGACATGGGATGTCCGCACTGTAGCCTTGGCTTAACCCTCTGTGCCACACGCCACCCGAGATCGGTAGATATTAGCACAATAAAGCAAAAAACAAACAAACAAAAAAGTGGCTGGAGTTGAGTGTTATTGAGATGGGAACGTTTGCTGATAACACGTGAGAAATCACCTTCCTTGGCTCCAGTGTGATGGTACACTGGCTTCAGCCACTATGAGTCTGGCATTTAAGTACAACTTAGAGTCCCAGCAGCTCTACTTCCAGTCCAGTTCCCTGCTAATGGGAAAGCGATGAAAAATGGCGCAAGTGCCTGGGCGCAAGTCAGTCCCACAGCACATCCATATGAGATTCCGGGCTCGTGGCTTTGGGCTGGCCCAGCTGTAGCGGTCATTGGGGGGAACGAACCACTGGGAAAGATCTCTTTCTGACTTTCAAAAAAAGTCAAGAAGCATGAAAAAGAAGAATAAGGAACTAAGTTGTCCTAGGAAGAGTGCATGGTGGCAGTCTGCGGACAGCTCTGAGAGCATGATTTCACCTTGTTGGCCCGCCCCGATGAGAGACCAGAAATAAAGTTACAGTCCTAGGACATACGGTGCTAGGTGTGAGTGCCCAGAGAGGGCATCCGGCTTCCTAGGGCAAAATGAAGGGAGTCTGAGTGGCTGTGGCACAAGGCGTGTCCCCTGCAGCCTACCCCAGCCCCTGCCCCCGGATTCCAGAGTGGACCACAGGTGCAATCCTTTGTTCTATTATCTCAGATGTCTAAGTACCGTCCTGTTCACACTTGGCATCAAGGGAGCAAGTGTGTAGTGGGAAGAGCCTATTTCTGTTCAAAACTCATAGATCCTCCCTTTGGCCATCTCCTTCAGAGCCTATTTCAACTGCACATGAAAATCAAAAGGTTTCAGACCCGCACAGTAGCCTGGCAACTAAAGTCCTCACCATACACGCACTGGGGATCCCATATGTATGCCGGTTCTAATCCCTGCAGCCCCACTTCCCTTCCAGCTCCCTGCTCGTGGCCTGGGAAAGCAGTCGAAGACGGCCCAAAACCTTGACACCCTGCACTTGCATGGGAGACCCGGAAGAGGCTCCAGGCTCCTGGCTTCAGACTGGCGCAGCTCTGGCAGTTGCGGTCGCTTGAGGAGCGAATCAGCAGGTGAAAGATTTTCCTCTCTGTCTCTCCGCCTCTCTGTGTATCTGACTTTCCAATAAAAATAAATAAATTCTAAAAAAAAAAAATAAATAATAAATACAGTGGTTTGGAACCAGCATCATGGTACGGTGTGTTAAGTGTCCACTTTTTCTTTTTCAAATGTATTTATTTATTTGAAAGGGCGAGAGAATGATCCTCCATCTGATGTCTTATTCATTAGACACCTGCCACAGCCAGTGCTGGGTGGCACGGAGGGGGGCCCAAACCCCCCTTCTGCTGCTTTTTCCAGGCCATTATCAGGCAGCTGGATCAATAGTGGAGCAGCTGGGAATCCACCCAGTATTGTGCTGGGGTCTTTCCTTGCCACAAAGCCATTCCTGCTTTATGTAATTTTTATTGCACATTTTTCTTGATTGTAAAATCAGTGTCGCAGTCACTTAAAAATCAGGAAGTACCAAAAATGCTATGATTTATTATTTGAACACAGCCACGTGTCTTTCTTCCAGTCCTTAAAAAAAAAAATTCGTTTCCATCCCTACGTTCGATTATACTAAGTCTCTCAGCACTATTTGCTTCCTCCTGCTTTCCAGAAACTCGCTTTCCCGTTTCTGTTTCTCTTTGGCTGGGGTCACGTGTGTTCCTCCTCTGGGGTGCAGGCGCCAAGCGGGGCGCAGGGGACTGGTGAGAGGCTGCGTCCGAGCACCGCTTCGAGGTAGTGAGAGGCCCGGTCCCTGCTCCCCTAGAGGCCAGTCTGCAGCACCGTCCAGCTGTCCCTCTCCAGTCCCTCCCGGCCCGGGCGAGGCGTGGTGGGGCGGACCGGGGCGGGGCGAGCCGTCGGGGCACCCGGGGCGTGCGCGCACTCCAGAAAGGAAGCCGAGGGCGCCGGAGCTGCGTTCGCGCGCTGCAAACTCACGGACGGGGACTTCGCGCCCGGCGCGCGGCGGCGGCTGCCCGGTGAGTACCCTCTCCTGCTGCCCGCGCTCTCCACTCGGGCACTTCCGTGGGAGTCCAGCTCTCCCCCGGGGGCCGGAGCCAGCTCGCCTGCGCCGAGGGGAACCCTGGGGGAGCGGCGGGAAGCTGGGCCGCACGGTGCCACCCGTGGCGCCTCCGCCCGAGGCCGCCTCGCCCTCCGGGTCTGCCTCGGGGGTGGCCGGGACACTGCCCAAAGGGCAGCCCCGGTGCAGTGGGCCCTAAACTAACCGAAGCGGCGCGCCCCTTGGGGGGCAGGAAGCGGCACTCTCTCTTCGACACGTGGCCAGCGCCGAGGCAGCAGCGTTTGGCCCCGCGTGGGCAGGCTGGGGCTAGGGTGGGGTGAGGCCCCTGGGCTAACTCCAGAGTTGGGAAGACTGATGGTTGGGGCCGGTCCGGGCCTCCCACATCCGTGGCAGGTGGCTCAAGTGAGGACGTACCAAGGGGATGCGGCGGCCCCGCCAACGGCTTGCTGCGGTTTGAAATGATGTTCAGATGGCAGCTCTCAGAAATCAGTTTGTTGAGTGTGCTGAGTGACTGAATGCCCCCAGACGTTCCTGGGAGACCCTCACCGCCTGGTGGTCCAGCTGTTAACATTTCTTCAAGGAGCCTGTGCATCTGGCGCAGGGGTCACGGGGTTCCTGAGGGCACGGTAGTGGTGGCAGTGAGGAAGTGGCTTGAACAACATAAAGGAGGCCTCCTGGAATGGCGGTGGCCTTCAGGTGGCAGGGCCAGGGAGGCCCAGGGTGGGGACCAGCTTTGAGCTTTCCTGGCAGCTGTGTGACTGCTGCGCTGCTCCTTCTGTCCTCAGCTGGCCTCCCAGCAAGGGAGCTGGGGGAAGCCCCGAGAGCTGTTTTTCCACATTCCATCTCCACCCAGGCAGGGCACGTGCCCACTCGCGGAGATGGAGATGCCGACACGTCTCCTGGGCCCAGGGCTGCGCCTCAGCTGAGCAGACCCCGAACCCGGAGCCTAGAGTCCTCCGGAAGATAGCAAACAACCACCGGGGGAAGAGACGGTGGCCTCGGAGCCCCAGGACAGCGGCTTGGGAATTGTCCGTGGGCAGAGCACTGGCGTGACATGTGGTATCGGTGCCTTCACGGGAGTGGCATTCCAGTGTCCTGTCTGGAGTGCGGGGTGCAGGGGTGAGCGGGAAGCTATGTCAGCGTTCAAAGCTCAACACCATTGAAGAGAATGAGAAGTTTTTGGGGGTGGCACGCATGTGCCAGGCAGCACGGTTGGTCTACAAGAAGACTCGCCCTGGAGAGCTGCGGCTGCTGAGGCACTGCTCCCCGGTCACCAGGTGGGCATTGCGGAGGGCAGCTTGGGCAGCAGTGCCCTCCCCAGCGCCTCTCCGACGGCTGCTCAGCTGCTACATCTGCAAGCCACAGAGGAGCAGCTAAGTGAGGCTGCAGGGGGGTAAAGGGGGTGGTGAGTGATAAGCGGGGAGCTTGCTGTGTGCCACCAGAGAGAAGGCAACAGTTAGTTGGCACTAATCAGAGACCAGGCTGGTATCCAGCAAGGAGAGGCGCTAGCCCAGAGTCACAACCGAGGGCATCAGACTCCACACCCCAGGCTGTGCCGCCAGCTTGGGGTCCCCCCCACTTCCATGCCACAGGCTGTACTGCCAGCTTGGGGTCCCCCGCCCGACTTCCATGCCACAGGCTGTACTGCCAGCATGGGGACCCAGGCGTCCCACTGCCCCGTGTCTCCAGCGTGGTCTCTCCATCATCACATGCCTGCCTGTTAGGACTCACGGCGAGCAGGACCACGCTCTTCCTTGTCCCAGCCTCCGCCGCTAAGGGAGCCCAGGGGACGGGCTAGGAGGCAGTGCAAGGGCACCTAGCCGGTGCCCAGGGCCCTTCCCCCTCGCATCTCCTTCCTCCGCCTCTCTTAGTCAGAAAGGGGAAGTTTCACATGAAAACACAAACAAGATGGTTGAAGTGAGCTGCCAAGCTGCCGTTTCTGGGGGTGCTGTCGCCTCGCCGAGTGGATTCTTGGCTGGCTTTTCAGTTGCTGGGTCAGTGGGCCGAAAAGCCAGCAGCTAAGAAAACGAGAGCGTGGAGCACACGGGTATTCTCGGCTTGAGGCTTTTTGCGGGGAGAAGGTGAGAGTTTGAAAGGGAAGCCTGCAGCCCACAGGAAGTGGGGGTCAACCCATTGGAGGAACGGACCTTCTGACCTGGTGGACGTGTGTGGGTGCCCTTGGTGGTGGCCGGGGGGCGGAAGGTGGCTGCAGAGACGAGACGTGTCACCCAGGGCTGCCTGCTCACGACAGCGGGGAAGAGGCTCCTGGGCACGACCACAAACCCCCTTGGAGCCGTGCAGCTTGGGCCAAGAGCAGTGTGTGTGTGTGTGTGTGTGTGTGTGTGTGTGTGTTGTCCAACTTGCTGAATCTCCCTGTGTTTGTCATATAGATGCCCCCTTGCTATGATTTCTTCTTGATAAACTCACATCTGAGTGCAAATACTCAGAGTCAAAAATACATCTGGGGCAGGCATTTGACCTGGGTCCCTGGGTCCCACAGTGTCCCACAGCCAGGGGCTGGGCCCCCATGTCCCACATGGAGAAGCTGGGTCCCCGTGTCCCACAGGCAGGAGCTGGGTCCCTGTGTCCCGCAGTGTCCCACAGGCAGGAGCTGGGTTTGGTGCTCAGCTCTAACCTCCTGGGAATGCAGGCGCTTGAGAGCAGCAGAGATGACTCAAAGGATTAGGGTCCTGCCGTCCACGTAGAAAGCCTGGGTTAAGTTCCTGACTGCCCGCTGCCCGAGGCAGCCACAGCTGACACAGGCACCGGGAGAGTTAAGCCAGTGGGTGCATGGGAACCCACTCTTGTGTCTGCTTTCAAATGAAAATACTATTTTATTTCAAAGATTTATTTGTTTTTATTGGAAAGTCAGCTATACAGAGAGGAAGATCTTCCAGCCGCTGGTTCACTCACCAAGTAGCTGCAACGGCCGGAACTGAGCCGATCTGAAGCCAGGAGCTAGGAGCCTCTTACGGGGCTCCCTCGTGGGTGCAGAGTCCCAACTGCACCCTTCCTCAACTGCTTTCCCAGGGCACGAGCAGGGAGCTGGAAGGGAAGCGGGGCCACCAGGACACGAAACGGTACCCATGATGGGATCCTAGGTGCATGCAAGACAACGACTTTAGCCACTAGGCTATTGCAGCAGGCCCTAAAGAAAGATTTTAAAGCATCAAGTGTACCAAATGAAACACACACTATAGCGCAGCCTGGGGGGCAGTTGGGCACAGGCGTCTCCCGGGAAGTCTGCTCTGTAATGAGGGCTGTGAAGCTTGCCGTCCCTGCGTGAGGGGCAGAGTGGCTGCATGGGTCCACTTTCCCCTGGTAAAGTGAAAGTAGTTTCAGTCGAACTGTCCTAAGTTGGGGTACTAGCTCATAATGCATGCGGTTTTTTTCTGTAAGAATGTTAGGTAGAAGCCCCAACATGTCATTGGCGTGCGCACCTGTGTTCAGCTGACTGCCACCCTGGAGCTGGGCGGGACATTTTCTAGGAGCTCCCCCTTGGATCTTCCATGCCCTCTCAACCCACAGAGAGAGGAGGGAGACCTTTATTTATTTATTTATTTATTTTTACTTAAGTTTGCTTATTTTTGTTGGAAAGGCAGATTTAGAGAGAGAAGGAGAGACAGAAAGGTTTTACATCACTCGTTCACACCCAAATGGCTGTAATGGCTGGAGCTGAGCCAATCCGAAGCCAGGAGCTTCTTCTGGGTCTCCCACGCGGGTTCAGGGCCCCAAGGCTTTGGGCTGTCCTCGACTGCTTTCCCAGGCCACAGGCAGGGAGCTGGATGGGAAGTGGAGCTGCCGGGATTAGAACCGGCACCCGTATGGGGTCCCAGCGCTTACAAGGCAAGGCTTTAGCCATTGAGCCATTGTTCTGGGTCTGGGAGGAGTCTTTTCAATGACCGTTGCATGCTGGGTACCGTCCATGTTTCTCATGAGGTCGCATAGGCGGGGACTATCCCTTATTACAGGAGGGATGGGTGAGGTGGCCTTATAGGTCCAAGGGCAGACATGACCTCAGTAACTTGAGGAGTTCCTCTGGATGGTAGTGGTGCATAAGCCTTTTGATTTACTTACTTAAAAATAAAAAAGACTTGTCTGAAAGAATGACAGAAGGGGTGGAGGCCCTGGCTAGGTCTAGTGTAGTCCAAAGCCTGGCACTCCGCCCAGCTCTCCTCCGGTGCTGATGGAGACCTAAGTTCTTGGGCCGTCCTCCGCTGTGTGTCCAGGCGCAGTGACAGGGAGCGGGTTCAGAAGCAGAGCCACTGGGATTTGGACCAGCTCTCCTGGGGGCTGCAGGTGTCATGAGCAGCTGCTGCTGCTGAACTTGCCGTGCCACAAGCCTGGTCCCCACAAGCCTTAGTAGGCAGATAAAATTGAGGCGTGCAGCTTCCCTGGAGTGCAGAGCTCAGAGGTCTCAAGGGACAAGGGATGGAAAAGGGCTGTGGCATGAAGACAGGTACCCAGGAGGCAGCAGACACGTGTGCCCCTTCCCCCAGATCCATCCAGGCCTGTTGATCCGTGGCCGAGGAACTCAGACCCAGTGAATCTAAGATGCCTCTGGAACGTACGTGCCTCAGTGTGGAGGCGGTTGGCTTCATGCATGAGTCCCCAGCCCCGCCCCGCCCTCAGCAGCCACGCTCTGCTTGGCTCAGGGTGTTATTCATCCGGAAACACCAGCTGTGAAGTCAGATCTGGCATTGGTGGGGGCTGAGAGAGGCCTCGGCATCTCCCAGAGTCAAGAAAGGAGGAGGCCCCTCTGGTATGAAGTTAGAAGAACTGCCTCACCTGGTCCTCTAACTGATGGCAGGCCGGCTGGCCCTGAGCGCTGTGCCAGCACAGCCGTGGCGAGGCTTCCTCTGGCGGCCCGTCACCCTGCCTGCTGCTGGGCGTCTCCGTTCCCGTTGCATCCCATGCCTGACTGCACCTGTGGCCCGGGCACAGCCCTAACTGGCTCCTCACTCCTAACCCTGGTGTCTGCTGCCTCCCCCCACCGCCCCAAAAGCTGCCCTTTCTTTCCCAAGTTCCTCCTCACACCCAGGGGAGGACAGTGCTGCCTTTGGAACCCCTGTGAAGCGATCTTTCTGTCACCTTGACCAATGACCGCCCTGGCAGTGTCTTCAGCGTGGGTTATGATGCAGGTGACCATGCGGGAGGCTCCTCTGTCCCTGCGCTGTCCCTCTTGCCCTCGCTTGAGATCACACAGCAGAAGGCTTCGCTTTGCGTCCCAGCCCTGCTCCTCAGATTTCGGCTTTCTGTTCCTGTATACCGTGGGAGGCACCTGCGCCATGCTGGTGACTGGGTCCATGTTGCACGTGCGGGTCACCTGCGGGAAAGTCCTGGACACCGTAGGCATTGAGGGAGTGAGCCAGGACATGGGGCAGCGCTCTCTGGGACTTGTAAATGAGTGAATAAAGTTTAAAAACTGAACTCATTTTGAATGCATTTCACATCCTGTAAGTTGCATCCAGTTTCAAGTGCAGAGTTGGCAGGTTTTGACTGTGTGTGCAGGCATCACCACAGTTTCATTTTAGGACAAGACCCAAGAAATATTTTCACAACCTCGGTCATTTCACATTCTTCCCACCCTGTAGACCTGGGCACTCCTAATTTTTTCTCTGTGGCCTTACGTCCTGCTCTGGATTCTTCATGCGAATGCAATCATGCACCATTTGTATTATTATTTTATTTGAAAGGCTTATTTATTTCAAAGGCAGGGAGACAGAGAGAAAGAGAGCCACCATCCCCTGGTCTTCCATGAGGCTGATAGAGCCCCAAGTCCTGAGGTCATTTTCTGCCAGTTTCCAAGGTGCCTGAGTAGGAAGCTGGCTGGCTTGGAAGTGGAGTAGCGGGAACTTGAACCGAAGATCTAATACACTCTGCTGATGCCGAAGATGAAGACTCAACTCGCCGCCCTGCGAGGCTGGCCCCACTATGTATTCTTTTGTAAATACTCTTTTCCTTTCACTTAGCACACGTTTTTTAAGGGTCATCTATGCTGTAGCCTAGAGCGCTGTCATTCCTTCCATGGCCAAGTAATTTCCACTGACATAACTATACTACTTTTCATAAAGATTTATTTTTATTGGAAAGGCAGCCAGGAGAGACAGAGAGGAAGAGCTTCCGTCCGACGATTCACTCCCCTAGCGGCCACAATGGCTGGTGCTGCGCCGATGCGAAGCCGGGAACCTCTTAGGGGTCTCCTGTTGCTGTCCTGCAGTGATGGACTTGGTGCACCGAGCCATATTAATGACACGCGTGGAATACGTCTTGGTGAGATAGCCAAAGTTTATTAACAGAGTCTGGTTTTTAAAAGGAGGTTGTTACGGGCCCCGGCGTGATGGCCTAGTGGCTAAAGTCCTCACCTTGCATGCACCACCATCCCATATGGGCGCCAGTTCTGGTCCTGGCAACCCAGCTTCCCATCCAGCTCCCTGCTTGTGGCCGGGGGGGAGGGAGTGGCAGTCGAGGATGGCCCAAAGCCTTGGAACCCTGCACCCGCGTGGGAGACCCAGAAGAGCTCCTGGCTCCTGTCTTCGGATTGGCCCAGCTCCAGCGGTTGCGACTGCTTGGGGAGTGAATCATCGGGCGGAAGATCTTCCTCTCTGTCTCTCCTCCTTCTGTATGTCCACCTTTCCAACTAAAAAAAAAAAAAGAGGTTGTCATGTAGGCACTCAGGAAAGGGAGTTTTAAGCCATTTTCATCTCAACAGCAAGATACAGTTCCCAAAGCACAGCTTGTTCCTCTAGAAGGTTCTCTAGCTCAACCTGTGAACCAGGATGTATCTTGCTCATTCATCTCCTTATCAATTGCTCCTGGCACCTTTCGGGGAGGGGGGGAATGCAACTGGCTACTGTCCCCCACAATAGCAAAGATTTTGAATGTCCTTCTGCAATTCCCCAGGTGACCCCCAATGGCCAGTGTTGCACAGATCCAAAGCCAGGAGCCAGGAACTTCCTCCAGGTCTCCCACATGGGTGCAGGGTCCCAAGGCTTTGGGTCGTCCTCACCTGCTTTCCCAGGCCACAAGCAGAGAGCTGGATGAGAAGTGGAGTTGCCGGGATTAGAACCAGCGCCCATATGGGATCCTGGCGTGTTCAAGGTGAGGACTTTAGCCACTAGGCTACCAGACCAGGCCCTCAATATTTATTTTTCCTAAAAGAATTACACAGAGAGGGAGAGATGACAGGGAGAGACCTTCCATTCACATGGCCCCAAAGGTCAGAGCTGGGCTCGTCCGCAGCAGGGAGCCAGGAGCATCTTCCCAGTCTCCCATGCGGGTACAGAGGGCCCAAACACTTGGGCCATCCCCTGATGCTTTCCCAGGACCTTAGGAGGGAGCCAGATTGGAAGTGCTACAACCAGGACTCTAACCAGTGGCCATAGGTGGAGAGTCAGCATGCTATACCTCCACACCAGTCCAAGTAACAACTTTTGAAATCAGGAAGTGTGCGTGCACCAACTTTGGACAAGATGGGCTATTCTTGAAAATGTCTTACGTGGGGCTGGTGTTGTGGTATGACCAGATAAGTTGCCACCTGTTACATCAGCATCCCATTTGGTAGCCAGCTCGCCTCTCAGCTGCTTCGCTCTTGCTCCAGCTCCTGCCTGAGAAAGCAGCAGAAGTTGGCCCAAGTCCTTCGGCCCTTGTACCCATGTGGGAAACTTATCTGAAGCCCCCAGCTCCTGGCTTTGGCCTGGACTAACCCAGGCCATTTGCAGTTCCTGGGGGAGTAATCCAATGGCTGAATGATCTCTTTGTAACTACCGGTAAAATAAATAACTCTTAAAAAGCCTTATGCATGGGCCCGGCCGTGTGGCCTAGCAGCTAAAGTCCTCGCCTTGAATGCGCCCCAGGATCCCATATGGGCGCCGGTTCTAATCCCGGCAGCGCCACTTCCCATCCAGCTCCCTGCTCGTGGCCTGGGAAGGCAGTCGAGCAAGGCCCAAAGCTTTGGGATCCTGCAGCCATGTGGGAGACCTGGAAGAGGTTCCTGACTCCTGGCTTCGGATCAGCGCAGCACCGGCCATTGCGGCTCACTTGGGGAGTGAATCATTGGATGGAAGATCTTCCTCTCTGTCTCTCCTCCTCTCTGTATATCTGACTTTGTAATAAAAATAAATAAATCTTTTTTTTTTTAAAGCCTTATGCATGTCCAAGAATGTCAGGGATCCTTGGTCACTTTCTCCAAAAAATGCCAAGGGAGATTTCTTCGGAATTGTTGCATTCATGGCTCAGTTGGCAGGCTGTTACTAACTTCACAATGCTGTGCTCCAATCCATGAACATGGGGTAGTTTTTCAGATATTTGCTTTCTTTCAACAGTGTGTGTAGTTTGTACAAGTCTGATGTCTTTTTATGAAATGTATTTTTTAAATGTTCATTTTTTTTTTAAAAACTTTGATCTGTTTTGGAAGGCAGAGAGAACTGTCTTCCAGCCTCTGATCCGCTCCACGGATGCCTACAGTGGCCGGGCTGAGCCGGGCTGAGCTCGGGATACCACCTGGCTCTCCTGAGGATGACGAGAGCCTGAGAACTTAGCCACCAGCTTCTGCCTCTCTGGATGAATTCACAGGAAGTGGAGTAGCCAGGACTTGGACCAGGTACTTCATTATTGCATAGGGGCATCCCATGCAGCATCTTTTTTTTTTTAGAGTTTATTTATTTTTATTGGAAATTCAGATATACAGAGAGGAAGAGAGACAAAGACGAAGATCTTCTGTAGTAGCCACAAGTAGCCACAACCCCCGGAGTTGAGCTTATCCGAAGCCAGGAGCTTCTTCTTCCAGGTCTCCCACGCAGGGGCTCAAGGCTTTGGGCCGTCCTCGACTGCTTTCCCAGGCCACAAGCAGGGAGCTGGATGGGAGACGGGGCCGTTGGAATTAGAACCAGTGCCCATATGGGATCCTGGTACAAGCAAGGTGAGGATTTTAGCCACCATGCTACTGTGCCGGGCCCCCAAGCAACATCTTAACTGCTACACTGAACGCTACCCCAATTTCATTTTGGGTTGTTTATTGCCATTGAATAAAAACATAACAAATCCTGTAAATACTTACATTGTGCAACCTTGTTGAACCCATTTATTAGTTTTTGAATTGGGTCTTTGGACTTTTCTGTATAGAAAACTGTATGCAATCCATTAAATTCAAAGCCTCCGGTTGATTCCAGAGGGCAGTCGGGCTGGATCACGCCTGGGTGATCGGTCTGTGGCCCCATGCCCTTGGAACGCTCCTGGGTGATCAGTCTGTGGCCACATGCCCTTGGAACGCTCCTGGGTGATCAGTGTGTGGCCCCATGCCCTTGGAACGCTCCTGGGTGATTGGTCTGTGGCCCCATGCCCTTGGAACGCTCCTGGGTGATTGGTCTGTGGCCCCATGCCCTTGGAACACTCTGGGTGATTGGTCTGTGGCCCCATGCCCTTGGAACGCTCCTGGGTGATTGGTCTGTGGCCCCATGCCCTTGGAACGCTCCTGGGTGATTGGTCTGTGGCCCCATGCCCTTGGAACACTCTGGGTGATCGGTCTGTGGCCCCATGCCCTTGAAGTTGGAGGAAGGTGAACAGTCAGGTGGAATATTTGTATATCAGAGGAGTTTCCCAGGTGTTTGCAGACAGCTGTAGGGGCTGGAGATCAGACTTGGCCTAGGTGTGAAGGAGGTGGCCCGGACCAACGTCCTCAGCTCCAGCTGCCTTCTTTGCAGATGTGTCCCAGCCAGGCCAAGCGAAGGCAAGCCCCACAGTTTCTCTTTAAGAGTGACAGCTCTTCCCATCCCCAAATCTCCAGGGAAAGATACCGTATGATGCTTCGCAGGATGAGAACTTGTGCGGTCAACGCTGGTGGGAGGAGCCCATGTGGCGGGGAAACCTGTGCGGTCCCTGGCTCAGGGAGGGAGGCTGCCTGGGCTCCGAGCCCAGCGGTCCAGCTCTGCCCTCAGCTAACTGGGCTCTCCCCCTTGTGTTCCTGCAGCACTCAGCTCTTGCTTTTCTGTTCGGGAAAGGGAATATTAGAACTGGGAGGCACCTTGGGAATTCATCTTATTAAGAAACAGGTTATGCCTTCATGCCCGTTCCGTCATGAATTACTTGGTTGAAGAAAATATTTGAGACCTGTTTGATTCATCATTTTAGATTTGTATAAAGATAATTTCATTTAAAATCATCTTCCAGGACCGCCTGGTGGCATAATAGGCTAATCCTCCACCTCTAGTGTCGGCATCCTGTATGTTCACTGGTTCAAGTCCTGACGGCTTCCCTTTTAAAGAGTTATTTATTTTTATGGGCAAGTCAGATATACAGAGTATTAGCTTTTTCCCACAAACCCAAGACGCCAGACGCAGCAGGTGAGCCACCCGGAAGGCCTTTATTCCAGCAAGGGAGGTAGTGTGGGACAGGGGGAAGTGAGAGCAGAGAGACAAAGAATAGAGCAGAAGGAGAGACAGAGATGAGCGGAGAGGGGGAACAAAGGAGAGAGGCACCTCTTATGGCCTCGGGGGAGGGAGCTAGGGAGTGTGGGGCTCGGGGATTGGCAGAGGCGGCTGTGGGTGGACACCAGGAGTATACGCTTCGAGGGATTGGTGGGGTGTGCACCTTTTACCTGAAGGTCTCTAAGCTTGATTAGCCAAGTGGCCTTTAAGGGGGTTGAGAGCTAGGAGGTTTACGGCAGTGCTGGGTAACTAGGTATTCAGTGGACCGAGGGGATTTAAGGCGGCACTAGGCTAGCAGGTATTCAGGGTGGCACCGAGTCTAGGCTGGTGGGTCCAGTCCTCAGAGCCCCTCCTCACACAGAGAAGGAGAGACAGAGAGGACAAAGACACTACAATAGCCTGAAAATCCACACAGGTCTTCCATTCAAGATCTGCAATAAAAGCAACACGGGGGAGCAGTAGGATGCTGGAGTTGCAAATGGTGCAGCGGCCAGAGCTGCGCCAATCTGAAGCCAGGAGCCTGGAGCCTCTTCCAGACTTATTATTGTTGTTGTTGTTGTTGTTGTTGTTGGAAAGTCAGATTCACAGAAAGAAGGAGAGACAAAGAAAAAATATGTTTCATCCGCTGATTCACTCCCCAAGTGGCCACAATGGCTGAGTTGAGCTGATCCAAAGCCAGGAGCCAGGAGCTTCTTCTGGGTCTCCCCCGCAGGTGCAGGGTCCCAAGGCTTTGGGCTGTCCTTTCTCAGGCCGCAAACGGGGAACTGGAAGGGAAGTGGAGCAACCAGGATATGAACCGGCACCTGTGTGAGATCCTGGCGCGTGCAAGGCAAGGACTTTAGCCACTAGGCTACTTCGCCAGGCCGGGACACTTGCCATGATTTTTAATATCTTGAGTCCAAAAGGAAGCTATGAAACATGGCTCAGGCTTAGCCAAGTTTACTTGGTTTTGTGTGCGTGTTTTATTACAGATGCCTTTCTCTTAAAAAAAAAAAAAAAAAAAAAAAAGATTATTTTCTGTGCAGTTCACCTGGACGGCACAGCAATTCTGGGCCCTTTATGTTTTATTATGGTCTTCAGGTTTTTAGTAGTGGGGGTCAAAGAGCAAAGGTTCGTTTATGGAGGAGTAAGGGTTGCTGGTTTCGTTAATAGATAACCGAGTCTGGGCTCACAGGATTCACCTTTTGACATTGCCTTCCAGTGACTGAACCCTACCTCTAGCAAAGGAAAAAAAAAAATGTTAGGGCGTTTTATAGCTGGCGTGGGCCTTGCTCAGGACCCCCGGAGAGTGGCAGGGGCTGAGCCACCCGCCTTCTGGGGAGAGCACAGGGTCAGCCTGATGACTTCCGGTCAGAGCTGCGTGTCGTGGGGGCGTGGCACTCTGCACAGCCACTCCCGCAGGCGTCCCTTGGTTGTGCATCTTTCGGCCAGGCGCTGCTAAAGTGCACATTCGGAGATTGTGGGAGCAGTGGGAAAAGTCTTTGCCGCATAAAATACACGTTTATCCCCAGGAGGAATGCCGAGAGTACTTGCTAGGAAGTTCAATGTAGTGACCCCAAAGGAGGGCTCGACAGTGCACGCTCCCCGTGTTAGTGGTCAGAAAAAGAAGTTGATCGGAGGTAGTCCCTCTCTGCCCCTTATAGATGATTGGAGGGATTGTGTGTGTGTGTGCGCGCGTGTGTGTTCAACAAAGGACAGGATCGGAGCCTCGTGGGCAGGGATCCCACTGGCTGTTTTGAATTGGCAATGATTCAGAGGAAAACACTTGGGCCCCAGTGCAGTAGCCTAGTGGCTAAATCCTCACCTTGCATGCTCTGGGATCCCATATGGGCGCCGGTTCGTGTCCCAGTTCCTCCACTTCCCATCCAGCTCCGTGCTTGTGGCCTGGGAATGCAGTCAAGGTCGGAACAAAGCCTTAGGGCCAGTGTTGTGGCATAGCACATTAAATCTCTGCCTGCAACCCCAGGCATCCTATATGGAGTCTCAGCTGCTCCACTTCCCATCCAGCTTCTTGCTGATGTGCATGGGAAAGCAGCAGAGGATGGCTCAAGTGCTTTAGATAAATAAAACAAATCTTTTAAAAATGTGATTTCAGGGGCCAGTGCTGGTAGCGTGGCAGCTAATTCGTTGCCTGTGCTGTTGGCATCCGTATGGGCATCAGTTATGTCAGCTGTTCCATTTCCCATCCAGATCCCTGTGTCTGGCCTAGGAAGGCAGCGAAGGGTGGCCCATGTGCCTGGGCCCTGCTCCCAGGTGAAAGATTTGAATGGACTTCCAAGCTCCTGACCTCAACCCGGCCCAGTCCCAGCCACTGTAGCCATTTGGGGAGTGAACCTTCAGATGGAAAAAAAAATCTCTCTCTCTCCCTGTTTCCCTATCTCTGTAACTCTTCCTTCCAAACAAATACATATATCTTTAATTTAAAAAAAAAAAAGGTTTATTTTAGAGTTTGGTGCAGTAGCCTAGCGGCTAAAGTCCTCACTTTGCACGCACCAGGGTCCCATATGGGTGCTGGTTTTAATCCCAGCGGCCCTGCTTCCCATCCAGCTCCCTGCTTGTGGCCTGGGAAAGCAGTCGAGGACGGCCCGAAGCCTTGAGATTCTGCACCCACGTGAGAGACCTGGAGGAAGGTCCTGGCTCCTGGCTTCGGATCAGCTCAGCTTCAGCCGTTGTGGCCACTTGGGGAGTAAAACAGTGGACAGAAGGTCTTTCTGTATCTCCTTTTCTCTGTGTATCTGACTTTCTAATAGAAATGAATAAAATAAATCTTTCCCAAAAATATTTCAGAGGCCAGCATCAGTAGCATAGCAAGCTAGTTCTCTGCCTATGGTGCTGGCATCGTATATGGACGACAGGTTGTATCCCAGCTGCTCTACTTCTAATCCAGCTCCCCGCTCCTTGTCGGGAAAGCAGTGGAGGATGGCCAGAGCCTTGGGATCCTGCATGAGGAAGGCTGGGAGGAAGCTCCTGCCTCCCAGCCCCAGCCCAGCCCATCTCTGGCCATCGCAACCATTTGGGGAGTGAACCCATGGATGGACATTCTGTCTCTCTCTTTCTCTCCCCCACTTCTCTGTAACTCCAGTACAATAAATCAATATTTAGAAGAAAGTTTTGTTGCAGAAAGGAAAAAAACAAATTTCCCAGAATTCCCATCTGCTGGTTTTACTCCCCGGATGCCTGCAGTGGCCGGGGCTGGGCCAGGCTGGAGCCAGGAGATGAGCGCTCAGTGCAGGCTTCCCAGGAGGGGGCGCTGGATCCCAAGCACTGGAACTGTCACTGCTGGCCACCTGCCACGCGCACCCCCACGCCCCGAAGCTGCATGATCAGAACGCTGGAGTCCAGAGAGGAGCCAAGAGTTGAACCCAGCTTCCCAGTGTGGGGCACTGTAACTGCTGCACTGAGCAGCTGTTCCCATGAAACATTTGTAAATGGTGTCTGTTTATCAGAAGCCCCTTCTCCCCACCGTGCGCGCGCGCGCACACACACCTAAATTTGTAAAAGTTCAGCCTAAAGAATCTGAATTTTTCTGAATTGTGTGCGTAGAAGATTCGCCTGGTTGAAATAACCTGGTCTTCTCCCCACCTCCCCCATCCCAGGTCATCTCAGAGACAGAACGAGAGAGCCCCTATCTGCTTGTTCGCTGTTCAGATGCCATGAATGGCTGGGCTGGACCAAAGCGGCGCTCTCACTCCCGTGAGGCCATGGGAAACGGGTGCCGCGCCCTGGGCTCTCGCGGGAAGCTGGAAACAGGAACTGGGGCAGCAATGAGAGCCAGGCACTCCTGGGCCAGGTGGGCCCCCGGAAGGCCAAGCACCTGCTCCCGGCCCACTTTAGCTAGAGTTCGGTGGCGTCAGTTACATTCCCGTTGCCAGCAGTCTTTCATCTTTCTAAACTGAAACTCTGAATTAAACATGATGGCTCCGTTTCTGACCTGTTCCCAGCCCCCGGCATGCATGGCCACTTTTGTATGTGAATTTGATTATTCTGAGTGATTCTATTAGAATGCCATCCCAGATTGTCCCTTTTTTCGTGACTGGCTTGTTTGGCTTTTAGCCGTTCTCTTCCAGGCTGTGGCACGCGTCGGAGTTGTGATCCTATTGTTTGTGTTTAGATTTTTAAAATTTTTATTGCAAAGTCAGATATACAGAGAGGAGGAGAGACAGAGAGGTAGATGTTCTGTGCCATGATTCACTCCCCAAAGTGACCTCAACGGCCAGCGCTACGCCAATCAGAAGCCAGGAGCCAGGAACCCACCCTCCCCCTCAGGTCTCCCACGCGGGTGCAGGGTCTCAAGGCTTTGGGCCGTCCTTGACTGCTTTCCCAGGTCACAGGCAGGGAGCTGGATGGGAAGTGGAACTGCCAGGACCAGAACCGGCACCCATATGAGATCCCGGTTTGTGCAAGGTGAGGACTTTAGCTGCTAGGCGACCGCACTGGGCCCAATCTTTTTTAAGGTTACTACATCTTGTTTTTCATTTGCTGGTGGGTACTGGGCCGTTCCTTCCTTTCAGCTAATGTGAGCAATGCCATAAAAACAATGAATGTACAAAACACTCTCCAAGAACCCCTCCTCAGTTCATTTGCCTGAACACCCAGTTTCAGAATCCAAGATGAAATGGGCCTTCTATTCCTATTTTTTATATATATAAAGGAACTGTCATTTGTGTCCTTAATTAAAAACTAGGATGTGACTGGAGATTGGCCGACAGAGTCGTGCCTTACCTGGACGCTCATTGGCTGTGATTAGAGAAACTGAAGTTGACCCCGTGTGATAGAATCCACAGAATTCTCCCAGCGAAAGAGGCTCACAGCGTGGTCGGGAAGGTCACTTCCTGACAGGCTCAGACGTGTAAGATATCAGGGGGATGTAAGAGCCTGAAGGGACGGATGAGCAGGGAGGGGTCCTGCATAAACACAGAACTCCAGGTGCACCTGCTGCAAGCAGCCGGGCAGGCAGCCTCAGTCCGGTACTTGTCTAGGAAGCCGCATTGCTGTCTGGAGTAACTTCCGGACCCCAAGTGAGTTCTGCGATTGTCAGCTGCAAATGGCCCCCAGGCTGCTTAGTCACACACACGTCCCCTGGGTCTCGCCCGCCTTCGTCTTGTGACGCACCTGTAATCGGCGAAGCTGCCCGCTTCTGCTTGAGCAGCCTGCAGCTGCCCCAGACCAGCAGCCTCCCTGGCCGGCTCGCCTGCAGCCCTGCCCGTATCCGCTGGGTCCCTGCTTGCTTTAAAATCTCCGGGTGGATCCCAGGCCAGTGCGAGCTCTGACTGCACAGTGTTTCTGCTTCTCGCTTGGGTTTCTCTCGGGAGCCTTGCGCATACCTCAGGGACGGTCCTGCGTTTCCTCACTCTCCAGATAACAAGTCGGGGAGGCTTTTCAAAAGCGCACTCGGAGATGGATGTAACTCTGGATGGAATGTTGACTGGTGGCCTCAGTAGCTGTGCAGTACTGGGTGGCTCTGAATTTGCATGGCAAATGTGAGCTTGTTTGTCAGCCCTGGGCCCAGCGCTGTTTTTATAGTAAAGAATCGCCTTTAAAGCATTCCCACAGTCAGGGAGATTGCCAAGAAAAACAGGCAGGAAAATGGACCAAAAAAGGTGCTGATAAAATTGACATGTCCCTTTAGGGTTTTTTTTTGTTTCGTTTCGTTGGTTTGGTTTTTTTGGGTTGTTGTTGTTTTGTTTTGTTTTGCCTTTCATTGTCTTTTAGCTGCTTCCTAACTCTGTAAGTTTTTCTTTTAAAGATTTTTTTTTAATTATTAGAAAGTCAGATATACAGAGAGGAGGAGAGACAGAGAGGAAGATCTTCCGTCCGATGATTCACTCCCCAAGTGAGCACAACGGCCGATGCTATGCCGGTCCGAAGCCAGGAGCCAGAAACTTCTTCCAGGTCTCCCACACGGGTGCAGGTCCCAAGGCTTTGGGCCATCCTGGACTGCTTTCCCAGGCCACAAGCAGGAAGCTGCATCAGAAGTGGAGCTGCCGGGACTAGAACTGGAGCCCGTATGGGATCCCGGGGCATTCAAGGCAAGGACTTTAGCCGCTAGGCCATGCCGCTGGGCCCTAACTCTGTTAAGTTGTTGACCATAGGCGTTCACAGAACAAAATGAAATTCTCCCGCAGTAATGCAGTCAGCCATTGCCTGGAGGACTCATTTCCTATTTCTCCGTTGCCTGTACTTACAATTCTTGGATGTCTCGATGGTTTTAACCTCTTACTGTTTCTCCCATTCAATAATGAATATTTGTCAGAATAAACCAAAAGCTCCAAAAAGAAGTTGAGTTTATGCCGACCCGTTCATCTGATGGGATTAGCCGGGCCCCCAGCACGGGACACTGGAAAGTCCTTTCTCTGCCCACTTCTTTCTCTGGTTCAGTTTGGGACATTCTGCAGCCCTGAGCCACATGGTACTTTCTGTCTTCTGGGTTCCTAATCAAGGTCAAGTTCCTTGTTCTGCTTTATCCCCTGGGCCTGTCCCTTTCCTGGCACCTGGCCCTCGCTGACCAGGTTATTGGGTAGCGTGTGCCTCTTCCCCGCAGTGGTCATTTTTGTTAAAACATTTAATAGGGTAGGAACATGTGGGCATTTTTGCCACCGTTCTGTCAGCTCTGTGCTGTGCTATACCTTGAACAAGCCCCACACGTTCGCTGGTGGGCAAACCTCACACTCAGGGTCCTGATGGGCCGGGGTGGCACAGAATTTGTTCCCAGGCTCAGGTCTAGGTAATGGGTCAGGTCTAGGCAGTGTTTGAGTGACCTGGATATTTACAACCTCTTGAGGGAGGTGGGGCAGGTACAGGCAGCTGCGGCCAACTGCAGGGACCAGGAAGCTAGGGATGACCCCAGGATGGCCACAGGGAGCCCTGCCCAGCTGAGTCACTAAGAATGTTTTTTTTTTTTTCGGGCCTGGTGGCATGGCCTAGTGGCTAAGGTCCTCGCCTTGAACGCCCCAGGATCCCATATGGGCGCCGGTTCTGATCCCGGCAGCTCCGCTTCCCATCTAGCTCCCTGCCTGCGGCCTGGGAAAGCAGTCAAGGACGGCCTAAAGCCTTGAGACCCTGCACCTGCATGGGAGACCTGGCGGAGGGTTCCCGACTCCTGGCTTCGGATCGGCATAGCATCGGCCGTTGTGCTCACTTGGGGAGTGAATCATCGGACAGAAGATCTTCCTCTCTGTCTCTCCTCCTCTCTGTATATCTGACTTTCTAATAAATAAATAAATCTTTAAAAAAAAAAGTTTTTTTTTTTCCTTCCAGCAACTCTTGGGGAAAATTGCTCCTGCGTGTGTGGCCCAAGCCTCAGCGCTGACTATGTGGGGTGGTGCTGGTCCTTGGTGAACGTGGGGATTTTGAGTTCATTTGGAGACAGTCGGCTTGCAGGGTGTGGACGAGAAAGGGGAGGCGGGAGGCGGAGTAGACACACAGTAGAAGCCATCATCCACTTCCCTTGTAGACCCCAAGGACTGGTCCTCCCTTCCAGCCCTACGCAGCAACGCGGTGGTAGGAGAGTGGGGGCGTGTCCTGCAGCATGTGGAGCAGGGGTCGGGCAGCTGTGCCTTCATCCCTGACCCCAAAGCAGGTGGAGGATCATGAATACTCTAGGTGGCAGTGGGGGTCCGGCTGCCGAGTGGGATCCCTCGTACTGATCCACAGAGCTCGAGGCCTCTCCTGATTGGTCAGTGACAGGGGCCTGAGTGTTCTTTGTGATGCCCGAGCAAGCTTGGGGTCTGGGGTCTGATCAGACAACCCAGGGCCTGGCGCTTGGGGTGTGAACGTGGCGGTGGCGGCTGAGTTCTGAGTTTCTGTGGTTCTGTGAGGTTTACTCCCAGCCTTGCACCACTCTCCTTTGGCAGGGAGCTGCCTCGCCCTCATCAGAGGTCAGGCAGGGGAACTACAGGCTGAGCGAGAGAGCCTGGGACACAGCCGCGTTGACACCAGAGGCGTGAGTCGGGGGCTTTGCTTCAGCATCCCTCCACCTTGGGTCGTGGGGCAGCTGTTGCGTTCCTGGCCCTCTTGTGGGAACCAAAGCAGTGGCTTCCACCTCGGCCTACAGGCTGTGCTCAGCTGTGACTGACTGAGGGCCACGAGGACTTTCTCCCCAGGCTTGGGCCCTGCATTGGAAGATCCCAACAACCACACAGCAGAACTAGTCCTAAAAGATGCTGGGCCTCGGTAGACTTCATCATTAGACAGGACAGAGCGGTGGCGTTGTGTGTGTGTGTGTGTGTGTCGTAAGTCACCCAGAGAGGATTCAGAGGGTATGGATCACAGGAAGGTACGGCATCATGGCGACAATGGTGGCCACCTCTGCACCCCAGAGTCCTGACTAGATGGTGCTGAGTTAATGTGGTGGGTGGCTATCTACCTGGCCATTCACAGGCTGGCCCGGGAAGGGAGGTGTACCCCTGCTTCCTGGGGCCAACTCCGGAGCCTGTGTGCTCTCCTGGAGTGTTTCCATCCCTGCGCTGCTGGTCTGCTTTGTAGCTAACATTGACTCCGTTTCTGCTTCGGAAAGGAAGCCAGAGATGACCCCTACAGAAGCAGGTGCCCTCCATGTCCTGGAAAGCAGGCTCCCCTTTTATGGCTTCCACCCAGACGGACTCCAACCCACAGCCCAGTTGAGCTACAGTCATTTCTTTATTGTTAATTTGTAAAAAAAAAAAAATATATATATATATTTATATATATAGGTATGTATGTATTTGAGTGGGAAGGGGGGAAAAAATCTCCCATCTTGTGGTCCACTCCCTAAACATCTACAGTGGCTGGGATCTGGCTGGCCACAGCCCAGGCTCAACCCAGGGCCCCCACATGGGTGCCATTAACTGAACTACTCCAAACCACTGCCAAACCACTGCCCCCAGGAAGCTGGAGCTGGGAGCCCGAGGCGGGCCTCGAAGCCAGGCACGCCCACTGGGGTCAGGCGGCAGGCTGAGCGGCAGGCAGCCCCACCAGCATTACTGCTGTTGCCTTCATTCCCGGATGCCACGCTGCACTTCCACTCTGTCTGCCATCTGCTCTGTCTCATTTCATTCCGGATTTAATAGGAAAATGCCATGTCAGGGTGTTTCCCACAGCCCTATTTTTAGTGGGGAAGATGCGTAGGCTGTTTTTGCATGTCCAACCTAGGAAGTTCATTGCAGGTTAGCGCATCGGTACCCTTGCAACAGGGTTTCAGCGTCAGGCACTTGACGTTTTGTGCCAGCTGGGTTCTGCGGGCCGTCCTCCTGTGTGGAGAGGGTACTGCGCTCCCCCGATGCCCACCATGAGTTGTCTGGAGCACCCCCCGCCGACTCCATGGCAGGGAAAACTGCCTGCAGGTGTCGGCAGGTATTTCTTGAGTCATGCTCACCCCTGCAGTAAGATCGGGCCAGGAGGGTACTTGGGGAAATGACTAAAGTAAGGCAATGGTCACGCTGTAGATGAAGGTGGCAGGAGGTAAATGTTTCTGTGGGATGTGCGTGTGTGCACGTGTGTGTGCGTGTGTGCATGTGTGTGTGTGCACGTGTGTGCGTACGTGCGTGCATGTGTGTGTGCACGTGTGTGTTTACACTCACAAGTCTGAAAGGAAGTCCATTAAAACTTTGCATCAGGACCCAGTGCGGTAGCCTAGTGACTAAAGTCCTTACCTTGCACACACTGGGATCCTATGTGGGCACCGGTTCTAATCCCAACGGCCCCACTTCCCATCCAGCTCCCTGCCTGTGGCCTGGGAAAGCAGTCGAGGACAGCCCAAAGCCTTGGGACCCTGCACCCACGTGTGGGAGACCCGGGAAGAAGCTCCTGGTCCCTGGCTTTGGATCAGCACAGCTCCAGCCATTGTGGCCATTTGGGGAGTGAATCAGCAGACAGAAGACCTTCCTTTCTGTCTCTCCTCCTCTCTGTATATCTGCCTTTCCAATAAAAATGAATAAATCTTAAAAAAAAAAAAAACATTGTGTGAAGTCTGTCTTGTGTGCTGGTTGATGAGTATTTCCCTAGTAAGCATTTTTGCCGTTAACGTCAGACGTCAGTAACCTGTCTGAGAAGCAGAGGTGAGCAGAGAGCTCTCGTTGATTGCTCACGTGCCCGCGGCACTCAACACTGGGTCCGGAGTTCAGTTTAGGTCTCCCTTGCGGGTAGCAGGGACCCACGTACCTAAGCCATCGCTTGTGCCACCTGCTGCCTCCCAGGATGAATATTCATATGAAACTGAAATCAGGAAAATTCAATTCCTGAACGGAGTTACAGAACAGGGAGCAGAGGGGCGGTCTTAGCCACTAGGCTGCTGCCCCCCCGCCCGGTATTATTTACCGGGGTGGTGGAGGGGTGCAAGCTCCTGACTGTGCAGGCACTGTGGTGGGGTTGGTCTGATTTCAGCTGCTGCTTTCATTTCTTTCCATTTTTTCCTAAATATTTATTTGAAAGAATGCAAGAGGGGAAAGAAACAGAAAGAGAGATTGTCCACCTGCTGATTTAATCTCCGAATGGCCAAGGCAAAGCCACAGGCCACGAGCCCTGCAGAACACGCCCATGTGAGGAGGTGGCCCTTGAGCCACCGTGTGCCGCCTTCCGGGTGCACTGCGGAGAACTGGCTTGGAAGACGGGCAGCTGGTACCTGCCCCGTCGCCCCCACCCGGCCGCTGGCCCCCACCTGGCCGCTGGCTTTGAGCGCCGCAGCCGAGCCTTCTGCACTGCACGCTGCCCTTGAGCTTCGTCCTGACACTTGATGAGGCTAGTGCCTCCTGCCCTGGGGAGGCCCCAGAGGACGGCCTCTGGCCAGCATCCTGGTGTGTGTCTGCCCGCACATGCTTGGTCCTTTCCTGACCCGATGCAGAGCCATACCCAGCCACGACAGATCAGGGGCATGGGTGGACTTTAATGCAGTTTTCAGAGGGAGTTCTAGGTGCAGCCTTTCTGAGAAGGAGGCAGGTGTGTGGTGCTAAGACAGGGCACTGGACCAGGCTGGACAGTATGCTGGTGCCAGCCGTACAGTCCCTGTTGGCTGAGTGGCGGACAGAGGCCACTTCTCTTGGGCTAGCCTCACTCCCTGTGTCCACTTCCAAAATGGCCAGGTCCTTCTCTTCTCCCTAGGGGCAAGCAGCTTGTTCATTCTTTGTCCTCTGTTTTTTGGTTTTTTTTAGTTTCCTATGTATTTAGGAAAAATATGAAATTGCCCCGTTTGGTTATATCTTAGAAAGTAACCGTTGATTTCATTTAGTTCAACCTAATATTATTTTAAGTAAATTCATACATGGGCAAATAGTTTTATTTATTTAGATGCGTGTATTCACTTGAAAGACAGTTAGAGAAAGACAGCAAATGCATGCCTGGCATCTGCTGGTTGATTTTTCAGATGTTGCAACGGCTGGGGCTTGGCCCACGGCCAGGGGCTTCGTTACCCTAGTACGTGAACCATCCTGTACCACTCTCCCAGGCACAGGAGCAGGGAGCGCAGTTGGAAACAAGGCAGCCAGGACTGGGATTGGCACTCCATTGCAAGATGCCCCCTGCCTCAGCACCCTGGGCCACAAGGCTGGCCCTGGCAAATATGTCCTAAGACAGGATTATTCTGTTCAGATTATACGATGGAAATCTTTGTACAGTATCTTTTGGGCAACTTTCTAAGCTGGAGCACACACCCCTTTCATTCTTTTTCTTGGTTATTCCTGTTCCATCCTGATGGGCATTTATTTTTTTTTTTAAATCAATGCCCCATTTGATTTTTGCCTGGCTTCTTGTTTTTGATGGGTTATTTCATTCAAGCGAGTCACAGGGAAGACTTAACTTTTTATATAATTATCAAATATAGTCTCTTAATATACATTTTACATGAGGCCTTTTCTGTAAGTGGGGACTTCGGGGCCCAGCGTGGTGGCCTACTGGCTAAACTTTTCACCTTGAAAGCGCCAGAATCCCATATGGGCACCAGTTCTAATCCCAGCAGGCCTGCTTCCCATCCAGCTCCCTTGCTTGTGGCCTGGGAAAGCAGTCAAGGACGGCCCAAAGCCTTGGGACCCTGCACTCACGTGTGGGAGACCAGGAAGAGCTCCTGGCTCCTGGCTTCTGATCGGCGCAGCACCGGCCGTTGTGGCTCACTTGGAGAGAAAATGAACGGTCGAAAGATCTTCCTCTCCATCTCTCCTCCTCTCTGTATATCTGACTTTCCAATAAAAATAAATTCAAAATTAAAATACATAAATAAGTAATTTTTTTCTAAAGGGGGGATTGCAGAAAATTTGTGGAGAATGAAATTCATGGATATGAATGTGAAGCCACCCCAGCTTCCCATCTGAGCACTGGTTTGAGACCCACGTTCTTGGGCCTGGTTCCCCGCTAATGTCCTTGAGAGTGGAAGACGGCCAAGTGCTTGGGTCCCTGCACCCATGGGGGAAACCCAGAGCAAGCCCTAGGCTCCTGGCTTTGGCCTGGCTTAGTCCTGTCCATCGTGGCCATTTGGGGGAGTGAACCAGCTCTCAAATAAATAAATAGGCTGTACATCTTTTTTAAAGAGAAGAAAGGAAGGTTGCTGTATGCTGTTTCCCTCGCCATGACGTCAGCGTGTGCACTGCCCAGGGCTCCGTGAGCCTGCTCCCAGACCGTTGCCCACCAAGGAAATGAGTTGGGAATTTTCTTCTTGGGAGCAGTCATTGTCACAGTGGGTGTGTCCTGGTCAGACAGATTCCCTGGAAACTTCTAGGCGGCACTGATCAGCAGCTGGATATTTGTTTTGACATAGTTTTAGGCCAGGCTGCGCTGGTTTCCTGAGCCACGAGGTCTTCGTGGATGTGCAGCCGGACACTTGACCTTGGATGCTGGATGCTGGACCACGGGGAGGGCTGAGGCCCCTGGCAAGTTCCTGGAAGGAGGGGACTCCCCGTGTGCCGGGGAGAAGGAGACACATCCAGAGCGGGCACAGCGAGACCGAGTGCCAGCCTGGCACCTCGTCACCTGCTCTTGCTGGAGACTCGTGAACGGGGTGTCCCCGCGGACACCTGCTGACCCTGAGTCTGTATTCTCTTCCAGGCTGCCGATCGCACACCCGGGAGCAAGAGGTGAGAGGGGAGCTGCCCAGCGCGGCCAGCGCCATGGATCCCAAGGTCAGACTCGTAAGATTCTTGTACATGCTATGGAAAGAGGGCATGAAGGTAGCTGAGGGCCAGCCTGGTCCTTGTGTCTTATCTCCCTGGCCCCAGCCCAGGCCCTTGTTTGATAGCTTTGCAAAGAGGAGCTTCACATTCAACCACAAATTTATCATTCTGGACCCTGTGGGCCACACATGCGCACAGCAGAGGAGAACTTGGAAATGACCTCTTATCCAGGTCAAACCCATCAGCGGTCAGAACACGGTGCCCAGGGCTCCACCAGCCGCTCAAATGCCCCTGACCCATGTCGGAGGCCTGTGTGTGACTCCTGACTCCGGCTCCAGGTACACTCAGCCATGGGGCCTCGGGTGGTGGGCTTCCCGCCTCCCCATAGGAGGCACGTTAGGGGCCTGGCTCCCAGCTCCTGGCTTCAGTTCTCTGCCTGGGTCCATACAGGCAGCTGGGCGTTGAACCTGAGGGTTGGAGCTTTTTCTGCCACTTGCCTCTTTGTGTATATATATAAATATACACTGCAGAAAAAGAAAGGACGGTTTTGCTTGGTGCCATTTGAAAGCTGCCCAGCGGCCCTTGCCCTGCCACACGGCTCCCCCTTCCGTATTCCTGAACACCTGCAGGTTGAAGTCACCCCAATAACCTCTGCGGGTGCATTCTCCTAAACCATTCCCTTTGTAAGCAAACCCAGCCCTGGGAGTGGATTTTATCAGTTATGATGCCTCTTCTTCTTTTAAGATTTATTTATTTAGGGCCCGGCGCGGTGGCGCAAGTGGTTAAGGTCCTCACCTTGCACGCCCGGGATCCCATATGGGCGCCGGTTCTATCCCGGCAGCCCCGCTTCCCTTCCAGCTCCCTGCCTGTGGCCCGGGAAAGCAGTCGAGGATGGCCCAAGGCTTTGGGACCCTGCACCCGCGTGGGAGACCAGGAAGAGGTTCCTGGCTTCGGATCAGCATAACATCGGCCTTTGTGCTCACTTGGGGAGTGAATCATCGGATGGAAGATCTTCCTCTCTGTCTCTCCTCTCTGTATATTTGCCTTTCCAATTATAAAAAATAATAAAAATAAATCTTAAAAAGAAATTTTTAATAAAATTTTTAAAAATGTGTTTATAAGGTGCAGGGACAGAGAGAGAGAGGGGGCTTCATCTGATCTGTTACTCTCCAAATGACCACGATGGCCAGCACTGGCCTAGGCCAAAGCCAGGAGCCTGGAACTCTACGCTGATTTCCCTCATGGGTGGAAGGGGCCCAAACACTTGGACCATCTTCCTCTGCGAGGAGTTGGATGGGAAACAGAACAGCTGGGTCTGCAGCCAGTGCCCTGATGTGGGTAGCGTCACAAGTGGTGGCTTGAACCTGCTGAGCAGCGTCCCTTACTGTCCGTCTCCTAAGGGTGGTGGAGTGCTCGGTGCTGGCCTCTGCTGGGAGCTCCTGGGAGAAGCCACTGGCTGACGGCAAGGCTTGGAGCTCATTCGCCGGTGACTGACACCCTTCTTAGGCTTGAGTTGGGAGGTGTCTTCCGGAACTTCCACGTCCTCCCCAGTCCACACTTAGATGCAGCGGATCGGAGCCCACCTTTGCATTCCAGAGCGAACACACTGGCCCTGATCGCTGCCAGGCACGACTTGGACTGCTGATATACAACAGCCTCCACTCGCTCAGGCAGACTGGATAGGCAATACTGATTCCCATGCCTGCTTTTCCCACCAGCCCGGTCAGTGTTCGGCCAAAGCAACTCCTTCGTCTAGGCCCTGGCAACAGGAACGGTTGCCAGGATCCCCACTGGCTCAGATGGCTGCAACAGGCAAGAGACTGGTTGAAGCCAGGAGCTGAAACTCCACCTGGGTCTCAGTCCCTGTGGACTGTCTTGGGCTGCTCTCGTAAGCCGTTAGCAGGCAATGGATTGAAAGTAGTACAGCCTGGACCTGACCTGGCTTTCCTATGGGATGCTGGCATTGCAGGTGTGGCACAACACACTGCACCACGATGCCAGGCTGCGGAGTTCTCTTAACATTTGCACTGCAGCTTTCATTTCTATTTTTATGTATTGATTGATCATCGGAGTTTTCATCTTTGTGTATGTGTTGGTTTTTTTTTTTTTTTGCACCATTTTTAAACTCTAATCAAACTGTGGTAAAATCTACATCAGATAAAGTTCACCTTTTCTTAACATTTGAGAGGCTGAGAGCAGACAGACAGGAGAGACAGGCAGCATCCTCATTGGTCCACTTCCCAAGCACCTGCCACGGCCAGGGCAGTGGGCAGCAGCAGGAATGCGGCGGGGAGCCGGGAGCACGGTGGGTAGCAGGGACGCGGTCTTTTGACCTGTCGCCGCCCAGCGTGAGCATTTGCAGGGAGCTTGGGTCAGGAGCTGGAGTTTGCCGTCCAGCTGAGGTTCTGTGATTCGGGTCATGGCCATCCTATCCCCTAGGCCACATGCTGGCGGCACCGTGTCCCATTTTACCAATGTCTGAGCAAACAGATGGGTGGCATTCAGTGGCTCGTTGTTCTGTACCTGCCCTGGTTACCCCTCACCCCTCCGGAGAACAATACCTCTCCCCAAGACCCTACATCCTCCATGCCACTTCCACCCTCTGCACCCTGGACCCAGCAGCCCCCTTTCCGCTTCCTCACTCTGTGAACTTGGCCACTTTGGGTGCCTGAGGCTTATCCATTGGTGCCTGGCTCATCGCATTCCGCGCAACATCCCGGAGGTGCCTCCTTGTCTTTTTTTTTTTTTTTTTTTTTTTTTTGATATTTGGGAAGACCAAGGCAGTAAGTAAGGATCGGTTTATGTCTTGTTACTCGGTGCTTCTGACGGCCCACCTGTTGAGACACGGGACTTATTGTTAAACATGTCAGCTCTGTGACATGGCCACCGGGGTTTTTCCTGCCATCTCGATGCATTAACCGTGGAGTTGTCCTTCTCCTGCGATGCGACGCTCACATTGTTGACAGGTTGACAGAGGACAGCAGAGGCCTCACACATGGCATGTCCTACGTTCTGTTTGTGCGTAGAAGCCAAAACTTCCCACTCACTGCCCAAGCACACTGCCTGCTCTGCGGGCACTCCACACGTGCCTGTGCACACAGGTGGACACTGTTGGCAAGCACGTGACAGCTTGGGTGACCCTGGTCACCTTCTCTGCCCATGAAACACCTCCTTCCCCTCCCGGCTCCAAAGGGGGACCTTGGGCAAAAGTTGTTTGTACTGGTATCTGGGCCACGGATCAGCTTTTAATAGCAGAAGTTTCTTCCCCTGCGGTCTAGGGTGCAGGGTTCGCTGCATGGGGTTTCTGGGGGCTCCGAGGCAGCACCTGCACCCCACCTGGCCGCTCTCAGGAAGCAGTGGCAGAAGAGCCATGCGGCAGAACCGCAGGTCACCGTTTGGCATCTGCGGGTGGCATTGGCTAAAGCAGGCCCTCAGCTCTCTTGCGAAGCACTGGTGCCCCTGGGCTCCCCGTGGGCTTCTGCCAGCTCAGCTGTCGACGAGGCCTCCAGCTGCCCTGGCCCTATTTCCCACTCTCCTTGCCTCCCTCTTGTCTTAGGTTTGCAGTGGTCCAGGCCCCGGAGATGAACACATCACCAATTTGCTGCTGTTAGGCTTCCTGCAGAGCTGTGCCAGCCAGAGTTTGCATGATGAGCTGCAGGTGCTGAGCAGGGAGCTGCTTACGCCAGTCGCAATAGCCGCCGATGGCTACGATGATGAGCTGCAGACAGATGGCAACCGCGCCAGCCACTTCCACGGCGGGAGAGCAGGGGCAGGTAGGCACGCGGCTGAAGCTGGGCTCTGCCATCGTCGGTGGCATGTGGGCATCTGCGGGCTGGGAGGGACCTGAGGTGCCTATATCACACACGTTTGCTGTACGCACCATTGCGTCCAGCCGTGCTAGCCTCAGGACCTGCCTTTTAGGGTGAACTCATCAGAAAGGTCTCCCATTCTGAGAAGCCAAAACCCCTTTTAGGTGCCGGGGCCTGGTCCTTCTGTCTGAACTAACACGGAATAGTATGCATTATCAGCTCTCCCATGTAAATCAAAGTTTGGGAACCGTTTGGATTCTCTGACCTAAGGCGTTCTCAAACTTGGATTTGTGCAGTTCCCAGCGCTCAGGGAGGCAGGGAACAGGTGTTCAGCCCGATGGTCAGCACGCCGTGTTTCCCATCAGAGTCCCTGGTTTGGTTTTCCCAGCCTGGCTCCTGACTCCAGCTTCCTGCTGGTGCAGAGCCCGGGAGGCAGTAGTGATGGCTCAGGTAGCCGGCTGGCACCACCACGCGGGAGACCTGGATCCCAGCTCCTAGCCCATCCTCATGGCGAGCCAACTGACGGATGGCAGCTGCTTCTCTCTCAGTCTCACAAACACCAACCCGTGGGTCCTTCCTACACAGGTTCTGGTTTGGCTGCTGCCACAGGGGGTTCGCGAACACAGGCCTAAGCCTCAAGCCTGAGCCTTCCTCGCAGGTGACTCAGACACTGGTTAGAGTCCTTGCCAGGGGCCTAGCGCGGTAGCCTAACACCTAAAGTTCTCGCCTTGCATACTCCATATGGGCGCCAGTTCTAATCCCAGCAGCCCTGCTTCCCATCCAGCTCTCTGCTTATGGCCTGGGAAATCAGTCGAGGACAGTCCAAAGCCTTGGACCCTGCACCCACATGGGAGACCTGGAAGAGGCTGTGGGCTCCTGGCTTCAGAGCAGCTCAGCTCCGTCCATTACAGTCGCTTGGGGAGTGAATCAACAAACGGAAGAGCTTCCTTTCTGTCTCTTCTCCTCTCTGTATATCTGACTTTCCAATAATAATTTTTAAAAATCAGTCTTTCAAGATATAAAGTAAAATATAGAGTCCCTACCGGAGGATCCAGCTGTGCCATGTCCCTTTGTGTGGGAGGTTGCACTGCCCTCTAGTGGCCCTGGAGTGCACCAACAGCTCCCTAGCCAGCAGAACAGAGCGAAGCAAGGTCTAGGGGCAAGGTCTAGGCTCCAAGCTGCTGCAGACGCCAGCCAGTCTTGCGCTTCTCTGCATAGGCCCTTCCTTGCCTGTAGACCTGGCTTGGCTTCGGAGCAAGCTCAGTGCAGCCCTGGTAGAACACGAACCAGCCAAGCGCCTGACGGTCCACGGCGGGCGGCCAGCAGCGCAGGAGAGGCTGCAGCCGTCCTGAGTTCATTCACTTAGTCCTATGCAGATCCTGATGGCTGGGAGCTCAAGGATGGCCCTAGGGGAGGAACACAGGTGCACAGCAGGTGGAGAGGTTGCAGGAAGTAGTGAGGTGCAGACTC
Organism: Ochotona curzoniae; assembly: GCF_017591425.1. Taxonomy (NCBI): domain Eukaryota; kingdom Metazoa; phylum Chordata; class Mammalia; order Lagomorpha; family Ochotonidae; genus Ochotona; species Ochotona curzoniae. The sequence goes on from NW_024465464.1 coordinate 445,431, forward strand.
AGGCCTGCGATGCTGTGTCAGGGTGGCAGAGGCGAGCACCGGCAGAGCGGTTCTGCATTCTTAAGAAAATTCATTTCTGCACTTGAAGAGATAAGTGCACGGGAGACACAGAGAGAGCGAGACAGTGAGAACCTTCCATTCGCTGGCTCACTCTCCAAGGGGCTAGAGCAACAGCCAGGGCTGGACCAGGCAGAAGCCAGGATCCAGGAACTGCACGCGGTTCTCCTGTGTGTGTGCGGCACCCCGGGCACTTGGCCCATCCTCTCCCGCTTCCCCAGGTGCGTCAGCAGGGAGCTGGAGTCTTCAGCTGGGTTAGGAATGGGACCAGACACACACGTATGCTTGGCCACTAAACGACCCCGGGGTTTTGAGTAGAGAATTGATGCCGTGTCGGTACTTTGCATACCACGGTCAAGTCCACGGGGAGGCCAGGGAGCCACACGGAGCCTGGCGTTTCAGGAGGCACCCGTGCAGGCTCGACAGATGTCAATGCGAGTTCCCATGACCGAAGCTTAGGGTCGCATGGGGGTGGAGAAGGGGCTGGGGGAAGGTATGCATTCTTAGGGTGCCTGGTCCCGGGGCGGGACGGTTGGCACAGCCTCTGCCAGACACCTATTATATGCCGATGCCTGAAACTGGCAGCCACATTTAACCGTCAGGGGCCCACAGTTTTGAATGCCCAGCACTGCTGAGCCTGCCCGTGGGCAGGTGGCTGGAAAGAGGCCTGTACCTGCAGCCCATACCAAGGTCTTCCCAGTACACTGGCTGGGCTGGGAGAAGGTGGGCACTGGGGTCTATCTGAACCTTCTCTGTCTCTGACTCTCCCCGCCCTGCCACTCAGATTCTGAGAGCCAAGAAGAGATCATCAGGAATCTCGCCAGGCGGCTCGCCCAAATCGGAGACAGGATGGACCAGCACATCCAGCCAGGCCTTGTGAACAACCTGGTCGCCGAGTTCAGGAATGGGCGGTCGGAGGAGGTGAGCAAGGGAACAGGACCCACCCGTGCCTATGGGAAGTGGGAGGGCTTCTTGGAACATCAGTTGGACGGACGGTCTGTCCTGGGCACCGTGAGCGCCAGGTGGAGGGCTTTGGTGGAGGGAGTGGAGTTACAGCAGGACTCTGGGTCACAACTGCTGTGATGTAAACCAGAGGCCACATCAGCCAGAGTTAGGGACCAAAGCCTCCAAGAGGACGAATAGCCCACAGGTGACTGCCGGGAGTAAGTGACCCATCCTTCAGCTTTAGGGAGTGTAATGCAACCGCCAAGACAGAACTATGCGTTTTGAAGGTTGTTACTTATTTATTTGCAAGGGTGACAGAAGTCTTGCATCTGCTGGCTCTCTCCCCACATGGCTGCAACAGTTGGGGCTTGGGCCAGGCTGAAGCCAGGAACTCCGCTCTGATGGCCAGTGCCCAAGCACTTTGCGCCATCCTCTGTTGCTCTCCCAGGACATTAGCAGGGAGCTGGATAGGAAGTGGAGCCGCCAGCACTTGAACTGGTGCTCCAGCATGGGATGCCAGCTTAACACAACTGTGCCACAAGCTCGCCACGACCCAGAGAGAACTTCAGGTGGCTTATCCGGAGACATAACAGAGCAGCTACTGGAGAACAGCTACTGCTGTAGGGCTGGTGCTGTGGGGAGACAGGGATGGGTCTATGGCGGGGTGTACGCTTCCTGCAGCACCCTAGCAGGTGGGTAGAGCTCCAGAGCCCAGGACCACAGGTACATACCTGTAACTAGAAGTCAGGGAGGTTTCGTTCACCAGCTGAACATCCAGGCAGCACCCAGATATACAATCATGAAGTCGGGGTCGGCCACTGAGCCTCCTGGGGGTCCCCTACCCTCTCGGCCCTGGCTGCGGAAGTGCCTGGCGTTGCTCTGGCATTTCAGGAGGCACCCTTGCAAGCTCTGCGGATGTCAGTTCAAGTTCCCATATCAGAAGTTTCTCCCAGGGCTCGATTCCTTCTGAGTCCTTGAGCTGGAAGGGTCAAATCCACTGGTCTGTGGTCTGCTACGCGTCCCGTGGGCAGGAGTGGGACTAAGAGCTCCCAGGGGGTCAGGCCTGCGACCCCCTGAGAGAATTGCTTCACTCTTTTTTTTTTCTTTAGATTTATTTATTTGGATTAGAAAGGCAGATTTATAGAAAGGACAGAGAGAAAGATATTCTATTTATTGGTTTATGCCCCCCGCTCCCCAAGCAGCTGCAACAGCCAGAGCTGAGCCGATCCAAAGCCAGCCAGGAACCTCTTCCAGGGCTCCCACGTGGGTGCAGGGTTCCAAGGCTTTGGGCCGTCCTCGACTGCTTTCCCGGGCCACAGGCAGAGAGCTGGATGGGAACTGAAGCAGCCAGGACACGAACCAACGCCCATGTGGGATCCTAACACCTGCAAGGCGAGGACTTTAGCCACTAGGCTACTATCCCAGGCCCTCAACTTTTATTTGAATTTCTCAGGGACAGGAGTGATTTGTGCTGGGGTGGGAACCCTCTGACCCGAGGGTCCTATCAAAGCAGCCACAGGTGGAAAAGCAATGTCTCCAGCACAGTTAAGTGTTGCTAATTGCATTATTGTGGCTGGAATGATGTTATCAAATATCGCAATGGCCCTGAGCCAAGGAAAGCTCCCCCGCCACTGTGCAAGCAGGGAGCAGACCGAGTCTTCCCTTTGCGTCGCCCTCTGGTGCCAAACCTCGGCGTTGATGCTTCATGCCGGGCGCTGGGAGCTGTTCCCGGAGGAAACGGCGTGGTAAGCCCCGTGCTGTGTGACCCTTCACAGGACAGAAGGAAGCAGCTGGCCTCGGCGGTGGGGCAGGCGATGAAGTCGTGGCCAGCAGACATGGAAAAAGAGAAGGCCATGCTGATGCTGACCATGCTGCTGGCTAAGAAGGTGGCCGAGCACGCACCGTCTTTGCTGCGTACCATCTTTCATACGGCGGTGACCTTGATTAACCAAGACCTGCTCGCCTACGTGAGGAACCTAGCTGGCAATGTAAGAACTGGCTGATGTGCCCCAACCACTTCCTGCTGGGCGGGAGGGCTCTGCGGTGGAGGTGTTCGTGGGCAGCTCTTTTCTCAGGTCCCGGGGTTTGTTTGTGGTGGGATAACGGAGTAGCAGAGCTGAGGGAACAACGGGTGCCTTCATTTCACCTGCCACAAGACTAAGTGTGATTCCAGTGTTTAAGTCACTTGTGTTGATTTGTTTGAAAGGCCGATAGACAACAGAGAAGTCTCCATCTGCTGGTTCCCCTAATGTCAGGGGATGGGGCTGGGCAAAGCTGAAGCCTGGAACTTCCTCTGGGTCTCCCCCATGGGGAACAAGGACCCAAATACTGCAGCCATTGCCTGTGACCTCCCAGCTGTACATGGGCAAGTGTCAGAATTGAACATGGAACCGAGGCTCGGAGTCCACGTTCCCAGATACGAGCTGCAGGCCCGCAAGCTGCACATTCACCACTGTGCACGGTTCTTAAACGGGCTTAACAGGGGATGGGGATACGGGGCGTGGTCTGACATCTCCAAGGTGGACACGTGACCTGGTCATCAGTGTGCCGCTTGGCCATCCGCATCCCGTAACAAGGTGCCTGGGGTCCAGAGCCACCTCCCTCCCAGGGTCTTACTGACATACACCCTGCAAGGAGCAGTAACAGTTTGTCAGGCCCTGCCACTCAACTGAGAGACACAGATGAAGGTTCCTGTTTTGAGCCAGTGGCCCAAAACTCCATCTCTACCTTTGAAAGAAAGTCGGTGAACAGGTAGCATCTGGCTCTGTTAGTGTTTGCTGATTAGCTTCGAGAGCCTTCGCTGTGTGTCATGGTCATCAGTCAGAGGAGGGTGAGTGGGGCAGCATGCAGAAGGGCAGTCTGCAAACGTCCCGGACAGTTGTCAGGGAGGGAGGTGTGGCCATTGCCCCCGAAAGTGACCAGATACTGAGGGCCGAGACGCGTGTGCCTCCTCTGACCCACAAGGTTGCCTTGGTGCCTGGATGACATGAGCGGCTCCCTTGTTCACAAACTGGAGGTGCGGGGATGGGCGGGGTTGGGTTTCGGGGGAACCTTCGGGCACGGAACCCTGGTGTGTAAGACGGGCTCTTCCTCTCCTTCTCCAGGGCTTGGAGTGAACGGATGACCACAGCAGCGAGGCTGTTGACGGCCTCAATTCGGACAGCAGGATGGCTTCCCCTGGGCAGGAGCACGGTCCTGCCACCAGCCAGTTACCTCCAGAACCCTGCACCTGGGTTGTAGCTATTTATTTCATAGTATTTTCAAGATGGTGATTTAAGCTGGTGCCCTGTTGGAGACAATTTCTACATGAATATACTTGAATGAGAATGTCAACTTTCACATACTGGAGTGGATTTTGTACCATCCCCCTACATTTACACACTGGGTCTTCTTTCAGTCATAAGCCACATCACCACTGGGAGGTTAGCTGTCCACGCGTGAGGACCCCTCCCCGGACTCCTCCTTGCCTGCCCCCTACCATGTTCCCAGGCTGCCGGGCCCCTGGGTTCCACAGTGGGGGGTGGCCACAGGAGCGGGGCAGCAGCTGGTGCTAGAGGGAGGGTATTGGAGAGCTGCCAGCAGTGCTAGCCACAAACCCCCATGGGGAGAGCCTGGCACGGGCCTTTGGGGCAGTGTAATGTCCCAAGTCCCTGCTTGGCTCCATTTTTCAACTCCTTTGCTAATGCTACCCTGCCCCCACCCCGCCCCGCCCACCGGGAGACCCACCCAGGAATACCAAGACAAACTCTCCACTCTTGCATTTGGCTGTCTAGCCATGATGGGCTGTTGGCTTGAACCAGGAGATGGGAGGAGTCTCATTTGAAAACATTTGAAATCGTTTGAAAGCCAAAAGAATAATAGTAATAATCAAGAACATTAGATGTAAAACTCAGATGTGAAAGCAGATTATATATTGGGTGACCATCCCATCTCCCTGGCTACTAAGGCAGTTACGCTGCTGGGAGCAGCCCGCCCCCCTTCTCTTTCCCCGTTCCTCCAGATACTGAAGAAAAAAAAAAAAAATTTAGAAGCAGTTGTCTCATTCACTTTCCCCCTTCCCACCTTGACCCTTCCCACCCTAATCGGTGGTCCACATGGGCATCTGTCCTTCTCAATTATATAAACACCATCAAAAATAATTTTTTAAAAAAGTAAGTTGGGCCCAGCACGGCAGCTTGGTGGTCAAAGTTCTCGTCTTGCCTGCACCAGGATCCCATATGTCCCCCAGTTTGTATCCCAATAGCCCCAGTTCCCATCCTGCTCCCTGCTTGTGGCCTGGGAAAGCAGTCGAGGACGCCCCAAAGCCTTGGGACCCTGCACCCGCGTGGGAGACCCGGAGAAAAGGCTCTGGACTCCTGGCTTCATCAGCTCAGCTCCAGCCATCGCGGCCACTCGGGAAGTGAATCATCAGATGGAAGATCTTCCTCTCTGTCTCTCCTCCTCTGTATATTTGACTTTTCAATAAAAATAAATAATTCTTCAAAGAAAAAAAAAAGTCATAGAGCAGGGGAAAAAAGGACAAATAAAAAAGCAGGACTACTGTTTATTCAAAGTACAAGCCTTGGGACGCAAGCCTCACAGCAGGGTCTATTTCACAGAACTGCCAAATGTATTTCAGATGGAGACGTTCCATCAGGATGGGGGCATCGTAGTTCCAAGGAGGCAGTGTTCCTCTCACGCCTGGCAGGCACAGTGGGGAGCTGCAACCCCCTTATGGAGGGGTCTGGCTTTTTTTTTTTTTTTTTTTTAGTGGGATTCTCCAGTCACGAAGACAAAGCTGGGGGAGTTAGAAAGATGTGAAAGTCAGCTGACAGCCCGCACCAACCACCATTTCCAAAACCAAGACTTTTCCTTTTCCTGGGGAAGTCAAAACTGCACTTGGAGCTGATGGTGTGCCAGAGGTGGGCGTGCCCCTGCAGTCATCCACCTGCAGATTCCAGTTGCCTGCCTTGATTCGTTTGTGCAACTGCGAGCATCAGGTTCTAGCAGTAAAAGATGGAGGAGCATTACAAGTCCTAAACCTTGACCCCCGAAGTGGCCCCCTCTCCCAGAAGCAACAGGGAGATGCTTCGGGTTAGAAACAGCACACGTGGGCAAGTGTCCCACGCTATGAGTCATCTCTGGGACGCAGCGCTGTGACGGCCGGGGCTGGCTCTGCATCACATCCCTCCCCCTCGGCAGCAAAGCCAGCCAGAGTGACGCAGCACTAAGCCAAATCGTGTTACTCCAACACGGTTCTGTTCACTGAGAGTTTAAGTTCATCCAAAGAGAAAGATCTGCTGGGTCCCGGCTGCTCCACTCCTGATGCAGCTCCCTGCTTGTGGCCTGGGAAAGCAGCAGAGGACGGCCCAAAGCCTTGGGCCCCTGCACCCATGTGGGAGACCCAGAAGAGGCTCCTGGTTCCTGGCTTCAGCACGTCTTAGCCCTGACTGTTGTGGCCACATGGAGAGTAATTCAGCAGAAGATCTCTCTCTCCTCTCTGCAACAATGCCTTTCAAATCTTTAAAACAAAAACACAGTAGCTAAGTCAAAATACAGATGTCAAACAGCAAATAATCCGATGCCTTAGCAGGGCCAGCATCACGGCGCTGACAAAGTTGCAACCCGGCCCGGCAGCATCCTACATAAGGCTAGTTTGAGCTCCAGCTGCTCCACTTCTGATCCGTTTCCCATAATGCACCTGAAAAAGTGTGGAAGAGGGAGGTAAGTCTGAGCAGCAGTGCGGGTGCCTGGATCACCCAGCCACGTGGCTGTAGCTGAGGGTACCCATGCCAGCCCAGGCTTCTGGGTGAGCATCCTAGCTCCCTTCCAGCACTGCTAGGCAACGGGAGGGTCCTGGGCTTGTGGGTCAGAGCACCAACTGGCACCGGGCTCTGCCTGCAGGCCGCCCAGCAGTGAGCCCTGGGGTCTTGGTGTGAAATCACTGACTACGCTCTCCATGGGTAATGCCACTGTACACGCAGGCAAGGAATCAATTGTGAGGAACACCCAGTGACAGGGCTTCTGTACTTACAAGTTAGCAGGGGGACTGAGACCTGGTGATTTGGAGGGGAGAGACCTAAAGATCTTTATGGGTCAGACTGATCCACCAGCCCACGGGGAAGTCCTGGATTGGGCTCGTTAGCATGGAACATGGCTGACTACTGCACGCCAATGCACATACAAGCTATGGCTGGGAACCTGCCTGGCAGGGCTGGATCCCATCACCTGACAGTGAGTGTCAGATCAGGGGATGAGTCACATCAGACAGCCATGACACAAACCAGCATGCAAGAGAACCAGGTCCAGGGTGGATTCTGTGGGGGATATGTGGACCCAACCCTATGAAACTGCACGTTCCACTGGTTAGCTTGAGATTGGAATGGTGATGGGCTGAGCTAGGTGATCATGGAACTCATGGATGCTCATCGGTATTGGGGCTGGGAACAAGCAGGCCAGGTCCAGGCTGCAGCACCTGCATGAACACTGTAAAACAGGATATGGGGCAGGCCAAAACGCACTAGCTCACACAAACGCATTGATGAATGGGGCAGGCCATGCCAGGTAAGGGCCTAGCACCCACTTGGAAGTGTGAGATCTGGGAGTGGCCCGATCAGGGAATCTAAGAAACTTCCCTAGTGGATCAAAGCTCCTGCTGGTGAGCACATGGTCCAGGCCTGGGTATTGAGCTGGCCGGGCAGGGCAGCTCCATCTGTCAGCAAGTGTGTGAGTTGGTTTTGGAAGGGGACAGACTTGGTGTGGCAGAGCAATCCATAGTTCACTGGCAAGTGCAGAAATCAGGATGCAATGCAGGTCATGCCGGGCTAGGCTGCCATACCTCCTGGTTTACATGAGCCAGGGATGAGGGCAGGCCGAGCAGGGCAAGATTGCAGCACCCACCAGTGAGAGTTGGGACCAGGGGCTGGCTAGGCCAGACCAGGCTGCATCCAAAGGCAAAGGTCAAGACAGAGGAGGGGCTGTGCCAAGTTGGGTCAGAGCAACCACCAGCACGCATGAGATCTGTGGCTGCAATCAGGCCTGGTTGGGGAGCTAAAGGAACACCCAGGCTGGGTTGTGGGTCCCACTAGTGAGCGTGGGGCCAGAGTAAGCACTGTGGTCTGGTCTGGACATGGATGCAGTGTCCCTTAGCATGATGTGAGCTGGGTCTGGGGCATGCAAGGCTGGGCAAAACTCCAGCACCCATTGGAGTTCCTGAGAACCAAGATGGACTGGACTAGATCTCTGCCCCTGCTGAGCCATGCATGAGCTGTGTCTGAGTATGGAGCAGGCTTGGCTGGGCTGTAGCACCCAACAATAAGAACCAGAATGGGTGAGGGCCAGTCAGGAAAGGCCATTGTTCCTACCAGGACAGGAGGTAGACTAAGCAGGGTTGGCCCATGGACCCACTGGCGTGTGCAAGATCTAACATTGGGAGAAGTTCTGATGGAGGAGCTTGGAACTCCTCTGTTGGGACATAGTCCCTGCAGGTGAGGGCAGGGAGCAGCTCAGACCAGGCCAGGATACAGTACCCACAGGCTTACCTTTGGCTTAGGTCTGGGGCAAACCAAGCTGAGCCAGTTCATATCACCCACTGGGCAAATCCGAGAACCACAATGGTGAAGTCATGCCAGTCCGGGCTGCAATACCAGCCAGTCCACATTAGGGCCAGGACTGGACGCTGGCTGAGCTGGTTAGGCTGTAGCCCCCACCAACATGAGCTGGAAGTGGGGGTAGGCTGGGCCAGGTCAGGCTACAGCACCCACTGGGAAATGCCAAAGTGAGGGCGGGCCATGCCAGACTGGGCCATAGCGTCTAACCAGCACAAATCAGACCAGGGGAAGAATGGGTGAACCCAGTAAGGGGGCTGCAAGGAGCTCCCCTGCTAGGTCACTATTCCTACTAATGAGTGTGAGAGCGGGGATTGGGGGCAGACCAGGCTGGGAAGGGCTATAACACCTGTCGGCCTGATGTGAGCTGGATCGGGGACAAGCCAGGCTGGGCAGACTGTACCTACTGGTGCATAAGCCAGAGGGGGTGAAGGTTGGTGGGCCTTTGCTGCAGCATCACCTAGCAGATGGTGGCCTGGGGGACAAACTCAAGCTATACTGCAAAACCACCTGTAGAATACAAGATCCTGGACAATCAGTGGGCCCAGTAGGGAGACAGGGCACCTCCCTCTTGGGCTGCCACTCCAACTGGTAAGAATGAGAACCAGGACTGGGACAGGCATGGCTAGACAAAGAGTGGCACCCACCAGTACATGTGTGTGGACTGGATAGTGGGGCTGGTTGGGTTGAACTAGGCTTCAGTGCCCATTGATATGTATGAGAGCTGAATGGGATGTGGGATAAACAGAACCAGTGTGCTGTACATACTGGCAAGCATGGGAACCACGGCAGGAGGCAGGCCTGGTGGGGTTTATTGTGGGTTGCTCCAACTAGGCTGCAGCTCCCACTGATTTGCAGGGGCCTGAGTGTGCGGGGGCAGGATCGGACTGGACTGTGACACCCATTAGTTTGTGTGAAAAACAGGGCTGAAGACAACTGACCCAGCAATCACAACTAACAGTGTGCGCGTAGGCTGACTGGGCGAAGGAATGTGCCAGACACAAGGATCAGATCTGGGATCACCTCAGATGAAGTTTCTTTGGGAATCCCCCCAAACCACTGGACTCAACTCCAACCATGGAGGAACTTGCAGGTTCCATGGTCTGATCGTGGAACGCATGTGTCAGAGCTGGGCCTCTTCAGTGGCTTAGAGCAGTGGACAGCACACCCAGGTGCACATGGAGGATATGGCAGTACATTGGAGCCCGGAGAGGATACCTGGTACTATAACAGAGGACAGAAGACAGACCAAATTCATCAACTACCCCAGCATAGAGTTGGCAGTGAACACCTGGGCAAGTGGAGACTCTAAGGTGAACTATGCCAGCCAGTGGAGTCTGGAGAGATTTCATCATGATTGGAATGGCAAGATTGGCAGCAATACAGAACTGTTGAACTATCGAAACCACCTGAGCAGGACCCTCGGAGCATGCGCCACAGCGGGGACCCTGGGATGGTTGGGAGGGTGGGTGTGGCTTCACCCCTAATGTCTCCCCTCCCACCAGATACAGGAAGGAAAAAAAAGAGAATGCGGAAACAATGGTTCCGCCCACTTTGCTCTAGCCCTTGACCCTTTGCACCCTAGTCAAATATGTAAAACTTAACAAAAATAAAACTTATACAAAAAAAAAAAAAGCAGCGAAAGATGGCTCACATACTCGGGCTCCTTCAGCCATGCAGAAAACCCAGAGGCTCCAGGCTCCTGGCTCTGGTTTCAGCTCCAGCCAGTGCAGCCATCTGGGGAAATCAACCAGTGGAAAGAAGGCTTCTAATTGACTTTCAACTACATCAACCAATCTTTAAAACATGCTTAGACTCCTTCAGTCATTTCCGCCTAGCCTGTAACGGGTCTGTGTAAACCTGTGCAGCCTGACCCAGACATGCCGAGTCACACCCCTCCTTCCAGCTGACAGGGCAAGCATCCCACCGCATCACACACAGATGTTCCAATCTTGAACACGGCCCAACCCTGACTGCGGAGCACCCCAGGAGTTAAGGGGGCTTTGTCCTGGCACTGTGATCTTGGGGATGTAACTGAGAGGTGTCTCTTTAGAAAATAGGGGTTTCGTTGCTTCTCAAGTTCTGATGCAGTGAGCTCTATTGTGAAAGGTGGGACCAGCTCGCTGGACAAGATGGTTGCTGACCTTGCCCAGGTGCTCACAGGGACCACGGAAATGCTCAAAGTTACTTGAACACCACAGCCTCCCCTGGCTGCCCAGCTGTGCCAGCCGTGCTGACTGGCACTGGGATGCTGAGTGTCCGTCTTTGGGGCGTTAGGACCCTAGCTGCAGAAGGTGGAGTCACAGCTCCTTGATCACCGAGAGGGCTTCTCTCCGCCAACTCCCCCCATGAACAGAACGGTGAGCCTGTTGGTTTTCTTCCAATCTCATTTTATTGCAACCTGGAGTGGGTTCTTGTCCACACATTGCTTCTGAGAGAAAGCGCAATTCATGGTGTCCCCCTGGTGAGCGCCAGATGAGCCAGGGGCCCAGCACAGGAGCCAGCAGGAACACACCGAGCCAGTCGGAGCTGCAGCAGGCATGGCAAACGGGACTCCGCACACACAACGGGATGAACACGCTGCTCAAGTAAAATGCTATCAATGAATTAGCAAAAGTACCATTGAGTTCCAGTATTTCTGAAATTATTAAAAACAACAAATCTGAATTTACTCAAGGAATAAAGTAGGAAGAGGCACTTTTCATCTGAAGGTGGAAGGAAACGGAAGGCTACAGCAGGTGGAAGCCTGTCTGAGCCTCTGGTTCTGTCCGGTACCCCACCTGTGTCACCGACAACTGGAGCTTGTCAGAACAAACCGAGTTATTCCAGACCTGGGCAGGGAAGATCCACCTCCACTTCCTGTCCCCAGAGATGGAGGTAATAAACATGGGATTTTTAAAGGTCTTAACTTTTGTCCTAAGTAGTGTTATCTATTAACCACTTTTTTTTTTCCCAGTGGTGCAAAGAACACAAAATTGAGTGGCTTCACTATAAAATTTCCCCTTGGGAGAGGGGAGAACAGGGCAAGAACCTTCCGGAGCCAGCTGCTACTTTTCAGCTTATGACAAGGCCTTGCGAATGTCCCTGAGAACAGTCCCAACCTGAGCGTGCAATGCAGCAGTGGTCTGGCCAGGGCTCCGACTCCGTGAACGTCCAACGAGGACCCGGCTGCCTTCCAGGCAGGGCAGAGTTCCATGCAGAAAGACGGGGCACCCCGGTTTAGGAACACCGCAGTCGCCGCCCCGCAGCTCTTCACGAACAAGGCAAGCCCAGGAGTGACAGGACCCCGCTGTCCCGCACTCTGGAGCCCACGTGTCCCATGGGATGTCCCCACTCTGAACTTCTGAGAAAGCCGTGCCTGCGCCTACTTTCCCCAAGCTGCTGAGTGGCACAGCCACACCTACAGGCGTTCCCCACCCCCACCTGTCCACCCAGGCTGACGGCAGAAGCAGGGATTGAAAACGAAGGGGTCGTGGGGCTGCCTTCACCGGCCTATGTTAGCATTTGTGTTACTTGGCCTAACCATTAGAGCAAAAACACTGCCTGACCAAGACCCCGCCATGACTGCCCAGACCACTGCGCAAAGGGCAGACACCTGGCGCAGGCAGGCGTTGCTGACAGCCCCGCCCAGAACTTGACCCATGTTCTAGAGACAGGCTCGGAATCCACTGTGCTGTGCACATTCACGGGAAGGCTCCCCTTCCGGGGCACACAGCACAGTGTACGCTGCCTTTGACCCATACCCACTGCGGGAAGCAGCTGGCACGGGTGTTGCCAGGAGCCTGCCAATACTGCTTCGTAGGGTCATAAGGAAGGGAAAAACTAGAAGGATTCAGATCACTGCCACTTGTGTGCCAGGAGACTACCCGGGCTGAGGAACAGGGCTCGCCCTGTTAACTGTGCCAGTGCAGTAGGGGGTGTGAGGGCATTGAGCCACCCTGGCATACACCAAGTGCTCATGAGTACTAACACACCCTACACAAAGGTGGGGCGGAAGTGGGGAAGGCACACTCCAGCAGGGAGGATCTGCCCTAACTTCACACACTCCTCCCTGCTGACGGGTGTTCAGCAGCCAAGACTCATTTCCCCAGGGGCGGGCACTGTCGCCAAGACTGCACACAAGGCAATACTTGCATAGAGACAGCTCACGGGCTGTAACACAGTCACCAGCCAGCCTCGAGTCCTTTGAAAGTTGAGTTTTTCAAGACTTAAGAAATTACGGGTGGGTCCAGAGCGATAGGCTAGAGGTTAAATCCTTGCTGTGCATGCACTGGTATCCCATATGGGTGCCGGCTCCTGTCTCAGCTGCTCTACTTCCCACCCAGCTCCCTGCCTGTGGCCTGGGACAGCAGTGGGAGATGGCCCAAAGCCTTGGGACCCTGCATCCACGTGGGAGACTAAGAAGTTCCTGGTTCCTGGCTTCAAATTAGCTCAGCTCCAGCCATTGCGGCCGCTTGGGGAGTGAAAAAGCAGGTGGAAGACCTTTCTGTATATGTGCCTTTCCAATAAAATAAATATATCTTTTTTAAAAATTAGGAGAAAAGAGAAGGCGGAACCCTTTTATTTCTGCATCTCCTAAAATGAGTGAGAAATTCAAATGTCAAGCGTGGGCACTGGCGCAGGTATCTGCCACACCATCAGGGGCGAAGGCAGGCAGCAAGGCATCACTTTATGGAGGACTGGCACCAAGGCGGGCCCTGCTGCAGTTCATACCCACATCCCTCCCTGGGTCACCACTAGGAGATGGGTTGGTTGGAAACACGGGCAAGGAAGCCTCTGAGTGAGGATCGCATGGATGCTGCAGTTACCTAGAACGTCCTCTAGAGGGCGACTGTTCCAGGACTCCTCTAAGGCACACTGGGTACTGACCCTGGGGGCAGAAACTGGCACTTGGAACTCAAGAAACCTCCCTCAGCTTCCTTTCTGCCTAGTCGCTAGAAATCCTTAGAGTGAACACAGCCAGCAGGAAGGCTCTGGAGGGCTCAGGGCTTCCCCGCGTTGGCTGAGGGATGGGGGGGGGGGGGGGGAGGACCAGCTGATTTTCCCAACCTCGGCAAGAATTCCAGGAAGCTAAATTTAATGCTGGATCTTTCCTTTACCTTGGATTACAACATTTAAGTTTGGGACAGAAAGGAATGGCTGCCTGCTCTCTGCCCCCTCAAGGAAAGGAGGAGGAGGAGGAAGAGGAGGAATATTCTAAAGCAACAGTGAAAAAACAGAGATTTTTTGGAAGGCCACACTGCTGACAGGCAGGGGAGTGTGCAAAGCATGGGGACAGTGCCATGTGCTCTTCTGCAGGAACCAACAGGCGTTCCAGAGGGAGAAGTCCACACATCTACGACAATCCAGCCAAGCCCAGCTATTGCATGGTGGGTGTGACCCCACTGTCCCCCTGTTCCCCTGCTCTGTGGCCGGGGGGCACAGACCTGGGGTCCCATGGCCAGGGGCTGCCAGCAGAGCTCAGATGTGCTTGGTCGCTGGGCATGAGATCCAGGGTTTATATAAGTTGAGTCTGAGAGAAAAGGCTTTATGAAAAAGGTAGAAACAATCAAAATGACTCCCCGAGTTTGTTTCTTAACCTAAGGGAAAACAGGAGCAGAGCAAGGACTGAATGCAGACAACTCCAGGGCACCTGTCAGTGCCAGGAGCCTTTGCGCATCGGTGCTGCGGGCCCCTCACCTGCAGCCAGCTCCTCAGGGTGCCACAAGATCCCTCAGAACAAGACACGACACTGCTGTAAGACACACAGACACGTCCTCAGAGCTTTTCCTGATCACTTAACAACAATGCTACACTTCAGGGAGCAGGTTTTATTTTTTCAAAAAGAAAGCACATTGAAAGCATCGGGTTTTGGTGGGAAGGATAGGTCAAGTAATTTCAGTATAAATTTCAGGATCTAAAAAAGTCATGTGTTACATTTACTAACTGAATCGGAAATGGCCTGGTTTATAAAAACCACTTGTGCCCTGCACAGACACTGCGGCCCTCAGCCTCACCAGGGCACACTGCTCCTCTCTGCCTTTAGGCATGGGACAGGCCAGACGAGAGGAAACACCCTGCCTCTCCTAGGCCAGACCAGGGCAGTGCTGGGCTCCCCTGGGCTATGCCAGGCTCCCCTGGGGCTGGGCTCCCCTGGGGCAGCGCCATGCTCCCCTGTACAGCACCGGGCTCCCCTGTACAGTGCTGGGCTCCCCTGGGGCTGCGCTGTGCTCCCCTGGGCAGCGCTGGGCTGAGGCTGGGCACAAAAGGCCTTGTTCTGGACTCCTCTGAGAGCCAGTGTGCATCTCGAGGTGGTCTCCATCTTGAAATTCAAGCCTCATTTGTCTGATACTTGAAATTAACTTATATCTAGTCATTTTATTTCAGTGATAATTATATTTAGTTAGACTTTGATTTCAACTGGCTCTGTAAGCCCTGGGTGACAAGAGACCCACCGAGAAGTGGCAGAGCGGAAATGGGCCTGAGGTCAGCCCTGAGGGGTGCTGGGCGGCCACTACAGGCGAGGGGGGCAACACGGACCGACCAACGGGCTGGAGCCTACTGATAGGTTACCTAGGTCGCCATCCTGTCATCCTGTCTCTCTGGCCCGCCAGCCGCACTGCTCCCAGGTCACGGCGCCCCAGGTTGCTCCATACTGACTTAATTGATAAAAGATTCCTAAAGGTAGCATCTTTGCAAGGGCCAGGCAGAGAAAGCCTTGGGAAAGTGGCAGGCCTGGGCAGAAGCACAGAGCGAGCCCTCTCCTGTGGGCTCTGAGAAGCGACCTGAGAGCAGAGACGGCAGGGGAAGCCCACTGCCCAAGAGGGGCCAGCAAGAGGGCAGAGGGCAAGAATCCGACCAAGTGGGTGGCACGCATAGCCTGGCCACCGGGAAGGAGGAGCTCCTTGCAGAGGAGCTGCTGGCACTGGCGCTGCCTGCTAACACTCCTGAGGCGGAGGCTTCGCCCACACGCCCAGCCCGAACACCCTCTCCCCCAGCACTGGCTCTCAGCAGGAGTGACTGTCCACAGCGGGCACCATCTTTGCTCTCATCAGTGCTCACCAATGCAGGTGGGATACTACTCTGTCTTGTGGGCAGAGGCCAAGACGTTACTAAAGAGCGTTCGATGCCCAGGATGGCACCCTCGGAGAGGGAAGTCGCCAGCTGCCGCCGACAGCCTGGTAGGGTCCCCTGCTCTGGAGGGAGCCCTGTGCCTGGGTGATTCCGAGTGCGGCAGAGGCCAAGGCCCCTGGGACTTACAATCGTGACCGTGAATATCCTCCACCTCGAGCCCCGCGGTGTGACCAGCCTTGCTGAGCAGGAAGCCCCAATTTTCCCCAGGTGCCACGCAAACGTGCAGTCCGCTGCTGGCAGTCCAAAGCCAGCGCCCACAAGCGCAGCCGAGGAGCTGCGTGCCCCCCTCGGGAGGCCCGCTCACTTCCTGCGCAGTGCCAGGGCTACCCCGAGTGCCACGGCCAGGATGGCGGCAGCGGCTGCCCCGCCCAGCAGCAGCATCACTCTGCCCTCACACGGTGGGCTGGCTTTGGCGCCTCCAGCAGGGGGGGTGGGCTCTTCTGGAAGGCTCTCTTGGCTTACGTGGGACTCGTCCCCCTTCGGCAGTGTGGCTGTGGGTTCCAGTGCAGGGGTCACCACCTCCGCCCCATCAGGAGGTGGCACGGCCGCTGCCCTCAACTCTTCCTCGCTAAGTTCTACAAACAGAGACGTGGCGGGGCTGGTTTCCTCCGAAGTCACCTCCGGGCCGACTGCCCTGGTTTCCAGCGAGGAAGTGGCAGTGGTGTGCGGGGCCAAGGGGGCTGGGGTGGGAGCGAAGGCCAGCTGCCCGGGCACAGGGGCCACAGCGCCCTCTTCCACACCCTCGGCTAGTTCTTCTTTCTCCACATGCACAATGTCCGAGTTAGAGGAGTTGTTCTCGCCCTTGTCGCCAGCCCCGTTGCTGTCTAAGCTTTTGACTTCCTCGGGGTCCATGGCTATCTGCTGCCAGGACTCGGGACCCAGGGACACGGGTAGGCTTTCGGTGTGCCAACTCTGGCTGGCCGACAGGGAGGCAGGTAAGCTCTCTGACTGCCAGGAGGTGCTCACAGTCGGGGACTCCGGAGGACTGACTTGGGCAGAGTTGTCGCTGGGCAGGATGTAAATATCGTTGCTGTCCTCTGCGATGGCTCCAGGGTCCTCCTCCTCCTCCTCCTCCGTCTCTAGACTGAAGGCAGCGCTCTAGAAAAGAAGGAGAGTCAGCACAGAGGGGGGTCAACACTGGTTTCTCACGTTGCTAATGATTTCTCTGGGAGGCAGAGAAAGAGCTCGCTCTGCTCGTTCGTTCCCCAGATGCCTGCAATGCCTGCAGCTGGACCAGGGCTACTGAGCCACCACCGCCGCTGCACAGGGTCTGCGTTAGCACGAAGTCAGGAGCAAGGGCTGGGAATGAAACCCCGGGGGAACTCTGATACGGAGGATGTGGGTACCTTAGTGGCTAGGCTGAATGCCCATCCCAAAGAATGGGAAGCATTTCAAAAATCAACGTCTGTTCAGAAAACAATTCTTTGCTAAACTAAGTACAAATACCGTGCTTGCTTAAACCTACGGGGTTTCTGAACTGATCTCATTTATGCACAGGGAAAACCTCTGCATCCTCTGACCAGATTACGTGTATTCTATGTAATTAATACATAACCAAGTGCAAATCAAAGGCAAGATTTTAGGTTCAAGGACATCACCATGCTGGGTAGGGGAAAGCTGCTTAAAGTGCTTTCAATAGTCGAGGTGAGAGGCAGGGGCTGGCGAAGGCTCAGGCCATACAGGACATCCAATGAACAATCCGAAGGCAGCAGATGCAAACCACACGGAAGACACGACCCTGGGAGCGCGGCAAGCAGCCCGCTTCAGTCAGCACGCAGTATACACGAAGAACAGAAAGCAAGAAGGTGAATGTCAGGGCACTAAGAAACAGAGTTTAATTCAGCAGGCAGTGGGTCGTTCCCAGAGCCCCCGCTGGGACGGAGCCATCGGACTCCTGGCAAAAGTAGGAAAGACCAAGAGCGTGGCTCTTCCGTGTCACCTGTGCTGGGACCATCCCGTGCCTGCGGCCTTTCAAGGGCTTGAAGGGAAAATCAGGCCCATTTATTTTTTTCCTTCTGGCCAAGTGTACGGTGCCGCTGAGCAGCCTGCCATGCAACTGGTTTCGACGCGAGCAGGTCAGCTTTGAGAAAGGAGCTTGCACTCGGTGTCGGAGGGAGAGGCTAGGCAAAGCCAGAGGCGAAGACACAGTGAGGAGAGACAGGCCGGGGAAGAGCAGAGAACTCTACAAAGCCTTTCCAAACAGACAGCACAGCATTCATGAATACTGCATATAGACAAATGGGAGATTGACAGCAAATTCCTTTTTTTTTTTAATGACTACAGCTGCTATTCAGCCAAAGCAGAATAATTTTATCTTTCAAGTAAGACCAAAAACCTCCTGTACAGACGAAGGGCCTAAACTCATTCAGGAGTCTTTCAGTAAATGACACTCAGAACTACAAAGAAGCAGGTGGCAGGTTAGGCTGCCAGCACCGTCCTGCCCTGTGCTCGCTGCAGCCTTTGCCAGCCTTTGCCCCAGCTCCTGGAGAGCAGGTCCCAGTGGGCACCACACCAGAACAGAAGTCACGAGGAACAGATCATCTGCAGTCAAAAAAAGATCTGGGTTGAATCCCAGCTCCAGGCACACACGAGCTGTGGGCACAAGGATACGCTGCTTAACCTAAGCTTCAA
The DNA here is from genome assembly GCF_017591425.1 of Ochotona curzoniae. Taxonomy (NCBI): domain Eukaryota; kingdom Metazoa; phylum Chordata; class Mammalia; order Lagomorpha; family Ochotonidae; genus Ochotona; species Ochotona curzoniae. The sequence continues at coordinate 463,763 of NW_024465464.1, forward strand.
CTGATTTCTAAGTACAATAGGGATGATTTATTTGACAATGTTACTCTAAAAACCAGATATAGTACTTACAGTCCATCATGGCATTCCTGTGGGATTCCTGCGTTGAGCTGGAAAGCTAACTTACTGTGTGTCAATGCAGGATTCTTATTGCCCGTTTCACGGTCTTACTGTATTGTTTAATTACTACAGCTTTCTAATGAGTTTTCAATATTTGATAGCATCAGCCTTTTAACTGTTTTTTTTTTTTGAGATTTTTATTTTTACTGCAAAGTCAGATATACAGAGAAAATTATCTGATTCACTCCCCAAGTGGAAGCAACAGTCAGAGATGAGCTGAGCTGAAGCCAGGAGCCAGGAACTTCCTCCAGGTCTCCCACAAGGGTGCAGGGTCCCAATACTCTGGGCTGTCCGCTACTGCTTTCCCAGGCCACAAGCAGGGAGCTGGATGGGAAGTGGAGCTGCTGGGATTAGAACCAGTGCCCATATGGGATCCCAGTGCATGCAAGGCAAGGACTTTAGCCTCTAGGCTACTACACCAGCCCCCCCCCCCCATAATAGTAAAAACAAGGCGGCTCCACTTCCCATCTAGCTAGCTCCCTGTGTGTGGCCTGGGAAAGCAGTCAAGAACAGCCCAAAGCCTTGGGACCCTGTTCCTGCATGGAAAACCCAGAGGAGGCTCCAGTCTCTTGGCTTCGCATCAGCAGAGCTCCTGCCATAGCGGGTACTTGGGGAGTGAATCATCAAATGGAAGATCTTCCTCTGTGTATATCTGCCTTTCCAGTAAAACAAATAAATCTTAAAAAATAAACAAATAATTAAAATAAAAATGATTATGGGGCCAACAATGGTATGATGGGCTATTCTTCCACTTGTACCACAGGCATTCCATGTACCAGTTCAAGTCCCGGTCACTCCACTTCTGATCCAGTTCCCTATCTGGCCCTACATAGCTGGTTACGAAAATAATCATTACAGACAGGAATGAACGCTAAAAGAAATGGGGATAAATAAGTTGCCTTAAGAAATAGTTTAGGGTGATGGGTGCCAGGCAGGGATTGTCACCATGCCCGGAGCCCCGATTCCAGCCAGCACGTCCATGCAGGGACCTGCCGCTGGGCCTGCCTGAACTCCAGAGACTGCTCCCTTCATGGTGAGTTCATCGGAGGGCTGGGTGGGCCCGTGGCCTCACCCGCCGCCATCATGGCACGGGGGATATAAAAGCAGTCAATAGGTGGCGGGCATTCTGGGCCTAGTTAATGCCAAATTTGTATTAATAACACCAGTAAGATTGTGTGTACCAGCAATGTCGGGGTACACTGAGATGAGAGACTGATAGAATTATGATTCTTTATGAAGGACAACACCACTGTAGTAAAATGGGGGGAATCAGTTGGGAGTGGCAGTTTGGGGGGGAATTCCAGCCTATACAAAACTGTACCACATAATTCAAAACTCCAAATAAAAAATATATTTTAAAAATACCAGTTATGCCACAGCAGCCACTTTCTCTTTTTTTCCTTTTTGTTTAAAAATAGAAGGGAAGGCAGGAAACTCTGGGACAGGACACACCGCCCCAGGTTCCAGGCTGGAGGGCTGCAGGCTGCCTGGGGAGAGGGTCTGAGGATTTACTGGAGTAGACGTGGCTGAGGGCACGTTTGACAGAGAAGGAATGATTTCTGGGGTATCCCGCAGACTGAACCACTGCACTTACACATAGGAAAGGGAGCTGAGATGTAGTGGTTTACAGGGAGGAGACTGGAGGGCATGTCCGGGTAGGCCAAGGCACCCGCCCATGTGGGAGATCTGGGCTGGGCTAAATAGCGTTACCCTACTGCCTGCTGGCACTCACACAGGCTAGGAATCTGGGATGGGGGCATGCTTGTTTGGCTAATTTGCCGTACTCACCACTGAGTGTTGGAGCAGGGGGTGGGCCACCTCAGGCCAGGCTGGAGCACGCACCAGAACAGAAGAGAACTAGATGTGGGGGAAGATACTGTAGGGGAATTCTGGGTTCACCTCTGCAGAGCTGCAGCGCCCACTAGTTTCCATTCAGGGCTAAGGGTGGTGATGGACTGAGCCAGGCTGGACCATGGAACTCACCTGGCAATCACAGAGGCTAGGACTGGGAGAAGGCCAGGTGTGGCTAGGCTGCAGCACCCAATGGCACATGCAAGGGCTGATACTGAGTTGACCGTGCCACGCAGGGTCACAGCCTCTGCTGGCATGCATGAGCTCTGGAGCGGGGAGCAGACCTGCAAGGTGAATCTGGGGAACTCCCCTACTATTACTCCTCAGCTCCTTCTGGGGAGCACGGAAGCCAGGACTGTGGGAGGGCCAGACTGAGCAAGACCTTAGTACCCGCTGGCATGCATGAGAGCCAGAACAGAGCTGGGCCCAGCTCGGCTGGGCTGCAACACCTGCCAGCAAGAACTGAGGCTACAAGAGGGCCATATCAGGTTGAGTTTAAGAGTCTGCTAGGGCTGGGAAGGGGACTGGTATAAGAAATCTGGGGACTCCTTCACTGGGCTGCTGCTGCTATAGTGAATGTGAGAGATGGGGCTGAGGGAGAACCAAGCCTGGCAAGGTTGTATCATCATTAGCACGCATGTGGCTTGGGTCTGGGGGCAGACCAAACTGGCCAAGGATCCAGTACCCACTAGTGCTCACAAGAGCCAGAATCGGTGTGGGCCAGGTTGGGCTAGGCTGTAGGATACCCTGGTGAGAGCAAGAATGGGTGTGGGACAAGCTAAGCTTGGCTGCAACCACCACCGGGTCACTTAAACACTAGATCTAGGGGTGGCCAGACTGGGACAGGCTGTAGCATCCACTGATGAGAGCCAGAATGGGTGCGGGCAAGTCAGGCTAGGCTGTAGTACACACTGGTAAATGCCAGGACTGGGAGTCGACTATGTCAGTCTGGATAGCAACACCCAACTGCACACACAGGATCCAGGGCTGGGACTGGGCGTATACTGGTAGGGGAACTTGAGAAACTTCACTTCTGGGCACAGCTTCTGTTTGTGAATGTAGGAGCTGGGACTGGGAGCAGGCTAGATAATGTTGATCTGCAGCACCCACTGGCACATATGTGAGCTGGGACTGTGGTGGGCCATGCAGATTCAGTCTACAGCACACAATGGCATGAGTAAGGCCAGGAGAGGGTGCAGGCCAGGCCAGGTTTGGACCACAATATCTGCCAGTTCATATGAAGCTTGACTTGAGGTGAGCCTACTGGTGAGAGCTGGGACTAAGGGTGGGCTGAGCTCAGTCAGGCTCTGTTACCTGCTGGCAAATGCTGAGACTGGAGGCAGGCCATCTCAGACGGGGCCACAACACCTTCTGGCTCATGCAGGACCCGGGGCTGGGAGCAAAGCTGTTAGAAGAACTTTTGGGACTCCCTTGCTGGGCTACTGCTTCCACTGGTTAGCATGAGAGCTAGGACTAGAGGTGGGCCAGTCTGGTGGTGACCCAGTTAGGGCTAGGCTGCTGCACCCACTGGCATTCACAAGAGTCAGAATGAGTTCCAGATAGCCATGCTAGGCCAAAGCATCAGCTGAAAAGTGCCAGAACTGGATACAAGTCATGTAAGGCTGGACAACTGGACCCTGTGGCAGATGAACAGTGGGCATTCCCCTGCTAGGTATACCTATCGTTAAAGAGCACAGGAACCAAGGCCAGAGGTGTGCCAGGCTAGACAAGGCGATGTCACCTGTTACCATACATGGTGGGCCAGACCTGGGGGCTGGGTAGGGCTCAGCTAAGCTACAGTACCCATGGGTATGTATGACAGCTGAATGGGATATGGGCTGGACTAGGCTAGGCCACAGCAAAGGCTGGCACGGGGCTGGTGGTGGGCCTGGTGGGGGTTATTGGGGAGGGTCACCCTAACTAGGCCATGTCATCCGCTGGTATGTGTGAGGACCAGGTCTGTGGCGGGCTGGCTGGGCTGGGCCACAACCCCCACTGGTTTGTGTGACAAAGCTGCATCCACTGGTATGTGTGTTGGCTGGGGCAGGTGATAGACCATACCTGGCACTACACTGGCTAGGACACACAGGAGTCAAGTCTGTGCTCATTCCAGACGAAGTTTCTTAGGGTTTCCCCACTGACTGGACTGTTGGACTCAGACCCTGGCCATTGGGAAAATCATAGAATGTGTAGTCCCACCTTGGAATGCAGGTATTGGTACTGGGCTTCTTCAGCTGCTGATGCCTGTGCAGTGGACAGCATGTCAGATACACACAGAGGACAGGACATCCAGCTCAGCTAGGCCAGCAGGGGATGTCAATTATCTCATCAAAGGAGGGAAAGCAGAACAGGTTGGACAATTCTCTTGCTAAGCTTTGGGGCATGTGCCTCAGTCTGTGGCTGCTCTGAGGTGGACACTGTCAACCAGCAGACCTTGCAAAGATTTTTCTCAACCCCGAAGGTGAAACCAACAACATCTCAGCGCTATCAAAACCACTCAAGCAATACTCTTCCCCACAAGGGAGTCTCTAGGGCGTCATCAAAGGATCGTTCCACATCCCTGGGTGCTGATGTAGTTTGACAGCAAGGAGTGGCCATCTCCCCTTCCTCCCTGTGGACACACAAGGAAAACAACAGAACGGAAACATATGTCCCACACACTTTCCTCCATACCTGACCCTCCGCATCCCAATCGGATACCCACATGGACACGCATCCCTCTCAACTATGTAAAAAAATACATTAAAAATAAAATTTTAAAAATCACGGGCCTGGAGACAGGGTTCTTTGGGAAACTGTTTCTCTGATGCTTTATGTACCTCCCCGTAAAGTAGTTCCCAGAGAGACCCCCCCATTCCATCCTTTCCAACTGGAAAATCAAAGGAGCAATAAAACAAAAACAAAACACAAAAAAGCCATATCTCCCTTCATAAATACTTTCTCCAGAAAAACATCCACAAGTAGTTTGACAGCCATTCTAATAACCTGGATCAGTTCTAACACAAGACATTATACTGCATATCCTTTTGCTTCCAGACATTTAAAAAAAAAAAAAAGCACAAAGGAGTTAATTTTAAAGTTACCAGAGTGAAAAATTCACTGGAATCAAGTATCAGAGTTCATCTATGCACAAAGAATCAGAGAACTATGTGACTGAACACAGACAAAACCCAGAGAGATTATGTAACTTTTCCTTAGTTCCCAGTAAGAATTAGACGTTAATACCAAGAAAGAAGTAACCCAGCTAAGCCTCGCCACAGGGCAAAGCGAGTTATATACAAGGACATCTGAAAAAGTCTGCAGAAGACTAAGATAAAAGATGAAATTATTTGGATGCAGAAAGAAAAAAAAAAAGCATCCAACTTGGGATACAAAAACCCGTTTGCAATTCAGGGGTCTGCAGGGAGGCACAGGGGGGCAAGCCCTGAGGCTGCCTTGGCCACAGCCCGCACCCTGTATCAGAACGCCAGCTGGAGTCCCAGCTGCTGTGCTTGCCATTCCTTTCTCTGCACACAATGGTCTGAGTGCCAGATCTCCTCTCACCCCCGTGGGAGACCAGCACAGAGCTCCTGGCTCCTGATATCAGCCTGTCCTAGTGCCAGACACTGCAGTTACTTGGGGAGTGACAGGCATCTGTCTGTCACTGTGCCGTTCAAGTGAGTACATCTTTCAAATCCATACGTTTTCCCCTGCGTTACACTTCCTATAAGCTCTCTTTGATGAACTTTACAGAAATGGATTTCAATATTTTTGTGCAAACATACACTTGCTTTTGATTAGGGTGAACACTTTCACAGTGCCATGGCCTGAGGCCCCAGGCAGGCTGTCTCCAGGACCCGTGCACCTATAAACCATGTTACCCCGATGCTTGCGCTGAGGCCTCGAGTCCAACTCCAGTCCTCTCTTACTCTATCTTGGTGCCTCTGGAGTTTGTGGTCAGAAGCAGACAGGGCAGAACAAAGATGTATGCATGGCACTCTGATTAAAATGACAATCAAAGAAATTATTAAGACATGGAGAGGAAGGCAACATTTTTAAGAAACATTAAGCAAAATTTAAACATAACTGCTTTGATGATGGGAACCAAGTAAAAAAGAAACAAAACTTGGCAATTATTCAAAGACTCATTGCAAAAATGTAGTTGCTTCATAGTGCCTTATCAACTGCATTTTTTAATGTTTTATGGTTTCCTTTCTTTCTTTCTTTCTTTTTTTTTTTTTTTGTGAAGTTCAGCTGCAAACTGTTCCGGGCATGCAGCAGCGTTTACCTGCTGAGTCACGGCTGCAGAGCTGAGCCCCTGTGGGCTTAACCTTCGCATCAGCAGACGCGCTGGCAGAATCCCAAAGCCCGTGTCCACTGCGTGACTCAGCCAAGGGCTGATCCCCCCAAAACAAGGCAGCAGACCTCCACCACTGCTTCTCAGGCTTTACAAAACACCCCCGGAGTACTGGTTACAAGTAGAAACAAGTCAATGATTTCCTTCATTCAAGCTGCCAACCAAATTGAAACAGGAAAATGATGAGTGTGAAAGACATTCCGATCTCCTACGTCCTGGGGTCACTAGGACCCATACAACAGCGGACCTCAGGACACAACAGGACAAAGGTCACTTTCACATTCCTAACAGATGGACCACCCTTGTTGTACCCCTGTAGCCAGAACGATTCAGCTGTACCTTATTTAATCCATTTCTGATCACTTCCTCTTTCCCACAGTAAGGAAACTGTACTGACAAATACTTTATTTAATAAAGTTTCCAAGGGATAATTTTCAAACACACTAATTTCTCAAACAAAAACATAGGAAAAACAGCCTGTTCAAGGTCTGCTATTCTGAAAATAGAAATGAATCTTTAAATCAAAGAGAAAAATGACAGACTAATTTAATTCCATATACTTAAATATTCTGACAGACATTAGATCACATTAACACAATATTCCTTTTTTAGTAATCTAAAACTACAATCTCTCACATTAAGTACTGAGCTGCATACCTACGAATGTGGAAAAGAACACAGATGCCTTACCACCGTGGACTCGGACCCTTCCACGAGGCACGCTCCGTTCTAAGGGAGCAAGACAGTCCCAGGAAATGAGAATGAGAAAGGGGAGGAGGGACCAGGATGAGTCAGATAATCCCAGCAGCCACTTCACCCGGGCTCTAACTGGGCTGCAGGGCAAATCGGTCACAATCAAAACTTCAGACTTAAAGAGAAAAGCACACACTCGGCCGCACTGAAAACTCATCCTTTACAGAGACGTAACAGCTTTATAGCACCCCTTCATATCATCATCTTTGTGAACCGGAGGGGCTTACAGCTGACAAAACTAAAACTCAAGTTAAATGACTTCTCCCCCCAGTAATAACATCGCTAGTATTTGTCAGGACAGTAGCTGGAGAGCAACCTTGCAACTTCCCATCCAATTCTCAACCCCCACTCTGTTCTTTAATCAAAAAGACAGGGGAGGGCCCGGCGGCGTGGCCTAGAGGCTAAAGTCCTCGTCTTCAACGCGCCTTCAATGCGCCGGGATCCCATATGGGCGCCGGTTCTAATCCCGACAGCCTCACTTCCCTTCCAGCTCCCTGTTTCTGGCCTGGAAAAGGATGGTCCAAAGCTTTGGGACCCTGCACCCACATGGGAGACCTGGAGGCGGTTCCCGGCCCCTGGCTTCAGATCGGCATAGCATCAGCCATTGAGCTCACTTGGGGAGTGAATCATCAGACAGAAGATCTTCCTCTCTGTCTCTCCTCCTCTTTGGATATCTGCCTTTCCAATAAATAAATAAATCTCTAAAAAAAAAAAAAATAAAAAAGACAGGGAAAGGTCACAGAGAAGGTGAAAGGAGACTACAGACATGCCTATCTTATAATTCCAAATGAAGCCAGATTTCAGTTCTGACTCTGCTAATTATAGCCCGGATGTGTGTGTTCCTTATTAAGCCTATATTTCTGTTGCACCTTGGTTATTCCCCTTCTTTTGCTTGGTCACTGCACTTGAAATGTTACACAGTTTGCTTACATTTAAGTCTCCTCAATCAGATGTGACTTCAATGCAAGGCCTGTACTTCACTGCCTTCTGCAGAGTCAGCAACCAGCACACTGCCCAACACAGCACATGCAGCCAACTAAAGTCTTCTGTTCACTAAAATCAATCTCTCAGAGGATTTAACAACATTATGGATATTAACTAACATTCAGAAAATCCTTAAAAAGTAAGCAGTTCTTATATTTCATTTGTAAACTAAAGCTTATAAATAACCTGAAAATTATGGAGGAAATGACTCATCCAAGGGCATGCAGTCAGATAAAAATAAACATTCGTGGGCACTAAGAGATGCTGGGGTGATGCTGTTTTGGTACCTGCACCCAGGGCGGACACCCGCAGAACGGTGCTTCGGCCCACGTGACAGCCGAGATCAACAGTTACAGCGCTCACTGCAGACTGGGGACCCCTCCCGTCGCATGGACCTAACTCTGAGGCTGGATAATAATTTCTCTGGGCGAACTGACAAGGATAAAATAACACACATGTGGATAAAATAGCCCACGTGTGTTTCTTTTTTTTTTTTTTTTTTTTTAAAGATTTATTTTTATTATTTTTTCATTGGAAAGGCGGATGTACAGAGAGAGGAGAGAGAGAGAGGAAGATCTTCCGTCCGATGATTCACTTCCCAAGTGAGCGCAACGGGCCGATACTATGCCGATCCGAAGCCAGGAGCCTCTTCCGGGTCTCCCGCACGGGTGCAGGTTCCCAAAGCCTTGGGCCGTCCTCCACTGCTTTCCCAGGCCACAAGCAGGGAGCTGGAAGGGAAGCGGGGCTGCCGGGATTAGAACCGGCGCCCATATGGGATCCCGGGGTTGCAAGGCGAGGACTTAACCACTTGCGCCACCGCGCCGGGCCCCCACGTGTGTTTCTTAAAGAAATGACAAAGCCCCGTCACAATAACCAATCCTCTATTTTATGAGCAAATAGAAGACAGCAATAAGGTTACAGTCATAAAGTAATGTCAAACGAGGGGAAGTGTCGATTTGATCAGGACAATTGCATGCATGCATGGATTGAATGCTGCTGTAACTCACGCATGTGCAAATACTTCAATAAAATAGACATACTTTTAAAAAGACAAACACGTCGCAGTCTAAGGATGCTTTAACTTCAAAATGGAGCCAGTGAAAAGCAGTGAGTTGACCTGCTGCCCACAGCAGACTGCCCAGGCTGACCTTCTCTCACTCCAGCCTCCTGTTAACAGACCTGGCAGAGCAGCCAGAGACGGCCCAAGCCCGGGGACCCGTGAGAGACTAGGGAGGAGCTCCAGGCTCCGTGGTTGCTCCTGGCCCCGCACTGGCGGTTGAGGGAGCCAGCAGATGAACAACATCTCCTTCCCTTACTCTCCCTGTCATCCTTTCAAGCAAATACATATATACATACATCTTTAAAAATAAAATAAATTCAAACTGGTTATTTTATAGCTAAAACTAAGCAAGTGCTCTTTTTTTAAAAAAAAAAATTATTTATTTTTACTGGAGAAGCAGATATGCAGAGAGAAGCAGAGAAGAGAGGAAACCCTTGCATCCACCGATTCATTGCCCAAATGGCTGCAATGGCCAGGGATGAACTGAGCTGAAGCCAGGAGCCAGGAACTTCTTCCGGGTCTCACAAGCAGGTGCAGGGTTCCAAGGTTTTGGGCTGTCCCAGACTGCTTTCCCAGGCCACAGGCATGGAGCTGGGTGGGCAGTGTAGCAGCCAGGATTACAGCTGGCACCTTATCCAGATGTAAGGATACAATGCAGTAAGCATCTCTACTTCTAGATCAAATATGGATTCCCAATGACACTGTTGGATATATCTTGACAAGAGGATGCTGGACTCTCAGCCATTGTCCATGCCCGCAATGATGGACATATGACTGTGTATGAAGAACTATACTATAGTAATAATGTAGGGGAACTCAGTGGGGAAGGGGGGACACGGGCTAGGGGTAAGAGAAATTCCAAGGCCAATGGAACTATATCATAAAGTGATAATAATTTAAAAATAAAATAAAATAAAATAAAAAAAGAAGAAGAAGAACTGGTGCCCATACGGTATCCCAGTTTACACAAGGCAAGGGATTTAGCTACCAGGATACCGTATCAGGCCCAAATGCTCTTTTCAATCTCATAATAAAGAAACAAAACACACCAAAGATACTAAGCACACTGGTCACAGAAGTAAATTAGCTACAGGACTGCAAAACTATTTACTCTAGTCATTTTTGTTAATAAGTCGGAGGACAAATATTCATCTTATTTTTGCCTCTGCAAATCTATTCTTCACCAACTACATGTGGCATCAGTATTTCCTCCATCCCTGTGAGTTTTCAAAACTAGTTCCACTCTGAAAGCAAAGCAGTTCGCTTCACTTAACTGCAAGTTCAGGTGGCTAAGACACAGGAGTCTTTGTGGACTTTACAGCACAGACAGGCAGCAACACGCAGTGGAACAGCTTTCTCCAGGAGTGGTGCTAAGAGCTGTCAGCACAGTGACCGACACCGAGTGCCTTAAGGATGATTCATGGGACACCTTCTACCAAGGACGGACTCCAACCAATTAGCAACAAAACAAGCATCTTGGTTTTAATCACAAAAGTGTGAAATACGCAGAGACAAAATTGCATTTGAAAAATTAATGAATTTATTCATGTGGTAACTCTTGTACAGAAATTTGTGTTGGATAAAAAATTCTCTAACAAACTATAATCATAAGCCGATGTTAACGTACAGCATAATAAAACTAATATCCTCTGTACTTTCCTACCTTTGCCATCAAGTATTATATCGGTTACACTGCAATTAACTTGCGGTGTGCCCTGGCTCTCGCACGAACACCACACTGAGAGAGGACAAATGGCTGAGGTGGGGAGGCGAGAGCAGCAGCGCCCATCACTCAGCGGCGTGGGCTCACACAGAGGCATCCTGAGACATGCACGACCTACAAAGTCAGGCCAGTCAGGCCAGTCAGCCAGTGGGCTTCGGGAAAGACATCGCACTCAGAACTACTTCTACATTCTACTGGGTCAAGATACAGTTCTTTACCTCTGTTTTATTAGGTTAACACACCATACATAAACAATTTTTACTTAAAAAAATTTCCATTTTTGGGCCCAGCACAATGGCTTAATTAGCTAACCCTCCACCTTACAAATGCTGGGTTCCCACGTGGGTGCCAGTTCATGTCCCGGCTGCTCCACTTCCCATCCAGCCCCCTTGTTTATGACTTGGGAAAGTAGTGGAGAATGGCCCAAAGCCTCGGGACCCTGCACCCGTGTGAGAGACCTGGAAGAAGCTCCTGGCTCTTGGCTTTGGACTGGCTCAGCTCTGGGCTTTGTGGCCATCTGGGAAGTGAACCAGCCATGGATGATCTTTCCTTCTATCTCTGCTTCTCTCTATAAATTTGCCCATTATATAAAATAAATAAATCTTTTTAAAAATTCTATTTTCCTAACACAAATGCTCAGCATTCCATTCAGTAAGCACTTACCATACATGTAAACTTGGTAATTTTATGTATGTATCCACATTAAATCTACAGCAAAGTGATGCTAATGTAACTCCCGAGATACAGAGAGGCTAAAAGTCACTCGTGTACACCATATTCTACCAAAAAGAACATGCTGTTCTGCTCTAGTTTTTAAATGGAAGAAAGAAGTAGTAGTAAGAACATGGAAGACCTGCCCTATTCCAAAGTCGCAGAAATTAATGACTTATCTCTTGTCTTGGGCATCGACCACATGGTCCCAGGAGACAAAAGATAGGGTTCAGACAAATGCAGACACAGAAGCGTGCATCTGTGCCTTTAGGTAAGGACAAACTAAGCTATAAATCGTGCAACGACTAGACTTCCTAGTACTGTGATGCAGTGAGTAAAGTGAGCCCATTGTGACACATGGGAGCCAGTTCATACGCTGGATGCTTCTCTTCTGACCCAGTTTCTGCTAATGGTTTAGGAAAAGCGGTAGAGGCTGGCCCACTGCTCAGGCCCCTGCCACCTATCGGGAGACTCGGGATTGCTAAGTTCCTGGCTCCCGGTCTGTACCTGGTCCAGCACGGACTGTGTGGCCATTTGGGGAGCAAATGAGCCGATCTCTGTCTCTCCCCCCCGTCCCCCGCCCCTCTCTAATTCCGACTTCCGACTTCCGAATAAATACAGAAATCTTTAAAAACAAAATGCAAAGGTAGCTTGAGACATGCTCTAAACTCTATCATAAAATACTTTAAGATTTATTTATTTTGAGGTCAGAATTACGGGGAGAGGGATCATCCATCTACTGGTTCATTCCCCAAATATCCACACTGGCTGGGCTTGGGCCAAACCACAGATGAAGCTCCTGGCTCCTAGCTTCAGCCTGGCCCAGCCCTGGCCATTCAGGTCTTCTGGGAAGGGAACCAGCAGGTGGAAGATCTCCATTTCTCCCCTTTACTCTGTAACTCTGCTTTTGAAATACACAAAATAAATCTTAAAAAAAATTTTTTTAAGGTGTCATAGTTATGTAAGATGCTGACACTATGGGAGACTGAGTAACAAGTATTTGGGAACTCTTGTTTTATCTTTGCAACCTCTTTGTAAATCTAGCTATTTCAAAATAAACTTTTTTAAAAAACCTTATTTTTAGCAAATGATTTTAAAAGCTCATCTGACAATATTAACAACAGAAGGTGGAGACGACACAGACTGACAAAAACTCATGTAGTTAACAAATATAAACTGAAAAAACACTTTGGAAAACTCATTATTTTGGAAATTAAAACACACCTAAACCCTATGACCCAGCAATTCTACTCCCAAGTATACATCCAGGAACTCTGGCACAAATGTGTAATGTTTACAAAAGCAATGCTGTACTATACAACACAAAGGTGGAAGTGGCCACTGGTAAGCTAGCGGAGCCATCCCAACAAGCTGCGCATATTCACATAATGGAATACCACACACACATTCTCAGTGGGGATGTTATAAAGGGTGGTTCAGGGAGGTGAGAGGCAGTTCAGGATATGTGACTGCATTCAAGCTTGGCTCCAGCTCCTGATTCCAGCTTCATACTAACACATACCCTGGAAGGTAGCGGCAACGTCTCAGAAAACTAGAATCTTCGGGCTGGCATTAGAGTGTAGTGGGTTTAGTCACTTCCTAAAGTGCTGGCGACTCAGTCCCAGCCAATCAGCTTCCAGCCCATCTCCCTGTGGACGTGCCCAGGGAGACAGCAGAAGATGCCCAGGTCCTTGGGTCCCTACTGTCCACAGGGGAGACCCAGAGGAGGCTCCTGGCTCCTGGTTTTGGTCTGGCCCAGCCCGGACTACTGTGGACATTTGGGGAATGAACTAGTGGATAAAAGACCTCTCTTGGTCTCTCTAACTCTGCCTTTCAAAAAATACAGATAATTTTTAAAAGAAAGATAGAAATTGGATTCCTGTACCCACATGGGGGACCCAGACTGGACTGGGTCTGGACTTTCGTTCGAGGAGCTATCTAGGTTTTCCTCTCTCAAAAATTCTTCTAATTTCAACAATAGCACTGAAACAAGCAAGTTACAGAAAATGATATATTATCTAGTGATATATGCAAATGTTGTAGAAGTAAGATAAAGATGGTACATAACAGGAGTTACACTTACGAGGTGGACAGAAGCATGACAAAATACAGAAGCAGAATATATGGAGATTCGAGTGTTTGCTGTGTCCTTTTCTTGGACTGCGACAGACGCACTTATTGCTTATGTATTTAACAGGGAATGGTCCGTAATATTTAAAAGTGCCACATAACAATCTCTATAAGCAAAATCTTGTAACTCATGGAACTTAATACTTAACAACTTAAACAGCCTTTTCATTAATTCTCATCCAATAGTAATATAAACAAAGAACTTCATTTTTAAGGGGAAGATTGTTCATACCCAGCCACCTTGCTGAATGATGTACTCTGCGGCATCCTCCTCCAGGTATGTCACGCCAAACTGCACCAGCTCACTCAGGGGCTCCTGGCCTCGTCTGGTCAGTTCCAGAAGCAGTTCTTGCAGCAAAACCAGAGGCACCAAAATCTTCAGCACAAAGGGAAGAGAAGAAAAAAAAAAAAAAAAAGCACACACACTAAAAATCTTATGTATTTTATGTTCAAGTACTGAAGAAGTTCTATTCAGCTGTATCATTACCTCATCATTTTAATTATAATAAAGAAGTAAAACACAAAATCCTAATGGCAATGGGATTTTTCTGACTACTGCGTGTACATTTTAGACAACAGAGTCGTAGAAATAGCTATATGAAAATAACCTGAGGGTGTGTGAGCAACTTTCAGATAAGGAAATCCATTGAGGCGTTATTTCTAACATCAACCCAACCAAAATTCTGGGCATCCAGGAAAATACAAAGGTGATCAAAAAATTTACGCTGTTAACTACTCAATCATCAAGACTTACTTTAATGAAAAGAGCAAGCTACTGGAGAACATAAATGACATGCAGCCTTTAGGTAAAAACAGATAAATCAAGATGTAAGCGCTCAGAGGTGTTTCTCCAGAGATAAGTGGTAACAGCATTTGCCTGAGAGAGGAACCAGATGACTGGCAACATGGGTAACAGATCACTTCCATTTTCAAGGTCAAGGTGTGTCTCTCCGTATGTTCCTGCATTCTGTATCATGTGCTTTTATTATATATCTGAAAAGAACTTCTAAAAATGACCAAAAATGGAATATAACAGAGGCTTTCAATCTGCACCTGTTGCTCAACATTTAAAACCCATCAAAATGCACAACAAAAACTAACTAGAGTCTTCTAAATAAAATGGCATACTGAAATAAACTAAGTGTTCCAGCTCCTCTGCATGCAAAGTCTTTAATCTTTCGCTTCGAGAGAATTCCACAAGACTAGAAAAGGAATGCAAAAGGAAATGAAACCAATTCCAGTTTATTGTTACTAAATTACTAAGGAAATAACTGAGAAATGAAATACTTCAGCAGAGGACAAAAATAAGCAGTTTGTATTCAGACTAATATCCTTCGGCTTTACCTAAAAGCAGCCCCAAGGCAACCACATGCAACAACAAAGGAAAGAACAAAATAAACATTTATCTCCATTTATGAGCATTCTAAAATAACTCCAGCCGATAATACGTTAAGAGTCCCTTCTTGGGCCCTGTGCGATGGTCTAGTGGCTAAAGTCCTCACCTTGAATGCAGCAGAATCCCATAAGAGCACCAGTTCTAATCTCGGCCGCCCTGCTTCCCATCCAGCTCCCTGCCTGTGGCCTGGGAAAGCAGTGGAGGACGGCCCAAAGCCTTGGGACCCTGCAGCCGTGTGGGAGACTCGGAAGAGGCTCCTGGCTCCAGTTGTTGTGGCTGCTTGGGGAGTGAATCATCGGATGGAAGCTCTTCCTCTCTGTCTCTCCTCCTCTCTGGATATCTGCCTTTCCAATAAAAATAAATAAATCTTTAAAAAAAGAAAAAGAATCCCTTAATACTAACAGAGGGACACAGGACTACTAAAAAAAACAAAAGGGTTTTTTCATAAATAAGAGAACCTATCATGCTATTAAAAATGGAACAAGTGTTCCAGCAACCCCGACATTCTGCTCGATGCAGGAGTGGGTGGAGATGCGTGTTACGCAGCCGCGTCAAGTCATGTCATAGACGCTCCGCTTTTCAGAACAGTCTAACTTCCTGCAGAGTTGGCCGTGTGCAGGCTCCGTTACCTCTCGGGAAGACACTGGGTAACACCTCTCTTTATTTGTGCCGATTTTCCTACGTTATAATCCGCGGTGAACCTGCAACCTTCATAAGCTCCTGTTGTCCTTTTCAGGCTGGAACCTGCTTTCCAGTAGATCTGTATGGCTTTGTAAGGCTGCTGCTGTTTCTCTGGATCTTTTCCATAACTGCTTCTTTCTTGAAACAGTAACCAGAGGCTAACAATTTCATTTTATACTCTTAATATTTCACATCTGGTTAATACCCAGCACGGTGGCCTAGCGGCTAAAGTCCTCACCTTGAATGCACCAGGATCCCATATGGGCGCTGGTTCTAATCCCAGCAGCTCCACTTCCCATCCAGCTCCCTGCTTATGGCCTGGGAAAACAGCTGAGGATGGGCAAGGCTTTGGGATCTTGTGTCTGCCTGGGAGACCCGGAAGAAGCTCCAGGCTCCAAGCTCTAAGCTCTGGCCACTGCCGCTTGGGGAGTGAACCAGTGGGTGGAAGAGCTCTCTGGCTCTCTTCTCTCTGGAAATCTGACTTTCCAATAATAATTTAAAAATAAATCTTTTTTAAAAAAAAATTACAAAAAGCTGCAACTGAAGTAATCTTGGTTATATACCTGATGCATATCAATTAGGCACAAACTAGATTCTGTGGAGTGACCCACTGTAGTCCGTGTCCCAGGGCTCCACTTCCAACCACGTATTTAAAACATCTGGGAAGCGAACAACTTATCTGCAGTGAATGCGTGCAGATCATAGTCTCATTATCCTAAATGATACAGTAAGTATTTACGGATCACTTATGTTGCATTTTCAAGATTTATTTATTTATTTATTTGAAAGGAAGAACAACCAAAAAACACAGAGACAGATTGTGCATCTAATAGGTTCAAATTCCCCCTCCCCAATGCTCCCCCCCAACACTGCACAAGCCAGGTCTGTAACAGGCCAAAGCCAATAGCCAAGAACGTGGCAAGGGCCCAACTGCTTGGGCCACTCCCTGCTGCCTCTCCAAGCGAATCAACAGGAAGCTCAACCAGAAATGGGGCAGCTGGGACTCAAACCCAAAGTGACAGTTTAATCTACTGTACCACACGCTGGATCCGGCATTAGGTATTACAAGTAATCTATATATGATTGAAAATATAAGGAAGGATGGCTCCTCATTTAAGGGAAGGTATAGTAGCTGTGTAATGGAGACTGTCATATCTAGCAACATGTCATTTAACTTCATGGCATTGTAAATTTCTATTTTTCTTTCTATTGTTGATTTTGTAGCATGACTTTTCATTTAAGGGAATGTACAGTAGTTATGTAATGGAGACTAACAACCAGATGTGAGGATGCAGTGTGGTCAGCATCTCTGTTTCCAGACAAAGATGGACTTACAGTGAAACTGTTTATATTACATTTTGACAATAGGATTCTGGACTCTCTGCCATTGTCCATGCCCGCAATGATGAACATATGACTGAGTATGAAGAACTATATGTTAGTAATGATATAAAGGAACGGGGGGGGGGGAATTGGGGAGGGGACAAGGGAATATGGAACTGTATCGTAAAATGATAGCAATAATAATTAAATGCGAAAAATTAATTAATTAATTAATTGATTAATTTTAAAAAAGAAAATATAAGGAAGGAATGAGTATTTGGTTATGTGCAAATACTATGCCATTTTTTTAAGATTTATTTATTTTTATTGGAAAGGCAGATATACAAAGAGAAGAAACAGAGAGAAGATCTTGCATCCAATGATTCATTTCCCAAGTGATTGTAATGGCCTGAGCTGAACTGATCCGAAGCCAGGATCCAAAGCCAGGAGCCTCTTCCGGGTCTCCCACACAGGTGTAGGGTCCCAAGGCTTTGGGCCGTCCTCGACTGCTTTCCCAGGCCACAAGCAGGGAGCTGGATGGGAAGCGGGGCTGCCGGGATTAGAACAGGCGCCCATATGGGATCCTGGCGCACAAAAGGCGAGGACTTTAGCCGCTGAGCTACTGTGCCAGATCCATACTATGCCATTTTATAAGGGATCTAAGCACCCCTAAATTTTGCTTCTCTGGGAAGTCCTGGAACCAGATCCCTGTAGACAGCAAGGGAAGACTGTATGGATGATTCTAAGTTGAGGGATTGTTTGTTAAAATAACCGTACTGAATTTCCAGACCCCTAGCACTAGAGCATCTATGAGCTTTTTTCCCCTCCTCTTATTGTGTTGAGCCATCGTTACAACCTCCTCCTCAGCCTATCTCTAAGGTGATGAACAGTCCAGAACAGCAGGGGAGAAAACAACATTGAGGCAAGAGTCTAAGGAGCTTACTTCTAGTTTTGGTCCCAATACGCACTGGTCAAGGGACAATCATTTCACGTTAGTCATCTGACCTAACAAAAGAAAATCCATCATGCCCTCTGCAATGATCAAACGAGATATGACATGAGAGTCGGCAAAACGGGAAATACAAACGCCACTGCTCACTTCAGAAAACCACAGGAGACTCTCTTTCACCCCGCACCCTCCTGACACATACCTACGTGTTCATCAATATTAACTGAAGATAAACGCCACGTCAAAGCTGCACAGAAATGAATGATAGGAAATTCAGGGCAGAGGCAACAAGCTCACACACCAAGCGGCACACACTTCTGAGTAGAACCTGGCAGTGTTTATTCAAAACAAAAACAGGTTCAACCAAAACTGCCCTCTTAGCACAACTGAACTGAAAACGGATGAATGGCTTACAACAGACTTCTGTTGAATGACGTCATCAATTCCCGCTGCCCTTTATTACCAACACCCAGAAGAATCTCACACCAGGAGAGACAATGGGGAGAATACCTTACTCCATCCGCTGGCATGGCTGGCAGTCTGCAGTGCACACTCACGATATGCCTGGTATGTCACTGGCCTGTAGAGATTTTTTTAAAAGAAAAAGAAAAACTAAATTTCCAGATGAACAAATATACAGTCACTGCTCTCCCACCGAACTTTGTTAAAGTGACAGGATTAGTCAGCGCATTGCTTTGTTTGAGATGCAGCTTTTTTAACAGTTGCTCTGCATTTTGTAAGCTTCCTATAGGTTGTATGTTTTTAATATTTAGGCTGAGGTGCATGTTTGAGAATGTGGTTAATCACACAGCCAAATAAACACATATTCTCAGAAATGTCCTGTTACTGCCTGGAATTTATCTGGTAGAATTTCTATGCTACGGATACATATTTAACTTAATGATATAAGATATATGAGATCAAACATTGACAAATAACAATGAAACTGAAAGCATAATTTTACTGACCCATGTATTTTTTAAAGACAGAAAGTCGAAAATATATAAAAACTAGAGACATGTCACTGAAGACTTTTCAAACTGAGAATACAAGGAGCTGGAATAAGTCAGCCCAATCATTGCAGTCCTGTCTTTAATGTATTATGATATCAAATTCTGGAGGGTAGGGATGGAAGTATTTCTGATTATTTGTGTAATCACACCCAAAACTCACACCCTTGAGTGATGACAACACTCACTAATCTGTCAAAACACTTTAAATTCTGTACCTTAAGAATTAGTTTCACATGTAAGCTGAAACACAAAAATACGGTATCAAGTACCTATGAAGGCATGCACAGCACGGATGCCCGTTTTACTAAAAATTTCCCCTTCCTTCTGGCCTTTTTGGGATTAAATAATAAAAGAAATATAAAAATGAGGGGAGAAGTTCATAAAATTTCTAAATCCTCTTTCGAGGCATTTTCTGCTTGACCACTCTGAGGTGTGAACTCTTTGGCCTGTGAACAATTTAGACTAACCATGGCTACACCGGTCATTAGTTTACTGTGCAGGGTTTACGTGTTTAATAATTTATATTTTTATTATATATGATTGTAACATATACTTGAAAATAAATCTGAAAAATTAAGAGACCGCTGTAAAATCACACGGCAGGCAAGCAGCAAAGTGGGGCTCCCTACACAATTAGAGCCAGCTCCAAAGGCCACGCTACTCCTGTCTCAAGTGACAACTCCGACACATGCCACAGAGCACTGTGCAGGAGTCACATGTGGCTAACGAGCATTGGAAAGGTGGCTGGTGTGGAACTGAAGGGATGAGAAATACACACTAGATTTCAAATAATAAGAAAGAATGGAAAATATTTCATTAGTTTTTTTTTTTTTATATGGAGTGGATGTTGAAATGATACTTTGAATATACCAGGCTAAAAATACATTCCTAAAAACTTAAAAATGAACTCCATTTTTTTCTAATGTGGCTGGCAGAAAATTTTAAATTCCATACATACAACTTGGGTTTTATCTATAGGGCCCCACTGAGCTAGATATTTCAGAGAAAAAGTTCTGGTGACATATCATTCTTCCACTAAGAACTCAATATCGAATTCCTAGTACAGTCACACTGAAAAAGAAGATGACATCACATCCTCATTAAAGCAGCCTGACTAGTTTTTGGCAGCCTTAGGCTAGGCTCCAGTTTCCTGTAAGCCTTACACTTCAGCAGATCCTGGAGAGTTTACACACCTATATTCTTCCTGAAACTGCACCTGCACGGATCAGTCCTTCCATTGCCTTCCCTGAATTCCCTGCTGCTGCTGGGCATCACAAGCAGGTCCTACCGGTGTCTAGCAAGCTAAATGCTTTAGTATCCTTCAGAATGGAACATGCACATGAACACGTGAAAGGTGCAAATTAAAACACTGAAAGGGGAAATACTACGCAGAGACTAAGCTGAATGATCGACCCAGTGGGGGTATAACACAGTGCAAGGAGAGGGGGATTGCGGTAACTAAAACACACAGCACCAAAAGCCAATGTAATAGAGAAGTCAGAGAACCAGCAGATCAAAGAGCAAAATGTCTTATTCAACGCGGTGAAGGTTTACTGAGAGCCACAATCATTTATATCAAAGTTGGAAACAGTATCTTTTGCTTATATCTGTTATTATATTCCCAGGGCCAATACTCTTACAACTTTTTGGTTTTCTTCTTTTTCTAAAACCAAAGTAGCCCATGTCTTTTTTTAAAAAGCTAGTGTCTTTTGACAAATAACCTCGATACGCCAAAACCACGGAAGATGTAAGTGTTCTGGCTTAAGAGGGTTGGAAAGGCACCCTGAGCCCAGGGGCCCCGTCCTTCCCCCGCTCCCCGACGGCTCACAGCCTTGCAGGGCCCACGGTTCCCAGGGACACTCTTCCAAAACCACTGCTCTCAATCTGAATCCCTGCTTTTCTGACACGACATTGATTTTTACACCTTTCTGCATCTAAAAATAAGAAAAACCCAAGTATGATTTAACCTCATTCTCTACTTGACTAGACTTTCCTATTTGCTCATTTTGTCAGGAAACCCAGAAATAAAGTGAATTCCTCGAAAACCCAAACTGCTTCCTTGTAACAAGCGGTCAAGGATAAACCCTGTCCACCTGCGAGGGCGACAGGAATGACCACACGAGTAATCTGACTCGTGAGGTCCAGCCTTTTCAGCAAGGAACATTTTGCCCTGTTTTATGGAGCTGTCAATCTTCAATAATGTAAGAGGCCTTCAAAAAGTTCATGAAAGATGCACATTGTGTAAAAAACAAACAAAAAAAGGCCAATGGTGAACTTATAAGTGGATGGAGACTGTGTGAGAACTGCCATGGTCTGCTTTGGAAAAGAAATCTAAAAAAAAAAAACCTGAGTGGATTCATAAAAAATTTCAACACCAAAACAAACTTACCACTTGATTCTGTTTCCATGAACTTTCTGAGATCCCCTCAGATTTTTGTAATTCACACCAATTCTATTGCAAACAATTAGGAAAGACTAATTTTTAAAGATTTACAATAAGTGATTTAATCCCATTGTAATATATTTTATCACTAGCTTCTTGCATTTAGCTTTGGCAATGGTCAGCACCAAGGTCAGGAAAAAAGGTCCCATTGTTAATGTACAAGTTCCAGGGACAGATATGCAACCCCAGAGCTTAGCAACATCTGGGATGCAGATATAACGGCAAGCCTGGGTATCTAAACTACACAATGTTGATGACATATGACAGCGCGCAACTCCAGCCACTACCTATGTTGGCTACAGAAAACGCTGCTCAGAAGTGCTCGGGTCAAGTGAAGTAGCATAAATTCACAGCTGACAGCTCAACAAACAACCAGAAATGATCAAGCCTGTGATAAGACAGGCACATCATTGCTCTGATGCAAAGATTCACTCAAAATAGAGACAGACGCTTTGAGAAAGCAGGAAAGGAAAAAGGAAGGCAAAGTGTGAAAAGTAATGACGCTCTCGACCTAAACAAAGGCTTAACCAACCAGTGCTGCGAGAGATGCACAGGGCACCGGGCCCTGGGGACTCACTGGCTGAGGAGCAGCTGCAGGGCTGTTTGCAGGGGTGCCTTCAGTTCCCGAGACACTCTGTCTCCCAGATGGGCCAGGCAGTCTTCGATGGAGCTTTCCGGGTTAGCAGGGCTAAACACTGGAGAAGTGTGACGGTCAAAGCCAGTGCTGCTGGAGGCTGAACACAAGGCAAAGCAGATCATCAGTGAGCAGTGTTTTAGGCTGTACCGCGGGCTGACACGTGCATGTTCCTGAAAAGGGCCATGCAATTACTACAGACTATGTTTCCTGTAAAAACTTTCAAGTCATAAACTCAGACTTAAAAAAAAAAAGCTGAAGTCTTAATGGGGAAAAAAAAATCTTAGCCTTCAAATAAATCTTTTAGTTTTTCAAAAAGGATTTGTTCTCAAATGAGTATTGAGAGCAGGTGTTGCTTGGAATACTGAAAATTCCATATTGGAGTGCCGAGTTCAAGTCCCAACTCCTCCACTTGATTCAGCTTCCTGCTAATGAGCAAGCTAACAGAACAGCTACAGGCTCCAGGGCAGGTACCGAGGTCTGTGGAGCACTGAGCAGACACAGAAAGCCAAGAGGACTTAAGAGTGAATTTCTCTGGTACAATGAAGCCAACCACTTCTCGGAACAACCAACACCACCCAAATAAGACCCTCAGAACATTCTTCCCCTCAGTGGGGTCTCCACGGCAACATCAAACAACTGTCGCCTCCTGGGAGCTGATGTAGACTGGCAGCAGGGAGCATGCGCTTCCAAGGACACAGGAAGGAAACTGAAATATTTAACACACTCACCTTCCCCCTCACTCCAATCTCTCCATCCTAATTGGAGGCCCACGTGGGTCTGCAATTCCCCACCCTTTGTAATACATATTAAAATAAAATTAAAAACCAATACAGCTTTGAAAAGGAATGATAAACGAGAGATGAGCATATGGTCCAGAGCTTCAGCTGCCACGAGGGAGGCACGATTCAGCTGCTGGCTCTGCTTCTGATCTGCTCCCTGCCAACAGGCCTGGGAGGCGACAGGTGACAGCTCAGCCACTTAGGAGACTCACATGCTTCCTGGCTCCTGTCTCCAGACTCATCTAGCTCTACCTGTTAGCAGCATTTGCGGGTGAACCAGCACCTGGAAGCGATCTCTCTCTCTCCCTCTCTGTGCCCTTCAAATAAACAAGAATGATTGGCTTAAAAAAGTTTCAGGAACAAGAGTTGTAGAGCAAGTGGTTAAGCTTCTACCTGCAGTGGGAGCATCCCATACAAGTGTCCCTCCTAACTGCTCCACTTCCAATCCAGCGCCCTGCTAGAGAGCCCGGGGAGGCAGGGGATCCTGCCGCCCACACGGGGGATCCAGATGGAGTTTCGGTCTCTTGGCTTTGACATGGTCCAGCATTACTAGTCATAGCCATCTGAGGAGTGAAGTAGCGGATAGAAGATATCTGTCTCTAACTCCTCCTTCCAAGTAAAATAAACCTCAGAAAACATGTTTTAAAATAAGCAGTCTTTTGAAAAAGAGAATGATAAGTAAGCAACTCCTGACTAAACCATCCATCACTTTTACTAATACGGTACTTCTTAAATCACATTCTTTAAACAACAACAAAAAGATTAATTTTATTTTTATTGGAAAGGCAGATATACAGAGAGGAGCAGAGACAGAGAGGAAGATCTTCCATCCGATGGCTCACTCCCCAAGCGGCAGCAATGCCTGGAGCTGAGTTGATCCGAAGCCAGGAGCCAGGAGCTTCTTCCAGACCTCCCACATGGATGCAGGGTCCCAAGGCTTTGGGCCGTCCTCGACTGCTTTCCCAGGCCACAAGCAGGGAGCTGGATGGGAAGCGGGACTGCCGGGATTAGAACTGGTGCCCATATGGGATCCCGGTGCATTCAACTCAAAGACTTTAGCCTGTAGGCCATGGCGCCAGGCCCTTAAATCATATTCTGATTATTTGATCCCACCCCAGAGTATGAGTCCATAGCTTTACTTTCCTTTCAATTATTCCTGCATATAGATAAATTTTTAAACTATAAAGATTATATAAGACTGGAACATGGAATAAGCACTCATAAATTATTTCTCTTCCAATCCTGGCTTTTCAACCATTATCTAACTCCATGTTATAAAGACTTAGCCATTTGCTCATTAGATGGTAGAATAATTATTGTTTTTTATTCTTTATAAGGTGTCATTTATTTCTCTGAAAGGCACAATAATAAAGAAAGGAAGGAACAGAGATGTTTTCTATTGGCCATTTCCCCCACAAAGGGCCACCAAAAGTCAGGGCTGATCCAGCCTGAAACCTGGACAGAAGAGCTTCCTCCTGGTCTCCCGTACATCATCAGGGCCTAAATGTGCGGGCTATCTCCTGCTTCCTTCCCCACTGTGTAAGCAGCAAGAAGCTGGAAACAGAGCAGCAGAGGCACAAACCAGTGCTCCGAAACGGGCAGCGGTGTCTCTCCCAGTGGTAGTTAAACCTCCTGCACCAGAATATCCGCCCAGTAAAAATCATGATCAAGAAACAAACTGGATGCTGGACACAGAATCCCGTCAGAGTAAGCAGCTTGCATCCACGCCCCAAAAGTTACCAACTCATTAACTTCATAAAATATCAACTGTAGGAGCAGGCACCACAGTATACAAAGTTGACTCTCTAATAGTGTCAGCATCCGTATCAGCATTGGTTCAACTCCTGGTAGCTCCAATTACAATCCAGTTCCCTGACGATGGCCTGGGAAGCAGCAAAGGGTGGCCCAAGTCCTTGGGCCTTGTATCCATGTGGGAGACCAGCAGGAAGCTCCTGGCTCCTGGCTTCAGATCAGCCCAGCTTCAGCCACTTGAGGAGTGAATTAACAAATGCAAGTTCTCTCTCTCTCTCTGTCCCACCTTCTCTGTAACTCTGTCTTTCAAATAAAAACAAAAATCTTTTAAAAATGCAATTGCATTAATCTTTGGCATATTCCTAGAATATTATAAATTTTAGTTAACATTTTTTGATGAAGTGTCTCTCCCCAAGAAGTATGCAAATGATTATAAAGTTGATAAATATTTTGTTGTTTGACCCAACTCAAGAGCACCCATTTTAACGATCAGCCTGGGATTATATGGTGTTCAATAAATGAGTACATTTAAAGGCTTTTGTTGAGACAAAGATCTTCCATCTGCTGGTTCACTCCACAAGTGACTGCAATAGTTGGAGCTGAGCTAATCCAAAGCCAGGACCCAGGAGCTTTTCTGGGTCTCCCACGTGGGTGCAGAGCCTCTCCCAGCCCACAAGCAGAGAGCTGGAAGGGAAGTGGTGCAATCAGGACATGAACTGGTGCCCATATGGGATCCTGGTGCATGCAAGGCAAGGACTTTAGCCGCTAGGGTACCATGTCAGGCAATTGCTGACAGTTTAAAAACATTTATTTATCTTTTACTTGAAACACAGAATTACCGAAAGGGAGACAGATCTTCCATCCACTGGTTCACTCTCCAAATGGCAGCAATGTTCAGAGCACGGCTGCTCCAAAGCTGCAGCGAGCATCTTCTTTCGGGTCTCTCACATGGGTACAGGGGCTCAAGGACTTGGGCCGTCCTTGACTGCCTTCCCAGGCTATTAGAGGGCATTTGGATTGGAAGTGGAGTGGCTGGGTCTTGAACCGGTGCCCAAACTCAATGCCAGCACCAAGGGTGGAGTCATCAGAGAGATAAATATCTCTCCTGGTTCACTGCTCAGATGAATGCCAACACCTAGGCTGACGCAGGCCAAGGCCAGGGGCTTCCATCTGAGTCTCCCAGGAGTAGCAAGGGCCAAGGACCTGGGCATGCACTGCTGCCTTCCCAGCCCCACAGGCAGGGGGCACCAGCATTGCAAGCTGCAGCTCCATCTACCGCATCACAACACCAACCTCCTTCTGCTCGTTTCTTATACAGCAGCACTTTTATCAAAACTTGGACCACGGCATACAAGAGAACTAGAATTCTAAGGGATATAAAAGAGAAAAATCACATTTGATTTCTGGTTTACATATTTCTACTCGCATTCTTTTTCAATACGAAACTGATTTATAACCATGACGAACAGAGCCATATTTCTGATGAAGAATTCAGCATGCTGGCTAAAGATGCCTCTATAGGGCCCAGCATCACAGCACAACGGGTAAAGTGACTGCATGTAAAGCCGGCATCCCAGGAAGGCACCAACTCATGTCCTGGTGGCTCCACTTCTGAGTCACCCCCTTCTTAATGAACTGGGAAAAGCAGCAGAAGAAAGCCAAGAGTTACGGACCGCTGCCACCCATACGGGAGACTCAGATGAAAACTCGTGGCTCCCACCAGGCTCACCCCTGGCTTCTGCCGGGTGATCTGGGGAGGGAACTGCTGGCCAAAAGGTGTTTCTCCTTCTCTCTGTGTGTGCCCTTCCCTCTCTTGAATTCTTTCAAATAAATAAACCAATCAAAAAATTAAAGGGGGAGTGGGGTGGGAGAGAGCCTAGCATGATGGCTGAGTGGCAAAAATCCTCATTTTGCTCCTACCGGGATCCCACGTGAGACCTTCGTGTCCTGGCCACCCCACTTCCCATCCAGCTCCCTGCTTGTGGCCTGGGAAAGAGGTCGAGGACGGCCCAAAGTCTTGGGACCCTGCACCTGTAAAAAAGTCCTGGCTCCTGGTTTCGGACTGCCTCAGCTCCAGCCGTTGTGGCTGCTTGGGGAGCAAACCAACGGAAGGAAGATCTTCCTCTGTCTTCCTCTCCGTAAATTTTCCAATAAACACTAAAAATAAAAATCTTGGGAAAAGAGAGAGAAACGCTTGTGTTTCACACTGAAATACTCTGGGTTCAATATCTGGTTCTAGCTCCTAACACTTCTTCCTCCTGACACACAGCTGGGAGGCAATGCTGATGGCTCAGGACACTGGGTTGCTGCCACCTACCATTTGGTGTCTTGGTGCCACCTCTGACCTGGTCCAGCCTTCTCTATTTGTCTCTGTCTTTATGCTTCTCAAATAAATAAATAAAGCTGTTCGGCTTCTAAATAAAATTATTAGGCAAAAATCTGTACAAGAATGTTTAAAGCAACAATGCAAATACCAACCAAAATGCAGAATAAACAAAATAAGGAATTATCCAAGTGATGGATTATTCGGCCGTAGAAAGCTATGAGGCACTGAGAAATGCTACACCTCGCGTGGTCCTTGGCCACACTGTCTGAAAACATGAAACCAAATAAAGGGAATCACAGAAGGTTACACAATACATGGTGCCATTCTTTAAACTATTTGGAAAAAATAAATCCATAGAAACAGAACATAGATCAGTGGCTGTCTTGGTGGGGTTGGAAGTCAGAAGGAATAGGATTGGGAAATTCCTAATACATGCACGGTGGTGGTTCCCGGCTGATTGAAAAAGCTCTATATTTAGACTGATGATAGTGGTAAAATTCTGTGGCTATATTTTAAAAACTATTGAAGTGCATCTTTTACATGGTTCAATTGTGCCACATGTGAAATAACACATACTTCAGAAGAGTAATAGGAAAGTAGAATTGAAAGATAAGTTTACTGTGGCCCAAAAAAGTTTAGAAACCTTTATAATTCCTTCAGAATCTGTTTTCCACAAACTTTTCGATAATCTTTCATACTCATGGATTTTTACAGCAGTCGAGGACGGCCCAAAGCCTTATGACCTGCACCTGCGTGGGAGACCCAGAAGAGCTCCTGGCTCCTGGCTTCGGATCGGCACAGCTCTGGCCATTGTGGTCTCTTGAGAGTGAATCAGTGGACAGAAGATATTCCACTCTGTCTCTCCTCCTCTATATGTATGTATCTGACTTTGCAATAAAAATTAAGAAAAATAAAAAAATGTTGTGTAAATCAAACTGAGTAATGTTTAGAATACACTATTGTGGAGATCAAATCAAAGCAAGAGTAAACCACATGAAACAGAAAATAAATCAACAGACCTTCAGAAATTTCTTTGTTCAGGGATTTCAGCTCTTCTTCAATTTCAGATTTAAGTTTTACTGAAACTTGTTGATCCAGAGATTGTGAAGCCACCCCTGAAACCAACCGGAAATGTTAGTAAGGAAAAGAGGAGAGAAAAAGAACATTATCATACGGGACTATTTTAACTGTCAGAATATCCAGGTCCATCATCAAAGGCGGGGCCGGCATCGCAGCATCACTGCCCATCTGTCTCCCTGCAGGTGGCCTGCTCAGAGCATCAGGCAGCGTGGGCTCCTGCCTCCCAGGCGGGACACCCTGACGAAGTCCTGGGGCCTGCCTTCCGCCTGCGGAGTGTACAAAAGATAGATTTCTCTGTTTCTCCCTCAGAGAAAAAAAAAAAAGTATAAATCTTAGTAATAATTTTAACAGATTACGGAGGCTAAGAAGATACTTTTTGCAACCACTAAGAAAAAATAATCAGAAGCATTTGGGCTTATCTAGGGAGAGAGAAGTCCTCCCTTTCCACATGTTTCTGCCAGGTCGAAGGGGCGGGGTGGGGGGAAAGAGAGGAACTTTGAGAAACACAGCAGATCACCAAGACCCGCGCGCACAAGGCCTCTCCCTGTCACACTGTGCTGCTCTAACTACATGCCTACACGTGTGCTAATGGGAAACCAAACTCATGCTATTTTAGCAGTCACGGAAGCTGCCTATCCCCTCGCTCCAAATTACACAGATCCCACATGTCGGGCCAGCACTTGTAACAGCAGCATCCCGAGGCAGAGCACGAGTTCTCGTCCCAGCTCTCCGCTTTTGATCCTGCACCCTGTTAATGCACACAAGAAGAAAGATGGATGGCCCCAGTGTTTGGGTCCCTGCCAAGCCGTGGGAGATGGGCACGGGATTCCTGGCTCCTGGCTTCAGCTGTGCTCAGACCTGCCATGGGAGATGGGCACGGGGTTCCTGGCTCCTGGCTCCTGGCTTCAGCTGTGCTCAGACCTGCCGTGGGAGATGGGTAAGGGATTCCTGGCTCCTGGCTTCAGCTGTGCTCAGACCTGCCGTGGGAGATGGGCACGGGGTTCCTGGCTCCTGGCTCCTGGCTTCAGCTGTGCTCAGACCTGCCGTGGGAGATGGGTAAGGGATTCCTGGCTCCTGGCTTCAGCTGTGCTCAGACCTGCCGTGGGAGATGGGCACGGGGTTCCTGGCTCCTGGCTTCAGCTGTGCTCAGACCTGCCGTGGCTCTCAGGTGAATGAACCAGTTGATGAAAAGGCACATACATCAATCTCTCTAGCTGCCTTGCAAACATAAATGAATAGATCTTTACAACAAACAGAGAAATTATACAAATCCCCAACTGTATCTTTTTTTTTTCTTTACAGAAGATATATCTTAATTATTTAAAAAAGCAGCAGAGAAAGAGACCAACACACACACACACACACACACACACACGCACACACACACACACCCTTCCTCCACCTGTTCACTTGCAGTCCACCCAGCTCTACCACGTGGGTTGAGCACTTGGCCATCTTTTCCTGCCTTCGTTCCGTGGCACAGGAGCTGCAAGCTGGACCCGAGGCAGAGCAGCCCACCGTCCACCACTGCTCTCACCGAGCTGCCATCAGCACAGGCAGCTGCTTAGCTTGCTTCAGCACAATGCCAGCCCCGACACATTTATTTCAATGTAAAATGTAAACTCGCATTCCTTACATGCATTGTAATTTTCTTTCTTTTTTATTCTCAAACATTTGAACAGAGCACAGAGTTGCTAGAGTCCACCTTTGGGCACAATGATTTTATTTAAAGATTTATTTATTTTAAAAAAAATCTATTTTACTGCTAGTATTTTTATTGGAAAGGCAGATTTACAGAAAGGAGGAGGAGAGACAGAGAGGAAGATCTTCCATCTGATGGTTCACTCCCCAAGCAGCCGCAACAGCCGGAGCTGAGCCGACCTGAAGCCAGGAGCCCAGTGCTGCCTCTGGATCTCCCACACAGGTGTGGGGTCCCAAGGCTTTGGGCCATCCTCAACTGCTTTCCCAGGCCACTAACAGGGAGCTGCATGGGAAGTGGTGCTGCCGGGATTAGAACCAGTGGCCATATGGGATCCCAGTGCATGTAAATTGAGGATTTAGCTGCTGGGGCCACTGTACCAGGCCCATATTGACTTTTTTCTGTCTTTAAGATTTTTTTTTAAGATTTATTTATTTTTATTACAAAGTCAGATATACAGAAAGGAGGAGAGACAGAGAGGAAGATCTTTCGTCCGATGATTCAGTCCCTAAGTGGCCACAATGGCCGGTGCTGCGCCAATCCGAAGCCAGGAGCCAGAAGCTTTCTCTAGGTCTCCCACGCAGGTGCAGGGTCCCAAGGCTTAGGGCCGTCCTCTACTGCTTTCCCAGGCCACAAGCAGGGAGCTGGATGGGAAGTGGAGCTGCTGGGATTAGAACCGGAGCCCATATGGGATCCTGGGGCGCATTCAAGGCGAGAACTTTAGCCGCTAGGCCACGGTGCCTTAAGATCTGTTTGATGGTGACAAGTCAGCCCTGTCTTGCACCCTGTGCCACCAGCATCCCAAATCGGTGCCAGTGTGTGTCCTGGCTGCTCCACTTCCAATCCAGCTGTCTGCTTGTGGACTAGGAAAACACCAAAGAAGGGTGCAAGCCCTTGGGACCCTGGACCTTTGGAACAGACCCAGAGGAGGCTCCTGACTCCTGGCTTTGGATCAGCTCAACTCCGCCCACTGCAACCATTAGGGGAGTGAGCCAGCAGATGAAGCCTCCTTCTCTGTCTCTGTCTCTCCTTCCCTTGGTTAAAGCTGCTCTCAAAAATGAATAAATTCTTTATCTTTCTTAAAACAAACAAAAAAAAGATTTACTTATTTGAAAAGGGTTAGAGAGGATGAGATAGAGAGATGTCTTCTGTCCACTCAAATGGCTTTAACAGCCAGGGACAAGGCCAGGCTGGAACCAATAGCCGTTCAAACAGGTCCCCACACAGGCAGCACGCGCACAAGCACTGTGGCACCTTCCACACACTCCCAGGCTGACTGGCAGAGCTGGATCAGAAGTGTAGCAATCAGAACAAAAGCCAATGCGCATGTGAGATGTCAGCATCGCCAATGGCAGCTTAACCTGCCGCAACACGACAGCCTAGTCACATCAGATCTACTTGTTTTTATTGGAAAGTCAGATTTACAGACAGAAGACGGAGAGAAAGATCTTCCATATGCTGGTTCACTACTCAACTAGCCACGATGGCTAGAACTGAGCTGATCCAAAGCCAGGAGCCCAGAGCCTCTTCTGGGTCTCCCATGTGGGCGCAGAGCCCCAAGGCTTCGGGCCGTCCTCCATTGTTTTGCCATGTCACAAGCAGGGAGCCGGATGAGAAGCAGAGCAGCCAGCACACACACTGGTGCCCACCTGGGATGCTGGCACTGGCAAGGTGAAGTCTTTAGTCACTAGCCTAACACGCCATGCCCTCTGAGTTTTCTTGTTTCCTTTTAAGAATGCATTTATAGAGCCCGGTGCAATGACCTACTGGCTAAATTCTCATGTTGCATGTACCAGGGTCCCACACAAGCACCAGTTCATATCCTGATTGTTCCACTTCCTATCCAGCTCCCTGCTTGTGCTCGGCAAAAACAGAGAATGACCCAAAGCCTTGGGACCTGGCTCCAGTGTGGGAGACCCAGAGGAAGCTCCGGGCTCCTGGCTTCAGGTTTCAGCTCTGGCCATTGCGGCTGATTGGTGCATGAAACAGAAAACGGAAGATCTTTCTAACTCTCCTTCTTTCCAATTAAAATCTTTGGCACCCATATGGGATCCTGCGCTTATAATGTGAGGATTTAGTCACTGAACCATCACACCAGACAGTACAGCACCTGCCAGCATGTATGTGGGCTGGATAGCAGGTTGGTTGGGTTGAACTAGGCTTCAATGCTCATTGACATGTACAAGAGCTAAATGGGATGTGGGACAGAACCGAATAAGTCTGCGGTACATACTGGCAAGCATGGGAACCAGAGTAGGGGACAGGCATGGTTGGAGTCATGGAGTCGCCCCAACTAGGCTGCAGCTCCCACTGGTTTGTGAGGACCGAGTATGAAGTGGGCAGGATCAGGCTGGACTGCAACACCCATTGGTTTGCGTAGAAGACAGGGCTGGAAACAGAACTGACCCAGCAATTGCAATGACCAGCATAGGCATAAACTGATTGGGGCGATGGACTGTGCTGGACCCCATATTGACAAAAACACACAAAAACAGGTCTGGGATCATGTCAGACGAAGTTTCTTTGGGGGATCCCTCCAACTGAACTGCTGATTTCAGAACCCCAACCATGAAAAGGCTGTGTCAGTCAGTGGATTCTGAATAGATTTCATCGTGCTTGGAATGGTGAGACTGGCAGCAATTCAGAACTGTTGAACTATCAAAACTGCATGAGCAGGACCCTCAGAGCATGCCCCACGTCAGGGACCTGAGATGGGTGGGAGGTTGTGTGGGGTTTTTCCCTTTATCTCTCCTCTTACCCCAGATACAGAAAAAAAAAAAAATAGTGTTAATGTGGAAACAATGGTCTTACCCACTTTCCTGTAGCCCTTGACCATTTGTGCCCTAATCAACTCTATAAAGATTACCAAAATAAAAGAATTGAAATATATATATAATTGGAAAGTCAGATTTCACAGAGAGAGAAAGATCTCCTGTCCGCTGGCTCATTCCCCAAGTGACCATAATGGCCAGAGCTGAGCCAACCTGAAGTCAGGAGCCAGGAGCTTCTTCCAGGTCTCCCAACATAGGCGCAGGGCCCCAAGACTTTGGGCTATCCTTGACTGCTCTCCTAGGCCACAGGAAGGAGCTGGATGGGAAGTGGAGTAGCCGGGATACAAACCGGCACTCATGTGGGATCTGGGGGCACACTTGGTGAGGACCTAAACCACTAGGCTACCATGCCGGGCCTCATAATGATTTCTTTACCTCAGTAAAATTAAAGTGATTTATAAGAGTTATGCTCATCCCATTTCTGTTTATTAATAGAGCATTCATTTTTTTCTAATAACCTTTTAAGATTTATTTTATTATACTTGAGGACAGAGCTACAGAGACAAGGAGAGACAGAGAGAGAAAGAGATCTTCAACACATGACTTCACGTCCCAGATACCCACTGCAGCCAAAGCTGGGCTGATCAGAAGCTGAGCCTGCCCCAGGCTTGCATATGCAAGCAACACGTGCACTTCTGGCGCAGCAGCAGGCACCCGGCCTGGAGGCAGAGCAGCCAGGACCACGAAGCAGCACCACGCGGGAGTCAGCCACGCAAGTGCCTACACCACGGCACAGGTCCCATGTGGTCCAATCATTTTTTTAAATCCAATAAACAGAGGCCAGCTCTGTGATGAGCAGGTGAAGCTGCTGCCTGGAACGCTGGCGTTCCATATCAGAGTACAAGTCCTGGTATTCTTCCTGTGCTCCAACTTCCAGCTAATGAGCCCGAGCCCCTGCCATCCACTGTGACACCTGCCTGGAATTCCAGGCTCCTGGCTTCAGCCTGGCCCAGCCCCAGTGGTGGCAAACATTTGGGAAGCAAGCTCATTGAATGGAATAGCTCCCTGGATCCCTGTTACTGTTTTTACAACGAACAAATAAACTGGAGGAGGGGGGGAAGACTGGAGTTGTGGCACAGCAAGAAAAGCCGCTACCTAAACACCAGCATTCTACATGGACACCGGTTCATGTCCCAGCTGCTCCACTTCCGGTGCAGCTCCATGCTAACGTCCTGGCTTCCTGTCCCCAGCTAGCTTTAGCCTGGACCACACTGGCCACTATGACCACTGGGGAGAATAAAGTAGCAGATGGAACATTCTCGCCCTCTCTAGCAGATGAAAGATATTCTTTCTTTCTCTCTCGTTCCCTCTTTTACACACACACACACAAAAGCAGATCAAAGATTCTACATTTTTTTCCTTTCCTCTCTGTGTAACCTGGACTTCCAAATAAATAAATCTTTTAAAAATATATATATAGGCCCAGCGTGGTAGCTTAGCAGCTGAAGTCCTCACCTTGCATGCACCGGGATCCCATACGGGCACCGGTTCTAATCCCAGTGGCCCCACTTCCCACCCTGCTTGTGGCCTGGGAAAGCAGTCGACGACGGCCCAAAGTTTTGGGGCCCTGCACCTGTGTAAGAGATCTAGAGGAGGCTCTGGGCTCCTGGCTTCAGATCAGCACAGCTCCAGGAATTGCAACTGCTTGAATCAGCGGATGGAAGATGTTCCTCTCTGTATATATGACTTGGCGATAAAAATAAATAAATCTTAAAAAAAAAATAAATAAAGTAACATTGAGTAGTTTTAGTAACATCCATGCATAGTACTACTGGCTTCACAGGATGTAGCAAGCCCTCTACCCAGCACGCTGTCGCTCTGCCCTCCTCACACCCTCACCCCACTGCCCAGTGCCATGGACTGCCACTGTCCTCCTGTGATGGCAGAGAACACATCGGCAAAGACCCACGGACCACAGAGCTCAGACACCAAGCCGGGCAGTCTGGTTCGGGGCGGACCCTCAGCCACTCCCTAACATCGCCTCTTGCCACGCCCGAGGAAGTGGGTGATGTAAAATCCAGCACCCACAAGTCCGCCTTCGTGACGATAATCTAATCACAGCTCTTCTGAGGCTTCTCTGAAGCTTAGTCCCTTAGAAGATCTGACAAAAATTGCTCCTTTGTACAGATGTTTGGCAAGAAATTTCAGGGTATTCATGGAACCTCCCGAGACTTCTACAACCCTCGGTTAGAAAACTCGACTAATCCTGGAGCTGGTGCTGTGGTGGAGCACGCTAAGCTTCTTCCTGGAGTGCCAGCATCCCTGAGAGGTGCCAGTTCATGCCCCAGGTGCTGCACTTTCAAGACAACTCCCTGCTTGCGGCCTGGAAAAGCAGTGGAGAACAGCTCAAGTCCTTGGGCCGCTGCACTCACAGGGGCAACACGAAGGAAGCTCCTGGAGGCTGGCTCCCGACGGGCGCCACTACAGCCACTGCGGCCTCTGAACAGTCAATGATTGAAGATCTGTCTCTCCTTCTCTCTGTAAATCTGTCTTTCAAATTAAATAAATGATGTTGAATCTTAAGAAAAAAAAAAAGTGGGGGGGAGGGAGAAAACTTCACTAATGATAGCCTAATTCTCTTCCCCACTTACTGACTG
The DNA here is from genome assembly GCF_017591425.1 of Ochotona curzoniae. Classification (NCBI taxonomy): domain Eukaryota; kingdom Metazoa; phylum Chordata; class Mammalia; order Lagomorpha; family Ochotonidae; genus Ochotona; species Ochotona curzoniae. The sequence continues at coordinate 498,934 of NW_024465464.1, forward strand.
CCACACACCCAACTCGTTGCACAACCTACCTGGTTAATCTGCCACAGCTCTGCACCACTGGGCAACCTGACTGAATGTGCATGGGGTCAAGGTCAGCTCTCAGAGACTCTGGGGGGTGGGGGGGGGAGAAGTTCTGTGGTGCAGGGGGTTAAGCCCCAGTCTGCGATACCTCTCTTGAATAAATGCTGGGGAGGGAGGGTTGCAGATGAGTTTAGCATTGTAGAGAAGTTTCCATCTATGTAAGAAATGTGGGGTAAACAGCAGATAAACGGACTGACTCAGCAGAGTCCACCCTCCTGGGACGCGGTCCAGAGTTACGGTCACTGCAACGGCCCTGGAAGGTTTCTAACAAGCCATTCCAGGAAGTCAAGAGAATTCTGAGCTATTCGAGAAATGTGGCTCATTTCTGAGACGGATATACAAGCTTATCTGAACACCCAAAGGATGCTGATTCAGATACGTATTGACCAAATCTTAAAAACCAGGCTCTTCATTTCCCTGAAGATGTGTGACAAGTGAGTGCTGAGAGGAGCCGGAGCCGCGCCTAGCTGGGCGCAGGCAAAGGGCCTTGTCACCAGCTCTGCGTCTGCCCTGCCAGAATCGCAGCCAAAGGCAAGGCAAAACAAGGGGCACCGGGTCACGCAGCCACTACTGCTCAACCACAGAAAACAAGAGCAAGCAAAGCCACTTCAGGGTGCCCACTGCTCTTTCCCGGGAACTGCTTCATTCACCGTAGGACAAAAAGTACTCACGGGCACAGAGTTCAGGACAGGCAGGAAAGTGACAAGCGCTTCCTTAGCAGGCTACCTGTCTAAGATGCGCTGTTCCATTCCATTTCCCTGCCGTGCCAGCCTAACGAAGAGTCAAACAACTCCAGGCCTGGTACATTAGCTCGATCGGCCAGGTTCCCACATGGGCACCAGGTCATGTCCTTGACTGCTCCACTTCCCTTCCAGCACCCTGCTTGCGGCCTGGGAAAGCAGTGGAGGACGGTCCAAAGCCTTGGGACCCTGCACCCGTGTGGGAGACCCGGAAGAGGCTCCTGGCTTCAGACTGACTCAGCTCCAGCTGTTATGGACGTTTCGGGAGTGAACCTAAAGACAGATTTTTCTGTCTCTCCCTCTCTCGGTAAATCTGCCTCTCCAAAAAAAAAAAAAAAAAACCAGATAAATCCTGAAAAAACAAAGCAGAAGGAAATAACAGTTGCATTTAAAGAATGAAATGGAAGCTTAGCCAGATTGTCCCACACGATGGAGAAGCTGACGTTGGACAGCGGATGAGCCTGACTACAAAGGCAGGAACCCTCAAGCGTCGGGCAAGGTGGCTCAGGGAACCATCTCAGAAGCATTATTATATAATTAACAGGGACACAGGCCAGAAAGATTGTCTAGATCAGCACCTGTGTCTTCTGACACTGACCCTCCGGGTCGCTTGTTAAACTTCAAGCCATGCAGTCTGCAGTTTAAGAAAAGATCAAAGATTTATATTCTCCGGCTTAAGAAAACGCTGAGTGTACCCGAACTGCTGGGCATAAGTTATTCTTCATGGAGTGAAGGAAGGGGTTAGTCTCCAGCCCAGAATCAAGAACGGAAGGAAAAGTACACTCCTACATAAATTAGGGAAGACAGGTGGTTAGAATCATACGAAGCCTGTGACCTTCTCTCATGAACTATGCCCAACAGGACCCAGAGCAACGACTCAGCTGGCTGATCTTCCCCACCTGCGAGTGCTGTGGGCACCTGTGCCCACGTGGGACACACGGAAGAGGCTCCTGGGTGCGGGTCAGCTCAGCTGCGGCCATTGCAGTGAACCAGACAAAGGAGAGGTCTGTGTCCCCTTCTCTCTGGAAATCTGACAAAGCTGCGAGGAAGGCTACAGACTTTCCCAGAAGTCCCTGCCTGAGCGGCTACATCTGAAGACAAACAAGCTCAGAGGGTCTCAGGCTGCAGGGGAGGCACATCTAACTTAAAAAAAAAAAAATGCACAACAGCTAGCAGCTCCCATTATTAATCCTTCCAATTTTCTCTGACAATGACCTTTCCCCAAAGCTCACCAGATTATTTTTTTTAAGACTTTATCTCAAAGTCGCAGGTAGAGAAAGAAATTTCTCTACACTACTCCTCGGATGGCTGCACTGGCCAGGGGTCAGCCAAACCCAGGAGCCATCGGCTTCATCTGGGGCTCCCAACTGAGTGCAGAGGCCCAAGCACTTGTGCCATCCTTCGCTGCTCTCCACAGGCTGTCAGCAGGGAGCTGGATCGGAAGTGGAGCAGTCAGGACGCAAACAGGAGCCCAGGCGGGATGCTGGTGCTGCAAACATTAGGTAAACTGTGACACCATTAGGTCAACGTCATTAGGAAAGATCTTGACAGTTGTGCATCAATCACAACTAATATGAATTGAACTAAAAGCAAAATATTTTTCTCCATATCACTGGTTTATATTTCAAAATGGAGAAACGAAGTTAATTACTTAAAGAGTACATTGCATGGGGCCAGCACTGCTGACATGCCAATCCTCCAGCTGCAGCACTGGAATCCCATACAGGTACCAGTTCAAGTCCCGGCTGCTCCACTTCCTATCTGGCTCCTGCATATGGCCTGGGAAAGCAACGGAGAAAGGTCCAAGGCCTTGGATCACTGTACCCACTTCACAGACCCAGAAAAAACTCTTCAATCCCAGTTTGGGACTGGCCAAGCTCTGCCTGTAGCAACCGTTTGTGGAGTGATCCAGCAGGTGGAAGAGCTCTGCCTCTCCCTCTCTTTCTGGAACATCACCTTTCAAGTAAAATAAATAAATCTTTCAAAAAAAGAGTACAATTCCAACAAATTCAATTTTAAAAATCGCAATAGGAAATCACGTTTCTGAATTCCATGGGTGGTTTGCCTCTAAATAGAACTGCCTTCAGAGAGAAGGAGAAGACAGACAGAATGATCTTCCAAATGCTGTTTCACGCCCTAAATGGCCATGACTTCTGCAGGTGGACTGATTCAAAGCCAGGAGCTCTTCCGGCTGTCCCGCTTGCGTGCCCGGGCTTGAGCACCTGGGCCATCCATCCTCTGCTGCTTTCCCAGGCGTTCTTACCCCCAAGATTCTTATTCAGAATACTGGTAATGAAAGAGAGAAAGAAAGGGTTCATGCTTTCATGGCTTCTATATGTGCTTGGCAGGATGAGATAAGAGACAAGAAGAAGGCAGTACCAGGCCCGGGCTGTAGGAAGGGGGTCTGGGTTTCGGTTTCTGTTTCCTGACAAGCAAATTCCTTATCCTGAGAAATGGGCCCAGATAATCCTGGGTCGGCGTCAGAACAGGGCCATAAAACTATAACAGGCCCGGGCTGCGGGAAAGGGGTCTGGGTAGACAATAGAATGGGCCATAAAACTTAAGGCCTGCCACAAAAGTATGTTAAGCTTGTGGTGTGTGCCTATAAAATACCTGTACCCCCGGAATTCGGGGCTTCTCTCTCCCTATTGGAGTAGGGGCCCGTTCGCCAACGTCAATAAAATCCTCTTGCTTCTTGCAGCCTCTGACCTGGTTCTTGAGCTCTCGGGCGGCGACTCTCGGGGTCCGTAACCGTTGGACCCCCCCCCAGGGTTTAACAGTAACTCCCACTACTTAATGTGGTAAAGACTTACGGGATTAGAACATGCGTTGACAACCTCTCTGTGTTCCCTATGTACATTTGTCTGAGGTGTACATATGACTGAGAAAAAAAAAAAACACAGAGTGAGTACTTGGGCCCCAGTACCCATTTGGGAGGCACAGATGAGTTCCCGGCTTCAGCCTGGCACAGTCCCAGCCACTGGGGCCATTCAGGGAGTGAGCCAGCAAACAGGAGATCTTTCGTCATTTCACCATCTCTTTCAAATAAATAGAACAAATCTTTAAGGGAAAAAAAAACAGTATGCCCAGAGTGGTAGCACAGTGACTAAAGTCCTCGCCTTGCACGTCTGGGATCCCATACGGACACCAGTTCATATCCCAGTAACCCAGCTTCCCATCCAGCCCCCTGCTTGTGGCCTGGGAAAGCAGTTGAGGACGGCCCAAAGCCTTGGGACCCTGCACCCGCGTGGGAGATCCAGAGAGGAAGCTCCTGGCTCCTGGCTTCAGACTGGCTCAGCTCCAATTGGGCTAAAGTTTGTTTATCTTTATTCTTCTCCAGGTTTTTACTGCAGAATTTCTGCTCTTGCGGCCGGCCACCTGGGAAGAGTACCAGCAAATGGAAGATCTTCCCGTCTCTCCTTCTGTGTGTAAATCTTGCCAATAAAAATAAATAAACCTTTTAAAAAATGATGAAACAAAAATCGGATATATTCAGGGGCACCTCGTAAAGCAGTTTATCCGAGGTTAGTGCAAACAGTAAAAGTTAAACAAAATGGAACATAATTTCTACTTAAAAGAAGATGAGAACAAAGCAGTCACACAGGCACAACAATAAACAGGTCATGTGTGACGTAACACGAGCAGGAATGCTGAGCAGGGGGACAGAGAGACAAGACCCCAAGTGTGACCGTCAGGGTCATCAACGTTTGCATCACAGACTTTTAGATTTATATTGACAGAACATGAAGGCTGAGCCCATCCTCCTCACTGCAGGAACAGGCGTCACTTAAACGACTTACTTGGGCTCTAACAAATCATGGAGGCACAAGATTAGAAAATCCATTTTCTGGTAAACAAAATCATTACCGAATCCTAGAACATACGCATGTAATTTCTGATGCAGAGTGACAAATAAGGACTATATACTTTATCCGCCATCTGTCATCTGCTTCTTTGTGGACTATCTACAAAGCACACACACACACACACACACACACGCGCGCGCGCGCGCGCGCGCGCGCGCGCACAATTGCACCACCACCAATGCCTTCACCATCACACAAACTAAGTGGCAATGATGTCTTGGCTGCCGTGCGCCTCGCCGCCCTGATGAGACGGGAGCAGCTGGTACAAGGAGCGCCTGCCTGCTCTCGTGAGACTAACGTGACGCTAATCACACATGATGGGCTGTCACACCCAATCACTGACCATGTAGAAAACCTAAACCAGAAAAAGTCAACATTCTGAGGACACAAAGGGGCATTTTTTCAGCTAGCCAACGGCACAGACTGTGTTTTTTCACGGGGCTAATCCCCTGCACCCAGACCGAGCGGCACAGAGCCATGCAGCGGCCAATGCAGCGGAAATGCTGCACTCAACACCCGGAGGGAAACGTTTCAAAGAGAGACTTTAGCCCATGATCTGCCATCACCTCAGTTCCAAATGCAATCCGGTGAGTCAGCAATCATCATATTCCAACCCTGAAATTCATCCAGAACGTATCAGAGTAATCAGTTTAAGACCAACTAAAGGGGCTAGACCTTACAGAATGAGATTCTTTCTAAACCTGTGGTTCCCCAAATCAGGGGCACATTAAAGTGATGTACACAGTGTAATGAAATACGGATTCCCAGGCGTCACTCTAGACTGTCTGGTTCTGTAGGCCTAGCGTAGCCCTCCATGAGCTCTACCTCAGTAAGTAGTCAGACCTCGGCAAGTAACACTCTAGAAAATCCCAGCAATTACAATTTTAAAAATTTATTTTTTTTAAGAGACACTTATTTGGGGCCCAGCGCACTAGCCTAATGGCTAAATCCTTGCCTTCCAACCACCAGGATCCCGTATGGGAACCGGTTTGCGTCCCAGCTGCTCCACTTCCCAGCCAGCTCCCTGCTTGTGGCCAGGGAAGGCCGTAGAAGATGGTAAAAAAAAAAAAAAAAGGAGAAGAGAAAGATTTAAAAATAATAGTAACAGTCCAATGCCTTGGGACTCTGCACACATGTGGGAGACTTATAGGAAGTTCCTGGCTCCTGGCTTTCATCAGTTCAGCTCTGGCTGCTGCAGCCACTTGGGGAGCAAATCAACAGATGGAAGATCTTTCTGTCTCTCCTTCTCTCTGTAAATCTGCTTTTCCAATGAAAATAAATGGATTTTAAAAAAAAAAAAGGAGGAGGAGGAGGAGAGGGGAGAGAAAGGGAGAGGAGGAGGGAAGGGGAGGGAAGGAGAGCAGAGGAGAGATGAAATTTATTAGACATTCATTAAAAGCTCAGAGTTACAGATTCTCTGGTTCACTGCCCAAGCAGCCACATGACCAGGATGAAGCCAGGCTGCAGCCAGGAGCCAGGAAGTCTTCCAGCTCTCCCACGTGGGTGGCGCAGGCCCTGGTACTTGGGCTATCCTTCACTCTTTTCTCGAGCCTTTAGGAGGGTGCTGGATTGAAGTGGAACAGCTGGATCTTGAACCGGTACCGCTATGGGATACTGGCACGGTGGGCAGTAGCTTTGCTTGCTATGCCACAATGCTGGCCCTACACATTTAAAATGTCTACTGAACATATACCCAGTTTGTTCAAGTGTTCATTAAATAGCAAAAATACCCAAATACTGAACCAGTAAATTAAAACTCAGATTAAAAACATTCCAAAATAGCTCCTCATGATGGTAGTTTTCAGAGTCTACTGACACACACCTCTCTCCCCAGGCCCCCTGGAAACCAGCGGACAGAATGAGGGAGAGAAGAGGTGAGGGCGAAGGATGCCAAGAGATTCCCCAAATAAGCAAGGTCTGGTTTCTCAGTGGCCAGGGTCAAACACCTGCTCATGATGGAGAGTTGGGCGTGAGGGGCTGGAGCAGTGGCATGCGTGACTAACCCTGCACCTGCAGTGCTGCTGCCCCATATGGGCACTGGCTTGGATCTCAGGTGCTCCACCTCCCAGTCCAGTGCCCTAATGAGGGCTTGGGAGATTATGGCCGAGGAGGATGGCTCAAGTCCCTGGGCTCCTGGACCCTTGGGGGAAACCCTGAAAAAGCTCCTGGCTCCTGGCTTCATACCAGTTCAACTTTGGCTCTGGCTTGGAGAGTGAGATAGAGGATGAAGATTCTCTCTCTCTCGTGTGTGTGTGTGTGTGTGTGTGTGTGTAAAACTCTTTTAGTTAAATAAATAAATCTAGAAGAAAAAAAAATGTAAAAATGAAACATGTGGGGACTCAACAGGCTAATCTGTAAGTGCCAACATCCCACACGGATTCTGGTATGTGTCCCAGGTGCCCCACTTCCCATCCAGCTCCCTACTTAAGGCCTGGGAAAGCAGTGCAGAACGGGCCAAAGCCTTGGGACCCTGTACCTGTGTGGAAGACCCAGAGGAGGCTCCTGGCTCCTGGCTTCAGATTGGTGCAGCTTTGGCCGTTGCAACCCTTGTGTGAATTAGCTGACAAAAGATCTTCCTCTCTATCTCTTCTCTACATAAATTACATTCCAATAAATAAATAAATCTTTTAAAAAGACAAAGAGAAAAAGAAAGAAGCATGTGGGCCCAGCACGGTGGCATAGGAAGCTCTACGTCTGGCCTTTGGGGCCATTTGGGCGTGAACCAGCATATAGAATTTCTGAGTCTGTCCCTTGTTCTGTACAACTCTGCCTTTTAAATAAAACTAAAATCTTTATTTAAAAATAAGAATGAAACAAGTCCACATCTACAGAAACAGTATTTAATTCAAAATTTCAGTTGGAATGACAAAAATCTTGAAGGCCTGATTTGAAAAACGAATGCTTCTCAAATTGCTCTTGAGAATCAGTGAAATTCCTAGCAGAATGAAGATTGGTTTTATCCAGAAGACAAACCGATTGCAAAATTCATGAGAACTGAAAGGTATGTAAAGTAATCAAAGCACTATAAAACGAAGAACAAATCTACAGGATATACATACATCATGTTACAACTTACCGCCGAGCTACAGCAATAGAGGCAGCGTGGCACACTCAAACACACAGACCACACGGATGAGACTAAGGAGCTACAGACGGGCCCATACACTCACAGTCAGCTCTCTGCTGAGAAGGATAACAGGACCACTCAACTCGGTGAAAAGACCAGTCTTTTAGAAAAACAGTCCTGGAGGGACTGGCACTGTGGCACAGCAATGCAGCCATGCCATGTGAATGCCGGTTCACGTCTCAGCTGCTCCACTTCTGATCCCAACTCCCTGCCAACAGCCTGGCCTGGCTCCGTACCACTCACAGCACAGGCTGGCCTAGTCCAAGTCCAGGCTGCTGCAGCTATCTGAAAAATGAACTAGCCAATTGGAAGAGATAGCTCTCTCGCTCTCTCCCTCTCTCTCTCCCACCCTCCCTCTCTCTCTCCCTCTCTCTCTCCCTCCCTCCCTCTCTCCCTCCTATCCCCTCTTTCCCCGTCATTCTGCCTTTCAAACAAATAAGTAAAATGTTTAAAATGTGAACGAATAGACAAACTATGATACATCTATACAGAATTATTCAGTAATAAAAGAACTGAAGCACCACAATGAGCTAACGTTAAGATGGTTTTCCCCGGGGCCGGCGCTGTACGCACAACGGGGGTGGATGACGCTTCTGCCAGCAATGTCAGTGTCCCACTGAGGTATGGGTTCAAGTCCCAGCTACCACTAAGGCCATCTGCAGAGTGAACCTGCAGATGGAAGATCTCTTTCTCTCTTGGTCTCTCCCTCTATTTCCATGTAACTCCACCTTTCAAAGGAACAACCAAAATCTTTTCTCGTAAAATGCCTATTATCAAAAAGTAGAAAACAAGTGTTGGGAAGGACATAGGGGGAAAAAAATGGAAAGACTTGTACATTGTTGTTGCGGCTCTAAAACGACAAACTCACTGGGGGAAGCCATACGGTGTTGCCTTCAAAATTCAGGGGCTGGTGCCATGGCTCCTGGGGCATCAGCATCCGATGCGGGCACCGCTTCATGTGCCAGCTGTCCCACTCCCCATCCAGCTCTCTGCTTATGGCCTGGGAAGGCAGGGAAGAATGGCTCAGTCTTTGTCCCTGCACCTCCTAGAAAAGTGGGAGACTAGGACGAAGTCCCTGGCTTCTGGCTTCCAGTTGGCCCAGCCCTGGCCAGACAGAAGAGTCCTCTCCGTGTCTCTCCCTAACTCTGTCTGTAAATAAGTAAGTGAAGGCTAGGACAAGGATAGGACAAGAGGAGACAAAAAAAACACAGACCCTCCATATTCTGGTTCACTTCCCAGAAGGACAGCCAAACCAGGAGCTGCTTCTGGGTTTTTCACACAGGTGCAGGGGCCCAAGGACTCGAGTCAGCACCCTTCACTGTGTCCCCACGTCCCCAGGCCACAGAGAACTGGACTGCAAGCGGAGCAACCAGGACACAAACCACTGCCCACATGGGATGTCGGGGAACCGAATGAATACTTACTATACCACAACACCAGACACTGCTCTGCTTCTAATCCAGTTCCCTGCTAACAGTGTGGGATTGTCAAGAGGAAAACGACCTAAGTGTTTGGACCCCAGCCACCCACACGGGAGACGTGGTTGAACCTCTTGGCTTCTGGCTTTGGTCTAAGGTTTGGCTGTTTAGGCCATCTGGGAAGTGAATCAACAGATGGAAGATCTTTCTCTTTGTGCCTCACATTCCATAACTCTGTTTTTTTAAAAAAAAAAAAAAAAAAAAAGTCTTTTTTGGGTCAAGCACAGTGGCCTAGCGGCTAAAGTCCTCACCTTGAATGCACTGGGATCCCATATGGGTGTCAGTTCACGTCGACTGCTCCGCTTCCCATTCAGCTCCCTGCTTGTGGCCTGGGAAAGCAGTCGAGGATGGCCCAAAGTCTTGGGATCCTGCACCTGCGTGGGAGACCTGGAGGAGGTTCCTGGTTCCTGGCTCCTGGCTCCGGATTGGCCCAGCACCGGCTGCTGTGCTCACTTGGGGAGTGAGTGAATCATAGGACAGAAGATCTTCCTCTTTATCTCTCCCCCCTCTGTATATCTGACTTTGTAATAAAAATAAAATCTTTAAAAAAAAAAAAAAAAAAAGAAAGAAAAAAAGAAACAAATCTCACCTGGGAGGTCATCAGACCTCGTTCTGGGATGCACTGGCTGGAGCAGGGTCTGACTCACCAGGTCCCCTGCACTAGCCAACGCACATATGGGGAATACACCTGCCTCGCTGGTTCTGCCTCCAACCCCTGGCTCTCATGAGAACTAGCAGATGCCGAGGCCCAGTCACATCAACCTCAAATGACCCCCTTCTGTACCCACCCACAGCCCTAGTACTCACACATGCCCACAGGTGCTGCAGCCTGGCGCAGGCTGGCTCACCCCGAGTCCTGGTTCTTATGAGTGTCTGCAGATGCTGCGGCCTACCTTAGTTCTGCAGCCTGGTAGGGGCATGCCTAAAGATGTCCCACCAAGCCCACCCCAGCTGCAGTTCTCACACATGGCAGCAGGTGCTGCAGCCCAGCCCCAGTGCTGGCTGATGGGTGCTGAGGCTTTGCATCTGCAGGCAGGTGATATGGCCCTGTCAGGAAGACCCTAAACCCCCCCCCCCCACGAGACACACCCTGCAAGCACAGCTCTCCTAAGCCATGGCAGCATCCTGCAACCCAGCATGGCCCAGGTCACCTTGTACCCTGTCTCTCATGTGCACGCACAGGTGCCTTGGCCTGACCCAGGGAAGCCCTCCAGAAGCCCCTCTGATCCACCCCATCTCAGCTCCCTCGATTATCTGCAAATGCAATGGGTCCATGGGACTCCCTAGAAATCCTTCCATACGTGTCAAACAAGCCTTCAGCTGCCCCCATTCGGATCGGTCTCCAGACCACCCGCTCCGGGCAGTGCACACCTCCCCAAGCCCGCAGGGTTTATGTGGTGGGCCCACAGGCGGGGTGGGAGTGAAGATGGCAGACACACTTGCAAAGAGACTTGTTAACAAAAGCTAACTTCAAATACTTTGGGAAGTTGCTTTAAAATACCCTATATCAAGGTGATCATAGGAAAAGCAGCTATAAGAATCAGGAGCTAAGGGCCACCTACGTGGCAGTAGGCTCTGAATCCCCGCCTACATCACTGGCATCCCAGGCGGGTGCCTGTAAGAGCCCTCGCTGTCCCCACTTCTGAAGGAGCTCCCGAGCTCCCTGCTAATGGTCTAGGAAAGCAATGGAGAACAGCCCCGGCCTTGGGGCCCTGTCCACACGAAGCCCCAGAGCAGTTCCTGACTTCCAGCTTCAGACAGGCCCAGCACTGGCTGTGTGGCTACTGGGGGAATAATCTTTCCATCAAACAAAATTTTAAAAATCTTACACAAAAATGTCTGGGGTTAAACATATAAAATCAAGGATTCTTTTTTTTTTATATAAGATTTATTCATTTTTATTTGAAAAGCAGATTTACAGAGAGAGGGAGAGACAGATAAATATCTTCCATCCACTGGCTCACTCCCCAAATGGCCACAATGACCAGAGCTCAGCCAGTCTGAAGCCAGGAGCTTCTTCCAGCTCCACGTGGGTACAGGGTCCCAAGGCTCTGGGCAAACACGAAGCTGGATGGAAGTGGAGCAGCCGAAACACAAACCGGCTCCCATATGGGATCCCAGCACGTGCAAGGCAAGGATCTACCCACTGAGCCATTGTGTTGGGCCCAGGTTTTTCATTAAAAGATTTACTTTGGGCCTGGCGCAGTGGCACAGTGGTTAAGGTCCTCGCCTTGCCCACCCGGGATCCCATATGGGCGCCGGTTCTATCCCGGCAGCCCCGCTTCCCTTCCAGCTCCCTGCCTGTGGCCTGGGAAAGCAGTCGAGGACGGCCCAAAGCTTTGGGACCCTGCACCCACGTGGGAGACCCGGAAGAGGCTCCTGGCTTCAGATCGGCATAGCATCGACCGTTGCGCTCAGACCGTTGCTCTGTCTCTCTTCTCTGTCTATCCGCCTTTCCAATAAAAATAAAATAAATCTTTAAAAAAAAAAAAAAGAAGATTTACTTTATTTTTACTTGAAAGGAGAATTACAGAGAGAAGCAAAGAGCAGTTGGTACATTCCCCAAATAACGGCAGTGGCTGGCACTCAGCTCATCCCACAGGGACGCAGGAGCCCAGGCGCTTGGACCGTCCTCCACTGCTTTCCCAGGTCATAACCAGGAAACCGGATCGGAGGCGGAGCAGCCAGGGGCACTGCTGCCACAGGCTAAAGTTTCTCCTCCTACACCAAGATTTATTTACTTTTATTGCAAAGTCAGATATACAGAGAGGAGGAGAGATAGACAGGAAGATCTTCCATCCGATGATTCACTCCCCAAGTGACCACAGCAGCCAGTGCTGTTCCGATCGAAAGCCAGGATCCAGGAACTTCCTCCAGGTCTCCCATGCGGGTGCAGGGTCCCAAAGCTTTGGGCCGTCCTCTACTGCTTTCCCAGGCCACAGGCAGGGAGCTGGATGGGAAGTGGAGCTGCCAGGATTAGAACCGGCACCCATATGAGATCCCAGCATGTTCAAGGCGAGGACTTTAGCTGCCAGGCCACTGTGCCGGGCCCTCTTTTTTTTTTTTTAATCTGTTTATTTTTATTGGAAATGGAGATTTACAGAGAGAAGAGACAGAGAAAAGATGTTCCATTCACTGGGTCACTCCCCAAATGGTCACAGTGGCCAGAGCTAAGCCAACCCAAAGCCAGGAGCCAGGCGCCAGGAGCCAGGAGCTTCTTCCAGGTCTCCCACATGGGTGCAGGGTCCCAAGGCCTTGGGCCGTCCTCTACTGCCTTCCCAGGCCACAAGCAGGGAGCTGGATGGGAAATGGAGCTGTTGGGATTAGAACCTGAGCCCATATGGGATCCCAGCGTATTTAAGGTAAGGACTTCACTCACTAGGCCATCGTGCCGGGCCCAAATTACTTTATTTTTGTATTCTAGTTTAAACACAAATTGGAAATCATACTAGAAAGGTAACATGCAATTCCAACCAAGATATCGATATTCAAATTCAAAAAATATCCATATTCAGAAAACCTTTAACGGTAAATCCAGACTGCTAAATATATGCTTCAGGGCTGACGCTGTGGAATACTGTGCTACAACTGCAGCACCCGCATACCGTACAGGCGCTGGTTCAAGTCCCGGTTGCTCCATTTCCGATCCAGCTTCCTGCTAATGCGTCTGGGGAGGAAGTGGAGGATGGCCCAAATTCTTCGGTCCCTGTCACCCACTGCTGACTGCAGCGTGGTCCGCTCCTGGCCACTGCAGCCATCTGGGGAGTGAACCAGACGATGGAAGGCCTCTGTCTCTTTCTCTAACTCTGCCTTTCAAATAAATAAATCTTAACACACAAAAAAGTGCACTTTCAGGCAAAGTTTCTAACACTAACCTCTTTATTAATGAATCCTTTTTTTCTTTTCAGTGATTTGAAAGGCAGAGCATGAGAGAAAGAGAATGAGACCCAATCTTTCTCTCTCTATTTTCTTCTATCTATAAGTCTGCCTTTCCAATAAAAATAAAGAAATAAATCTTTAGGAAAAAAAAAAAAAAGACAGCAGCTCCTTTAAAAATCTGAAAATCATTTAGACATGTGACAATGAAAGGCATTAAGACCAGAAATACACACGCATTTTAAGATACAACCAAATGCAAAATACAAATCACAAGTAATTGATCACTACTCAAAAACTATGCATATAAAGCAAGTTACATTACGACAGAAAGTAAGACAGCTGCTCTGTGAGTTCAGAGAGATGAGAAATTTAATACTTAGTATATTTTCCTTCCTAAATCTTCAGTCATTTGGTGACATTTTATTTAAATAGCCACCTACCTTACAGTATTTCAAACCATAATCCATTTTCTCTAAATGTTTATTCGAAAGGCAGAGCAACACAGAGGGGGTAGAGAAAGAAAGACGGGGGCTGGGAGAGATCTCCCGGGCCCTGGCTCACTCACACCAACGCCTACAACACTGGCTCGGGGTCAGGCTGAAGCCCGGAGCCACAAACCCCACCTCGCCTCCCTCCCAGGTCCTCGGGTCCTCCCCTGCTTGCTCTCTCAGGCACAGCTAGAAGGAAGCTGCCCTGGAGGTCAAGTGGCCAGGTGTAGAGAGAATGCTCCAGTAAGGGATGCCAACATCCAAGGGAAGGCGTGCCTTTCCGTGCCAGTGACGGATCCTACACGTTAGCATGCCCGGGAGCCCTTCTGTCATCCTGCCCACTGGGTCTCAGCAGCACTGAATTCTCCTGAGCCGGAAGTAGCAACACATAAGAATCCCCACGCCTACAGTACACTGCTGTGTGTGTTCAGGGGGCAGGTGCCGTGACAGAGGAGATAAAGACTGTCACTGGCATCCCATACGGGCAAGTCTGTGCCCCACCTAGCTCCCTGCTAATGGCAAGAGAAAACAGGTGGACGACGGTCCAGGTGCTGGGTCCCTGCACCCATGGGAGACTGAGATGAAGCTTCAGATTGCTGGCTTTGGTCAGGCTCAGTGCTGGCCACTGCAGTCATCTGGGAGATGAACCAGCAGACTGACCATCTCTCTCTCTATAATTCTGATTTTCAAATATATAAATACATTTTTTAAAAAACTGAAAATTTTATAAGTTTAAAAAGCATTATTCATTTCTAATATATTGAGTATGAAGTCTCTAATCATTTTCTATTAGTTACATGTATGTAGTGCATTTTTATTGTACCAATGGAAGTCACTTAAAATAACAAGATTAAAAAAAAAAAAACATTACAAGTAGTTGCCTCCGGGACCCTGCGTGGTGGCCTAGTGGCTAAAGTCCTTGCCTTGAACCCACCGGGATCCAATGTGGATGTCGCTTCTAATCCCAGCAGCTCCACTTCCTGCCCAGCTCCCTGCTTGTGGCCTGGGAAAACAGTTGAGGATGGCCCAAAGCCTTTGGACCCGGCACCTGTGTGGGAGACCTGGAAGAAGTTCCTGGCTCCTGGCTTCGGATCGGCGTAGCACCAGCCATTGCGGTCACTTGGGGAGTGAAACATCGGATGAAAGATCTTCCTCTCTGTCTCTCCTCCTCTCTGTATATCTGATTTTCCAATAAAAATAAATAAAATCTTTAAAAAACAAACAAACAAACAAAAAACCCCCAAAACAAAAAACAAGTAGTTGTCTCTGAGAATGAACCAGGAGATGGGAGTGGCTGGGATAAAGGGGCATTCATTAAAAGCTTGATTTTTCAACCATGCACGGTCACTTCAACATATACACTCGTAATAAATGATGTCCTTATTGCGACTTGTTACAATCAGCCAAAGCGAATACCTTGCGGGGAGGAAAGGTGCTGCTCCCGCAGCTTTTCCTGAGGCAGTCCCAAGTAGCTGAGGACCACGTACTTGGTTTCATAGTGGAATCCGGCAGGCACAGCAGTAGCGGACGCCATTGAACTGGCCGGCACAGCTCCTACGGGGTCAAGTGACAGACACAGACGTAAGACGCTTTTAGTGTAAAGCTGGATGCATGTCAGCACGTTTTAGTATTGAGAGCAACCACTCAAACGCTGAAGCATGAGTTTCTCACACTTATGTCCAGCAATTTTGAAAATTATAACTTTACCCATGCCCAGGCTGACGCCCTCAGTTCCCGCTGGATTCCCAGGCCCCGCCGCCCAGCTCCCGCACCCATGTGTTAACCATGACCCCTTCCATTAGCCACTGTCTGCTTAAATACACTGCAGTCAAGACCAACCCGGAATGGCCACGACTGGAACCACATCTTTCCATTTCTAAGGCAGTGCCTCATCGAATAACACAGTGAAGCTCATTAGATCTACTTTACAAAAATCTTCTGATTCTACAAGATCCACATATAAACCTAGCAGTGTGGCTACATTCACATATAAAATTACATTCTTGAATTGAAACAGAAGATGGTGCCCTCCGATAATCTTTCAGGTTTATTCCACGTACATTTCTGAAACTACAAGGCACTCTACAGAAATCAGGCACAAGGATACAATGACGTCACCAGCCCACAGGCCTTCTCAAGTAAGCAGAAAACAGAAAGAGCCACACAGGTGAGAATCAAGGCATGCGAGCGACAACCTCACGTCCATCTGTTTTCACTTCCAGTCCGCTCGCTATTCACATTCACTGGGAAGGCAGTGGAAGACAGCACACTGGGCCTGGTGCCACCTGGAGACTCGGCTGACACTCCCTGCTCCTGCCTGAGCCTGCCGCAGCCACTCAGAGCCTCCCAGTGGCGTCTGTCTCTGCCTCTCCCACTGTGTAACACTGCCTTTTGCTTTGTTGTTTTGTTTTTCAGGGAGCTGGACGGGAAGTGGAGCTGCCGGGATTAGAACCAGCGCCCATATGGGATCCTGCCACGCTGAAGGCGAGGACTTTAGCTGCTAGGCCACTGCGCAGGGCCCAACGCTGACTTTTAAATAATGAACCGAACATTAAAAAAACATCGGAGCTGGTGTGGTAGAACAGCAAGTCAGCATCCCACATGGGCACAGGCAGCTGCTCCACTTCCCGTCCAGCTTCCTGCTTACAGCCTGGAACAGCGGCAGAGGACGGCCCAAGGCCTTGGATGCCTGCACCCAAGTGGGAAACAGAGGAACTCCTAGTTCCCAGCTTTACAGCGGATCAGCTCAGCTCTGGCCAAAGTGATCCCCTTGCAGAGGATGGCAGATCGTTCTGTCTCTCCTCCTCTCTGTAACTATGACTTCTCAAGTAGAAGAAAGAAATTAAAATGTATGTTAAAAAATCAATTTAATTGGGGGAGGGGGAAAGCCCACCGCCAACTAAATTAAAACAATTTTAAAAAGAAGAAATAGCAAATCAAATTGGGCAGCAAAAAAAAAAATCAATTTATTGGGCCCAGTGCAACAGCACAGTGGTTAAACTCCTCGCTTGGAATGCCCCTCGATCCCATATGGGCACTGGTTCTAATCCCGGCAGCTCCACTTCCCATCCAGCTCCCTGATTGTGGCCTGGGAAAGCAGTCGAGGACGACCCAAAGCCTTGGGATCCTACACCCACGTGGGAGACCCGGAAGAGCTCCTGGTTCCTGGCTTCGGATTGGCTCAGCTCCAGCTGTTGGGTCACTTGGGGAGTGAATCATTGGACAGAAGCTCTTCCTCTCTGCCTCTCTTCCTCTCTGTATATCTGCATTTCCAGTAAACATAAATAGATCTTTTTAAAAAAGTCAATTTAATAAATTAATATTTAAGCGTGGCTAAAAGAGAAAGAAATCCCACACAGTCAGAAAGGTAGAAAGAAAATGCAGTAAGGTGTGGTGGTGCCAGTCAGGGTGGCACTCCACGAGATGGACGCGAGGTTTCTGTCCCTCCCTCTCTCTAACTGCCTTTCAAACAGAGAAACGAAAAACAAATTTAAAAAAAAAAAAAAAAACTTCTTTGAAAGGCCAAAAAACAGACAGATGGAGAGAAATCTTCCGCCATTTGGTTTGTTCCCCAAATGTTCAGGACAGCCAGGACTGCGTCAGGATTAAGTCAGAATTCACAAACTCCAACTCAATTTCCCGTGTACTGAGTTGGTAAGAATCCGAAGACTTCGGGCAACACCTACTGCTCTCACGGTAAACACTGCAAGCTGGACACGGAGCAGAGGGACCACGGCGTGGCCCGGCGCTCGGATGTGGGACACGGGGGTCCTATAGAGTGACTTGGCACAAATGTCTGCCCTCAGACGTACTTGTCATCTCTCCGTTTCTCCTTGCCAGCCGCCCCCCCCCACCAACCACACTTAGAAGCAGTTGCTCCAGTGAGCAGCCTGGCACCTTAGTAAGAAACCTGTGGGACCAGCACAACACCCTAGTGGCTAGAGTCCTCACTTTCCATGCGCCAGGATCCCATATAAGCACCGGTTTGTGTCCCAGCGGCCCCCACTTCCCATCCAGCTCCCTGCTTGTGGCCTGGAAAGGCACTGGAGGACGGCCCAAAGCCTTGGGACCCTGCACCCACATGGGAGACCCAGAGGAGGCCTCCCGGCTCCTGGCTTCAGAAGGGCTCAAGTTGAGCTGTTGAGGCTACTTGGGGAGTGAGCCAGCAGATGGAGGATCTTCCTCTCTCTCCTCTTCTCTGTAAATGTTTCCAATAAAAATAAATCTTCAATTTAAAAAAAAAAAAAAAAAAAATGTTGACCAGAAGCCTGCATCCCATATGAAGTGGGGCTGCCTGGTTCTGAGTCTACTTCCTCCAGCTCTCGGAGTTTCTGCCACCTGCACTCAGTGCCAGACTGCTGGCTTGGGCGTGGCCCTGCTCCGGCTTCTGTGTGCATCTGAGCAGCACACCAGCTGGCAGGAGAGCCTGGTCTCTCTCCCTTCCAGGCAAATGACCACTTTGGGGAGCTGCTATCACGCCACGGGAGACTGAGGTGCTGCCTGGAATGGCAGCATCCCATCTGACTCCCAGGTCAAGTTCCACAGCTCCACTCCGGGCACACTCCCTGCTGACGCGCCTGGGAAAGCGATGGAAGACAGCCAGTCCTTGGGGTGTCTGCACCCGTACGGGGGACGTGGGTTCAGGCAGTCAACTGGCGGGGCCGAGATCTCTCTCCATTCATCTGTCAGTGCAGCTCTCTGACTTTCGAATGGAATGAAAATCATTTTTGTAAAGATTAATTTTCACCGGAAATGCAGATGGATATACAGAGACAGACCCTTTGCCCACTGGTACACTCTCCAATGGCTGTGATGGTCGGAGCTCAGCTGATCGGAAGCCAGGAGCCAGGAGATTCTTCGGGATTCTCCCAAGCAAGTACGGAGTCCCAAGGTTTTGTGCCACCCCCTACCGCTTTTGCAGGCCACAAGCAGGGAGCTGGATGGGAAATGGAACAGGCGGGACATGAACCAGTATCCATTTCGGATCCTGGTGCATGAAGACAAGGATTTAGCCACTGGGCTATGGCGGTGGGCTCATGAATATGATTTTTTTTTAATTTAAGCAATAGCCACAATAAATGAACAATATATACACACACAAAAAAAAAACCCACATAGTTCTGTTATTCAGAGAAATATGTTCTTTAACACAACAAAAATCTAGGGCCGAGGAGAGCTGACTAAACTTGCAAGTTCCAGGATCTAGCAGGGGCGCCACTTGGCACCCCAGCCACTCTGCTTCCCATCTGGTTCCATGCTTGTGGCCTGGGAAAGCAGTCAAGGATGGCCCCAAGCCTTGGGACCCAGTACCCACATGGGAGACCTGGAAGCAGCTCCTGGATCCTGGCTTTAGATCGCCTCAGCTCCAGCAGTAGCAGCTGCTTGGGGAGTGAACCAGAGGGTGGAAGATTTTTCCATCTCTCCTTCTCTGCAAATCTCATCTGCCTTTCTAATAAAAACAAACAAACAAAAAAACTCTTTGAAAAATATATAAGAAAAAATATATATCTAGGGCCCAGTGCAACAGCCCAGTGGCTGAAGTCCTCGCCTTGAACAGGCCAGGTTCCCATATGGGAACTGTTTCTAATCCCATCAACCCCACTTCCCATCCAGCTCCCTGCTTGTGGCCTGGGAAAGCAGTCGAGGACGGCCCAAAGCCTTAGGATCCTGCACCCCGCGTGGGAAACCCAGAAAGAAATTCCTGGCTCCTGGCTCCAGACTGGCACAGCTCTGGCCGTTGCGCTCACTTGGGGAGTGAATCATCAGACGGAAGATCTTCCTCTCTGCCTCTCCTCCTCTCTGTATATCTGACTTTGAAATAAAAATAAATCTTTTTTTAAAATCTAGTTTAATCACAAAATCAACAGTTCTTGGGGGCGGCGGGGGGGGGGGTGACTTTGATTATTGCAATCTATAAAAACAGCACTTTTCATCTGCACAGCCTGGACAACAAAGGACAAAAACTGGATTAGGGAGCAGAGGGAGAAGTTCAGCAGGAACGAAATGAACTGTTACACCCCACAGAGCCTGCCGGTGCCTCTCGGTGCTCTGAGCCCACTGAGTCACCGCAGTGCTCAACGCAACAGTGTGGTAAAGCTGCAAGCGCAGACACCGTCCACCTACAAACCACAGCCCATCACGGCCGCCGAGCTCAGCGCGGACACAGAAACCCAGGGACCCGGCTACAACTCCGTGTGTTCAGAGTTGTGCAAACCCAACACTTTGAGGAAAAACCCAGTTCACGTATTCGGCATGCCTGTTGTGTGAATACACGAATGTTACTTGTGTCTTAACCTTATTTTAACCTTACTGTTGTAACTGCCATACTGTTATTTGGGATCTTAATTTTCACCAGTGTCCCAGAATGTCCTCACAATTACACCGATTTGACCTGTTTTTTTCTTTTTTTAAGATTTATTTATGTATTGGAAAGTCAGATATACGGAGAGAAGGAGAGACAGAGAGGAAGATTTTCCATCCGATGGTTCACTCCCTAAGTAAGTGCAATGGCCAGTGCTACGCCAATCCGAAGCCAGGATCCAGGAACTTCTTCCGGGTCTTCCACACGGGTGCAGAGTCCCAAAGCTTTGGGCCGTCCTCAACTGCTTTCCCAGGCCACAAGCAGGGAGCTGGATGGGAAGTGGAGCTGCCGGGATTAGAACCGGTGCCCATTTGGAGTGTCATGGCTAGAGGATGAGCCAACTGAATCATCGCACGGGCTCCCTCGAATAAATCTTAAAACAACAACAGTAACAACTGGGGGAGGGGAGGCACACACAGGTGCAGAGGTCACCGGGTATTAACATCATCGGCAAACATTCGAGAAGCACACGTGACCGCCCAAGTCACGGTAATGCCCACCTGTTAACAGCTCCTGCTCCTCTCCCAGGCTCATTCTTACAGCAACAGAAAGACGGCTACAAAACGAACTAGACATGTACAGGATATGCCTCAGATGCAAGATCATGCTTTGCACACAATGGCACCATCTGGTTAAGATGCAGAACAAACACGAGCAACATTGCACAACGAGGATGGAGCGAAACAAACTTTCTGGCACGGCTACCTCAGCAGGACACACTCGGACGGGCAAGCATGCAATCACCGGCTTTTACTTTACGACCCTCCGCTTTGCTCGGATTTCCGGAAGGAGCAGCACCTGCTGTACAACTACATGATTCAATGTTGCCACAAAAACAACATGGAAAGGGCACAAACGGCACTCTTGCTAGCGTGGCCGGACACTAAGCAACCCCCGGGGAGGCAATTCCGCTACCTCCTGGGCAAGACGGCCGCCGGCGAGTGGCGCCACCTGGCGGTGCGCGGGACACGCTGCCCAGCTGCAGGTGGCAGCCCTGCCAGGGACTGCTCAACGCGCAGGCCGAGCTGGCCGCTCCACAGCCCGGAGCTCACATCTCCACACATGACACTCAGATGCTGTCACACATATTTAGAATATCGCACCAACATCGTGTTCCTCTGAGCGCCGCAATGTTACAACTTAACCTTCTAACCCGTTGCATTGTTTCAGGAACTTCTTTGCTTTTTGTGAGACCATTTCCTTCCACCAATGTACAAATTATAAGACTGTTCAAATCCTGTAGTCACAGTCTCGAGAAAATCTATAGTCCTAAATTTGTAATGGACAAAAATTCAAACTCGCAAATCAAAACAACCCAGAACTTTGCACATTAACAAAGTTTGTTGATCTTCAGCCACGGAGTGATCTGAGT
The DNA here is from genome assembly GCF_017591425.1 of Ochotona curzoniae. Classification (NCBI taxonomy): domain Eukaryota; kingdom Metazoa; phylum Chordata; class Mammalia; order Lagomorpha; family Ochotonidae; genus Ochotona; species Ochotona curzoniae. The sequence goes on from NW_024465464.1 coordinate 520,326, forward strand.
AGGTAAAAATTTTTTTAATTAACATAAATTCCAGTAATGGTAATGTTTAATCCACTCTTTATTAGCTTCTATTAAATTCTAGAACCTCTTCAAAGGAACAAAATACCCCTAATAAAAATGACGAGTGTATAAAAATTCACCATGCCATGCTGAGAACTGTAGTTGAGTAAGATGTCTTTCTTTTTCTTTGCAAGGTGTCACTTTTACCACTGAGCAGCCGCTGGGCCGAAGTGTGGACTATCCTTTTCCGATTACACACGCCTAACACAAACACACTGGTCCAATCTTGTGTAAGAGCAGCTTCCAGACGTTTCCACTCAGCAGCTGGCACTGGCAGATAACTCACTCACCCGCCCCTCTCGCACAATCTGACTTTCACAATAAGTAGTCCTCCCAATGGTGTGCACAAGCTCCTGGCTTCTGGCTTCGGATCAGCATAGCATCGGCCGTTGCGCTCACTTGGGGAGTGAATCATCAGACAGAAGATCTTCCTCTCTGTCTCTCTTCCTCTCTGTATATCTGACTTTCCAATAAATAAATAAATCTTTAAAAAAAATTAAAAAAAAAACAGGTCCACAGGATGAATATTATGTGGCCCCAAAAAGGGATGAAATGCTAACTACCACAACGTGATGCGGAGTGAAAGAGGGCCAATCAGAAAACATCACACAGGAAGTGATCCTACTTAGAAAGACAATCTATCGAGAAAAGCTGTGCGGCCAGGTGCCCACGCAGAGGAGGCTAAGTGAAAACACCGAGTGCCAGGGCAGGCATTTGGCAGAGCAGTTCAGGCATCACCTGAGCGGGCCAGGGTTCCAGGTCCGCCGCCGGCCCCGCCCCTGCAACCACAGGCCCCGCCCCTGCAACCACAGGCCCCGCCCCTGCAGCCGCCGGCCCCGCCCCTGCAGCCGCCGGCCCCGCCCCTGCACCCGCCGGTCACGCCCCTGCAGCCGCCGGCCACGCCCCTGCAGCCACAGGCCCCGCCCCTGCTGAGCAGTAAACCGGTGTTTCAATGTCTCCGTGTTCTCTCTCACACATGCACTATTGCTCTCTGCTTTTCAAAGATAAGAATGTGTGCTGAGGGCCCGGCACCGTGGCCTAGTGGCTTAAATCCTCACCTTGAACGCGCCGGGATCCCATATGGGTGCGGGTTCTAATCCCGGCAGCTCCACTTCCCATCCAGCTCCCTGCCTGTGGCCTGGGAAAGCAGTCGAGGACGGCCCAAAGCCTTGGGACCCTGCACCCGCGTGGGAGACCCAGAAGAGGTTCCTGGTTCCTGGCTTCGGATCGGCACAGTACCGGCCGTTGCAGCTCACTTGGAGAGTGAATCATCAGACGGAAGATCTTTCTCTCTGTCTCTCCTCCTCTCTGTATATCTCACTTTGTAATAAAAATAAAATAAATCTTAAAAAAAAAAAAAAGAATGTGTGCTGATCCGTATACAGGGTTTTTTTTTGGGGGGGGGGTATAGGAGGTGCAGTGTTGAAAACTTGCAGTAATGGCTGTGCAACTCTGGAGACACAATAAAATCTAACAAACCTTACAACTGTGAGTTGTATATGTTACTTATATTTCAATGGAACTCTTCTTTTTTTGTGTGTTTTTTTTTCATTTGTTTTGTTTGTTTCAATGAAGCTGTTCTTAAGAATCTGTTAGGGCCAGTGCTGTGGCACGGCCAGTGGAGCCGGCAGCAGCGGCACAGCACGCGAGCGCCGGTTCGAATCCCGGCCGCTGCACTTCTCATCCGGCCCTCTGCTAATGCGCCTGGAAAAGCAGCCACAACAGTCCTAGCATTCGGGGCCCTTGCACTCACGTGGTAAACCCAAAAGCAGCTCCTGACCCCACTGCAGCCTAGCTCTGGCCACCGGGGCATGGGGAGTGAACCAGCAGGTGCAAGAGCTCTCCCCTTCTCTCCCTCTCTACACAACGCTACCAAATAAATAAAAATTTTTTAAGAAATCAATGTTCTTCTGAAGGAAGCCCCGTGCCCCAACTCCATAATATATATTAAACAAGAACTCTCGGTGACCATTTATTTGGAAGAAGATATGACTAAAATTCAAGTCTGAAAAGGAGAAAAGCAAGAGGGAAATACAGTTTTAAAACTTGATTAATAGTGAATCATCGGACGGAAGATCTTCCTCTCTGTCTCTCCTCTCTATATATGTGCCTTTCCAATGAAAAAACAATAAAAATAAATCTTTAAAAAAAATTGTTTAATAAAAGGAAAAAAAAAAAACCTGTCTAATATGTCTGAACTATCTTCGTAGAAAAACACATTCAGGGCTGGGGTTGTGGCACAGTGGGTTAAGCTGGCCCCTGTGCTGCTGACACTCCATATGGCCTCTGGTTCAAGGCCCAGCTGTTCTACTTCCACCGCAGCTAACGTGCCTGGGGAAGCAGGTGAGGACGGCCAGAGTGCTCAGGCCCCCGCACCTACAGGGAGACCTGGACCAAGCCCCAGCTGGCACAGCCCTAGCTGTAACGACCATCTGGGAAGTGAAACAGCAGAAAAAACTCTCCCTTCCTTCTTTCTCCTCTGTCGTCCTGCCTTTCAACTAAATGTACTTTAAAAAAAAAAATGGAAAATTACGTTTTAAAAATTGACTTCACGGCAGCAGTCACTGGTCCTCGAAACACGATGTGCAGGACATGAATAGGGTGCATGAACGATGTGTGTTACTGCACATTTTTTGGGTCTTCTACAAAAGTAGATGGACTCAGCTCCACACACCCTTTTCTTTATTTCTGGGCATGGCACGATGGCTCAATGGCTAAATCCTCACCTGACAAGTGCCAGGACCCCATATGGGCACGGGTTCGTATCCTGGCTGCTCCACTTCCCATTCGGCTCCCTGTTTATGGCTTGAGAACACAACAGGAGGCGGCCCACAGCCCTGGGAACCCGGAGCCCATCAGAAGCTCATAGCTTCGGATCAGCTCAGCTCCGACATGGGTGCAGGGCCTCAGGCCCTGAGACCATCCTTCCTTGTCCTCCCAGGCCACAAGCAGGGAGCTGCATGAGAAATGAAACAGCTGGGACTTGAACCAGCGCCCCTATGGAATGCTTGCCTGGAGGTGGAGGATTAGCCAGCTGAGCCAACGCACCAGCCCCATCACACACATCCTTCTACTGACTTCAAGTACTGGCATAAACATCTCCACATAAGAAAATGAGCTATTCGGAAAAAAAAAATATATATATATTGAGTAGCTGATCACAGGAAAAATAAATTTCAAAATCCTTAACTTGCCTGTAGCAAATGAACAACAGTTTATATTGGCTTAAATATTTTCAACTCGGACACAAACTTGCAGGCCACGTTTCCCCAACTGCATTTAGTAAGCAGAAGCAGCTGGCCAGCTACATGGCTTCCTTAACTTTCTGGAGGATTAAAAAGTATCTGAAAGGGTGTGGCAATTCATCCAAGGTCACACGGCAAGTGAGGGCAGAGAGCAACACTCCAGCTTATACCAAACCCAGGGGAAAATGTTAGTGACGGTTTCGCAAGTCTTTCCAGTTTTGTTCTATGTCATAAAGCAAAACAAGCTGATACTGTAACCAGTTCAAAATTCAGACACTGTGCGTAGCTGTTCTGAATGAAGAAAAGCACTTGTTCTGGGAGTGGTTAGACGTAAACAGTGCGACAGCGTGTAACACCTGCCAGACCCATCCTGATTTTAAAGCCTCCTCCAGGGTGGATTACCAAGGCAAGAAGCCTGGGGTCTCCCGCAGCATTGCCAGAGCACAAAAATCAAAGGAAAAGCGACTTGGTCTGAACGGAATCGCCCCCAGAGCAACAACAACAACAAGCAGGCTTTACTGAGAAATAAACGCACGGGAAACTTCAGATCTCTAACCATCTATGTGAGAACAACCAAGTCTGGCAGATCAACCGCTACGCTATAAGCACTCCAAGGGAACTGGATGAAAAACCTTTTTCCTTGGCCAGAAACAAGCCTGCACTCGCCAGCCTGGCCCTAAAAACAGCGCCGGGAACATTCATGCGCGGGGAGGGCCTACGCCCGGACCCCAGTCCACTGCCCCCCTCACACAGACGCACCTCACAGGGCGCCCTACACACACATGCACCCCCCAGAGGCCACCCTACATACACACACACATACACCACACAGGGTGCCCTACACACATGCACCCCACAGGGCGCCCTGCACACACACACACCCCCCCACAGGGCGCCCTACACACACACACCCCAGAGGCCACCCTACATACACACACACACCACACAGGGTGCCCTACACACACACACACCCACAGGGCGCCCTGCACACACACACACACACACCCACGGGGCACCCTGCACACACACACGCACACAGGGCGCCCTGCACACACACACGCACCCCACGGGGCGCCCTGCACACACACACACGCACCGCACGGGGCACCCTGCACACACACGCGCACCCACGGGGCACCCTGGGCGCACACACACACACACAGGGCGCCCTGCACACACACGCACACAGGGCGCCCTGCACACACACGCGCACCCACGGGGCACCCTGGGCACACACACACACACACACACACAGGGCGCCCTGCACACACACGCACACAGGGCGCCCTGCACACACACACACACAGGGCGCCCTGCACACACACGCACACCCACGGGGCACCCTGGGCACGCACACACACACACAGGGCGCCCTGCACGCACGGCACCCGCCAGTCTCCTGAGCCAGGCCCACGTGAAAGCCGCCTCCTCGCCCAGCTCGGCCTGCCCGAAGCCCTGCTCCCCTCACCTGGCCCTGGCCCCTGTTCCACAGAAGCAGCAGCAGGCGGCGGCGGCTGCTCCCGACCGGCTCCCCCAGCGGCGGCGGCTGCTTCCACCCGCGGCCCTAATCGACCGCCGCCGCCATGATGGAGGGTGAGGTCACCCGGCGTAGTGACGTCACGGCCGGCGTGCTGCCGTCACCGCCGGCGTCCGGGCGGATCAAGGACGCAGAGGAGCGCCGGAAGGGGCCGGCTTTTTATCCTGCGAGGAAGCGCGGAGGACGCGAGCTGCGGAACCAGCCACTCCCCGATCCCGTTCGGCGCGAGGTGTCCTCAAATCGGGAGGGTTCTCGGGGCTGCGGAACTTCCTGTACCCTAACTTATTTCCGGTTCCGACTTAGAGGGAAGAGACAGGTTGGGAGGAGAGACGGGCGGTTGAAGAGCCAAGTCCTGTGCGGGAATGGAGTGTTTTACCCCTGGTCCAGATGTGTTACCAGGTTTTGAGCGTGTGCAAATGCGTGAAATAAGTGTGAGGGATGCGAGAGCTGGCGAGTCGGCAGCCAGGAGGGAAGGTGGTCCTTGAAGACTGAGAAAGATTTTGCGGGGGAGTTAGGGTGAGAAGGGGGACCCTCGGAAGGGTTGAGTGGAGGTCTCGTCGGAGGGGACAGCATTGAGGCTGTAAAGGAAGCCCATTTCCTGGAGGCAGCTGGTTCACTGCCTCCAATGGCTGCAAGGGCCAGGGCTCAGCAGGCTGAGCCGGGCTCCTAGGACTCCAGCTGGGTTGCCACAAGGGTGCAGTGACCCCAAGCGTCCAGGCTGTACGCATGGGGGACGCCTGGGGTGGCAGGGTTGGGTCTCCAGGCTCTGCTGCCAAGCCCAGCACCAGGTGGTGGGGGATCCATCCATTTTTGCCGTCTGTACTCACACGGCCGGAGGCGTGATTTGTAGTCACAGGTGTTGGATTTAAGGGGAAGTAGGCAGGAGGGCCTCCTGTTGTGCTGTAGGCAGTGGGGGTGGTATGCTGAGAGGACTGGGAGGAGCACATCCCGGAGATAAGGGTTAGAGGAGTATTTTATCAGCCAGATCATAATCTGATGGGGTGTGACTGCTGGACGGAATTGAATTTCTTTACAAGGGGAATAAAGAAATTGCAAAATCCAGTATTGATAGTTCGCACTGTATGGATATACTGCAAACCGTAATTACACACTTTTTTAAAAAGATTTATTTTATTGGAAAGGCAGATGTACAGAGAGGAGGAGAGAGAGAGAGAGAAGAATTCTGTCTGATGATTCACTCCCCAAGTGAGTGCAACAGCCAATGCTGCGCCGATCCGAGGCCAGCAGCCAGGAACTTCCTCCAGGTCTCTGAGGCAGGTGCAGGGTCCCAAGGCTTTGGGCCGTCCTCGCCTGCTTTCCCAGGCCACAAGCAGGGAACTGGAAGGGAAGCAGGGCTGCCGGGATTAGAATTGGTGCCCATATGGGATCCTGGCACATTCAAGGCAAGGACTTTAGCCACTAGGTCACCATGTTGGGCCCAGTTTTTTGTTTTGTTTTGAAATGGTGGGCATGGCATGATGGCTCAGTGCCTAACTCCTCAACTTATAAGCACTGAGATCTCATATGGGTGCCCGTTCACATCCTGGATGCTCTACTTCCCATCCAGCTCCCTGCTTGTGACCTGGGAAAGTAGTCGAGGATGGCCCAAAGCTTTGGGACCCTGCACCCACGTGGGAGACCCAGAAGAAGCTCCTGGCTTCAGACTGGCTCAGCTCCTGCTGTTGCGACCACCTGGAGAGGGAACCTTTCTCTCTTAAATATGCCTTACTAATGGATAAAATATTAGAAAGGAGAAAAACAACCAAAAGACACTTCATTCTACGTGCAGTGGGTCCCTATAGCCACAGCATGTCCCAATTGTAGACTCTATCAACTACAGATTGAAAATACGTGATAAGAACATAAAAGTGCCCCACGCGTACAGACCTGCTTGTCTTGTCAGTATCCCCTTAAACAACAGAGCATGCGCAGGTCCTGTACCACTTTATTACAGGGACGTGGACAGCTGCAGGGTCTGGTGCCTGAGCGGACTCCTGAAACCAGTTGCCTAACGCTGCGGAGGGGAGGCTTCTGTTAGCCTGTCAGTGCAAAGCGTTCTCTGTAAGGCACGCCGCATTCTCATCCCGCAGGAGCTGGCCCGTTCTTGACGAGCCAGCGAAACCTGCAGCAGCTGTACTGCGCAGGACCACGGGGCGTAAGGGGCTTCCTGAGGATCAGGACGACACCATGCACATGCAACACGACGTCTGGAAGGGAAGGGGACAACTGCTTGGTGCCGATGTTGGGGATGAATTGTTGGCTAAAGGGCACAGACACACAAATATCTTCTGGCTCACGCTTCACTCCCACAGTCCCAGGACGGAACTCTGAGCTCAACCCAGGCCCCACTGCGCGTGACCGGAACCCAGGTAACAGCAGTGACGGCTGCCTTCCGGGTGCGCAGCTACAGGCAGTGCAGAGCAGAGTCAGGCTTGAAAGCCAGGCTCCTCCAGGACATAGCATCCAGGCATCACACGGGTTCACTGCTATACCAAACATCCACCCACTTCTCTGTATTTCCGTCGCCAAGTCCCAATAAATCTTAACTGTTTTCCAAAAGCTGAAGCACAGTTGATCTGTACAGTGCTCTTCCACCCCCCCCGACATTCATTTGTTATTATTATAAAAGACATACTTATTTTTCTCAAATTCAGAGCCACAGAGAAAGAGGTCTTGCAGCCACTAGTTCACTCTAAGTGGCTGTAATGGTCAGGGCAGAGCCAGGCTGGAGCCAGGGGCTAGGACCTTCATCCAGGTCTCTGCAGAGACTGGCAGGGCACCAAACACGGGGCCATCGTCCACTGCCCTCCCTGGTCAGCAACAGGGAGCTCGATGACAAGTTGAGCAGGTTCTGGCACTGTGTTGTAAGGAGCCAAACCTCTACCTGTGGCTCTGGCATCCCACGTGGGCACCGGTTCAAGTCCCAGTGCCCATCTGGGAACCCCACCCTTACAAAGTGAGCAATTAGCCAGTGAGTGAGTTATCATGAATGCCACTCTTCTCTTCTTTTGTTTGTTTTTAAATTGGAAAGTCAGATATACAGAGGAGGAGAGACAGAGAGGAAGATCTTCCGTCCGATGATTCACTCCCCAAGTAACCGCAAAGGCCGGTGGTGCGCCGACCCAAAGCCAGGGACCAGGAACTTCTTCCTCTAGGTCTCCCACGCAGGTGCAGGGTCCTAAGGCTTTGGGCCATCCTCGACTGCTTTCCCAGGCCACAAGCAGGGAGCTGGATGGGAAGTGGAGCTGCTGGGATCAGAACCGGCACCCGCCGGATCCTGGCACGTGCGAGGCAAGGACTTTTGGCATTAGGCTACCGCGCCAGGCCCCAAAATTAGAAATCTTAAAAAAAAAGTTGCAAGTCAGGAATCTCCGAGACCCAGAAGGTCGTGAAAATTCTATACAACAAAGTGCCTTTGTCAGAAGAAGTGAGGCCAGGAAGCCACTTAGCTGGCCCTCACGCACTACCCACCGCTCCATCCCTGCGATCCTGCTGGCTTGGCGTCCAGGCTGCCCTAGCATTACAAAAAAACAAAATACAATGAAGTCCGGCTTGTGTGGAAGTACGATATTTGAAAAATAGATATATACGAGGAGAAACCCAAAGAGCTGAATTGAGACTCGGACACCTTTCCTCCCCCAACAGCAGAGCAGCTGGAAAAGATAAACATGCGCGGTCACGAGCCGGGGGTCACGCGCCGGGGGTCACGTGGGGACTGCAGAGCGCATGCGCCCGGCCCTGGGAAGGCGGTGCGGCGGCCGGCAGAAGGCGGGATTTCTGCCTGCTGCCTCTCTTCCCATTGGCTGACGGTGGGCAGAAGGCGGGACTTCCGCATGCTTCCTCTCTTTCTACTGGTCGAGACGGCTGCTTGGGGGCGGCACCGGGGGCGTCCCGGGCAGGAATCGGAAGCCGGTGCAGTGCGTAAAGGCCGACGAGCGCTGCTCCCGGTGCTCTTGGTCCGCGCAGCTGCTACCCGTGGGTGCCGGCCCGGTCTCGCGCTCGCCATGGCTCTCAGCGACGCCGACGTGCAGAAGCAGGTGAGGCTCGGGGTGGCGGGTCGGGCCCCGCGTCCGGGCGTGCCGCAGTGCAGCCGTGAGGGAGGCCTGGGGAGCCCGAGCTCTGCCCCGCGCGGCCCGTGCTCGTCCTGGGCTCCGCGCGGTGCGGCGTCTGCCCCGGCGCGGCTCGTCGGCTCTGGGTGGTGGCATTTGGCCTGCGTGGTCGACGCGGGCAAATGAGGGGGAGGTCGTGAGGCCGCGTTCGTTCGCACCAAAGGGTGTAATTACTACTGTCGTTTTGTTCTCGAACGTGCGCCGCCTTGGGGCTCCTGGGTGTCGGGAGAGTTGCAGTGTGGCCGGGTGGGTGTCGGGAGAGTTGCAGTGTGGCCGGGTGGGTGTCGGGAGAGTTGCAGTGTGGCCGGGTGGGTGTCGGGAGTGTTGCAGTGTGGCCGGGTGGGTGTCGAGAGAGTTGCAGTGTGGCCGGGTGGGTGTCGGGAGTGTTGCAGTGTGGCCGGGTGGGTGTCGGGAGTGTTGCAGTGTGGCCGGGTGGGTGTCGAGAGAGTTGCAGTGTGGCCGGGTGGGTGTCGGGAGTGTTGCAGTGTGGCCGGGTGGGTGTCGGGAGTGTTGCAGTGTGGCCGGGTGGGTGTCGGGAGTGTTGCAGTGTGGCCGGGTGGGTGTCGAGAGAGTTGCAGTGTGGCCGGGTGGGTGTCGGGAGTGTTGCAGTGTGGCCGGGTGGGTGTCGGGAGAGTTGCAGTGTGGCCGGGTGGGTGTCGGGAGAGTTGCAGTGTGGCCGGGTGGGTGTCGGGAGTGTTGCAGTGTGGCCGGGTGGGTGTCGGGAGAGTTGCAGCGTGGCCGGGTGGGTGTCGGGAGTGTTGCAGTGTGGCCGGGTGGGTGTCGGGAGAGTTGCAGTGTGGCCGGGTGGGTGTCGGGAGAGTTGCAGTGTGGCCGCCTCCGTGGGCAGTGTGGCCGGGTGGGTGGAGAGGTACTTTGCGGCTGTCTGGCGTCCGTGCTCGCCGGGCCCCGTGGCCACAGCTTGACAGAGAAGGTTCGTTTCAGGATGCACTTAATAAGCATGTAGTTTAGGGAAACTAATCCCACTCATTTTTGAAGTGCTAGGGGAAACGCTGTGACTTGAAGCAACGTCAGCCGCCTTACGCATTTGCTCCCGAGCCATAAAAAGGGTTTTCGCTGGATGTTGCCATGAGAATGTCTTTCCGTTTTGTTCCTAACCCAGTGATGGCCCCAACGAGTGAGCAAGGCATTTCCTCATTATTCACAAAGGGGAAATGGAAATTAAAGAATATATGTATTTTTTTTAGGGAGAATTATAAAAAGTCTGACCGTGTTCTTGGGGCGAATGCGGCTTTGGGAGCTCCGTGGGGCCTTCTGCGTGTTGGGCAGCGGAAGAGTGGGCTGCCTTCCACGCCGCTGCAGCGGGCGCCGTCCTGAGGCTGTCGCTCGGACTGTCCCTGCTCGGACTGTCCCTTGGTTCCCGTGCCTGGGGAAGGCTTGCTGATGACACAGTGCAGGGTACAGGCAGTGCTGTGCGGTCCTGGGAACCCAAAGAGACTGCTCCCAGAGCATGCAGCAGTGAGGGACTCCTGGCTCCCGACCACTCCCGCCTCTGCACTCCATTGTTCACCTTGCCTCCCCAGGGACTAGGCCAGGCACGTAGTAGGTGCTTAATTCATCCAGGTTTGTGTGACTTCATCTCCAGTGGGGTAAAACACATGAAGGAATCTTCAGGGAGTTAATGGGTTAGCAAGAAGAAAATATTGTTGGAAAATGGAATTTTTTTCTTCTTTTCCTGCCTTTGGGGTCGAGTTAAATATCCTGAAGGGCCTGATTGACAGTAAACAGGCTGCTGGGGCCTGCTAGGTGAGGTCAGCGTGTTTGACCCTGGGCTGTGCCAGTTCCAGGCAGATAACACAGGTTTTCACCTCCACAGGCCAGACCCGCCTTGTAGCAGTTATAAATACCACTTTTGATTACTGTGCTTACACTGCTTTAAAGATCCCAGACTAGAGGCTTCAGGCTGTGTTAGGGACAGCGGCGGCCAGCATGCTGGGGGATTTGCTCTTCCAGGGAGAACATCTTCCCTCTCCCGCACGTGCAGCTCCGGAGCCCATCCCCACTTACTTCAGGGCCTGCCTGAGATTGTACAGGCTGTGTCCATATGGTAGGCTCTGATGGTCATCGTTTTTTGCCATTTTAGAGTAGATTGGCTACTAGGGTTTATGATTAAAAAAAAAAAAAAGACCTCTAAAACCACTCCATATTTCTTCTGCAAGACTTTGAAGCCACAAATTTGTGTTTTTGTTTTTTAAGGATTTGTTTATGTGAAAAGTAGTAACAGATATTGTGTGGGTTTTTTTTTTTTAAGATTTATTTATTTTTATTGCCAAATCAGATGTATAGAGAGTGGAGACAGAGAGAAAAATCTTCTGTCTGCTGGTTCACTCCCCAAGTGACTACAATGGCCAGAACTGAACCAATCTGAAGCCAGGAACCAGGAGCTTCTTTTGAGTCTCCCACACAGGTGCAGGGTCCCAAGACTTTGGGCCATCTTCAGCTGCTTTCCCAGGCCACAGGCTGGATGGGAAGCAGGACCGCCGGGATGTGAGCCAGCGCCCGTGTGGGAACCCGGTGCTTGCAAGGTGAAGGGTTAGCCATTGAGTGAGAGTCTTTCCATCCACAGTTCTCGCTCCATATGACAGTGTCTGGAGCTGGATTGAGCTGAAGCCAAGGAACCAGGAGCTTCATCTGTTTCTGGTGCAGTGGGTCACCTCCAGATGCCTTGCCTGGCACAGGCGCAGGAGCTGGATTGGACGCAGCAGGAAAGCAGGAATGTGGCATGCCAGTGTCTGCAGCAACCTGTTCTGAGGTCCTTGGCTCTGACTCACTCTGTGTGTCGGATTGGTGGCATTTCAGACCCGGTGTGACGGCTCAGTTGGCTAATCCTCCCCCTTCAAGTGCCAGGAATCCCATGTCCTGGCTGCCCGGCTTCCCATCCTGCTCCCTGCTTGTGGCCCGGGAAAGCAGTTGAGGACGGCCCAAAGCCTTGGGATCCTTCCCCTCCGTGGGAGACCTGGAAGAAGCTGCTGGCTCCTGGCTTCAGATTGGCTCAGCTTGAGCTCTGAGCAAACCAGCAGATGGAAGTCATCTTCTCTTTCTCTCCCCATCTCCGTAAGTCTGATCTGTCTTTGCAATAAAAAGTAATGAATCCTTTTGTTATGTATACTTTAGTCTGTTTGCATAGCAAGCCTGCAGAAACAGCGCAGACGACATGAATACAGGCGCGACCGCTGGGACAGCTCAGTGCAGTAGTGAATGATGGAACTACTGAATGCTCACAAGGCTGCAGACAGCATTTAGTTGCTGTCAACAAGCAATTTACTCATTTTTTTTTAAAGATTTATTATTTTTATTATTATTTTTTTTTAATTGGAAAGGCGGATATACAGAGAGGAGAGACAGAGAGGAAGATCTTCCGTCCGATGATTCACTCCCCAAGTGAGCGCAACGGGCCGATACTATGCCGATCCGAAGCCAGGAGCCTCTTCCGGGTCTCCCATGCGGGTGCAGGCTCCCAAAGCTTTGGGCCGTCCTCGACTGCTTTCCCGGGCCACAGGCAGGGAGCTGGAAGGGAAGCGGGGCTGCCAGGATTAGAACCGGCGCCCATATGGGATCCCGGGCGTGCAAGGCGAGGACCTTTAACCACTTGCGCCACCGCGCCGGGCCCAATTTACTCATTTTTAAAATATCAGAACACTGGCATTTTCCAGAAAAAAATGAACACATTTATTTATAATTGTTATAAAGTTGAACTGCTGAAACTTGCTCACTGAGACTTTTGACTTCCATAAATGCTTTGTTTCCGCATTTATATTAAAAAGCCACATACAAATGAAAGCAGAAAAACTGCCAGCACGTGCCTTCTGTCCGCTGTTTTTCACCCACAGTCATATACTTAGGTGCCTTTTGATTCCATAGGAAAAAATACCTGACGTTCAGAACTACCAGTAACAGGAAGATTAGAAAAAAAAACATTGAGATGTTTCCTATCATAGTAGAGTCTTTTTATTTATGTATGTATGTATTTTTATTACGAAGTCAGATAGACAGAGAGGAAGATCTTCCGTCCGATGATTCACTCCCCAAGTAACCACAACGGCTGGAGCTGAGCCAATCCGGAGCCAGGGACCAGGAACTTCCTCTAGGTCTCCCACACAGGTGCAGGGTCCCAAGGCTTTGGGCTGCCCTCGACTGCTTTCCCAGGCCACAAGCAGGGAGCTGGATGGGAAGCAGGCCACTGGGATTAGAACCAGTGCCCATATGGGAACCTGGTGCGTGCAAGGCGAGGACTTTAGCCACTAGGCCATCGCACCAGGACCCATCATAATACATTCTTAAGCATGTCGTCCACATGTGCGGCATGCCAGCTGGATGTCTGGGCATAATTGTTACATGTGCAACATGGTAGCACACAGCTTGGTGTCTTCAAAAAGGCCAGCTGGATAGGCCCCACTCACCTCCTGCAAAGCACCAGCTGCACTCTGGAAGCATAGATCTGTTTTGGGATCCTGAACTGTTTTGGAGTTTGTGGACTAATAATTTCCGGAGGAGCCCCAGTGCCAGGCCGTAACAGAGAGGTGTCTTAACCCCTCCTGCAGAGGGCGCAGTCTCTCGAGCGGCTTTGTAGCCAGTTACTTCCTGGGTGCTTTTCCTCCAGTTGAATTGCGGGCAATCGGCTGTGTGTGAGCCACGATGTAAGTTCTTCCTCGCTCACCAACCCCTTCTCAGCTGTGGCTGGAGCTCAGCGGGCGAGAGGCACAGCAGTGGCTGCAAAAATCAAAATCAAAGAATTTTTTTTTGAAGATTTATTTATTTTTATTAGAATGTCAGACATACAGAGAGGAAGATCTTCTGTCTGATGATTCACTCCCCAATTAGACTGCAATGGCTGGAACTGTGCCAATCCAAAGCCAGAAGCCAGGAACTTCCTCCAGGTCTCCCACGCAGGTGCAGGGTCCCAAGGCTTTGGGCCATCCTCGGCTGCTTTCCCAGGCCACAACGAGCTGGATGAGAAGAGGAGCTGCCAGGATTAGAACCGGTGGCCACATGGGATCCTGTGCATTCCAGGCGAGGACTTTGACCACTATGCTATTGCGCTGGGCCCAAAATAAATGAATCTTTAAAAAAAAAAAAAAAGTGGGGGGGGCCAACGGCATGGCCTAGCGGCTGGAGTCCTCGCCTTGAACGTGCTGGAATCCCATATGGGCACTGGTTCTAATCCCAGCAGCTCCACTTCCCATCCAGCTCCCTGCTTGTGGCCTGGGAAAGCAGTCGAGGATGGCCCAAAGCCTTGGGACCCTGCACCCGCGTGGGAGACCTAGAGGAAGAAGTTCCTGGTCCCTGGCTTTGGGTCGGCGCAACACCGGCCTTTGCGGTCACTTGGGGAGTGAATCATCGGATGGAAGATCTTCCTCTCTGTCTCTCCTCCTCTCCTCTCTGTGTATCTGGCTTTGTAATAAAAATAAATAAATCTTTGGAAAAGGAAAAAAAAAAAAGCAGGGGGCCCCAATATTTAAGCCATTATCTGCTGCTTTCCACTGTGCACATGAGCCGGAATTGGTCAAAAAGAAGCTGGGAATTTTCCTGAACCAGCAGTGGGCACCCATGCCACAGCTCACCCACTCCACCGTGGCCGCTTAGGAAGGATCTGTCATGGCAAAGTAGAGTAGGAGATTGGAGCAGGAAGGGTACTTGGCAGCTGTTTGGACAAGTCTGCTGATAAATGATGGACAGTGACCAGAGAGTAGTGGGATTCTGTGTTTATTTATTTTTATTGGAAAGGCGGATATACAGAGAGGAGGAGAGACAGAGAGGAAGATCTTCTGTCCGATGGTTCACTCTCCAAGTGAGCGCGACGGCCGCAGCTGAGCCAATCCCAAGTCAGGAGCCAGGAGCTTCTTCCAAGTTTCCCACACAGGTGCAGGGTCCCAAGGCTTTGCGCTATCCTTGACTGCTCTCCCAGGCCACAAGCAGGGAGCTGAATGGGAAGCAGGCCATTATGGGATCCTGTGCATGCAAGGTGAGGATTTAGCCACTGAGCCATCGCACCAGGCGCTGAGAGCAGTGTTTCTGAAGAGCGCTGTGTACAAATTAAAGAATGATTAGAAAAAAAGAATTGACGGGCCAGGATTGTGGTATAGGACGTAAAGCTGCCGCCTGCGATGCCCGCATTCCATGGTTGTGCCAGTTCGCGTCCTGACGACTCCACTTCTGATTCGACTCCTTGGTAATGTGCCTAGCAAAGGAACAGAAGATGGTCCCAAGTGGGCCCTTGCACCCACGTTAGGAGACCCGGGAGAAGCTCCTGGCGTGGGTTTAGCTCAGCCCTGGCCGAGGCAGCCATTTAGGGAATGAGCAGCAGGTGAAAGATCTCTCAGCCGCCCTCCCCTCCCGCTGCATGCGTGTCCCCAGTCTTTCAAGTAAGCTTTTTGGAAAGAGGAAGAACTGATAAGACTTGGTGCAAATTGAGGAAGAAGGTGTGTGTGAGCCAGAGTCAGAGTGAGGGCTGATAAGCAGTTAAATCTGTCTGTGTTGGGCTCGGGTTAGTGTAAGTGGGACAGCCAGAAAACTGGGAGGCAGCGGAGGAGGCAATGGTGCTTGGACACAGGAAACTGGGGAGGGAGTTGTAGAAGGGAGGAGATGGTTGAAGAAGGGGGAAGTTGGCCGTCCCACGAGCTTACGCTGGAAGGTCGGGTCAGGCTGGTGCGGGGAGCTGATGGTGACAGGGCGCCCCGTGGGAGAGCAGCTGGGCCCCGCTGGGGCTCTGGCCTGGCCCGGCCCTGCCTGTTGCAGGCAGCTGGCCCGCTCCGTTCCTGCCTCAAGCCCCCCTTTCCTCTCCTTTCACGTTTTAAATAAAATTACATCTATATCAAGATTCGAGGGCAAAGAGACTGTCACTTTGAGAGGGCATTCATTGTGTGTGGGATTATGACCGGTTTGTTATTAAGTGTTGTGTGTTGTCAGTGGGCCGCAACAAGTTAAGTATCTGTGTGACACAACTCTTGCAGATACAGGTTCATACTCAGCGCAGGAGCCGCAGGCTTTCCGTAAATGATTGCTTGTTGAAGCATATTTTCTGCTGTTGAATTGAACAATAAAGAACTCTTTTCCTTGCAGATTAAGCATATGATGGCTTTCATCGAGCAAGAAGCCAATGAGAAAGCAGAAGAAATCGATGCGAAGGTGAGAGCATCTCCTACTGGTCTGCTTTAGGGCAGTGTTGCTGGTGAAGTTGAACACCGCCTTGCGCAGAACGGCTCACGTGTCTGATTCCTTATAGTTAAAAGTCAGTTTTCCTTTCAAATTGTTACCACTAACAATCTCAGTAAGTGTCCTGAGATTTTATGGTAAGCATAGAAAATTAGTGAGTGGGTTGATTTTTTTTTTTTTTTTTTTTTTTTACTACCAGTCAGCATTAGCCATCTTTGGTTAATTTTACTGTAGTCTTCTGTTTTTTGCTTTTTTAATTTGTGTTTATTGCCAGAAAAGTAATTGTAATAATTGCACCTGTGTCCTGTATGAGAGTAGGTGAGTTCAGTAGCTCGCTTCGCTCCGAGCTCCGGCTTCCTGCCAGTGTGAAGCCTGGGGGGCGTGGGGACAGCTGCGGTCACTGGAATCCTGCTCTCCTCATGGGAGAGCTGAGTCTCCGACTCCGGGGTTCAGCTTTGGCTTCGCAACCCCATCATGTGCGAAATGAACCAGTGAGTGGGGGTTGGCATTCCTGTGCTGTTTTCCTCTCTGCCTTCTGCCTCTCAGATTGAAATGGGTAGAATTATTTTTACTGGAAAGGTAGATATACATAGAGGAGGAGAGACAGAGAGGAAGATCTTCCATCCGATGATTCACTCCCCAAGTGACCACAGCAGCCAGTGCTGTGCTGATCCACAGCCAGGAGCCAGGAGCTTCCTCCAGGCCTCCCACGCGGGTGCAGGGTCCCAAGGCTTTGGGCTGTCCTCAACTGCTTTCCCAGGCCACGAGCAGGGAGCTGGATGGGAAGTGGAGCTGCTGGGATTAGAACTGGTGTCCATATGGGATCTTGTCGCATTCAAGGTGAGGACTTAAGCCATTAGGCCACTGCGCTGGGCCCGAATTTTGTTTTTCTAAGCTATCTTTTTTCTTTTTTTTATTTCTTTTTTTGGCAATTTTTACATGGTTAATTAGGGTAAAAAGGTTCAAGGGTTACAGGAAAGTGGGTAAGACTATTAGTTCCATATTGTTTCCTTCATGTATCTGAGGTAAAGGGGGATATTGAGGGAGAAGCCCCACCCAGTTCCCACCCACCCCAGGTCCTGGATGTAGGACATGTTCTGAGGGTCTTGCTCAAGTGGTTTTGACAGTTCACCAGTTATGAATCACTGCCAGTCTCACCACTCCAAGCACGATGAGGTCGCTGAAGAATCCACTGATTGACATAGTCCATCTTAGAGTCTCCGTTTGCCCAGTTTTTCACTCCCAACATATAGCTGAGGTGGTTGATTGACTTGTTCTGTCCTCTGTCTTTTCTTGGTTAGGGTTCTATCTTTATTTGAAAGGCAGAGACAGGAGAAGATCTTCGGTCCCAGCATGATGACTTCTTTTTTTGGCTGTCAAAGTGTTTTTTTGTTGTTGTTTTGTTTTTTTATTTTTTAATTTTAATGATCATTACATAGTTAATTAGGGCACAAAGGGTCAAGGGCTACAGAAAGTATATAAGACCATTGTTTCCACATTCTTTTTTTTTTCCTGTATCTGGGGAAAACAGAGATAAAGGGAGAAGTCCCACCCAGCCTCATACCCCATCCCCGGGTTTCCAGCGTGGGGCATGCTCCGAGGGCACTGCTCAAGTGGTTTCGATAGTTCAGCTGTTCTGAACTGCTGCCAGTCTCGCCATTCCAAGCACGATGAAATCTCTTCAGAATCCACTGGCTGACACAGTCCACCTTAGAGTGTCCACTTGCCCAGATTTTCACTGCCAGCACTTGGCTGGGGTACTTGATCAATTTGTTCTGTCCTCTGTTGTGGTACAAGTGTCCTGAGAGGCCCCAATGTAATGCCATATCCTCCATGTGCACCTGGAGATGCTGTCCACTGCTCCGTCTGAGCCACTGAGGAGGCCCAGCTCTGACACATCCACTCCACGGTCAGACCATGGAGCCTCTTCATGGTTGGGGTTCTGAATCCGGCAGTTCGACTGGGGGGATCCCCAAAGAAACTCCTTCTGAAGTGATCCCAGACCAAATTCTTGTGTGTGCTCGCTAGCACAGGGTCCAGCACAGACTTGCCCCACTTAGCCTGTGCACATGCTGGTGGGTGCAGTTGCTGGGTCCGTTCTGTTCCTAGTCGTGTCTCCTACGCAAACCAATGGGTGTTGGAGCCCAGCCCAATCCTGCCCACCACACACTTGGTCATGCAAGCCAGTAGGAGCTGCAGCCTAGTTGGAGTGACTCCCAATAAGCCTCACCAGGCCTAGCTCCTGCCCTGGTTCCCATGCTTGCCAGTATGTACGGCACACTGGTCCGGTCTGTCCCACTTCCCATTCAGCTCACATAATTGTCAATGGGCAGTGAAACCTAGTTCAGCCCAACCAGCCCCACTATCCAGCCCACGACCTGCTGACAGGTGCCATTCTCTGTCTAGCCATGCCTGCCCCTAGTCCTGGTTTTCACACTCACCAGACAGAATGGCAACCCAGGAGGGAGGTGCCCACTGTTACCTTGCTAGGCCCACTCCCACATGATGCACTCTCCAAGTGGTTCTGCAGTTTGGCTTGACCGAATTAGCCCCCCGTGCTAGCATTTGCTGGCTCACCAGCACGATGACTTAATGGCTAAATCCTCACCTTGCAAGCGCCAGCATCTCATGTGTGCCAGTTCATGTCCTGGCTGCTCTGCTTCTCCAGCTCCCCATTTATGGCCTGGTAAAGCAGTGCAGTAGGCCCAAAGCCTTGGGGATCTCCTGCCTCCTGGCTTCAGCTCAGTTCCAGCCACTGTGGCACTTGCGTGGTGAACCAGCAGATGGAAGATCTTTCTGTCTCCTCACTGCTTGTCTTATGTGTCTTTAAACTTTATTTAAAAAAAAAAAAAAAAAAAAGGCTCAGCGTGATGGCCTAGTGGCTAAAGGCCTCACCTTGCACACACGGGGATCCCGGGATCCCGTTTAGGTGCAACTTCATGTCCCAACTGCTCCACTTCCCATCTGACTTCCTGCTTGTGGCCCGGGAAAGCAGTCAAGGATGGTGCAAAGCCTTGGGACCCTGCACTTGCATGGGAGACCCGGAAGAGGCTCCTGGCTTCAAATCAGCTCAGCTCTGGCTATTGCGACCACTTGGGGAGTGAACCAAAGATCCTTCTCTCTGTCTCTCCTTCTCTCTGTAATTCTGACTTTCCAATAAAGTAAATGAATAAATTAATTTTTAAAGAAATCTTTAAAAAGATTTTCCCTCCACTGGCACTCTCCCCAAATGGCCATGATGGCAGGAACTGGGTATGCTGTGTGGGTGCAGGGTGACGCTCTGTTGCTGTCCCAGGCATCAAGGATCTGAATCAGGTGGAGCAGGGTGCTGTGGGGCAGTAGTCTAAGCCACCTGTGGCCCTGGCTCCCATATGACTGCCAGTTCCTGTCCTGCTTCTGTTCTGATCCAGCTCTCTGCCTATGGCCTGGAAAGCATAGGAGAATGGCTCAAGTCCTTGCCTGGCACTCAATGGCCCAACAGCCAGAGCTGAACTAATCCAGAGTCAGGAGCTTCCTGCAGATTTCCCACATGGATGCGGGGATCCAAGGACTTGAGCTCTGCCCTTGCTGTCCAGGCCATAAGCAGGAAGCTGGATAGAAATGGAACAGCCTGGACATGAACCACCGCCACCCACATGGCAGTGCCAGCATCTCAGATAGACGCTTAAGCTTCTCTGCCACAATGCAGAGTAACTAGGAGAGAGGCTGATTGGTCTTGTATCTGCTGGTCTGTTTCTAGCAGCAGCCAGCGCTGGATCAGGCTGAAACCAGGAGCCCCGAGATCCACTGGGCTCCTACATGGTAAGGGGCCCAAGAGCTTAAGTCATCATCTAGTGCTTCCTAGGACTTGGAGCCTTTGGGGAGTGAGCCTGGGGACTAGGGCGTTATCTCCATCTCCACCTGTCACAGTGAACGGCCTGCTGCTGTCCTGGTGGGATGCACTCCTGCGGCACAGTGGGTTAAGCTACCGCTTCAATGCCTGTGCCCAGTGTTAGAGGCTGTGAGAGCTCTGCCTGCCATGCCTCCACCTGCCTCTTGCTTGTGCCTCCTGGGAGGCAACAGATGGTGGCACAGGTGCGTGGGCCCCTGCCACCTGCATAGGTGACCCTGATGGAGTTCTGGGCTTCTGACGTCAACATGGCCCAGCCTGGGTGAGGCAGACTTTTGCGGATGAGCTCCAAAGACAGAAGATCTCCATCATTCTTCAAATAGATGAAAATAAACTTTTTAAGGGCTAAAATCAGTACCTGTAACATTGGCATCCGTATGGGTACCAGTCTGAATCCTGGCTGCACCACTTTCCATCCGGCTTCCTGCTAGTGTGCCTGGAAAAGCAGTAGAATGTGGCCATGCACTTAGAATGTGGCTTAGGCACCCGCACTCCCAAGTTAGACTCGCATGAATCGCTGGGCTGCTGCCTCCTGCCTGGTCCAGCCCTGGGCATTGGTGCCCTTTGCAGAGTGAAGCAAAGGAGACAAGTTTTTTAAAAGGGGAAAGAAGATAAACTTTTATTTTTTTATTTAGTTGATCAGGCTGGAAAGGATCAAGGATTGGGGAAGTGAGACCATGATTTCCAGGTTTTCCTTTGCTTCCTCCTGTATCTGGGGAAAGGAGATAAGGGGAGAAGCCACACCTGGCCTCCCAACCACCTCAGTACCCAGGGAACGGCCGCCCAGTGGCATCCCAGGGTCCCTGATGTGGAGCATGCCCCGAGAGTTCTGCTTAAGTGGTTTTGATAGTTCTGAAATGCTGTTGATATCGCCAGTCCAAGGATAAGGAAATCCTTCCAAGGTCCATCGGCCGGCAGTCTACCATTCGCCCAGATGTTTGCTGTCAGCGCTTGGCTGGGCTACTTTGTTCCGCCCTCCTTCCTCTGCCCTGGTCTCTGCAGGCCCCAGGGCATTGCTGATTGCTCCATGTGCATGTGCCATGCCATCCACAGCTCCATCTTAGCCGCTGTGGAGGCCCGGCTCTGACACGCGCAGATCCTGCAGTTCTCCCCATGATCTCTGAATCCAGAGGTTTATTTGGGGTGTATTTGCCAGTACGGGGTCTGGCTCAGTCCATCACCCACATCCACCTACAGACACACTGGTAGTTGCAGTTGTTGGGTCATTTCTGTCGCCAGCCCCACCTCTTAACGCAAACCAGTGGATGCTGTGGCCCAGCACACTACACACTCAGCCCACACGTATACCAGCAGGGGCTGTAGCCTAGTCGGGGCAACCCCGGCAATCCCACTCGGCCTGCCCCCGACCAGTATGTACAACAGATTGGCCCAGGCTGTCCCACATCCCATTCTGCTCTCATATACACCAGTGGGCGTTGGAACCTTGTTCAACCCAACCAGCCCACACTCATGCCAGCAGGTGCTACCACCTCTCTAGCCAGACCCGCTCCCAGCCTTGGTTCTCATGGTCATGGGTGGGAGCTGCATCTCATCAGCGAGGTGTCCGGTCCCCCTCCTGGGCCTACTTCCAGTCCCAGATGTGGCACTCTGCAGGTGGTTCTGCAGTCTACCTTTGCAAGGATATGCAACCAGTCCCAGCACTTGCAGGTGATGCTGCAACAAAGCCCAACCAAGCCCACACCTACTCTCACCCGTGCATGTCGGTCAGTCCAGCCTGGCTGCTCCATTACCCAGCTTGCATGCAGACCAACAGGGTGTGTAGCCCTGCCCAGCTTGTTCGTCCCCAAGTCCCAGTTCTCATGCTCACCAGTGGAAACAGTGGCCCAGCTGTGATGTCTGTGCTGCCCCCATCTCCCTCCCCCTGGGACTCCCCTGGACTGGTAGGTGCTGCAGCCTAGCCCTGCCCAGCCAGCCCCCAGTCCTGGCCCTAATGTGAACTGGCTGATGTTGTGGTCCAAACTGGCCTATCCTGCATTCCATCCTGGTTCTCAGATCTGCCAATGGTTGTTATGAACTGGCTTAGAAAATAAAAGATTTAAAGTTTCCAACAGTTTTTCACTAATGAAACTATTAACCTATATTTATGTAACTTTTGTGATTATCTGTTGAAAGGCAGAATTACTCACGTAGACTAGGTCAGGGAAAAGCCAGGCTGGGCTGATTGTTCCTACTGGTGCAAACTACAATTAGAGTGGGTGAGGGTTGTTTGGGCTTAGCCACAGCATCAGCTGGCAGAAGCTGGCACTGGCGGCTAATTCTGTCCAGTTAAACTGCAGAAGCAACTGGAGAGTGCATGATCTGGGAGTGGGAGAGGCCTGGGAGGGAAATAGTGGGCTCCTCCGTCTTGGGTTACCACTCCCACGGGAGGGCACGAAACTAGGACAGGGGCTGGGGTGGCTAGACAGACACCCAACAACGTCCGTGAGGGCTGGATGGTTGAGCTGGTTGGATGGAACTAGGTTCTAATACCCATTGACATGTATGAGACCTGAATGGGATGTGGGACAGACTGGACTAGTCTGCTACACGTACTGGCAAACCAGAGTAGGGGGCGGGCCTGGTGGGCGTTATTGTGGGTCGCTCTGACTAGGCTGCAGCTCCCACTGGTTTATGTGAGGGCCAAGTATGTGCTGGGAAGAACCAGGCTGGACTGCAACACCCGTTGGATCCAGTGGAAGTCAGGGTTGGAAACAACCAACCCAGCAATTGCAACCACCAGCTGATCAGGGCAGTGGACTGTGCCAGGCCCTGTACTTGCGAGTATAATATAGATTCTGAACTGGGTTCACCTCAGGCGAAGTTTATTTGCGGATCCCCCCAATCGAACTGCTGGACTCAGAACCTAACCAAGAAAAGACAGAGGACAGAACAAGTCAATCAACAACCTCAGCTATATCTTGCCAGTGAAAAACTGGGCAAACAGAGACTCTAAGATGGACTGTGGCAATAAGTGGATTCTTCAATGACCTCATTGTGCTTAGAGTGGTGAAACTGGCAGTGATTCATAACTGCTAAACTATCAAAACCACTTGAGCAAGTATCTCAGAGCATGCCCCACATCCAGGACTTGGGGTGGGTGGGCTTCTCCCTCAATATACCCCTTTACCTCAGATACGTGAAGGAAACTATAGAAATAATAGTCTTGGGCCTGGTGGCGTGGCCTAGCGGCTAAAGTCCTCACCTTGAATGTGCCGGGATCCCATATGGGCACAGTTCTAATCCCAGCAGCTCCACTTCCCATTCAGCTCCCTGCTTGTGGCCTGGGGAAGCAGTTGAGGATGGCCCAACCCTGCACCCGTGTGGGAGACTTGGAAGAGGCTCCTGGCTCCTGGCCTCGGATTGGTGCAGCACGAGCCGTTGTGGCCACTTGGGGAGGGAATCATCGGATGGAAGATCTTCCTGTCTGTCTCTCCTCCTCTCTGTATATCTGTCTTTGTAATAAAAAAAAAAAAAAAAACCTTTAAAAAAAATAAAAAGAAATAATAGTCTTATCCATTTTCCTGTAGTCCTTGTACCTGTTTACCATAATTAAGTATGTAAAGATTGTCAAAAATATAATAGAAGAGGGGGAAAAAATTTAAAAATTTTAAAAATAGGGGCCCGGCGCGGTGGCGCAAGTGGTTAAGTCCTCGCCTTGCACGCCCGGGATCCCATATGGGCGCCGGTTCTAATCCCGGCAGCCCCGCTTCCCTTCCAGCTCCCTGCCTGTGGCCTGGGAAAGCAGTCGAGGATGGCCCAAAGCTTTGGGACCCTGCACCCGCGTGGGAGACCCGGAAGAGGCTCCTGGCTTCGGATCGGCATAGCATCGGCCATTGCGCTCACTTGGGGAGTGAATCATCGGACGGAAGATCTTCCTCTCTGTCTCTCCTCTCTGTATATCCGCCTTTCCAATAAAAAATAATAAAAATAAATCTTTAAAAAAAAAAAAAAATTTTTAAAATAAAACTAGAAAAATTTTAACATTTCTGACAGTTTTTCGCTAATGAAACTATTAACCTATATTTATGTAACTTTTGTGATTATGTGTTGAAAAGCAGAATTAGGGAGAAAAGGGAGGGTGGGAGACAGATAATGGATCCCAAATGGCCATAGCGGCTGCAGCTAGACAGCTCCGAGGCCAGGCGCTCTGGGACTCCCGCGTGGTTGCGCGGGCTCAAGCCCTTGGACCGACCCGGGCGGCTCTCTGAGGCGCATTAGTCAGGAGCTAGGCTGATTGGAAGTGGAACAGCTGGGACTCAATCCCACGTCTTTATGGAAGATCAACACTGCAAGTGGAGGCCACAGTGCGATCCCAAATTGGTATGATGTTTAAAAGACTGCTAGATCGATCTCATTTATTCAACTTATGAAAATACCATTTGTCCTCCTTTGTAAAATAGGGATTAAAACTGCGGTTAGTGGGCCCAGTGCAGTGTCCTAGCGACTAAAGTCCTCACCTTGAATGTGCCGGGATCCCATAAACTTTGCAATAAAAATAAATAAATCTTTCTTTTTTTTAAGATTTTTTTTTTTATTGGAAAGGCAGATATACAGAGAGGAGGAGCTTTGGGACCCTGCACCTAACGTTTGAGAGGCAGCTCCCAACTGCTGCTTCACTCTCCAACTGTCAGCAACAGCCCGAGTTGGGACAGGACAAGCTGACAGCTGGGACCTCCAGCGCAGGTGTGCCATGTCAGGACTGCCACCTCTCAGAGCTGCCCTGCAGCCTTGGCTGTTACGGACACACCTTAACCACTAGGCTACCTGCAGCTGCCTTGGAAGATGAGTCATACAGTCCTGATTTTTATATGTAGTAAATAAACTAGCTTAAAGCAACATTGCCTCTCCAAGATCCAGTATAATGAGTTCGTACTGTTTCATTCTCTCCTAGGCAGAAGAGGAGTTTAACATTGAGAAAGGTCGTCTTGTGCAAACGCAGAGACTGAAGATTATGGAATACTATGAGAAGAAGGAAAAGCAGATTGAGCAGCAGAAGAAAATGTAAGTAGGTCCTGGTTGCAATACTAACTTAAAAAAAAAATGCTTTCAGGGGCCAAGCACGATAGCCTGATGGCTAAAGTCCTCACCTTGAATGCACTGGGATCCCACATGGACACCGGTTCTAATCCCGGTGGCCCCACTTCCCATCCAGCTCCCTGCTTGTGGCCTGGGAAAGCAGTCGAGGACGGCCCAAAGCCTTGGGACCCTGCACCCGTGTGGGAGACCTGGAAGAAGCTCCTGGTTTCGGACTGGCATAGCATCGACCATTGCGCTCACTTGGGGAGTGAGTTAATGGATGGAAGATCTTCCTCTCTGTCTCTCCTCTCTCTGTATATCTGACTTTCCAATAAAAAAAAAAAAAAAAGGCTTTAAGGAGACAACACCCTGGCATAGCTGGTTACGCCTCTGCTGGCAGTCCAGCAGTGCCAGCATCCCATATTGAAGTGCTCCACTTTCAGTCCAGCCGCCTGCGAACGGGCCTCGAAAGCAGAGGAAGATGGCCAGAATCCTTGGTCACAGCATCGACAAGGAGGACCTGGATGAAACTCCTGGCTCTGGTTTCAGGCTGTCCTAGCTCTGGCCACGGCCTCCATTAGAAGAGTGAGCCAGGGGATGGAAGATCTCTGTCCTTCCTGTAACTCTACCTGCCTTTCCAATCAAATAATATTTGAAAAAGAAAAAAAAGAAGCTTGTCAGCGGCGGAGAGGCAGGTGCTGTGGTACAGCTGGAGCTCGGGACACGTACATCCTATGCTAGAGGGCCCGGGGTTGAGTCCCACCTCGCCCTGCAGTCCGATTCCCTTCCGAGACATCTGACATGCAGCAGAGGATGGCTCCAGCTCATGGTCCCTGCAGCCTGCGTCGGGGACCTAGCTGGAGTTCTAGGCTCCTGGTTTTGGCCTCGCTCAGCTGCAGCCTCTGGGGAGTAGACCAGATTGAAGGATGGTCTGTCACCCCCTCTGCGATCCTGCCGTTAATGTGGGCCCGAGGTCGGGGCAGCGCAGTGAGGCAGGAGGAGCGGGCAGAGGCCTTGGAGGGTGCCACTTCAGGACGTGTCACTGCTCTGACGCAGGCGGGCTGTGTGCAGTTCCTTTCTAGGAATGGAAGCCATGCTGGCTTACTGAATGATTACATTGTAATAACTGATGTGAAATTGCTTCTTTGCCACCTGATAATCACAAGTTAATAATTTCTGTTGCTTTAAAAATCAGGTGGTAGAAACCATGGGCTGTATCTCCCTGCCTTTCTGTCTGCCCGTAGAAGTGTTTGTTGCTTGTGTGGTCCTTGGCGCGACGCCTGCTTGTCTGCAGGTTGTCACACTGACGTCACCTCTCTGTGCCTTTTGCAGTCAGATGTCCAACCTGATGAACCAGGCGAGGCTGAAAGTCCTCAGAGCAAGAGATGACCTCATCACGGTGAGTAACAGCAACCTCTGTGGACTACAGTTAGAAAATGCCTGCTACAGAGCCAGTTAACATTAATTACAAGTTAGGAATTTGAGAAAGACGACATGATTCAGCACGCCATGACATTTATTTATTTTTATTACAAAGTCAGATATACGGAGAGGAAGATCTTCCATCTATTGATTCACTCCCCAAGTGAGCGCAATGGCCAGTGCTATGCCGATCTGAAGCCAGGATCCAGGAACTTCTTCCGGGTCTCCCACACTGGTGCAGGGTCCCAAAGGCTTTGGGCCATCCTCAACTGCTTCCCCAGGCCACAAGCAGGGAGCTGGAAGGGAAGTGGGGCCACCGGGATAGAACCGGCACCCATATGGGATCCCGGTGCGTTCAAGGCTAGAACCTTAGCCGCTAGGTCACGCCGCCGGCCCCGACATTAGGTTTTATAAGCAATGCAGACGAGAGTAGGCCAAGGCTTGTCTGTGAGGACCTTCCAGCCTGAAGAGCAGCGGGTCCCCGAGGGTGAAGGGCAGACTGCCCGCTGCGGGGAGGAGGTAGGACGAGTGAACAGGGAGGCGTGGGGTAAAGGTTGAAGAACTTCTCCTTGGGCTGCACTCCCCTTCCCAGCTACGTCACCCTTGGCCTCTCGGAGGGCCTGGCTCCACTTCAGCTCCAGCTTCCTGCTCACACACATTTGGAGAGGGTGCTGGGGATGGCTCAGGTAGCTGGGTCTGTCCCGCTCATAGAGGAGGCCCAGCTTGAGTTCCAGGCTGTTGGAAGATGTCTGCGGTTTCCCTGTTTAATTCAAATAATTTTATAGCTTAGTTGAAACATTAATTAAGAAAACGAATAATTAGGGGAGATTCTGTGGTTTACGGGTTATGCTGTCACTTGGGATACTCACATCCCATGTCAGAGTGCTGGTTCAAATCCCGGCTCTTACTCTTCCAACCCAGTCCCTTGCCAATGCAGTTGGGGAGCGGCTGACAGTGGCCTGTATACCTAGCCCCCATCACCTCTGTGGGAGGCCTGTATGGAGTTCCTGGCTCTTGGCTTTGACCTTGCCTAGTCCCAGTTGTTGTATCTGGGGAGTGAACCAGTAGATGGAATAGTTTTCTGGAAAATATAAAAGAATAGAAGATAGGACCAAAGGAATGAGTATGTCGGTTAAATTTAGCAGGAAGAGATTACACCAAACTTTTGAACATTGCTTTTTTTTTTTTTTTTTCATTTAAATTTTATATTTTATGTTTACATAGTTGAGAGGGGTGGGCCCCAGGTTAGAGTGGGGATGGTCAGGCATGGAGGAGCTAAGACGAATGTTTCAATTTTGTTCTTCTGTGTACATAGGGGAGGAGGGGGAGAGAGCTACTTCTTGCTTTCAAACTGCATCATCACTCACTGGTGAACCTCAGAGTGCGGCAGACCAGGCTGGGCAGCGCTACAGCACCTGGCAGCCTGCATGTAAGCTGGGTTGGGGGAGAGCCAGGCTGGGCTAGGAGACTGTATCCGCTGCTACGTGCACGAACCAGAGTAAGTGCAGGCTGGTTGGGCTTTGCCGCATCATTAGCTGACAAGTGCCAGGACTGGGGGCAGGTCCTGACAGGCTAGGTCACAGTAGCACCTGGAAAGTGCAAGGTCCAGGGCTGGGAGTGGGCCTTGTTAGGGCAACTGTGGGCACCCCTCTAATGGGCTGCAGTTCCCACTGGTAAACATGGGAACCATGCTGGGGACAGGCCTGGCTGGACACGTGGTAACACCCACCAGCATACGTGTGGGCTAGATAATGTAATTGGTCAGGCTGAGCTAGGCTGCAGATTCCTTTGGTGTGAGCCGAATGGGACTCAGGACAGACCAGACTAGTCTGCTGCACATACCAGCATGCGCAGGAACCAGGGCCGGAGTTACTGGGGGTCAGTCCGTCTGGGCTGCAGCTCCCCCTGGTGTGCAGAAGGGCCAAGTGTGTGGTGGGCAGAGTTAGACTGGGCCACAGCATCTGTTGTTTTGTGTATGAGAGGGGACTAGGGCGAAAACCGACCATATGACTGCAGTGCATGTGTAGGCTGGTGGAGGCGACGGACTGAGCTGGACCCCGCACTAGCTTACATACAGAGTCAGCTGTGGAGTCACCTCAGATGAGGTCTGTTTGAGGACACCCCCCTCAAACTGGACAGCTAGGTCAAAGCTCCTGACCCTGGGGAAATCGCAGGATCTGTGGTCTGACGGTGGGGCATGTGTTGGAACTGGGCCTTGACAGTTGCTGAAGCCTGTGCCGTGGATAGCACGCCCAGATGCACTTGGGGGACGTGACAGCTCATTGAGGCCTGCAGAGGACATCTAGTGCCAAATTGGAAGCTTTCCCAGCCAGGCATTGACAGCAAGCATCTGGGTCAGTGCACTGTTTTCAGCCAGTGGACCTTGAAGCAGTGAAAGCAACAGTGTCTCAGAACTATCAAAACCACTTGAGCAGAACCCTCAGAGCATGCGCCACATCAGGGATCCTGGGATGCCACCCGCAGGTGCCGATGCTGGGAGTGGCCGTCTTCTCTCCCCGCTCCCCTACCCCCTCCCCCAGATACAGAAAGAAAGAAAATTGGAAGCAGTGGTCTCATCCGCTTTGCCCCATGCCTTGATGCTTCCCACGCTGATCAGCGGTCCACATGGGCATCCTTCTCAGCTGTGCTAAACATCATCAGAAAGAAAATACTTTTTAAAAAAAAAGATTTATTTATTTTATTGGAAAGGCAGATATACAGAGAGGAGGAGAGACAGAGAGGAAGATCTTCCGTCCAATGATTCACTCCCCAAATGAGCACAACAGCCGATGCTATGCCAGTCCGAAGCCGGGACCCAGAAACTTCTTCCAGGTCTCCCACACGGGTGCAGGGTCCTAAGGCTTTGGGCCGTCCTCCACTGCTTTCCCAGGCCACAAGCAGGGAGGTGGATGGGAAGTGGAGCTGCTGGGATTAGAACTGGCGCCCATATGGGATCCCGGCACGTTCAGGGTGAGGACTTTAGCCACTAGGCCACCGTGCTTGGCCCAAGAAAATATATTTTTATAAGAAAAAAATAGGATCATCTTGAATGACCATCTGAAAAGTTTGTTTTTTCACAGCTGTGTCATACAGATCGTTTCATGTCAGTTTTTTTAATTTCTCAGCTTGCTAGACGGAGTAACTAAGGTGCTAGGTTTTTAGTTTAAGAGTACATTTTAAAAAAATATTTATTCACTTATTTTTATCTACTTAAAAGACAGAGTAACAGAGGAACAAAAAAAATGAGAAATCTTTGACCCACTGGTTCATTCCCCATCTGGCTGAGACGGCCTAGGCTAGGCCTGCCCGAGGCCGAGAGCCAGGACTCCATCCCGCCCCGTGGGCAGCAAGGTCCTGCACTGCAGCCGCCGTCTCTTGCCAACAAGGGCTCATTAGCAAGCAGCTCTATTGGAAGCGGGAAGCCAGGGCCTGAATTGACACACAATACACAGTGTCTGGCCCATGCTGTATCTCACACACACACACACTCGGGAGGGGCTGCCTGCCCCGCCTCCTTCAGCACACACCCCAGGCACACTATGACAGAAGACGGGGGACCAGCACCGTCTTCCCAGGGAGCTCTGGCCTGCCTGCCCCGACGGGTAGCTCACTTTTCCCCCACTGCTTGTAGGATCTTCTGAATGAAGCAAAGCAGAGACTTGGCAAGGTGGTGAAAGATACAACGAGGTACCAGGTGCTGCTCGATGGATTGGTCCTCCAGGTACCCAGTGGGAATCCTCCCGCTTTCAACCTCCCGAAGCTAACTGCAATGTTAGAACTTGGCGTAGAGGTCGGGGAGTGCTTTCTGCATCACAGCTGCTCTGAGCGTCGTTCTTTACCGCCGAGCCTGGGGTTGATGCTCACTGTGAGTTCATGCTCACTGGTGTTCACCCTGTCGGTGTCGGAGACTTCCAGGGGGTTTTGTTTCTGCCCCCATGTTTCTCTGCTCTCTGACACCAGGATCCTCCTTCCTAAGGGAAGGGGTAAACACACATTCTGCCCAGGGGAACTTCCCGGGGGGTTGCTCTGCCTGACTTTATAGTTTATATTGTCTAATAACTACATCTGTCATGTATCTCAGGGTTTGTATCAGTTGTTGGAGCCCCGAATGATTGTTCGCTGCAGGAAACAAGATTTTCCTCTGGTAAAGGTAAGGACGTCCTTTGTTATGATGCTGTGTGTGCCTGTCTGTTCCAGTATAGGAGGTACTGTTTCAGTCACTTGGCTTTTAAGATTCTGACATGCGTGTCAGTTCTGACTGAGGCTCCAGCTCCCTGCTCATGCACCTGGGAAAGCAGTGGAGGAAGACACCCCGGGTTTGGAGCATCTGCCATGCGCAGTGCGAGGGCTGGGTGGAGTTTCAGGTTCCTGGCCCGCCCTGGCTGTTGTGGTTAAATGGAAGCAAGCCAGCTGATAGACTTCTCTCGGTCTCTGCCTTGCAAATACAATAAAATGCAACTCTAACACTACACACTTAAGAAGAGAACCAGGGGCCAGGGTGCCAGTCCAGCCCTGGGGTTCCTGGCTGCTCCGTCCCCCATGACAGCCTCCCGGGAGGCAGAAGGTGATGGCTCAAGCAGCTGTGCCCCTGACGCCCATGTGGGAGACAGAAACAGCCTTCCCAGCTCCTAGCTCAGCTCTTGTGGGCGTTCCAGGGGTAAACTGACAGATGTAAGATCTTGTTTTGTCACTTGGCCATTCAGGTATGTACTTGCACGCACACACACCTTACCTGGCCTTGTGAGGTGGCCTTCGCTCGGTGTGCACTTAGCAAAATCCAGGCTGACTAGCATTCCACTGTGTCGACTGTGAGTGGGCACTGGGTTTCTCCTCTCGCCTCCCCATTGCTTGCAGTGCTGCTGTGCGCTGTGTCCCCCCACCCCCCATTGTGTTGCTCGCAGAAGTCTCTCCCTTCTTTCCCCCCCAGGACAGCTTCCCTGCTTTAGCCCGTCATGCTCAATGACGGTAGCACTTCACTGCCCGCCAGCCACGCGGCTGTGCTGGGAGCATCTTTGCCCGCATCCCTTCTTGATGAAGGAGTGTCTGCCCCTTGGCTCCTGTACAACCTCTCCCTGTGTTCCTTTGGCAGGCTGCCGTGCAGAAGGCGATTCCTATGTACAAAATCGCCACCAAAAAAGACGTGGACGTGCAGATCGATCAGGAAGCATACCTGCCGGAGGACATGTAAGGAGGCTCCCGGCTCCCGGGGGGGTGGCTGGGGCCTGGGAGGCAGCGCCCCCGTGGGCTGCCGGCAGCTCGGGCAGTGGCGGGGTGCGCTGGGCCTCTGTTGCACAGGCGTTCCCTCCAGTAGAGTCCTGGCCACAGGGTGGGGTGCGGTGGGACCCCTCACAGCTGTGCTGTTCCCCAGTTACGGTGCGGTGAGTCTGAATTCTAGCTTGCAGTCACTCCGGTCATCCTGTGGACGTGGCACTGCTACACCCAGAACCCACAGTGGGCGCATCTCGCTGCATCAGATACTAGGGGAGATAAACCCTGTCTGTGTGTCCTTGGAGCCACGATGAGCATGTCTGCATGACAGCTGGGCTCCTTAAAGATAGCAGGGGCTGACTGCAAGAAAATGGCACATTTATGGGTCTAGCACCCCGAATCTGCTGGGTGCCTGTTGGGGTAGACATTAGGGTCCCCGACAGGGGAGAGTGGAGTCATGCCTCCACTGGCGTGTCCCATGTCGGGCTGACGCGAGGTGAGCCCTGGGCAGCTGAGCGGAAGGAGCAGCAGTGTCGGGCTGGGCGGCCCGGGGTGGCTGCTGCCCTGGCCTTTCGTCTGCATCCGAAATGAAGTGACGCGAAAGCACTTCCTAAACCAGGCCGGCCGACGGCCTGGGCAGTGCTCTGTCACATTTGGGTTTGAATCTGTGCATTTCAGAGTGTAGAAAAGTAATACCATATGTACACTGCCTGTCCTGATGCAGTCCCGGCCGCACCCCGTACCCCAGTCTGCGAATCCCTCTACAGGGAAATGGGCACTTTGTGCTGTGACCGGGTCAGGGTTGCTTGCTGCTACTGGGAGCGCCTAGAGGCTAGGCCTGTTTGGGGAGCTGTGTGGACTCGCTTCTGTTGTGTTCTGAGAGCTTTTGAAGTTCACGATCGCAGCTCAGGATTGTGGACTTGCCATTAAAACGGTGGGCATTTTGAAGTAGCAGATCAGGACAGGGCCGTGTTCCTCCCATCGGTTCCCTCTCAGAGGCACGCAGCCAGCAGGGACAGGCCAAGCCGAAGCTGGAGGCCCAGAACGCACGCGCGGCGGGACCTCAGTGCTTAACCTGGGCTTGCTCTGCAGGGTGTGCGTCCATAGGCAGCTGCTTTGGGGGTGGAACTGGACTTGAACTCGGGCACTCTGGCGTGACAGCCAGCATGCCATGCGTTCTCTTCTGCACCGGGCCAAGTGCCCGTCAGTGCCGCTTGTTCCTCGGGATGAGATGGCACGTGTGCCAAGCCCTGGCCCTCACGTCTGCCGAGCAGTGGCACTTCCCTCTTGCGCAACATGGACAGTGTCTCATCAGACGCCTTCAGGAAAGCTTGATCATTTCACAGAAACCCCCCAAAAACAAGGAAATGGGATGGGGACAGGTAGAGGGTTCTTTTCCAAAGAAACTTTGCAAACTTTTTTTTTTTTTTTTTAAATAATGATTGCATAGTTATTCGGGGTGGGAAGGAATGAGGTTTACAGGAAATTGGGTGAACTCATTGCTTCTCTCACTCTGCCTTTCAAAGTGACCTTCAGGAAAAAGGGAAAAAATGTCCCATGAGGACCCTGTCTCTTCAGTAGATCCCTCCTTGCTCCCGAGGCAGAGTCCTGCCCTTTGTAGTTTGCTGGGTGCTGGAAGCAGAACTGGACGCTGCGGCCACTTGGGATTGTGGGCCTGAATGCTTGAGATCTTTGCTAATTTGGGGGATTAAACTTTTGTAAGTGATTCACTTTTATGGAAAAGGCAGATTTACAGAGAGAAGAAGAGACAGAGAAAAGACTTGCTGGTTCACTCCCCAAATATCTGCAGCGGCTTGAACTGATCTGATCTGAAGCCTGGAGTTTGTTTTGGGTCTTCCACCACGCGGGTGCAGGGTCCCAAGGCTCTGGGCCGTCCTCCACAGCTTTCCCAGGCTACTGCAGGGAGCTGGATGGGAAGCAGAGCAGCCGGGACGTGAACTGGCGTCCATGTGGGATCCTAGACTTGGAGATGGAGGATTAGCCAGTTGAGCCACTGTACTGGTCCCTGGCCATTTGGTTTCACACCCCACTGCAGGTGCTAAAGCTGCCTCCTGCAGGGGAGTCAAAGTCAGCACGCGAGTATGTTTGTCTTCCTTCAGTCTCTGAATGTCTCTCTCTCTCTGGTGTTCCTTGTAGAGCTGGTGGAGTTGAGATCTATAACGGCGATCGTAAAATAAAGGTTTCCAACACCCTGGAAAGCCGGCTGGACCTCATAGCCCAGCAGGTGAGTGGGCCGCTTCCTGTCCCTCGGGAGCCGTGTGGGGGCACAGAGTCCTGGCATGTGGGGTTGGTCACTCGTGCTTCGACGGGGGTGTTTTGCGTGGGAGGCCCCCGGCTGGATGGTGTACCGTGCGTGTGCTTCTGCAGACACAGGTGCTGGCGGCAGTGCTTCCTCTGCTGGAAGGACAGGAACTCTGTGGATGGGTGCACGGGAATGATCCCGAGGCAGGTGCTGGCCCGTTGCACAGATGAGCTCTTGGAAGCAAGCTGGGGGAAACTCAGTTGCTTTGAAATTCTGTGCAGCTTCAGCAGCGGTGATCTGGTATGGCTGCTGAGTTCCTCCCCAACACTCCAAGTGGAATTTCCTGCTTGTGGAAGAGGCAGATTTACAGAACGATCTTCCATCTGCTGGTTCATTCCCTAAATGGCCACAGTAGCCAAGCTGAGGCGATCCGAAGCCTCCAGGAGCCAGGAGCCTCCTCCGGATCTCCCATGAGTGTGCAGGGTCAGGGCTTTGGGCTGTCCCCAACTGCAGGGAGCAGTTGGAAAGTGGAGCAGCCAGCGCATGAACTGGCACCTATGTGTCATCCTGGCACTCGCAGGGGGAGTATTAGTCAATTGAGCCATTGTGCCAGGCCCAGTACTTAAAACTCAAGTCCTTGACCTTCAGTGTCACCTTGGTAACCTGAACCTTGAGACAGGCCACGTGAGCATTAAGTACGGGGTAGCCACAGGTGGCTGCTGGCTTCCTCAGTGGAGGGCGCAGCTTTAGCGGTTTGGGTAATGGTTTAGCAGTTGCCACAACAAGTACTTCAGCCCAGAGTTGCGCTGTTAAGTTGTGTGTGTGGTCATTGCTGACACACGGGACACTCGGTCCAAGTGGGTTCAGAGAGGGACAAGGAGGCAGCATGGTCTGGGGTCATACTGCTCCTCCCTGCGTCCCAGCATCACGGGCCCGGAAGGGGGTGGCCCGAGCTGTACACTCTTCTTTTGTCCCTTTTTCTGAAAAAGATTGAGTTATTTCTTTGCTTAAAAGGTGGAGCTACAGAGAGGTAGAAATCTCTGTGGTTCCCTCCCCATAGAGTCCAAACCAGCCCAGGCTCAGCCCCTTGGGCCACGTGCTGCTCGGTTGGAAGGAAGTGCCTGGGGTAGGAAGCCAGTGCAGGGGGCACGGGCACTGAGGTGAGGCGGGGTCCTCTGCGCCCTAGCGCCGGCCCCTCTCTCTCGGCTGGGGTGGTGAGCTGCCCCGGGTGGCTGCGGCACGTCAGCTCAGTGCAGCCAGGACTCACCGTGTCACTGTTCCCTTACAGATGATGCCGGAGGTACGGGGAGCTTTGTTTGGTGCGAATGCCAACAGGAAGTTTATGGACTAAGGCTTTGGGAGGTGCAGTACGCCCTCTGTTCCATGACTGCGATGCACAAGTTTCTGGTATTTGAAGAAACAAGATTATCCACGTAGCTTCCTCTTCGCTGTTTTAATGTTCTGTATTTATCGGTCAGTAGGTACTATTGTGTCACTAACGCTTTCAAGCTCATTGTTAACCAGTGGGCGAGATTAAGGTCAGGTCATCAAGAACCTGCCTGTCCGTCCCACAGAGGCTGCACCTTCTGTTGCTGCTGTGCCCCGTGAGAGGGCGCAGGCGTGGGCTGCTGCTCCCCCCGGTCTCGTGGCACAAGTGCTGTGTGTGAGGTGCCCGGCTGTTTGTGTCTCAGTGTGTGCATCTTTCTAGAAATAGTGGCTTCATCCACTTGCACCTGTTTACCCTCCTACCAGCTATAGTGATTTCAAGTCTAAGCCATGAGTACGCTATATTTATTAAAACGAAAGGTTTCTGTGGAAGACACTAAACAGGCGTGAGAGTGGAGTTCTTCCTGAAGTCCGGAAAAGCTGTCCCTTCCAGACCCCTGCGCGATCCACAGCAGTCGGCAGAACTGGAGCCCCTTGTCCCCACCCAGTCCCCTGGTCCCCCAGAGTCACCACACGTCCCCCACGGGCAGGGCTGGTGACATGCGCTGGCGCAGTCGTGCAGCTGTGTTGAGCAAACTGGCTTTATTAGTTTTAGAAGCACAAGAAAAGTAACTTGGAGGGCGGATGCTTTGTGCTGGAAACCCTCCCCCAAGGGCCATCCTTCCCCCCTCACTCCGGGGCTCATTCTCTCCAGGTGACGGCTGAGTGCTGCCAGTCTTGCAGGTGGCACAGGGCAGAGCTGGAGCATGGCCTGAGCATCCCGAGAGCCTGAGGCCACCAAGGCTGGTAGTGCAGCACCCTCTTTCCCGTCAGCCCGAGGTTTGATTGAGGTGGGCACGAAGCTCCTGGGAAAGGCAGGTTCCTTAGGGCTCGGTCCCATTTGTGTGATGTCATTGTGAGCAGTCATTTGGGGGAAGGAAGTGACATAGGGGAGCAGCAGCTCTGGGGTGTCTCTCGTGCCGAGCAGGCTGCCCACCTTCCCGCAGGCGGCCCATTGAGTCTGTCCCGGTGACTGTGCCCCGTCCTGGATGTGACAGGTCCTTACTGTGGGTGCTGTGCTCCCCTTGACCTGATCCATCAGTCAGTGCGAGATGAAAACAGCTAACTCCTCAAACTTAGTCAACAGTGTGAACTTGAGCCTGACCTAGAAGTGTTACCATGTACAGTCTTACTGCGTGTTAAACAGGTGCTGTAGTTAACGTGGCCAGAGGTGCTGTTGAAGCGGGGTGGTTAGGGGTTTCTGAGTGGATACAACCCAGAGGAAATAAAAGTGTGTGTGTGCTTGGGCTGCCTCGCCTCTGCCCCACGCCTCTAACTGAGCAAGCAGGCCGCAGGCGAAAGGGCTGAGTGCCAGCTGCCTTCACTCAAAGCCCTTTAACACGCGCTCTCCGATTCCCACGAAGTAGACACCTTGGGCGATCCCAAAGAGTGGCGCGATGACGAGTGCCCGGCAGCCTGCTCCCTTCAGGAAGGCGGACGGTCCCTCCTGGGTCCAGAGCTTCCTGCGGGGGAGAGGCGTGCAGGGGCTGCACCCTGCCCGGTGCGCCCCTGCAGGCGACAGAGCCGTGACCCAGCCGCTGGGGCAAGGCCCGGGGCTCTGTCAGCAACAATTTGGGGGAGATGCTACCTCGGGCAGGAGAACCCCCAGCCCGTCTCCTTTACTAGAGAGGGGAGGGAGCAGGCTGAGTTCTAGGAAAGGGGGCCCAGCAGTGAGGCTGGCTCGGGGCCCCGGGGGTGCTTACCTGGCGCAGTCAGTGACCCCGCTGTAGACGGCCTCACCCTGGCCTTTCTTGAGCGTCTGGATGCGTGTTTTCAGAACTACAACAAAGGTGCGGACCAGTGAGCATCCTGCCCTTGACGGCATCCCCTCACCTTCCAGACGCCACGGACAGGTCCCGAGGCCAGTTCTGCCACTGCGTGACTTTAAGGAAGAGCTTCCTCTTTGGGCCTGCTGTGTAAGTTGAAGCAATCAGAAACTGCCCTAGCCCTAGTCAGGGTTCCCTTCTCGCTTTATGCCGCTGAGGCTGCCAGCCCCACCTGGAAGGTGAGGGAGGTGGCAGCGATAGGACATGGGGCGGTCTCCGAGCCCCACTTCCCAGCGAGGACCTTGCATGAGTTTGCAGGGATGGCTACAGGTTGCAGCACAGGCAGACTTTCAGGGTTGGAGCTGTTTCTGTGCCCGAACTGAGTGCCCAGGGCACTGTTGATCTCACCCACAAGTTCAGCAAGAAATGCCTGGTGTGGAAGTGAAGCCGACCCTGGGACCCCACGTTGCTGTTCTGCCACATACTCACCGTCCAGTGGGGTGACTGTCACGGCTGCTACGGAACCTGCCACACAGCCTGACACAAAGGAGTGGGCAAAGGAAGCCTTCCCGGCAAGCTCGTTGAAGCCAAGGCTGTTCAGCTTGGCAAACAGCGGGAAGTAGATGATGGAGAAAGGGACATCCCTGCGGAGGAGGAGGAGGCGGAGCCTGGGCGCGGTGAGCACAGTGCCCACGCCACCTGGTGGGCACTGCAGAGACCAGCCCTTCCACCCCGCCCAGCGCCGTCCTGGGGAAGGGATGGGCAGGGGACAGAGGGAGGAACCGCCAAGTAGGCAGTGAGGTGATGCTGGTCCCCTCGTACTTTGTAGCTGGCATTGGTCACCAAATACCCAAGGCCCCAGTGGGCGAGGTCACCGGGGAAGGAGTACCTTCAGGTACTCACCGTGCCACCCTGGCCATGTCTGGAGAAAGCAGGAAGCCTGGCAGCAGGTGCCAGAAGAACCTGGCAGAATGGGCTGCCATGCCCTCTGCCCGCTGGGGGCCAGGGAGAAAGGCTTACCTGAGGAGAGTGGCCCCCAGTCCCCTGTACAGGCCAGCCAGGCCCTCGGTGCGAAGCAGTTCCCTGGCAATGCGAGTGGCAGACGGGCACTCGTGGGCGGTCGCTGAGCCAGGGGCATAGCACCCGGAAGAGGCTGGCGTCTCCTGATGCCCAGCTGGAAGGACAGGACAGACCTGTCGCCATGGACAGACTCTCCTGGGGTCCTGCAGGGGGCGCTAGTCTTGCACAGGAGCGCCTGGCCACAAGATGGCAGAGCCGGGCCCTGTGCTGGCTCAGTGTCACAAGATTACAAGGGAATTGGTTTTTCCTGAGCATTTTAATAAAAACACTGAAGATGAGAACTCCCTTAATGATCATAGCACTTAACACCTTAACACCCTGAGATTGTGTGATTTTTTTTTTTTAATTTCACTGCTTGTTAAAAGGACAGGATCATGTCCCTTCCCACCCCCACCTCTGTACCCCCAGTGTTGTCAGCTTCTAGTGGGGCAGTGTGTGTCCCCCCCAAGCAGGGTGGTTGCGCCAGTTACCCCACAGACGTGCAGTCTTAACACTGAGTCACAGAGGACCAGCGCCTCCAGAATCAGGATCTCATCCTTGCTGTCCGGAAGTGTTGGCAGGGTGTGCTGTACACGGGGGTCACGGGTCCTCACCCCATAGGAAGTCGAGATGAGCTCACCCAAGCGGCCTGCGTCCTGCAGCTGGATCTTGAGCATTTCCATGGGACACGTGACCACCACCTGGCACAGCCCTGCTCCACATCCGGCCAGCATCTCCAGCTTGAGGTTCTGCTGCGTCCTGCGGGGTCAGCGTGGGAGCCCTCCGTCTCAGACCTGCCTCCCCCAGCCACACCTGCCCTCGCACGGGCACTGGGGTTTTGCATTCTTGGCCACTCCCCGAGGTTGGCAAATGATCACCTGACCCCCAGGCTCAGCACAAGAGTAAATTTTTTATTAAAGACTTTTTTATAGGAAAGACATACACAGAGAAATTGATAACAGAGAAAGATCTTCCGTCTGTTGGTTCGCTCCCCAAGTTGCCGCAACAACCAGAAGCCAGGAGCTTTTTCCGGATCTCCCACGTGGGTGCAGCAGCCCAAGGCTTTGGGCCGTGCTTGACTGCTTTCCCAGGCCACAAGTGGAGCAGCTGGGATACAAACCAGTGCTGATATGGGATTCTGGCACATGTAAAGCAATGATTTAACCACTAGGCTATCACGCTGAGCCCTTAGTAAGTTTGAAACAGCCCATGGCGGAGACTGGATTCTCTGCTTCGTTAGGTGGTCGGTCACTCGGGCAGCAGGAGATGCAGAAAGAGCATGTGGGGAGCTGGTCAGTAGCGATCTGTGTGCACGCCGTGTATTCTATGTCTCCCTTTCAGATTATACCTGCACATTCTCCCCTCACAGCAGCTCAGCCGTAAGTCGTCATATTTATGAAGGACTTCCAAAAGAATCATGGAAGATGAAGGATAAGTTTGCGGGCTGACAGCGCAAATGGAGCATCCCACAGGAGCGCCAGGGCAAGCCCCAGCTGTTCCGCTCGCACTCAGCTCCCTGCTCAGGCACACACGATGACCTGAGTGCCTGGAGCCCAGCGGCCATGTGGGAGAGTGCCAGCGTTCCAGCTTTGGCCTGGCCCAGCCCCGGGCATCGCAGCCCAATGCGTTCAGCTGTCTGCTTCTGCAGATGGCTCCGGGGCTGGGCTCCTGGCACACTCCGGGGAGGCCGACCTGGCTGGCAGGCCGACCTGGCTGGCAGGCCCAGCTCCCGGTTTGGGTTCTGCCCCTGCTGTTCTGTGTGCTTGAGGAGTGAACGGGGGATGGGAGCTCTTTCTGTCTGTCTCTCCAACCTTGTCTTTTGTAAAGATTATGCAGGGGCTGCTGTTGTGCAGTGCAGTATGCTGCCACTTGCTGTTTCGTTTCTAAGTTTTGTTTGTTTTTTTTTTAAGGCACAGTTAACGGGCTGAGGGCACTTCCGCGTACTGGCTCACCCGTCACACTTGATGTTAGCCAAAAGGCTGAGAAGCAATGCCCTGGTTCACTCTTTAAATGGCTGCAACAGCTAGGGCTGAGCCGGGCCAGTGCCAGGAGCCAGGAGCATCTTCCAGATCCCCCTTTTGGCTCCCAACACTTGAGCCATTTTCTGCTGCTTTTCCGGGCACATTAGCAGGGAACTAGATGACAAGCAGAGCAGCCAGGACTCGAACCAGCATCCCAGTGGAAGCTGCTGTTGCAGACCGTAGCTGTACCCACTACACGGACACCAACCCTTACGTTGCCACTTGCGATGCTTGCTTCCCATGTTGAAATGCCAGTTAGGAACCCTGGCTGTCCCACTTCCGACCCAGGTCCCTGCACAAGATGGCCCCACTGCTGGGGCCCGGCCAGCCATTTGGGAGACTGGGCGTCCCCGGTCCTGCCTCGAGCCTGGCCCGGTTCTTGCTGTTGAGGGCATATGGAGACGGAGCCAGAAGAGGAGAACTCCGTGTCTTACTGTCTGTGTGTCTTAGAGTTTCTGACTCTGAAATACATTAACAGTTTGAAACGAATATTGAGTGGCACAGCAGATGAAGCCGCCGCTCAGGACGCCCACGTCCCGTGTCAGATCACCAGCTTGAAGCCCAGGTGCCGCTCATCCCGACCAAGTGCCTGCTGATGGACCTGGGCAAAGCGGCAGAAGGCGCCCACGGCGCTGGGCTGCCAACACCCACGTTGGAGACTAGAGTTCCTGGCTCCTGGCTTCAAGCGGTCCCCGACCTGCCTGTTAAGATCTTTTAGGGAGAGAACCAGCAAATGGGAGATTCTTTGGTTCTGCTGCTCTGTCTTCAAATAAGTGAATCTTTTTATTATTATTAAAACTTCGTTTTTAAAATTGATTTTCTCTTTATTTGAAAAGCAGAGCTTCAAAGAGGCTTCAATCACTGGTTCACTCCCCAAATGGCTCCCACGGCCGGGGCTGGGCCAGGCTGCAGCCAGGAGCCTCTGCCCAGGCTCCCACGTGGGTTTAGAGACCCTTGGAGCAGCTGGTGGCTGACCCAGTGCCTATGTGGAATCCCGACATTGTAGATTCTTCCGCTCTGCCACAGTGCCGGCCCCACCTACAAGTAAATGACGGTTTAAAGATGCTGCTTAGGACTTCTGTATCCCAGATCACACTGTGTGACTCAAGTCCTGGATTTTCTACTTCCTGTCCAGCTTCCTACTCATGCACCTGATACACGTGTGGGAGACCAGGATGGAACTGCTGGCTTTGCTGTGGGCCCGGTGCAGTAGCCTAGTGACTCAACTCCTTGCCTTGTGTACACTGGGATCCCATATGGGCACTGGTTTATATCCCATCTTCCACTTCCCATCCAGCTCCCTGCTGTGACCTGGGAAAGCCTTGGGACCCTGAAACCACGTGGGAGACCTGAAAGAAGCTCCTGGCTCCTGGCTCCTGACTTCAGCTGGGTGCAGCTCCGGCTCTTGCGCCCACTTGGGCAGTTGAACCAGTGTACGGAAGATCTTTCTGTCTCTCCTCTCTGTAAATCTGCCTTTTCAATAAAAATAAAAACATCTTTTAAAAAAAAAATCTCAGTCCTCTGCCTTCCCAATAAATATATCTGAAAAAATTTATTTGGACACAGCAACATTTTGAAGTCCATGGATAGTCTTTTTATAATTGGAAAATTCACACACGCGCTTCTTGAAGACTCCCCCATTCACATCCACGTGCAGGTCAGGGTAAACAGCCGCTGCCCGCTGCCCGCTGCCCGCTGCCTCCCCTCATCCCTCGACCCCCGGGTGGGCCATACCCATCTCCCAGGAGCCGCTGCCGGAGGAAGTCGTTGGCTGCCAGCTTGATGGCCTTCTCCGGGGTGACCAAGCTGAGGTTGACCGCAGCGCCTGCGGGAGGGGAGCCCAGCTGAGGGCTTCAGGCTGTACTGGGTCTGCCCCTTCTCTCCGCCTCTCATGCCCACCTTGTCCTCTTCATCAAACCTCTGTTGGCAAAGCAGCAGCCCGGAAGAGCCACGGGGCACTGGCAGGCCCAGGCTTCTAACAGTGACTTTGGACCCATTTTCAAAGCCATGGCCACAACCGTGGGAGGGACTCTGCCGGCCATGGCCGTGGCACTGGGGCATGCCGGAAAACTCCCGTGACCTCTCTAAATAGCTGGAAGTCTTGGTACCCTGCGGGGGCAAGAACTGAGGCTGGAAGGAAGGGGACAGGGCTGGCTGGCCTGCCTTTTAGCCCAGTGCCCCTGGGCCCCATGCTGCACCTGCTGGGGTCCTGCAGGGCTCCATCACGAGGCAGGACTGCCTCTGCCTGCCCCGGGCCCCTTGGCAACTGTTGCCCTGCTCACATGCGCTGAAGCCCCTCACCACACCCCAGAGGAGAGCCAGGCTTCCCCTAAGATCCCTGATCTGCCTGCCGGGCTCACCTCGGTACATGCCCAGGAGGCCCTCGGCCCGCACGGTCTTCACCAGGCAGTCGATCCTGGAGGCAGAGGCCAGGCATGCCCATGAGTGCCCGGAAGCTCGCTTCCATCCCAGCCCACCCCCTCCCCACATGCACCCCCTGCTCACACACCCTGGGGAGTATCTGGAAGGAGCAAGGCCCCCACAGCCTTCCCAGGGGTGCCCGCCCCCTTTCTGCCACGCTGGCACCTACATTCCCTTGTATGAATCCTTCCCGTGTTGGTTCTGCAGGCGGGTCTTGGCCAAGTCGATGGGGAACACACACGTGACGCCCACGAGCCCCGCCACTCCTCCATTGATGAGCTTGGCCGCGAGACTGGGCCCAGAGGAGATAGGAGCAGTGAGGAAAGCAGGCTGGCCAGGGGTACAGGGGCGGGTAGAGATGGCTGTTCCACCGGCCTCATTCCTCAACCCTGCCCTTCTAGGCTCAGGACCCGGCTAGTTCTTCCTGGAGGACTGTACATGCCAGGCCTGAAGCGTGGTCCAGACCCATGGGGAGCTGCCTGCAGAGCTGGGACACCCCAGGGGCTTCTGGCAAAGAGCCAACTCAGCACCCTGGAGCTCTTGGCAGGACACAGGGCTCCGCAGAGCATCCTCTTCCGAGCTGCCTCCAGGGGCTTCTGGGCTCG
This sequence comes from Ochotona curzoniae, assembly GCF_017591425.1. Lineage (NCBI taxonomy): Eukaryota > Metazoa > Chordata > Mammalia > Lagomorpha > Ochotonidae > Ochotona > Ochotona curzoniae. The sequence continues at coordinate 563,602 of NW_024465464.1, forward strand.
CCCTCGTGGCCACGGTGGAGGCCATTTGGAGTTCAGGCCAGGCCAAGCCCAAGCCCTTATTCTGCTGTTGACTCTAGCAGGTTGGCTCTGGGGTTGAATGAGCAAATACAGGGGGCCAGGGAGGGTCCTGGCTGATAGAATGGTCAGGGCTTCGATCAGCAGAGGCTAAGCAGGTGCAAGCAGGGAGATGCTCCCAGTTCAGTGGAAGGTTGAGCCACACAGCACATGTTGCAACCCTTTGGCTAAGTGGGGAACTTTTAATAAACTGAGCATTCGCCAATGAAGCTTTCTCAGACTCAAGTGGGAAGGGCCAACACTAGCTGCAGTCTGGACAAACAAGCAGGAAACATTGTGACAGCGATGAGAGCTGCGGCTGGCATCCTGCCATCTGGGAAGGTGCGGCGGCCGGCTCCAGCACCTGGCATGCGCGTGCACGGGTGTGCCTGGGACTACGCAGACCCGCCCTCTGCTGGACTCAGCTCGTGCCGCAGCTGGAAGCCGGGTGAGCCAGCCAGAACTCACCTCAGGTCTTGCCTGGACATGCTGCAGGCCCGGCTCCTGGGCACCAGTTGTCGCTGGCCACGTGGGAGAGGTCAGGGTGTCCCCTGCAGCGGGGCAGGCAGTTGTCCCTGTAACCTGGGCCCCGGCACCGGTCCTGGGCTGCGGCTGCCTCCTCTGCAAGCGACCAGAACGACACCTGCCTCATGCTCTGAAGAGCCACGCGTGCGCCAGAGCGGCACACCGCGCGTCAGCCTGCGGTATCCCCTCCCGGGGCCTTTGGGACTTTGGAGATCCAGATGAGAATCTGACTCAGGCAATGACAAAACAAGAGGGAAGGGGCTAGGCAGCTAGCCTCGTGGCCAGGCCCTGTATCCTGTCTCAACCCCTGGCTCCGGTGCCTAACTGCCGCTTACCGCTGATGTGCACAGGAGAGGTCCACACTGCATTTTGGCCCAGCAGTGGCCACTGCAGTCATCCAGGCAGTGAGCCAATGAATAGGATCTCTATATGGGGCAAATCCACCTGCACCGCCAGCATCCCTTATGGGTGTCGGTTCATGTTCTGGCTGCTTCCTATCCAATCCAGTTCCCTGCTAGTGCCCCCTGGAGGAGCAGTGGAAGATGGCCCAAGTCCTTGTGCCCCTGCACCCACCCAGGAGACAGGCAGGCAGCTCCAGGCTCCTGGTTTACTCCTGGCACAGCCATTTGGGGAATAAACCAGCATATGAAAAGCCTGTTTCTGTCTCTACTTCCCTCTTTCTCTCGGTGACTCTGCCTTTGAAATAATAAATGCATCTTTAAACAAGTAAGATAGCATGTTTTAAAAGTTAACATGATGGGGCCCGGCACGGTGGCGCAAGTGGTTAAAGGTCCTCCTCACCTTGCACGCCCGGGATCCCATATGGGCACCGGTTCTAATCCCGGCAGCCCCGCTTCCCTTCCAGCTCCCTGCCTGTGGCCCGGGAAAGCAGTCGAGGACGGCCCAAAGCTTTGGGACCCTGCACCCGTGTGGGAGACCCGGAAGAGTCTCCTGGCTTCGGACCGGCATAGTATCGGCCCGTTGCGCTCACTTGGGGAGTGAATCATCGGACGGAAGATCTTCCTCTCTGTCTCTCCTCTCTGTATATCCGCCTTTCCAATGAAAAAATAATAAAAATAAATCTTTAAAAAAAAAAAAGTTAACATGATGGGCCCGGCGCGGTGGCGCAAGTGGTTAAAGGTCCTCGCCTTGCACACCCCAGGATCCCATATGGGCGCCGGTTCTAATCCCGGTGGCCCCACTTCCCTTCCAGCTCCCTGCCTGTGGCCCGGGAAAGCAGTCGAGGACGGCCCAAGGCTTTGGGACCCTGCACCCGCGTGGGAGACCCAGAAGAGGCTCCTGGCTTCGGATCGGCATAGCATCGGCCGTTGCGCTCACTTGGGGAGTGAATCATCGGACGGAAGATCTTCCTCTCTGTCTCTCCTTTCCAATAAAAATAAAATAAATCTTTAAAAAAAAAAAAAGTTAACATGAGGTGGGTCCAGTGTGATGGCCTAGCAGCTAAAGTCCTTGCCTTGAATGCGCTGCGATCCCATATGGGTGCCAGTTTGTATCCCAGCGGCCCTGCTTCCCATCCAGCTCCTTGCTTGTGGCCTGGGAAAGCAGTCAAGCACAGCCCAAAGCCTTGGGACCCTGGACCCATGTGGGAGACCTGGAAAAAGCTCCTGGCTCCTGGATTCATATCAGCTCACCTCCACCAACTGTGGTCACTTGGGCAGTGAATCATCCGAAGATCTTCCTCTGGGCTCGGCGGCGTGGCCTAGCGGCTAAAGTCCTCATCCCTGAATGAGCCAGGATCCCATATGAGCGCCGGTTCTAATCCCAGCAGCTCCATTTCCCAAACAGCTCCCTGCTTGTGGCCTGGGAAAGCAGTCGAGGACGGCCCAAAGCCTTGGGACCCTGCACCCGTGTGGGAGACCCGGAAGGAACTTCTGGCTTCGGATCGGCATAGCATCGACCGTTGCACTCACTTGGGGAGTGAATCAATGGATGGAAGATCTTCCTCTCTGTCTCTCCTCCTCTATGTATATCTGCCTTTCCAATAAAAATTTAAAAATTAAAAAAAAAAAAGTGAGAGGACAGAGTAAAGGGTTCCAACAGCGGTCTGAGGGGAAGAGCTATACAGCCGGGCTCAGTGGTGGCCAGCAAGATGACTGTGCCATGAGGGCGCTGCCGGGGCCTTGGGCGTCCACCCTTGTGCCTGAGACACGCAGGAAGAGACTTTGCACAGTCCTGCTCAGACACCAAGTTGCCCTGCAGGTGCGATTCAACTAAGGGTTGTCCCGGGAGTGGGTGACGCTGGGCCAGCTGCCCGGTGCAAGGGCTCCTCTCTCTGGCCATCTTTATTGTCTCCGGGGGTATCTTGTCAGGGGACAGCGCCCGGCTTTGCTCCCAGGTCATGAGTCAGCGCGCAGCCTGCCAGATGCTCCCACCCAGGGCGGAACAGAAGACTCGCTAGGCTCCACTCTGGGGACTTTAAAATTTTGAGGATTTGGAGCGCAATGGGTAAACCCTTCAGAATACACAGAGGGGAAAGAGGCAGAAGGAGGCAGGGCGCAGCTGTCAGCGAGGCGTGGCCGAGGCAGCTCCCTGGAGAGGGGCGTGGGGACGCAGAGGCTGCAAAGCTGAGCAAGCAGGTGGCCGCCTGCTCAGGTGAGCCTCGGGAGGAATGGCCTGCGAGGAGGTGAGGGGGCAGCAGGGAGGCGATGGCCACGGCCCCGGGCCTGGGGCTCCTTGGCTGAGTCGGAAGCTGCACAAGGTATTTTTCATATGTGTGTGTGTGTTTATTAACTTCTTCTCATTTTATTTTTTTCAAGTTTATTTTTATTGGCAAGTCAGATATACATTGAGTAGGAGATACAGAGAGGAAGATCTTCCATCTGATGATTCACTCCCCAAGTGACTGCAATGACCCATGCTTCGCCGATCCAAAGCCAGGAACCTCTTCCGGGTCTCCCACGTGGGTGCAGGGTCCCAAGGCTTTGGGCCGTCCTCGACTGCTTTCCCAGGCCACAGGCAGGGAGCTGGAAGAGAAGTGGGGCCACCGGGATAGAACCGGCGCCCATATGGGATCCCAGCGTGTTCAAGGTAAGGACTTTAGCCGCTAGTCCACTGCACCGGGCCCCAGATGGGATGAAATGAGAGCAGAGGGGACGCTGACCCGGTCTCCAGGCCCAGGACATGTAGCACACAGAGCTGCTGGCACGACACAGGACGCTCTGGAAAAGCCAGGGTAGTTCACCTGAGGAGACACAAGAAGGCGGCGCGGCCTCCAGGGGGTGTCCCTGCATTCCTGTCCTCACTGTGAGCCACTCTACCATACTGCCAGCAGATGGCCCTACATTGCTTAAGTTACCGTTCAAGAACTCCATTTGTTAAGAAAGAACAATGGAGAGGCCCGGCATGATGGCCTAGCGGCTAAAGTCCTTACCTTGTGGGCGCCGGTTCTAATCCCGGCTGCTCCACTTTCCATCCAGCTCCCTGCTTGTGGCCTGGGAAAGCAGTCGAGAACAGCCCAAAGAGGGGGGATCCTGCACCCACATGGGAGACCCGGAAGAAGCTCCTGGCTCCTGGCTTCAGATTGGCGTTGCGGTCACTTGGGGAATGAACCAGCAGACAGAAGATCTTCCTCTCTGTCTCTCCTCCTCTCTGTATTTGCAATAAAAATAAATAAATCTTAAAAAAAAAAAAAAGAACAGAATGGATTCCTTTCCTTTTTTTGTTAGAATGTTGATAATATTTGAAAGGCAAATTGCTAGGGTCCATGTGGTGGGTGTGGAGGACACAAATGTGAGAAAAGAGCTATCCCATTGCAGGCAGGGCCGGAAGGAGTTTCCCGGTGCACAGCAACGCCGGCGGATGTCTCCGCATCCACCCGAAGGCATTCCGCCTCCCTTTGCACGGACACCGGACAGCCCCGCCGGGAATTCTGTAACCTATTTAGGCATGCTCTGCCACCGTGGAGTTGGTCTTTTCTATCAATGTGAACTTGGAAGTTGATGTTGCGGATACTGTCTTAGCAAAAGGGTCTTTTACTATTCATGCTGTCTCGGCTGCCCCCATCGGCCATCTGCTAATCAAGGGTGTTCAGTCCTGCGGTGTGGTGGGATTCTCTTCTTTCCCTCTTCCCTTGATCTTTAGGTCCCTCCTTCTGCGATGCGTTTCCTCCCTTAACTGATTCAAGATTAAGCTGTAGAATGAGGATTGTAGCAGAATTGTGTTACTGATTGATGTGCACCGTCTATGGAGAGCTTCCTGCCCGCGGGGTGGTCCCGCCTCAAGGTGAAACAAACGGCAGAGTTATCCAAGGTAGGCACACGAGGTCCCTGCCTTCCGAGTGTGGAATCCACTGCTTCTGGCACTGGTCACCTGCCCCAGGGAGCTCCTGCTAGGTGCTCTCAGTACAGCGCCCCCTCCAGGAGACCCTGCCTTGGGGGACAGTCCTCCAGCACACAGCCCCAGAGGCACCTACAGGCTCTGACAAAGCAGCCCTTGGTCCTGCGTTGTCTTGCTACTGCCTGCAACAACAGCATCTCACATGGGTGCTGGTTCAAATCCCAGCTGCTCAACTTCCAACGCAGCGCCCTGCTAATGTGCTTGGGAATATAGTAGAAGATGGTCCACGTGCTTGAGCCCCTGCGCCAATGTGGGAGACCTGGATGAGGCTCCTGGCTCCTGGCTTCAGTCCAGCCCAGCTCTGGCCATGGTGGCCATATGGAGAGAAATCAGCAGAGGGAAGATTTTTCTTATTTCTTGCCCTCATTCTGTTCACTTTGTAACTCTGTCTTTCAAACAATAAAATAAATCTCTAAAAAGATTAAGAGGGCCCAGTGCAGTGGCCTAGCAGCTAAAGGCCTCACTTTGAACGCACTGGGATCCCAATTTGGGCGCTGGTTCTAATCCCGGCAGCTCCACTTCCCATCCTGCTCCCTGCCTGTGGCCTGGGAAAGCAGCAGAGGACGGCCCAAAGCCTTGGGACCCTGCACCCGCGTGGGAGACCCGGAAGAGGCTCCTGGCTTCGGATTGGCGCAGCACCAGCCGCTGTGGTCACTTGGGGAGTGAATCAATGGATGGAAGATCTTCCTCTCGGTATATCTACCTTTCCAATAAAATAAAAATAAATCTTAAAAAAAAAAAAAAAGGCCACCACTGCTGAAGAAGTGTTCTATGCTTAAACTCCTGGATATCTTTTTAAGAAGATTAGTGCGTGGAGACACATTGGGATAGTGATTCCGATCCAATAAGCCCTGGGGTACAGGATTATGAGGTGAAACATCTGGGACTATCTGGAAGCAAACTGAGAAAGGACCGAAAAAGTAAATAAACAGGGGCCCAGCGCCGAGGCCTAGCGGCTAAAGTCCTCACCTTGAACGCACCTGGGATCCCATATGGGCGCCGGTTCTAATCCCGGCAGCTCCACTTCCCATCCAGCTCCCTGCCTGTGGCCCAGGAAAGCAGTCAAGGATGGCCCAAAGCTTTGGGACCCTGCCCCTGCATGGGAGACCTGGAGGAAGTTCCTGGATCCTGGCTTCGGATCAGCATAGCATCAGTCGTTGCACTCACTTGGGGAGTGAATCATCGGACGGAAGATCTTCCTCTCTGTCTCTCCTCCTCTCTGTATATCTGACTTTGCAATGAAAATAATCAACTCTTTAAACAAACAAAAAGTAAGTGAATAAACAAGCTAGGTGCTGGCATTGTGGTGCAGTGGGTTAAGCTGCTGTTAGCAACACTTCAAGTCCTGGTCACTCTGCTTCTGATTAAGGTACCTACTACAGCACCTGGGAAAGCAGAATTTCACCCAAGTACTTGAGCCCCTGTGCTCAGCTGAAGCTCCTGGCCCCTGCTTCCTGGCACAGCTCTGGCCATTGTGATCATCCGGAGACAGAACTGGTGGATGGACACAATCTGTCACTCCACTCATAAAACCAACGCCTGAGCGGGCGACACGGCTTCCGCTGCCCGCTTGCACGCATGCTCTGTGTGGTTGCCCCTGAGTCTAGCGGTGACACTGGGTTGCCTTACACTGGGAAAACAGACATTAGCAATTTCACAGGTGCTCACTCGGCTATATTAGGAGGATGGAAGCTGAGTGCAGAAGACCTGATCCTGTGTGAGGGATTCTCTATGGAAATCGAAAGAAAAGGAAGGTTTATTTGGGGTAACATTTGAAAATCCATGTCTTCTTTCTTTCTTTCTTTCTTTCTTTCTTTCTTTGTTTCTTTCTTTCTTTCTTTCTTTCTTTCTTTCTTTCTTTCTTTCTTTCTTTCTTTCTTTCTTTCAAGATTTATTTTATTTTTATTGGAAAGGCGGATACACAGAGAGGAGGAGAGACAGGAAGATCTTCCATCCGATGATTCATTCCCCACGTGGCCCAATGGCTGGAGCTGAGCCAATCCAAAGCCAGGAGCCAGGAGCTCTTCCAGGTCTCCCACACAGGTGCAGGATCCCAAGGCTTTGGGCCGTCCTCGACTGCCTTCCCGGGCCACAAGCAGGGAACTGGATGGGAAGTGGAGCTGTTGGGATTAGAACCGGCGCCCATATGCGATCCCGGGCATGCAAGTCGAGGATTTTAACCACTGCGCCACCGCGCCGGGCCCGTCTTTTTCTTTTGTAAAAGATTTTATTTATCAAGAAGGCAAACTGAAAAAGAATCTTTTGTTTTTTTTAAGATTTATTTATTTTTATTGGAAAGTCAGAGATATAGAGAGGAAGATCCTCTGCAGAATACAGCAAGAGGAAATGACTGAATTGAGCCACAGCAATTCAGAATCCCTGCTAGGTTAGCTCTGCTCTGAATGGTAAACTGCAAGGAGTAAAGACCGCGTCCTGGGGCCTCCCTGCAGCTAAGATTCTCATACTAGGTTTCATGTAATTTCCCAATGCAGGCTCTTGATTCATTGGAAAAAATGCAACATAATAGTACACATATTGATGCCACTAATTAAGACATTTCCAGATTGTGCTGGTATAAACCGGACAGTGAGCAGGATTCTGAGGTCACCACGGGAAACTTGCCGAGTTAGGAAAGAATGTGAGAAGGAGTTTTTAGAAACAATATCTGATGCTCAAAACCCTTGTTCCTTACAGAACAGCCTCAAGCACAAATTTGTGTATACTGTTTCCTCCAATTTTTTAGTTTGAGTATTTTCCAATAGTTTTTTTTTAAAGATTTATTTATTTTTATTACAAAGGCAGATATACAGAGAGGAGGAGAGACAGGAAGATCTTCCATCCGATGATTCATTCCCCAGGTGGCCCAATGGCTGGAGCTGAGCCAATCCAAAGCCAGGAACCAGGAGCCTCTTCCAGGTCTCCCACAAGCAGGGAGCTGGATGGGAAGTGGAGCTGCCGGGATTAGAACCGGCGCCCATATGGGATCCTGGCACGTTCAAGGCGAGGACTTTAGCCACTAGGCCACCGCGCCGGGCCCTACTTTCCAATAGTTTGTAACAGAAAAATCTGCTTGCTGTGTTGTGTAGCTAAGTGTATACCATCCTGTGCCTTTAAAGCATTTAGTTAGATTTTTGTTCCATAGTTTTTAAAAGTATATATTGTGGCAAGTCCTTAAAAAAAAAAACCATTTTATTAGACTACTAAGTATTTTGTTATTAAATTCAAGTGGTCTGTAGATTCTTTGTGTAGATTTTTTTAAAGTATTGTACTTAGCTTAAATGCATCCAAGACCCTTAATTACTTTATCGTATAAAATACACTTTGTTGGACTATTGAAACAAAAAGAGGAAATGCCTGTGCCAGCATGGCTGGAGGGCACATTCTCACCACGAACTCAGCCGCTCTGCCCCTGGTGCAACCCAGCACCCCCAGGAGAGGCTGCCTGCTCCTGGCCCTGTTAGCGGCATCTCCCTGCCACCTTAAACGTCTCCCGTTTTCCTGCACGCCTCTGTCTTGTATGCACTGTTCCTTTCACCTGGGACAGCCCCTCCCCATCCCCCCCCATCTGGATGGATGAGAAAGTGTGCTTTGGGCATCAGCGTGGGTGCCAGCTCCTCCTGCAGGGCTTTCCGAAGTCCTCTGACCTTGGCTAGCAGCCTCCTCGCTGATCGTCTGGAGACCGAACTGCAGCAGCCACCATGCTGTATAACCTTTGTACCGATGCTGAACCCTGCCAAGATGCTCTATTGTGTGAAGGCTGAGACAGTCCAGCACCCTTGGGCAGAGAGGCGGTGAGGGCCAACCCCTCCTGCTCTAAGCAGGACAACCCTGTCACACACACAGCCGCTCTCAGTTCTTACGGTTAGCAGCTGGGTTGGGGGCTGGCAGACTCATGGAAGGATCCACCTGCTCTTAAGTATCAGCATGGCAGAGCTCTCCCCAACACGTGCCTTGCACGAGGGGAAGTGCCCAGAGGCCCTGGAGCGAGAGAGCAGTAGTTCCCTGCTGCTTTCCTACCACTCTTCCTATTTGGGGCATGCAAAGGAGACAGAAGATTCTTGCTGCTTCTCCCCTCCCCGACCCAGTCTGACACAGACAGGAATGGACACTCACTTGCTTTCATTAAAACTCTCTGCCTTTTCTGGGGCCCAAGCAGAGGCCAGGGGACTACAGGGCGGCTCAACAGCAGGGCGCCAGGAGCCGCTGTTTCGGTGGGTATCTCCTCCATGTGCCTCCCTTCTCCCCCCACGGCAGCTCTGTCACAGTGTGGGCGGCAGGGGATGGGGAGGGAATTGCTGCCAGAACCTAACAAAGCCCCCTCACTCCTCGGGTGGCAAGCAGGTGCTAAGCCAGAATGACAAAGGAAAGGCTGGAGGGTCGAGCGGGCTTCGTCACCCACCCACAGACCTGGGAGTCGGGAAGAGGCAAGCAAGGCCAATGGATGCGAGGCAAAGGCTCCTGCAAGCACAGGTCCTCCAGTGGCTTCGGTGGTGGCTGTCTCCACGACTCCTCAAGCAGGCTCCCTTCCCCGGGGAACCAAGCGCTCCTTTGTGCAACAGCGTACCGCTTTGTGCAACAGTGAGCTTGGAACTTGGAGGGTTACCGGCAAAGGCACAGAATCGACATTGAAACCCAGCTTCTCATTAGTGGTAAACTGTGTAATGTGAAGCACGTGCGAGGGGTTGGTGGCGTGGGGATGGACAAGGATGATGCTGGCGGCCGTGTGGGTCAGCGCGAGGGCTTGAGGCCAGGCTGCAGGTAAGGGAGAGAGGTGAGTCATCGGCTGGACTTCAGAGCCACAACTCAGCTTGAAAGCCCAGCCCTCGAGCCACTGCCATCAAAAGGGGCAGTAGGTTTATTGTGAGGGGGTGGTCTCCCGTTCAGGTGAGTGGCATTTGGTGTTGTCCTGTTTGGGTCCTGGTTTGAATCCTGCTGTGTGACCTTATCCAGCCTTGGAACATTTCTGAAAGGGGCCAGCGCTCACACAGAACACGTAGGCAGGACCAGGCACGTAAAGTTCACAAAATGGCAACTTGCTTTCTCTTTTCCCTGGGGCAACGGAAAGTTGATACGAGGTGTTACTGAGTAGGGGCCTGGAGAGCAGAGTTCAGGGTGAGGGCGGTGTCACGTGGCTTGGACAGGCTGGGGAAATGTCGGAGGGAGGACAGGACGTGGAGCCATTCCTCTTACCAGGGGGTGCAGGGGGAGGGAGAAGGAGGGAGAAGGAGGGTGAGAGAGGTCATTCAGGAGAGCCCGCAGGGTATGGGGGCGGGGATTGAGGGCAGGTCCCAGGTTGTCACAGGTGATTGCCTAAGGATGATTGGTAAGTGGGTGGGATTGCGGGAGGGGCCGGGAGAGATGGGGGTAACATTCTTGGGCAGGGTGCCATGTTAATTTCTGATTGGTGGATAACCAGAAATGCGTGAATTTCGTGAGCTGTAGGAAATGGCGCAGGGTCCAAGATGGCATGTTCAAATCACTCCTTACGGAGGGCAAATAAGGAGGGGAGGGAGGAAGATGCCAAGTGGCAATGAAGAGAGGGCAAGGAGTGCAAGACAAAGTGGCATCACCTCACACTTACTGGGACGACTATTATTAAAATGATACTCACACAAAAGGCCAATTTCTGGCCAGAGTGTACAGGAACTAGAACCATTAGACCTTGCAGTTGCCATGGAAAATGGAAGTGGCAATGACAAAAAAAAAAAAAAATTCAACACAGGGGCCATTACTGTGACACAATAGGTTAAGCTGCCACCAGCAGCCCTGCCATCCTAGATGGGTGCTGATTCCGGTCCCTGCTGCCCATATTCAATTCAGCTCCCTGCTAATGTGCCTGGGCAGCCAGCAGAAGCCGGCCCAAGCACCAGGACCTCTGCACCCACGTGGGAGACCAAGAACAGCCCTGGCTGTTGCAGCCACTTGGAGAGGGAACCAGTGGAGGGAATCTTTCAGTCTCTCTGCCTTCCGTGGTCTGTAACTCTTTCAAATGATGATCTTTTTTAAAATGCTAAATTTTGTGTTATGGGTATTTTACCAACACAGAGAATTAGGAACACAGGGAAAGAAGTGAGCAAGCAAGCTAGGTTTCATTTAAGTATGAAGTAATGGCACTGGGCAGGCAGAGGCGCAGGTGCTCTTCCGGTGAATAATTTGCTAGTTCATTTCCCAAGCAGGAGCCCAAGCTTCCATCATCTCACTGCTTTCCCAGGTACACGAGCAGACGCTGGTGCGGAAGCAGAGCAGTTGGGACATGAACCAGTGTCTATATGAAATGCTGGCATCACAGTGGCTTACCCCAATATGCCAGGATGCCACCCCTAAGAAAAAGATTTTAAGAAGAGCAGTCAAGCTATAGCGAAGCCTGAAAGCTAAATTTTAAATATCACAAAACGTTTTAAAACAAGGGCAGCAGAACATGCTGGTGGATTTCCAATGGGAATTTTTGAAACGGGTGACCAGCATGTGGCAAAGTGGTAAAGATCCCACTTACAACATCCACTTGCCCTATTGCGGTGCTGCCTGGGTTCCCATCTGGGCTCCCCATCCCAGCCTCCTGGTGATGCATACACTCTGGGAGGTACTGGGATCGCCGACCTGCTCTCCCGGCCACCCCCAGGTCTCATGAAGGGAACCCCCAGTCCCCGGCCTTGACCTGGCTGCTGCTGTGGATTTCTGGGAGTGAGCCTGAAGTGCGTTTATTTTTTTACCCCCCTCCTCTCTGCTTCCTCCCCCGACCCCCAAAGATAGAAATTCGAGCCCGCAGAGAATGATGAATGAAGTTGCAGGTAAAAATAAAAGTCGTTTAGTTGAAGAAGGAATGGGCAGAAGTCTTGGTAAATGCCAGCATTTGGAAAGCAAAAGGTCAAACTGCAGACTAGGTTGGGGGAGATACCTGGGGAGGGTGGCACTGGGGCCCGGGAGAGGACTGACGCAGGCGGGCTGGGGGATGCCCCGATGAGGTGCAGACGTCACCCTGTGACTGGTGACAGGTTCTACGCTAAGGAGACACGTGCGCATCCTCACTAGAGGCAGGTTGTGCTGCAACCACAAGGAGCTAAGACTCCAAGGGAAAACGAGAGCTGATGGGTTCCGGGAGTTCTGGTAAGAGAAATTACGGAATAAGGAAAACTCGGCCACTACAGGGCAGAGACTGCAAATAGCACTCTGGTTAAGCTCGGACTATCGGGGTCCCACGGCAGACCCTGGAGCCCAAATCCCGTTTCACCCCATGGCATGGAAAATACAATGTGACCTTCAGGTCCCCTTGCCACAGGCACCTCCAGGATAAGATTACGGGGAAGCTAAAAACAAACAAACAAACAAACAAAAGCTGGTCTCCAGGCTGCTTTAGTGATTAGGTAACATAACCTGTAGCCAGAGCAGCCAAGATTGGCAACCAGAGAGCTAGCTATTGCTAAGGCAAGCACAAGATCACCAGTGTTCGAACAAGTCCACAGTAGCATCAGCAGCTGGACACAGGATCGTGGCCCGTGCCCATGCTCCTGCAGACTACCTAATAGGCAGGAGGGCAGGCCAGCGTGTGGCTGCTGCAGTCAGCACACAGCTTCCTCCCCCATCTTACAACAGAGGGATATCCATCACTACACCACGGTAACCAACAGTGGGGCCAACGTCCTTCCAGGTATGCTGCCCATCAGATGTGGAAGGACGTACTGCCCCACCTGTCACAGACTACTGAACCCTTCCTGCAACAAAGCAGCTCCGAGGCGACATGCTGTTCCCACCCTCGGCACAGGCAGCAGGTCCCCTCATGGTGTCCCGGCTGCCACACAGCCACCATGGTGGATCATACAACCACAGCGTGAGGTGGACGAGGCAAGGCTGCACATGCGCACCTCCTCCGCCTTTCTCCAGGAAATGTGCCTTTGCGCCGGATGCAATTACTGACAGCTGACTTTCCCATCTGTCGTCACCAACTCCATACAGCTTGGCGAGAGCATGGGGTGCAGACTGCTGCATGGAACAAGCCACCATCACAGGCTCCAAACAAGGCGGTCCCAGCTCTCCGCGCTAAGTCTATTACTCAACCACAGAAAGACAACAGAAAAAACCCTCCCATTATCTGTTACTTTATCTGAGCAGTGCACTCCCACCATAGTTGGGCTTCTCTGTGCTGTGGGTTGTCTCTCTTTGCTACAAGTCCTGAGCAGGCAAAGCAGCTTCTCATATGCATTCTCGGTCACCAGATAGAACGCTAAGCACAAAGCCAGTATTTAATACTTACTGAAAACGTGACTCAGTCACTCTTCATCTCAGTCCTCGGGGCACTGACAGGCCAAACTCCACTTGCATCTTGCCTTGCCTCCCTTCTGCGGACTCAATTCTTTCCCAAGGCAGAATGTCTGGACAAAATCCAAGGAGCTAGCTCCACTGTTTTCTAAGCGGCTGAAATACAGCTCCTTGTCTTTGTCATATGCTGCCCTAAATGAATTCCAAGCACGTGACTTTGGTAACAGGTTGCACTCTTGCAAACCTGGAGGTTTCTCCAGGGCACCTGAATTGGTATGCACGATGTGGAGGCCCAAGGCGGTTTCAGCGCACAATAGCCCATCTGGGGATTTGCCAGCTGCCTTCTTGACTAGTTTCTCACAGCTCATTTTGCAACTGAAGGTTTTTGCCGAAATTTCCTAGGAAACCAAGCTTAGGCTTCCTATAAGTGTGTGTGTGGGGGTGAAGTAAATGCATCCATGTTGTTTTTCTGCAAAGCCAAGGGAAAAGGCTCAGGCGAGGGAGACAGTTCCGCAGGGTGAGATCTATAGAGCCGGAAGGGGGAGCAGACCTTGGGCACTGCCCTGCCCCGGCTGGCAGAGGACCCACCGTCCAGCAGCACCGGCCCAATAGGTTTTTTTTTTTTTTTTTTTTCCAAAAGCACTTCTTGCATAACAAGTTCCTGAAGGCCATTCATCTCCTCTGGAAAATTCCAGGGCAAAGTCTGGCCTCTTGAAAGCTCTTCTGGGTGGTTTTTTCAACGTGGCAACTAGCACACTCAACAAATGCAGAGCACAGAAGAAAGAACCCAAGCCTGCCTCCCGGTGGGCCACTTGTTTATAATATGCAATTCACCCAACGGGAATCGATCAAGACAAAAAGTACTTTTAGATCTAAAAGCCAGAAAAGTTGATAATAATTTCAGGGCAAGATTCAGTAACACTACATGGTTCCCCTAAAGCCTGCCTTACCAGTTTCTTTGAATGTTCTTTTAAGTTAGATATACAGAGAGGAGAGACAAGAGAGGAAGATCTTCCATCTGATGATTCACTCCCCAAGTGACTGCAATGGCCGGTGCGGCGCTGATCCGAAGCCAGGAGCCAGGAACTTCCTCCAGGTCTCCCACACTGGGGCAGGGTCCTCGACTGCTTTCCCAGGCCACAAGCAGGGAGCTGGATGGGAAGCTGGGAAGCTGGGACGCTGGGATTAGAACTGGTGCCAATATGAGATCCCAGCATGTTCAAGGTGAGGACTTTAGCCGCTAGGCCACCACGCCAGGCCCTAAATTTATTTATTTTTGTTGGAAAGTCAGGTGTATAGAGGAGACAAAGATCTTCCGTTCGTTGATTCAGTCTCCAAGAGGCCGCAATGGCCAGAGCTGAGCCAATCTGAAGCCAGGATCCAGGAACTTCCTCCATGTCTCCCACATGGATGCAGGGTCCCAAGGCTTTAGGTCTTTCTTGATTGCATTCCCAGGCCACAAGCAGGGAGCTGGATGGGAAGTGAAGCAGCTGGGACATGAACCCCCACCCATGTGGGATCCTGGTGTGTACAAGGGTAGGATAGTCACTAAGCTAGCGTGCCAGGCCCACTTTCTTAAAGAACTTGAACTGCTTAGGGCTTGACCAGGAAGAAGCCAGGAGCCTAAAAACTTATACAGACAAGGAGATACAGAAAAAGCTCTGGTTACTGGTTCTCTCCCACACTGGCTGGAAGAGAATCTTCTAGGTGTCCCATGTAGGGGAGGGGGCCCTCTTCTGCTGGCTGTCCAGGCCACAAGCAGGAAGCTGAGTGGGAAGTGGGGCAACTGGCTCCCATATGGGATGCTGGCACTAGAGGAGGCAGCTGATCCTGCACGTCGCATTGCTGGCCCCACTGTACTAATTTTGACACAGTGAGCCAACTGGAAGACAGTCACTTCTACCATGTTTTGCTGGTGGTAATTTTGTGTCCCAGGAAGACAAATCTGGAGACGCTGCAAATAGCACTGTTGGGAACAATAAAGCTGAGCATGAAGAGAGAAAAAAAGCTAGCCTCAGTTTAGTGAGGGAATCCTGTCTCAGTAAATCTGTGATAATGAATCATACACAGAGAAGGGCTCGTGTTGTCAGGTCCAGGGACAAGGTGCGGACACCAGTTGGAGGAAGGACAGGCCCGACGGTGCCCTGCAGTGAATCAAAGCAGTCCATTTTCGGGGTCTCCCATGTGGGTGCCAGGTCCCAAAGCTTTGGGTTGTCCTCAACTGCTTTCCCAGGCCTCAGCTGGATGGGAAGTGGGGCCACTGGGATTAGAACCAGCGGCCATATGGGATCCTGGCTCGTTCAAGGTGAGAACTTTAGCTGACAGGCTACCGTGCTGGAACTGAGACAGTAAATTTGACAAACATGCTGGGGCTTGGTGATGCTTTGTACTTCAAACGGGTTTAGAAACTACATGGAAATGCAACTGCTAAAATGGTTCCATGAAGTTCGAGAAGGCATTGTATAGCAGAAATGCTTTTGATGAGAATGAGACTGTGAATGTAGTTCTAAAGGAGCAGGAAGATCTCAAAAATGCCTACATGTTAGCCAGTAACAGCATTCTGACCCCGAATGATTGGGGCTCAAACTTTGAGAGGATCTGGCTAACTGATGATGTTTGAGTTTCTACAAGCTCAATTTTTAAAGGAGCAAACATGACAGGAGTCCTGGTTTGTTAAATTACAGCGGACTGATACAAACGTAGGTCCTTCATACCTGTCCTCTCTGGTCCCTTCCTCTTAACAAAATGATCATGTGTGACTTGTAGTTCAGGCAAGTGTAAGCTAACACCTGTTACTAATCACCTGCAACCAATGGCAGGCTGGAGTGGTCCTACCCCCCTTTACCTGCCCCCCAGTCTACCCCAGATGCTTGACAAAGATGAAAATTAATGCACCGTACAATTCTTACGTTCTGAACGCAGAAACCTGTACGAGTCATGTGGCAAGGACGGGGTGGGAGGGGGAGGCAGAGTGATGTGTCCCTGACTTGTGGCAGCATGTCGAGGGGCAGCTCTGCAAATCTGTTGACTTTCTCCACACAGTATGAACCAGCAGCAGCAGTGCCGGGTGCAGTGGCGCCCCGCGCCCCTCCAATCCCCATGGATTCTTGATGAACTGGAATCATGCTTCCCGAGTGATGATGGGATTGCTTCTCAAAGCCCTCGTTCACATGGGAGCCTGGATTTGTCTGGATGGTAAAAGTGACACACAGACACACACACACACACGCCACAGCCTTGCTATTTTAAGATTGTACTTTATACAAAATAACCAGTTCATATGGAAATAAATCTACAGACCTCCAAGGATCAAAAAGCTTTTTAAAAAGTTCTCTTTAAAAAAATTATCCAACACACAATATTGAACTAACTATTGAGGTAAGTGTCGCTCTCAGTGAAGCAGGAAATCAGCAGACCATGACAAAACAGACACACTACAAAAATAAATAGCACCCCCCTTCCAGAGTGGCCGGGAATGTTGACACGGCGCAGTGCCTCTGCGGCAAGAGCGGACTCCCGGACCCTGTGCGCCCGGGGCTGGTGGAGGCGCCCTGGGCTCCAGGAGCTGTACAAGGCAGCAGAGTGAGGTACCTAAGCCCCAGGGAAGGAGGGGAAGGGCTCCCAGAGTCCTGGCACAGGGGCCAGAAGCCCGGTCCCTCTGGCCATTTCTGTGCCTGGCTCCTGCTCTGTCCACCCTTCTCAAACCCATGCAGGACAATCATTAGGCTAGCAGGCGTTTCTAGTTAAAGAGTTAAGACTAGGGAAAGGGGCAGAGTTCAAGCCACGTCCAAGGACAGTCCTGCTGCATTCCTCCTAGCAGACAGAACCAACACTAGACTTGGCTCTGAGAAGGCAAGGGGCCCTGTTCTTCCAACTCCATTTTTGCAAAGGGGAAGTGCAGCAAACTCAGTGTTGTAAGGCAGTCCAACCCGCTGGAAGAGAAAAGGAGCCTGGTTCCTTCTCCCACGGCAACGCGCCAGCACAGCAGGGCTCCCAGCTAGTGACGGGAGCTCCGGCTGTCCTCCCCTCAGCAGGACACAGCATCACAGAGCTCCCCCGGGACTTGGCACTGGAAAACTCTAACCCATGGAACGGATCTGCATGAGGGACAATGAAACGTGGGACCAGATCAACAAACACAAAGCCCGAACCCTGTTCTCATCTCTCACCTCTACAAAGCAAGGTGCTCTGGAGCCACATCAAGATTCAGACGGTGTGGGGATGCGGGATCTAGCAGCCCCGTGACATTTCCAAGGAGGCCACAGAGGCAGTGAAAAACAAGTCCATCAAGCAGTGTGGACTCAGAGCTTGTTTCTGACGGTTGCGGTGACAGCAGCGGAACTGGGTGTGTCTGGGCAGTATATTCCTTGATGCCAGCAGGAACTGGCATAATAATGATGACAATACAGCAGATATGTGGCATAACGATAATGAATGGCTGGGCACAAGGAGCACTTTCGAGGGCGTAGGCTATATTGTATTAGCACTTAAGGTTAGTTTCAAAGGAGGGGCATAGGTCTTCAGAACATATAAAAATACACATGATTGAGGGCTGCCTTTTGGTACGGCTCTGCGAGAATCAAAGCACTGCTCAACACGGCACACGTGCACTGCCACAACAAGGAAGCCAACCTGTTAAAGAAATGTGGTGGCTGAACTGTAAAAACACAAATCCTGATAATTTGTTCTTCACACGCTTCCATCAGTTTTGTTTTGACAGTAGCTCCCGTTGCTTTTTAAATAAGCAGATTCCGACGTGCAAGAAATGAAAATCAGGACTCTTGCTTTCCCCATGCAGACTGTTTCCTCGGGCCTCCGAGCAAGGACCTCACCAACCACCCGGCTATGGCGTCAACAGGTGTGACGTGTTCCTCCTAAGCATCCCTGTAGCTCGGCCGCCCCCTTCTGGGGAACACTGAGAGCTGGCACAGGGACAAGGGGACAGTGACGACCTACAATGCAAGATGTCTTTCCACCCTGAAAGCACACCATTTTAGGAATATCCTCACTTGCTACCTCCTAACCCTATCACGCAACTACCAATTCCCTAATGAAACGATGGCAAATGCATTTGCCTCTGCTTTAAGACACTTGGAAAAAAGAAGTGCTGGAGGAGGAGGAGGAGGAAGACGAGGCAAGACAGACTGCTTGGGGCGGGGGGGGGGCGGGGGCGGGCGAGTAGGTCAAAGGTTCACAGTTGCTCTGGGCCACGCATGTTCCTGCAGCCTGGCAGCTCCTGGCTGCGCTCAGCTCTGCACTTCCCAGACCAGGCAAGGCCTGGGGAGGGAGGACGAGGACGTGCAATGCATGACCTCACCCACAGAGGACGCTGTTGCTCTTGTTCACAGTGTTATCATTTAATACAGTAGTTCAGTTCCCTATTGCTTGTCCCTAGTATTTTCTCATGTTTACAAATGGAAATTAAAAGGAAACCAGATTCTCCACCCCCCTACTGTTTATAGCATCTAAAGAAACAGTAACAGGCAGTGGGGGAAGGAGCTGGGAGAGGGAGGAGCCAGGGTTCCCTGGAGCAGGCACACACACCCTGCTATCATGGCAGCACCATGGGAAGAGGCCCTATGGTTACTTGCCTGAAGAAGTTAAGAGGGCTCTCGCGCAAACCAACTTTCAATACAGAAAGACAAAAAGCTTAGTTGGCCAGATGCTCTGGGCCCAGACCAGGTCTAGCTGGTCCCCTGCTTCTGCAGCAGCATAGAGACTGAAGTACCAAACCTCTGACCCAAAGGCGGGCAGAGACCTATCTATAAATCTGACTTTTTCACGTTCCTAAGCCAGACTATGCCCATGATAGCTTTCTACCCAGAATTCCAAAGGAGAATGGAGACTCCAAGCTCAACCCACCTGCAAACAACTTAGCATGGGAATCTCAGAGAAAATTTCCTATTTTTGTTCATCTCATCACTCGGCCATCAGTGTTGCCTACCCTCAGCACCAATATGACATTTAAAAAGCATCTGCTTCCTGCCAAGCAGCTCCATCCCAATGAAGCTGGTGCTTTGGGGCCCACCCTGCCAAGGGCTCTCCATCCCAATGGAGTCGGTGCATTGGGGCCCATCTCTCATGTGGTTGCTTCTGATGTTTCCTTGCTCACCGACAGGATGTGGTGAGCATGACAGATGTATGTTTCATCAGGGACAAGGGAACCAGAGGGAAAGCTTGCAACTGACCCCTTCTTGCAGCTGAGCTTCTACAGAAATCGGGGCAGGTTGGTAACATTAAGGCATGATCCCCAAAGCATGTGTCCACGTATGCTCATCTCCACAAGGACCTTGCACTTTCAGAACACAGCCCTTAGTTTCCTATGCCCCCTTCACCTTCCTTGTTGGCCATTCAACAGTTACAACATGGGGCCTACCTTTGGTGACCTGAACTGAAACACAGAATGCTAAGCAGGGAGAATCAGAATCCAGTGTTAACTCACTTCCGAAACGGTAATAAAGTAATACTGAAATACGTCTCCTAGCACAGATACAACAAATGATTTCCAAGAACCGTTCCTGACAGCTATTTCAAATCACAACTGCTTTTTACTATGATTCATTTAAAACGAATAAAAACTATATAGATAATGAAATATTCCTAAATTCAAATTGTAAGTCTACAGAATAGTTTTCCTATTTGAACTTGTGCAACTTGTTCCTTCACACTACCATGCACAAACCTGAGTAGTCGCACCCGAAGTGTGGTTGGTGCCAGAAAAGCCTGGTGTGCTGTCGCCCAGGTCACAGCCGCGACAGGCCTGTGAAGGGCGAGTCATGGAATCAGTGAAGTGTCACAGTGACCCAGGTCCTGATCCTGGTCACGACTGTCCGGTGGAGGAAGCACGGGGTCGCTCACCTGAAGGGCACGCGGCCTCCCCGGGGAGGAGCGAACCAGTTGGGGGACAGGCCTAACCACAGTCTGCCGAGCTGACTGCAAACGTCTCCAGCGAATGAAAGGCTGGCTGGCTACTAAGCAAACGCGGTGAGGCGCAAGTCGAAACCTTCCCTACCCTTCTCTCCGGCTCCCAGGTGTACGCTCCGTGATGTGATTGTAAACAAGTCAGCGATCACTCCAGTGCTGTGTGACCCCCAGGGTCAGGATTCCCATTTCTCCCAAGCCCCTCCCCCTACTTTATGTACAATACATTCACCTCCAACAGACATTATTTTAAAAGGCAACATGAAAATTCTGTAAACTGGACCCAGCTGGGAAAATATTAATACTACGCATAGTCCCTTCCCCAAAGAGATTACCTGAGTTTAGCTGCTCATGAACATTTAAAAGCACCACTCCACTCTTATGTATGTAAGTCCCTCCCCCGCCAAGCCACAAATGATTTTCCCTGAACAAGAGTCTCGAGCTGCGGAGAAGCCAGCATCAGTTCCGGTCCACTCGTTCCTCCCGGCTGGGCGCGGCAGCTCTGCAGGCCATCTCTCAGGAGGCGCCGTCTCTAACAGTGTGCTTCCATGCCTGGGGAGCGGCTCCGGCTCGGCTCCGGCTCCTGAGGGCAAGCGGCCACTCACTGTGGAAGGGCAGTGCACGCAACAGGGACAGAGCTGGGCAAGGGCCACTCACTGCCCTGGATTCTCGACATTCAGTCTTCATGTGCAGCTTTTCATTGGCTTGGGGGTCATTTCCTCCTTGGACTAGCTCTGGGACAGACAAAATAAAGGCATTTTAAGCAAACTTAAACATTGTATTGTTTAAAATAATTAAATACCAAAGAGCTGTCTGTGTACACTGCTCTACACAATCTCCCCGCACTCTGACCCCAGGCCTGGACACAGCAGCTGTTGGGCATCTGGCACACCAGCTCAGAGTCCCAGGGGAGGAAGCAGGCGAGAGTCGGGAGGCAGAAACACTGCACGCGAAGCAGCTCGGAGAAGGAACCCCACGTACCCCAAGACCCGAGTGACTCGTCTCTCTCAAGTGAACATTTAGGATGACCGACGACAGCAAACAGGAAGGGGACTGGAAGCAGAGGGCCTTCGTGACTCGCTGTACCTTACGGCCTACCTCACCTGAAGCACTTCAGAGGAAAAGTCCCTGAGTTAACAGGACGCCACAGCCCGAGATCAGCAATAAGGTCACAGGAGTTAAACTGGAGACCTTGTGTACACTGCCCCGATGCTCCTAAGGGCTACACATGGTGAAGTCGGCTGAGATCTGACAGCCGAGCCTGGCACAGCGGTGTGAATGTTGAGCAGGGCACTGGCATTCGGTGTGAGGCTGCCAGGATTTGAATCTCGGCTCTGTTCCTATTCTGGCTTCCTGCTGATGCGCGCTGTGAGAAGCACCTGCTGATGACTCGGACACTTGGGCTTGCGCCACACACACAACACACAGGGACGAGCTCCTGGCCCTGGCCCTGGCCTAGCGGTGCTTGCTGTGGGCATGTAAGGAGTGAGCAACATAAGGGTCGTTCTCTTTCTCTACTTCTTGCACACATAAATTCCCAAATCGGAAACACAGCTCTTCCCAAGCACTTCTGGTGAGCACTGCTCATTTGTCCCATCTCGCGGAGCGGTGAGAGAAGCTCTGCTTTTTTGCGGACTCTCACCTGATCCAGAGGAAGTGTGGCGGGCTTGTGTGGGGGCAGCTCTTCCTGTGCCGGGGTCTTTGGGAATGAGGACTGTGACTGGGCTGGGTGCATCTGCATTCTATGATCAGAAGAAAGCAGCAGTTACAAAGTATGAAGACAAACCACCATAAGGCAGGTAAAGACCTGCATGCATTATCTGGCTGATAGAAGCTAGCCGCATCACTACTGCAATAAACTCACGCTGTCTCCTGAAGGCCCACAGGGTGTCTGCATCTGTTCTTGACCAAAGTGTTGGTTGAAATCAGGGGAAAACCTGGACTGCTTTTACAAATTATTATTAAAAAAAAAAAAAAAAAAAAAAAGGGGGGGGGGACTAAGCGGACAATTAACAACCACAAATACCTGAGCTGAGATCAGAAACCAAGCAGAACAAAGAAAGCTCCACAACACGTTAGTGACAACGAGGGGGACTGGAACGGGATTAGTAGGGGGTACCACCGGCACTTGTGGAGGAGGGCTTAAGGGTCACACAAGTCCTGTGATGTCGTTCTCAATGGTTTAAAGAGAAAGACATAAACGATAGCTGGAGACATGTTAGGCAGGGGAAAGGATTTGACAGAGAGATGACAAGCGGCACGATGCACAGGCCTCCCGGGAAGCTGCTGACCAGGGCTGGTTCCCTGATGAGGCAAGCCACTTCACTTGCCACTGTTTGTAAGGCAGGTGACAGGCACATGCACACACAGCCCATCTGCTGGTTTACTATTTCAAAATGTTCGCATGTCACAGAACCTCACTAAACATTAGAAGCCTTGAGGATTTTTTTAAAGCTTTCTTTTTTTTTTTTTTAAATAATCTTACCTAGTTGATTAGGGTATAAAGGGTCAAGGGCCACAGGAAAGCGGGTAGTACCACTGTTTCCACACTAATCTCATCATTTCCCCTCCCCCTGTATCTGGGGTCAAGGGAGAAACAAAGGGAGAAGCCTCCCACCCATAGGATTATTCAATTCCTTCTAGATAAATCTAGTCTCCACTGTTATGGAGAGAAACTTCAATATTACACATGCTCTCCTCTGCCAATTGGAGCAGACCCATCTACTGTGGTCAGTGTGTCTAAATTCAGCAATCCAGCAGCAAGGGCGACAGCCTCTGGCGACAGCTTTCAAATGCCAGGTACCAAAATCTAAAAACTGGACTCTAAGCCTAACCTTGACTAAGTCCTCATAGCACTACTTCACAAAGGGCCAGGATCATGCCGCCCCAGGTTATGCTGCTTGTCTACTGAGTCTGCATCCCACACAGGCAGCAGCTGAGGTCCTGGCGTTTGCACTTCCAGTCCAGTTCCACGCAGAAGTGCCTGAACAGGTGGTGGGAAGTGGCCCGCGTTCTTGAGCCTCTGCATCCGGGCTCCTGAATTGACCTGCTCCAGCCCCAACAGCACTGGTTGCTTATTCTAATTCTGCCTTTTTTTTTTTTTTCATTGGAAAGGCGGATATACAGAGAGGAGAAACAGAGAGCAAGATCTTCCGTCCGATGATTCACTCCCCAAGTGAGCGCAACGGCCGGTGCTATGCCGATCCGAAGCCAGGAGCCTCTTCTGGGTCTCCCACGTGGGTACAGGGTCCCAAAGCCTTGGGCCATCCTCGACTGCCTTCCCGGGCCACAGGCAGGGAGCTGGAAGGGAAGCGGGGCTGCCGGGATTAGAACCGGCACCCATATGGGATCCCGGGTGTGCAAGGCGAGGACCTTAACCACTGCGCCACCGTGCCGGGCCCTA
This sequence comes from Ochotona curzoniae, assembly GCF_017591425.1. Lineage (NCBI taxonomy): Eukaryota > Metazoa > Chordata > Mammalia > Lagomorpha > Ochotonidae > Ochotona > Ochotona curzoniae. The sequence goes on from NW_024465464.1 coordinate 587,114, forward strand.
ATTCTGCCTTTTAAACCAATAAATCTTAGAAGATAAATGAAGCTTCCCTTTATTCCTCAGGGCCACCTTTGTCACAAATAACATGTCTGTATTTCCCCAACATCTCCCCCCCCAACATACACCAAAAACAAACAAACAAAAAACAAACCCCAAACCCCACAAAAATCTTCCTACCCTGATGGTCTGTACATTTCCTGGAAAGGTCCTCTCACTCCACCTCCAGTGCCAACTGGTTCCATCATTACAGCTTGAAAGTGACCCGGTGGGCCCTCTTCCTGACATCGAAAGAGGGGTCTTTCCTGAGAGAGGCCATTGGGCTGGGCAACCGCAGGTTGGTGAGGCGGGGCAGCAGCCACGGGGGAGGGGTACACCCTGGGCTGAAGGTGACCAGCTGGACGCTGGGGTGTATAGGAAGGCCCCGTGTGTAACATCACACCCTGGGCTGGGAAAGCCGAGGAACCAAAACCAATCCCTGAACCCAAAGGTGCAGGGGCAGTTCCGTAAAGATATTCGCTGGTGGATAATGAATTCTGTCGTTTGGTAGCTGCATTATGGTTGTCTAGGTCTAAAAATTCTTTGGGACTCTCTGGTCCCTCCATAGATTCATCCAGCTTTTCTTCCTCTGGACCAAGGCTCTGCCCATCAGTTGGGACAACTTTAGCAGCTACTGCATCCATCTGAGTTGGGGAAGTTAAGGCAGCATTCAACGCCTCACAACCTTGCAGATGAGGCATGGCGTTCTTATCTGAGAAGAGGGAGCGGGCCGGGGGAGGCTCTCTGGCCAGGGGGCCGCCGGGGCTGCCCTGGGGATGGAGAGGTCTCTGCCAGTCAGAAAAGCCCTGGGGACAGACGTAGTAGGGAGTTCGCTGGTAGTGATGGTAGGCAGGTTGAGGTGGCGGCTGGTAGGCGTAGCGCATGCCATGGGGGGCGCGGTACCGGGGAAAGACGCCAGCGTGAGGGCTGTTGGACTGAAAGCCTGCAGCGGGGAAATGCTGAGGGTGTGGGGCCGAGCTCGTCCCTCCCATCAGGGGACCCAAGCCCTGCAGGCCTGAGCTGAGGTGGTAATGGGTGCCTGAATTTGGGTATTCCAGGCTAGGCACATACAGGGGAGAGAACTGGCTCACAGAGCTGGCCATCAAACTGGTGTCTGTGTTGGGAGGTGTGGTCGCATTGTGTCCTGAGCACGGCAGGGTCTCCTGGCCTGTTTTGCCTCTGGGGCAAAGGGGCTTTTCAGACCCACTGCCCCCAAGGCCTTTCCCTTCAGCCCCACAAGGAGATGCTTCCCCCAGAACTCCGTTCTCAGGGAGGTCTCTCCTACACCCCGGGGTGGCTGGGTGACTGTAGATGCCGTCAGCAGGCCAGGCGCTCTTGCCCGTGGTTGCTTTACAGTTGTCCACGGAGTCGGAGGAGTTGCCTTTGAGCTCTAGGCCCTCCGTGTCCCTTTGCTGAGGTGAATCCTGCCTGGAGCAGCCCGTCTGCAGGGGAGGTGTGGAGTGAGGTAGTGGGGTGAGGTACACGCCCTCTGAAGCTCCGACACTTGCTGCTTTCTCATCCAAGCCCTGCACAGGCTCTGCTGCAAACAGAGAACAAAATGACAGACTTAACAGACATGCCAATGAAAACATGACATGCAGGGGTGGGGGGCTGATATGTGGCAATTTAAGCCTTAACTAAACAGAGTTCTTAAAGGATCACAATGTTGGGGGGCCCTGAAGGTTCCCTTTGACAGGCCCAGTGGCAAAACAGCAATTCAATTGCTACTCCTAAGATCTGCCAAAAGGTAGACATGTCCTTTGCTTCCCCTTGCAGTGCTGTGGCAATCACATTCATGCTGCATGGTAAACTGCAGGGTAAAACCTAGCATGAGAGTATGGCTACCATTACAACTGTTGGCCAAGCTGGAAAGTTTAGAAAATTGACACAATGAGAAGGACCTGTGTAGGATGGACATTCAGGAAGGACATATGTCTGACTTTTATCACACTAGAATATAAATTCGAGGGACTGGCATTTACGCTTAGCAGTGAAGATGCCAGCATCTCCTGAGAGCCCACCTTCAACACTTTGAGCTCCTGACTCCAGCTCAGGGAGCGGAATTCCTGTCAAGTCACGTGGGGGATCTCAACTCCGGTCCAGCCCTGCCCAGCTTGGGTTTCTGCGGTCATTTAGGGAGTCAGGAGACAGAAGGGCTCTTTTGTTGCAAAAGAACAGAAGCTGCAGAGAAGTTTTCCCTCACTTGCACAGATCAGGGTCTCCGTGTCTAGTGACCAAATGTATTTATCTTATTTGGATGTCTTGAAAAGCAAGATGCTATAACACACGCCTCCAATTTAACAGATAAACCCTCAATTCTGATTTTTTATTAACATTTCAGATTCTCTAAAATCACCTTTCAGATTCCTAAACCAAATGAAAAGAATGGCTATACCTCAGACTATATGTGAATTAATCTGGATTTACAGGTCAAAAGCAGAAACCACAAGGAACATTAAGAACTATTCTTTTTAAAAAAAAAAAAAAAAAGCAAAAAAAAAAAAAAACAACTTTATTTTTACCGGAGAGGCAAATTTACAAAGGACACTCCCTCCAAGTGTAAGCTCTACTGCCGTTAACTTTTTAGGTAGACTCTTCATTGCTATAAAGTCCCCAGGGGTGCAGTGGGTTAACCTACCGCCTAAGATAGCAGCATCTTAGTAGAGTGCTGGTTTGGGTTCTAACTGCTCTACTTCCAATCCATCTGCCAACACAGGAGACCTGGCTTTATCTGCTCCAGCCCTGGCCATGTAGCCATGTGGGAGAGTGAAGCAATGGATGAAAATCTCCTCTCTACCGGCCAATCCTCAACCCACAACTCTGCCTTTTAAATAAATCTCAAAAACAAAACAAAAAGTGCAAGCGCCTCTTATCTTTGACTTCTGCAGTGAAGAAAATCACAACACATACCAGACATCCATCCCTGCAGGAACATTTGTCCCCTCCGGTTCAATGCTCACTCTTAAAAAAAGGACTTACTTTCTAATTAGAAAGGCAGATCAGATATATGGAGAGAAGGAGAGACTAGAGAAAGATCTTCCATTTGCTGGTTCACTGTAACAGCCAAGGCTGATCCAATCCAAAGCCAGGAGGAGCCAGGAGCTTCTTCCAGGTCTCCCATGCAGGTGCAGGGTCCCAAGAACCTGGGTCATTCTTCACTGCTTTCCCAGGCCACAGGCAGGGAGCTAGATGGGAAGTGGAGCAGCCAGGACATGAATCGGTGCCCAAATGGGATCCTGGCTGGTTCCAGAACTGGCTGCCCCCACTGCTGAGCCAGAGCCCTGTTTGTGTGCTTGGGTTAGCAGGAGAATGAGGTCCTTGGGCTCTGGTGCGGCCCAGCCCTGGCTGTTGCGGCCATTTGGAGGCAAGTGTACAGATGGAAGATCTTTCTTTGTCACTCATTCTCTCTGTAAAATATGACTTTCTAAAAAAGGGGTCTTTAGAAAAAATAGTAAAGGCAATATAATACACAGTGGTTAAGAGCAAGGATTCCGGGCCTAGTATGCGTATGGATTGAAATTTCACCTCCACTTATTAGCAAATAATCTAACATTTTTGTGCCTTGGATAAAAATTCATCAGAGGTAAAAGTCTGTAGAGTAACACAGGATTTATAGACCCAAGTACTATGATTGGTTCATAACTGAGTCGCTCAAGAAAAAGTGGCTGGAAACCAATTTTGATTTTGTCCAAATAACTTGAAGAGCCAACAGTCAGATGAAAAACGACCATGTGAATTACCCCGCCACCGTCAGGCAGCTGTGTCTGGCTGTTACCCTGTGTTCATCCTGGGTTGCCCAAGGCAGGCCTGGGAGCTGACACACTTACGGACACTGAGTGAGCTGCCTGTGGCAAGGGCCAGGGAAGTCGGGGTGGGGTGGTGAGGCACACCTGGTGGGCACACACGGGAGGAGAGCTGCTGCATGGCAATCATCTCAGGACTGTCCATCATGGAGTCCCCTCCTTGCGCACCTCGCAGAGCCTGTGAAGGAGCTCCAAACAGAGAGCCTGGCGCTGGGGCTGGAGGTGGGTGCAGGCGATGTCCAGCAGACTTACAGGGTGGTCGTATGTACCCTGAAGAAGGAACTCCATGAGGTAGAAAGCTTGGTTGTTCAGTCCACTGGTTTGGGGGAATGGGAGGTCTCATCATCCGGGAATCCATCATGTGACCAAGAGTGCGAGGCTGCTGAGAGGGTCCTGGCCCCAAGTGGCCCTTTTCATCGGGCCCCAAGGGTCCTGGGTTTGTAGCACCATGGTTCCCATTCCAGACAGCACAGTGTACTCGATTCATGTACTTGTAGGATCGATACACGTGGCCAGCAGGAATCTCTGGGCTCTCGGGAAAGTTGGCGGATCGGGCTGGAACACCAGCATGCCTGGGAGGAGCGAATCCTGGCTGGAACTGAGCTGGGGTATACACGCTTCCATCCTGACTGGGGTCACTCATCTGTCCAAGTTGTAAGGATCCAGGATGCGACCCCATGTTAGAAAGGTGTGTTAGTCCCCCACATATTGGCTTCTCTTCAGGTGCACCCGGCCTGGGTCCTCGGTGGCTGTTAATTCCAACTGGAGCCTGGCAATAAGACATGGCACAAGAATTAACCAGAATCTCGGAACTGGGCAGGACTTGTGTGCTTCGCCTACTGGAAACGATTCTTCAGAACCTGAGGCAATAAATGTAACTTGGGGAGATTCTGGGGGGTCAGGGGCTTGCTCCACTCTGATCAGCTCTCTGCTTAAAGCAGTGGAGGACAGTCCTTGGGCCCCTGCACCACATGGGAGGCCGGGAAGAAGCTCCTGGCTCCCAGCTTCGGGTCAACTCAACTCAGTTGAGTGAACAAGATAGAAAATGTACCTGCAGGTCCCTTCATGCCTCCTCCTGCGGGGCGGGTTCCTTACCTGTAGGGCGAAAGGCTGCTGATGCTGCTGGACAGGCTCTCCAGGGTGTGGTTCTGGGACTCGAGAGACACCAAACACGCCGCTAGGATCCAAAGTCCGAAGAGGGCCAAATGCCCTTGGGACTGCTGGTCTCTGCAGGGCAGAGCACAGACATTAGGTGGACAGCCAGGGCTGTCCTGAAGACATGCTGCTACAAGTGTAGGTGCCAGCCACCAGGCATCCAGTGACAAGAGAAGGAAGACGGCGACACAGAACTCACCCAGGTTTAGAACTTACTCCTAAAGAACGGAAGGCGTTTCCCCTCGCTAGGGGAGTCAAGAATAAAATTAAAGCAGCCTCTCAAATGTCCTTGCTGTCACTGCAACACTACCACCACCAAGCCTTGAGACATTTTTTCCTCCTCAATTCCATCCTGCTGTGCGATACTTGAGGATAAAGTGTATGTTTCACGCACTATTAGCATGCTTAATGTACAGAAAGAGCACACTTTTAAGTTTTTGCTTACACCGAGAAGACAGAATTGGACTAATCAGTAAATAATTCATGGGGAAAAGAACTCACACATAAAACTATTTGAGCAATGCCAACTCAATAGCCTTTATTTCCCCATCAATTCACTATTTGGGGGGGAAAGTAAAACAGATTTCAATCTACTTCTTACCATCTGACCAATAAGGGGTACTTGGCTGGGTGTTCCACCACACTGCAGGGGCTGAGAAAAGCCACGGCCGTTGGACGTGCCCACCTCCCGAGGGGGCTGTGCGGAACTGCTGCTCTGCTCATCTCCGGAAGCGGGGGCCCTGCGGGTAGGGGGCAAGGACTTCCCCCCATTTTCCACAGGCTGCTGCTTCTTGCTAGGTCCTTCCGAGTCCCTGGAGCGGGTCCAAACATGGCTCCCACTACTTCGCGCACCCCGATTCCGTTTCTTCTCTCGTTTTTCATCCTCTCGAATCCAAAACTCTTCATCCGTGTCTCCATCTTCACCAGGAAAATGTTTTGCCATTGCCCGATGGAAGCATCTCTCCAAATTATCAGCCATCTTGGTGTACTCTGTAAGAAGACACAAGGACTGACGGCTAGGCCCAAGATCTAAAATCCCTGACAGCACACACTAAAGAACGCAGCTAGGGGGTGTGGGTGTTCCAGCACAGCGAGCCAAGCTGCCACCCGGGAGCCAGCATCCCACACTGGAATGCCTGGGATGGAGTCCTGTCTGTGCCTGGGAGATGGCAGATCATGAATCCAAGCCAGAGATCTGGACGGGAGTTCCAGCCTGGTCAGCCCCAGTTATTACACATACTTGGGGAGCGAAGTAGTGAATACATCTCTCCGCCATTGAAAAGAAGGGTGAAAACAAAACGAAAACTGTGGTAAACCCCATGCTGGACACCAGAGGGAGACAAAGCTCCGTGTTTCAGAATCCAAGCTTGTATTGACTCAGCATTATTTCAAACCAGTGAACAGTAAATCCTTTCAGTGTAAATGCAGAAATGGCACACATTATCACTCAATTTTTAGTTTTCACATTAATATGTTTTGAGTGTTATCCCGAGTAGCCCCACATTTCAGTATCTGGGGACATTCACAGAGTACTATGATGACTACTTGGGGTGCTTCCTACCAGTTCCATCCAGGTTCCCTCCTAAGCCACCTCAAGCTAGACCCAGACGGACTTCTAGGATGAGAAAGAACCTGAGGCCAGTCAGCCTGGAACTGGGCTCTCACATGCTGAGGGAACAAGTGTCCCGGCCACACACTGTGGCAATGACAGACATCCCACGGCTTCTAATACTTCTATGTTTCATTAGTTTTTTTTTTTTTAAGGTTTATTTATTTTTAGTGGAAAGGCAGATACACAGAGAGAAGAAGAGACAGAGGAAGATCTTCCGTCCGATGATTCACTCCCCAAGTGGGCCTAATGGCTAGACCTGAGGCGATCCAAAGCCAGGAGCCGATTCCAGGTCTCCCACGCGGGTGCAGGGTCCTGAGGCTTTGGGCCGTCCTTGACTGCTTTCCCAGGCCACAGGCAGGGAGCTGGATGGGAAGCGGGGCTGCCGGGATTAGAACTGGCGGCCATATGGGATCCTGGTGAGGACTTTAACTGTTACACTATTGCACCGGCCCTTCATGAGAGAAAGAGAAGATGGAGAACTGGGACATTTTTTTTGACAGACACTATTGGAGTCCTCCTCATAGTGTTCAACAGACACATATCTAGCACCAATTCTTCTTGACTTACCGCTGCTTTCGCCGTTATACTTCCGACAGTTCCTAAACATTGTCTTCATATCATTCACAAACTCCTCCTTGGTACAGTATAAACCTCCATTCAGTTTCTTTTCCATACTCGAAATATCCATGGGGACCTAAGACAGGACACATGAAGTTTTTCATTAAAATATGCTGGACCCCAGTGAAACAAAACAAAAACCAAACACCAAAACTCAATCAAGTAGAATGTCAAAGATAGCCTCTACCTTAATAATCTGATAATAATTAGGAGCATAAGATTCATCCACAGGTTCCAAAAAGGGCCAGGAGTCCTTGTGAGCCTTGACCACGTCTAGAACTAAGAGCCAAATAAGATAACTGAGTTAAGACTTTCACACAGGAATGTATCTGTCACAAGCGAACAGCTGAAAATGTAAACTAACCTTTATACATAGCAGTGAAGTCATCGTCCAACTCAAAGCTGTAATCACAAAACGAGAAATGAATACTGAGTACCTTCTCCTTTTACACCGAGATTTCAAATAGTGGGATTTGCTTGAGCTCAGCCTCTAAAACTAGTTACACGCATGAGAACAACGGCAAAGCGAACCAAGGATGAGAACGCATTTTCCTTCATCTATAAACAGTAAGACTAGATGATCTAGAACTTTCTTATAGCGCCTTCTCAACTAGATTTTGCTCTTACGAATACTAAATATTCCTGCCTTGATCTTCAGTAGTAGCTACACACACAGTGCCTGGCAACTTCACAGGACATACTTAACATTTCATTAAAGAGCTGGAGGAAGGAGAGACCTTTGCACGGGCCTATCTACAGCGTATCTAAAGCAAGCATGAGACAGCTCTGAGCTCCCGCTGCCTCGGGCAGCTTCTGTCTTCTCAACTTGAAAGGGTAACACTATTACATGCCACAAGGTGGGGCAGCACATGAGCAGTTGCTACGGTTGAAGTCATTTCATACTCACAGGTCCTTGGTCTTTTTTTCCTCCCTCATGGGCGAGTTGGGATCCAAATGAGAAAGTTCAGGGGGGAGCTCCTTCCCTTGAGCCAGAAGCCATGCCCTTTCTTCCCTGAGCTTTCTCCTCTTGGCTCGATCTACAATCAACACAAAATGGCATGGGACAAGTGAGCCTCTTCATCTGCTATGTCGACTACAACAATCTTCCCGCTTTACACAGATCACATATTCGGAGAAACGTTTTTGGAAAAGCAGGTCTACAGAGAGAAAGATTTTCTGTTCAGTAGTTCATTCCAAGTGGCTGCCAACAGCCAGAGCTGAGCCAACTCAAAGCCAGCAGCCAGGAGCTCCTTCCAGGTCTCCCACGTGGGCACAGCGTCCCAAGGCTTTGAGTCACCCCAGGTCGCTTTCCCACGCCATAAGTAGGGAGCTGGATGGGAAGTGAGGCGGCCAGCACATGAACCAGCACCCACATGGGATTCCGGCACTTGTAAGCCCAGGACCTAGTCACTGAGCATTGCACCGGAGCCCCAGAGAAATCCTTTATGAAATATTATTTAAATGTCAGTTCAATATTATGCTCTTATTTGTATTCCTGCTTTTTCTTTAACTCTTATCATTATTTATAAAATTATTTGTATATACTCAATCATCTCACAATCCAATTGTAAGCTCCATGACATTAAATTATTTTGTTCATTACCATAGATGTAATTATACAGCCTTGCACAAAACTGGTGTTCAAAACTGATTAGCCAACGGCAAAAATTAAAATGTTCATCGTGTCCCTAATAATAAACCATCTGAAAAAGATATTCTATTCAAAACATACACAAAGATGAAAACCAGTTAGTATCTTGAGAAATCTAGTCTAACATTGAAAACAGAACATGTGTAGGCAGGCTTTCACAATACACCTTGTGTTTAATGACAGATTAAATCAGATTCTGAGCACTGAGAATCGTGAATGAATGAAGAAATTATTTCGGTAGGAAGATTAATTCTCTCAAGTAGCAGAAAGTACAATTTAGGACTGGAAGGGAACATAGCCAAGATTTACTTGAATTCTGCACTGAAAGAGTGCATTCAAAAAGCCAAATCCAAATACGATGCCACCTGATTCACAAGTTACAAATGGTTCAACACACTCGTCTTAGTAGAGAAAATAAACCTTGGCTTACAGCCAACCACGCCAATCAGCTACCATGACACAGTCTAGCAGCTTATAAAGCTGAACCTTAAGAAAACATCCAGATGGCTGCTGTCCTCTGCAGAACTATGTCTTGATCCACCTGCACCTGGGGTTGAGAAAGATGCCAGAGCAGCTGGGTGGGGGAAGGGCCCTAGCCTGCCTGGGACCTGGCTCCAGACAGCACGAAGGCCCACCTACCTTCCACTGCCTTGACCTTCTCCTCCAACTCCCGTTTCCTTTCTTCTTTCAACATTTGTTCTTGTTCCTTCTTCTGCACCGCTAGAAGGATCTGGCGCTCTTCCTCCTCCTCCTCTCTGCGCTTCTGTTTTTCTAGTCTGCTAAGCACAGGGGTCTCCTGGGGGAAACCAGGAATGTCAAGCTAGCACATGACAATATATAGCACTGATTCTTTGCTCCGAGTTAATATTCATATCCACCTGTATTAGACAGGCAACATAAGCTGGAAGATATATAAATCCATACACGAATAACACAAATACAGATAGAACATAAAGTAAATATTTATGTAAGGAAGAACACCAATATGAAAACAGTGGAGAGGTGCGCATGTTGGGCCATCAGGTAAACCACCCTGTCCTGCCTGTTCCACTTTCAATCCAGCTAACGGGAGAGGCAGGGGAGGATAGTCCAACCCTGCCACATGGGAGACCGGGTGAAACTGCTGGCCTCTGCCTGGCCTTACCCTGGCTGTCGCAGTCATCTGGGGAGTGAACTTGGGGAGTGAATGGACAAATGAACTCTTGCAAACGAAATGAACAACAAACCAACCACTACACGATGGAGATTTAAAGCATGACACATTGGGGTCGCAGCAGTAGTCTTTAGGAAATAACCTTGCAGATAATATGCTGGACAGAACAATAATTGAGGTAATTCAGAAAAATCATTCTCTTTAATTTAGAAATTGATGACAAATATTTTGAGGATCAGAGATAGGCACTACTCTGAGCAAGTAAGTAAGTAAATCATAAAATAAAAACAAACTTTTGTGGAAACACTTCCTAGTTCAGGACATTCAAGTGCTTCTTCAAATTTCTTTCCTTAGCTTCTGTCCTGATATGAAAGAACCTTAAAAAAAAAATGTATCTATTTCAAAGAGTTACAGAAAGAGGACAAGCAGGTCTTCTTTCCACCCGCTGGTTCACTTCCCAAGTGGCTCTTACAGCCAGGGTAGAGCCAGGCTCAAGTCAGGTGCTTCTGGGTCTCCCACATGGGTGCCAGGGGCCCAAGCACTTGGACACTCTTATGCTGCTGGGTTACCCGCTCCAGTGCCCGTATGAGATGGCAGCACTGTCAGCAGTGGTCTCACCTTCTATGGCACAATGCTGGCTCTGGAAAGCCATTGCTTACAAACGCACTGGTTTTAATTCCCGCAGCCTGCAGGTTGCAGGGAGCCAACACACAGAATCATGGTGGAGAGAACCGCAGCTAGCCTCGCAGCAAACGTATTACTAGCACTTGGGATGGAGCTGCTGCTCTGCTTCCCACCCAGACCTCAGCTCACGCTGGCCCTACAGGTCAGGAGGTCAAGGCCCTTTGCTAGCTAGGCGGAAGACCTGGCTGTAGGCTGGCTCAGCCCTGGGCAGGCATACAGGAACTGAACCAGCAGACGGAAAACCTGCTCGTTTGGTTGTGTGTAAAAGCAAATTAGAAAAACAGCATTTAAAATGATTATTTCTCCTCCTCCTAATTTATAACTTGTGTGTATTCTGTTCCTCTCCCACAAGGAACAGATGTAAATATAGGAAACAGCCTTCAAGGAGAAAAAGCCTACTAAAAGCCTACTAGCATGAGGATTTTTCTAAGGACTTAGGCAAATGTAAATCAACTACTGATACCCAGATTATTAACCTTTGAATGATTTTCCTGTAAAACACAGCAGGCTTTTTAAAGGTTTTTAAATTTTTATTGGAAAGACAGATATACAGAAAGCCTGAGAGAGAAAGATCTTCAGTCTGCTGGTTCACTCCCAAAGTGGCCTCAAAACTTAGAGCTGAGCTGAGCTGATCTGATCCGAAGCCAGGAGCTTTTTCTGGGTCTCCCATGTGGATGCAGGGTCCCAAAGCTTTGGGCTGTAACCAGGGAACTTGAAGGAAGTGGAGAGGCAGGGACTCGAGCAGCGCCCCTATGGGATCCTGGTGCTTGTAAGGCCAGGCTTTAGCCACTGAACTAAGGCAGCTGGCCCCACGGCACGCTTTCTGAGTCAGCTCCTGGCTCTTGGCGTCAACCTGGTCCTGCCTGCCGCCATTTGGAGAGTCCACCAACAGGGGAAGAGCCCTCTCTTTCCTTTCTATAATTCCTGCTTCACACAGAAAGTAACAGATCTTGAATATATAAAGAAAAGGTTGTGTCACTGTAAATATGTAAAGATTATCCTTGTACTGCCTCTTTTCTGAGGTGAAATTCACATAAAAACAAACCATTTAAAATACACATTTAGTGGTACTTACTGCTCATAATTACTATGAAAGTAGCAACCACATTAAATCCCCACACCCCGACACGCTCACAGGAAACCGCACACACGAAGCTGCGATGCCCTGTTCCCTCGCCCCCAGCCCGGGCAACCAATCTGCCCTTTTTCTACATTTCTCCTGTACATGTCGCGAGCAGCACCACACAATGTGTCTACTTGGCTGTCTATTAAAAATAACACTTAGAGCATTCAATAACTTGAACTTACAACATCTTGAAAAATAAACTTAATGCTTCATACAAGTCTGTGAAAAGTTCTTTCTCCAGAATTAAACCACCAACTGAGCGTGGCTGCATTACCTGAAGAAACCACCACGTAGCTTTCCACTCTGAATCCGCTCCAACATCATGATATAACACACACACCTGAGGAAAATGATGCATGCTGGCTCCAACAGAAAATCTTTGTACTAATTGTCAGTATCATGGCATCTCAAGATAGTCCCACTGTAAAGTTCAAGTCTAACTACCTGAAGACAACCTAGGAAAGTGTTTAATCACCAAAGAATCAGTAGAGTCAAAAAAAAAAAAAAAGTTGAAAACAATCTTGCCTTTCTTGGTCAATAGTGAATGGGACAAGGTTTCATATTTAAGTGCTTGGTGGAATAAAGCAAGAGGTCTGCTAGAATCAAGGGACGGTTTTAATGAGATGCTAACATGAAATACAAGTTAGCAAATGTGAGAAGTTTTCAGAATCTCTGGTCTGAGCAGTACACTTAGGGAAGGTCAGAAGACTGGCTGGCACCATGACCAATGCCGATCGGTTCTATTACCCCTGCTGGGTGGGGCCTAGATCCTTTGTCCGGCCTGCGTGGTGGGAGTCAGGAAGGTTTGCCCCAGAGGGTGTCAGGTGCAGCTCAGGCTCGGCAGCCAGAGGTGCCAATGGCGCCGGGTGAAGCCCATGGGCTGCAAGGCAGTGCACTTATGAGGGCTTGGGTGTTAGTTTTAAATGCAGTTAAGTCTTACGTGCAGCTAATTTCCCGCAGCCAAGTCCTCTTTTCGTGATAGTTTACTCAAGCCGACCAGATGCAGCGCGGTATTGGGAGGTTCTTCCTTCCAGCAGGGTAGGAAAGTGGGT